>NC_134687.1:450597954-451260097 GCF_050947455.1 Rhinoderma darwinii
CCAGGGCCACGTTTGCATTTTTGCTAATGTGGCATGTGTTTATATGTATATGACCGCTATATCCAAAATAATTTCTTGTAGTGTAATTCATATTCTGGTGAGCTTATGGTTGTATGTCAGATATCAGTGCTTCCAATGCCTTTCTTTTAAAATCTCTTCCACTCAAGGGAGGTATTCAGTTAATAGTTAAAGAGGCTCTGTCACCACAATATAAGTGCCCTATCTCCTACATAAGGAGATCGGTGCTATAATGTAGGTGACAGCAGTGCTTTTTATTTTAAAAAAACTATCTATTTTTACCACTTTATTAGCGATTTTAGATTTATGCTAATGAGTTGCTTAATGCCCAAGTGGGCGTGTTTTTACTTTAGACCAAGTGGGCGTTATACAGAGGAGTGTATGACGCTGACCAATCAGCGTCATGCACTCCTCTCCATTCATTTACTCAGCGCATAGGGATCCTGCTAGATCCTTATGTGCTGTCTTATACTAACACATTAACAATACTGAAGTGTTTAGACAGTGAATAGACATTCCACAGGATGTCTATTCACAATCCCTGCACTTCGTTACTCTGTCTGTGGTAGTTACAGCAGAGGAAGCGTGATTTCGCGAGATCTCGCTGTAAATGACAGGTTACAACGAGATCACGCTTCCTCTGCTGTAACTACCATAGAAACAGTAACAAAGTGCAGAGATTGTGAATAGACATCCCGTGGAATATCTATTCACTGTCTAAACACTTCAGTATTGTTAATGTGTTAGTATAAGACAGCCCATAAGGATCTAGCAGGATCCCTATGCGCTGACTAAATGAATGGAGAGGAGTGCATGATGCTGATTGGTTAGCGTCATACACTCCCCTGTACAACGCCCACTTGGTCTAAAGTAAAAATACGCCCACTTGGGCATTAAGCAACTCATTAGCATAAATCTAAAAACGCTAGTAAAGTGGTGAAAATAGATCGTTTTTTTAAATAAAAAGTACTGCTGTCACCTACATTATAGCGCCGATCTCCTTATATAGGAGATAGGGCACTTATAATGTGGTGACAGAGCCTCTTTAAGTATTAGTTTATCAAATTTATACCAAAAATGAAAGCAAACGTGTGAAGAGGATGTACACCCAAAATATGAAAGGCTCAGGTTGTGAGAGCTGAAACATAGCACTTTTGGGGTCAATAAAGCATCCTCTTTTTTCACCATAAGCTTTTGTGAAGTGCTGTCTATTTATTGCTTTTTTTTACATAGATGTGGCAGAGATGAACATAACAGGTAACCAAACTATGTATGCTAGAAACCACACATATATTGCAATATTTCCAGAGGTTTACGGTAAATAATCTAGTTAACTTTGGCTGTAAATTCTCTTTTATCGAACGCAGCATAACTATTATAGTAATTTACCCTTAATACAGCGATCCTCGTCTTTCTTCACTAATAACAGATATGGAGGAGTCTCTGGATAAAAGTGCATTACTATTAACTGCAGCAGTTGTGTAAAACCACAAAGTGATAGCATCAAGGGCCACATTGTCTCTGTCCCCAGAACTTCACTGAAAGAGAATAATATGACAAATAAATATGATAGTAAAGTTAAAGGAAAATAATATTAAACTGCACAGGTACCAAATACATTTCATGTTACTTTATGGGAGGATTGACATGAGAAAGATAGGAAAGTCTTCAGCAAATCATGCTCATGTGCTATGGAAAAATTATACTGGTATGGGCCAAAAAGTGAATCTGCCTTATTTCAGGACGAATAAATCCAGCACTGAGTAGAGCTTGTATGGGTAAAGCTTTGGCATAAAAAACTCAGGGATCGGGGCATCTGAATCTTCACTGCTTTATGCTCACCACTGGTGTACAAAGATATACGGGGCCCCAGAGCAGAAATCAAAATGGTGTTCCCTGTTGGCCTGATTCACATTATCATAGCTTAACATCCTGGGATATCCCTACTACACATTGTTCAGTGACAGGCCAATTGTAATAGCTGACATTGAGCAGATTGACTATATATTCCAATTATCGTTTATTTTATTATTGTTATTATTATTATAATTTATTATTATTGTTTCATATTTGTGACTAGGTCTTACCTGAGTCCAACAAATTGACCAAAGAGCTTTCCTGTTGTTACGAAGATTGGGGCTGAAGTGTTGGTGAAGCCTCGAAGCTTACAGGGTGAGATTTCTCCAAGATACTGTACATATATGTTAAGTGCCAAACCTGCCAGAAAATGACAAGTTAATGTATCTGTGGGGTAGTAGTTCTGTGCTTTATAATTTAATGCACAATTCTATTTGTAACTATGTTAGTAATAACTAATCGTTGATCATGACTTGTACAAGGTAGAGGTAATAGTAGCCAATCTTAAGGGATAGAACCCTTGTCTGCAACATCCCTAACATATACCTAATGTGCAACCATAGAGAAACCGTCCTACAAAAATCATTTCAAACGATCCTCCAATCTTGCTAAGCCCAAGACACAGAGAAGCTGTAATGCCCAACAGGTCGCTGAATATGTGGCACCGTCTCCTGAGGAAAAAGAAAGAGGATCGTGTGAGGCATCACACATGGTTTTCCATGTTATGTTGTATATTTGCATCTTCCCCCACAATAGGGGCTGGTACTGTTAGACATGCTAAATAATATATCATCAGTAGGCAATTAGAAATTCATGCACCCCCTGCTTATTAATGTAATGTGTCTACTGTAACTGAAAAACTGCTATAAAGATATATCTATAAATTAATCAATACAGAATGTTGGGCCTAAAAATTAGACAAATATTAACTTTAACCCCTTCCCTCACCGCGCTGTAAAGTTACAGTGCTGGCGAGATGCAGTGCCCGTGCCATCAGCTGACACCCTTGTAACGCCCTTTGTAAGCCCATTGGCCCCCACATCTGTCATGTACGTGAGCCTATAAGGCCCTGCCTCAGGCTCTGGGACCTGCTTGTTAGTATAACACTGTAACGCTGAAAGGCATAATACACTGCACTACAGAAGCCAGAGATCAGCCGTGCTCCTGCCGCAGCTGCTGAGATTGGAGATAACTCTGATCCTGGCAGTTTAACCACTTTGATGCAGTGGTCAAGAGCGTCCGCTACATCTAAGGTGTTTGACATCGGGAGAGGGCTCCCACTGTCAGCTCATCAGCGCCCCTCCTAAAAAAGGCCTTTGGTATCTGCCTACAATGACAGGAAATAATACTTTAGAATAATAAGTATTCCAAAGCATTATAGCAGCAATGAAATGATCACAGATCCAGGTCTCCTAGAGGGACAAAAACATTTTTAATATCAATAGGTGTAATGAAGTTTAAAAATAGTATAAAAAAAAATTATCCCCCCAAAAATACCTTTTTTTCATTTAAAATGATTTTACTGTTTAAAAATAGTAAATAATAAAAAAGAAGATATATAATACTGCCACAATCTTAACCGGTATAAAAAAGATAACACATTACCTATACCACATAGTGCATAAAAAAAAACCAATGGCGGATTTGCTGGGTTTTTTACTATTTCCCCCCAAAAAATGTAGTCCAAGTTAACCAATAAATTATATGTGCCCCAAAATGGTAATAATAAAAACTACAATACGTCCTGCAAAAAACAAGCCCCCATATGGCTACAGTAAACGGCATAAAAAACGCCAAAAAACAAAAACAAATGGCGGATTACTTTTTTTTCACATTCCTCCCCACAAAAATGAATAAAAGTTCATCAACAAATTACACGTACTTTGAAATGGTGGCAATAAAAACTACTAGTCATCCTGCAAAACCAAGCCTTCATGCGGCTATGTCAAAAACAGTTATGGCTCTTGGAATATGGCAATGAAAAAAAGGAAAAAAATAGCCAGTCGGTTAAGGGGCTAATTAAAGTTTTGGGAATGTAGCAGATATTATTTTTTTTATCAGGTGTAGGAGAATCCACTAGAAAGAAATATATAATTATGACATTGAAACATTATGGGAAGGCAGGCTATCATACTGATATATTTATGATCACAGATCTTTTCCCTGGAATGGGATGGGACGGGACTGATTGGATGATGGTTGATCCACCCATATAGGTGACAAGTTTTTGAATAAGATATCCACTCACTCACTCACTAACTTTTTTTTAAAGACTGTCAGGCTGGGAGTTGTAGTTTCGCAACAGCTGGAGAGCTAAGGTTGGAGACCATTGCATTACAGAATATAAATCAGTAAGCACATTGTATATAGCCAATCAGTTTCTATATAATTCTATAGCCACAATGTAAGTTTCAGAATTATTAGGATATGTTCACACGCTTAACAAAAAACGTCTGAAATTACGGAGCTGTTTTCAAGGGAAAACAGCTCCTGATTTTCAGACGTTTTTTGAGCAACTCTCGTTTTTCGCTGCGTTTTTCGTGGTGTTTTTTACGGCTGTTTTTTTAGCTGTTTTCAATAGAGTCTATGAGAAAACGGCTCCAAAAACATCCCAAGAAGTGTCCTGCACTTCATTTGACGAGCCGTCATTTTACGCGCTGTATTTTGACAGCGACGCGTAAAATGACAGCTCGTCTGCACAGAACATCGTAAGACCCATTGCAAGCAATGGGCAGATGTTTGCTGACATATTGGAGCCGTCGTTTCAGGCGTAATTCGAGGCGTAAAAAGCCTCCATTACGTCTGAAAAGAGGTCGTGTGTACATACCCTTATAGTCAAGAATCAGTATGCCGATATAATAGGGCTAATAGAAAGTATTTGGTGCCGTAGGCAAGGTTCTCAGAATGTGCTCTGCTACCACCCCCTAACTTTTCCAGGTCCATCTCTTACCTGTCTTATATATTACAAGAAAATGCTGATTAGTTAAAAATGCTGAAAATGCTGATCGAGGACCAGAACAATTTTTTATATTTTTCCTCTTTGCATCCTGGGGTCATAACTTTGTAATTTTTTGTATGACGAAGCTGTATAATGGCTTTTTTTTAAAAAAATTAGCAGGACGAGTTGTATTTTATGCAGGTGCTGTATTTTCGTACATAAACATTAGCATCAAATTTATATAAAATTTAATTTTGCCAAAAACGTAGGAAAAAAGCAGTTCCGCTGCAGTTTCTTTCATTTTATTTTACAGCATACACCGATCATAATAAATGATGCTATAAATTTATTGTGCAGGTTGCTACGGTCGTGATGATACCAAAAATATGTATAGAATTTTATGTTTTGGTACTTTAATACCGTTTATTTATTGTAAAAAATTTGCTTTTTTTAAAGATTTTTTTTTATTTACAATGAGGTATTTATTTCTTTTTATATTTGTAGAGGAATAATCGAGGCACTCACCGAAGCTGGCAAAACAGTTTCTTTATTACAAAAAGATCTCGGTCAGGATGTGGAATTGCCTACGGCCGTTTCACGTGCGTACGCGCTTTCTCAAGGCCCTTTCTTGAACCTCATGCAGCATGACTCTCAGCGCTTAAGGACTGCAAAGCGCTCACGGAAATAAATCCTGAAAGAACATTTGGGGAACAAAAGTACTCACTTCCCAAACCTCCTGCTTAGGTGCCCGGATGCCAGTGATCCCAGCAGTCCACCAACACTAAACACTGAAATTGCTGTGGACCACAGCAGGGTGACTGTTTCTTCAGGGACGACTGATCCATACCTTCTTATCCAGGTCTCGTTGATAAAGCCTTTGACAAACTGCAGAGGACATGATGAATTGAGGTGTTGTGGCAATGCACTGGCCAGAGCAGAGAAAAGAGAAGATTATCCAATGACCATTTCAATGTAGATATTTCACTGCTGGTGCATTGTTTTAATCTTGAGGGCCATTTACACACATGACTCTGCTGTCCATGTCCATTGTCTTTTAAACTTCATGAAGCAAACAAGAACAGATTCGCATATTGCTGTACAAAGTTGTTGTTTTTAAATTATGGGTAGGTGACAGGATTAAGAAAGAAAGATTACACTTGGTATACACATGAATACATAGTTTACATGATACAAACAATTTTTATCCATAGTAAAATTTTTACATAGTAATGATTGTGAAGTAAATACTCATATCATATACTTTACCAATAACAACCATTAATTCTTTTTTTGGGGGGTGGGGATAGAGCAGCGAAACGATGAATCTCTAAGCTATAGGATTTTGTTATGACTGATACATAAAATTAATTTCAAAGGGGTCTAGATCTGTTTCTAGCATAATATTACTAGTTATCTGTGTTAGATTACTTGGGTGGGATATTGATCCAGGGATTTATTCTGATACTCAGAGTCAGAAGGAATTTTATTTTTTTATTAATATGAGGACAGTCAGCAACTACGTCATAAGGGTTGCTTGGCTTCTTTTGTATGAACATGGCAGGATGATAGATTAAAATAAATGGAAACAGATCCTTTCCCAAATTTGAAGCACTAGCTAGGCTGAAGATATCTCATTTAGACATGTTATAAGTAAACCCTACTTGTTTGAAAATACAATCCAGTTCAGCAAGGCATAGGGTAAAGAGGACAAGTAGCAAGAACATGGATAAATACAATAAAGGAAGTCAAGAACATGCCATTGAGAAATCTGCATATTCTTATGGAACTAGACTATTCCTGGTCATAAGAAGTTGAAAGTAATTATTTGATGGGGAATAATAATTATTATTATTTCTTACTTTATTGAATCTATTTATTATTTATTAATTTTTGTTATTCATATTTTTAATGTTTAATGCTTTAGCGATCATTATATTCAATAAATTAACTATAATTTTACTAGGTTGTATAATGAAAGAAGGGAGGTTTTGCTTACCAAAGATGATGAGCTGATCACTGATAAATGGTAGCCAATTGGCAAACCATTACCAAGGCCTAGCACAATAATCAATGGAAGAATTCTCCAGTGTTGAACCTAATAAAATGCAAAGTGTTCAATTAGAATTTTGTAGGTAAAGATTAAAGAACAATACTGGCTTAAATGTTACACTGAATATCAATCTAATATGACAAGCAGTACAATATCCAGAAAATATGTGTATATTCACCAGCTGGCAAGTGCTCAGAGTCATATTTAGATGTGATCTTGTTGATCGATGATCACAAATTTGTAAACTACAGCTTTGCTTAATCATTAGATAGACCCGTTAAAGATTTATCTGTTAAAACGAAAACATAAAGAGGGATTCCCAATGTAAGCATTTATGGCATATCCAGGAGCGTTGCCATAAATGTCTGATAGATGCAGGTCCCAGCTCTGGGACCCACACCTATCTCGAGAACTGGGGGCACCCATGCAGCAACCACCAGCTCCAGGTAGTGAATGAATGTAAAGGTTGCCCACATGTGCGCAGCTCTCTTCATTCAATCCCATGGGAGTAACTCCTATGTGTGTGGTCACCTTTCCAGAGTTGGTGTTTGACTATGAACTTTTTTTTTAATATAAAGTGCACATGGCATGGGCCCCAGATTTCTTGGGAATAGCACTGATACATTTTGAAAGTACACTTAGGCATAAGGCATATTGAGAGCTTCTTAAGATCATACGTGCCTGATATTGCTTAAAAGAGCCTTCAGATGTAAAATCTCCAATCCTTCCTTTTTTCTTATGAACCCCTGTTGACAAAGGCATACCTAGGCATTCCTTCCTCTGAGGCAAAGATTCCGTTTGCCCTGTATCTAAATACTTTGACCAAGGCAGAGTGGCTTGAAAGTGCCCTCCTTAGTACCTAGCACCTAAAAAATATGCCCTGCCAGCACCCCACAGCTGCACCCCTGCCTGTTGCACTGGTGGTGCCACTGGTGCAGCAGAGAATTTGAGGACAAGCAGATATCTCAAATTGGTGAGTGACCCGGTCATGTATGGTCAGCTCAAATACAATAGATACAAAAGACACATAGAGATCATAGAACAAGAACATACATTCACATCTAATTCTTACATCATTAGTGCTAAAAAGGGAAATCCATGTAACCAAGCACTTTATTGAATACTTATTAACTTGTACCGATGGTAAGATCCTTAACTAATATGATAAAGCCTAATTAATGTATTAGGTAAGACCCAAAGTACAATTTTAGCTCTTTTTGCATTTTAGATTTTCATCAATACAATTGCTTTTCAATAAATTAATAAAATGATCAGTGGAAAAATCCTAGTTGGCAACCAGACTACTGACTGTAAATAGATTTGAAACTTTTTTGACAAACTTTTTAACATTTCCATTAACAATTTTAACAGTATAACAAATTCAGCTTCGCATTGCCCAAAAAATACATTCTACAGTATGTATTGTATTATCTACAGTGAGTTATAGGTGTACCTACCAGGTCTGAGATGATCCCAGCCATGTCTTCGATGATGAGATGACCAATGGCTTGGTCACATGCATAAAATTATACATACTGAGAACTTCATCCCATGACTCTATATAACAGTGCAAAGGGTTATCAATGTTTGATTTGGATTCATGAGTGGTTATCCAGAGCCAGATATATAAACCAATGACAATGCTGCACTGCAAAGCAAACTGGGAAATCATTAGCATGAGAATACAGATGTCATTCATACCTTCTTAAGATCAACATCAAGTGTAAGGCTATGTTCACACGCTTAACAAAAAACGTCTGCAAATACGGAGCTGTTTTCAAGGGGAACAGCTCCTGATTTTCAGCCATTTTTTTAGCAACTTGCGTTTTTGGCTGCATTTTTTACGGCTGTTTTTGGAGCTATTTTTTTATAGAGTCAATGAAAAACGGCTCCAAAAACGGTTTAAGAAGTGACATGTACTTCTATTTCACGGGCATTTTTCAATGCGAAAATTTTTCAAAACGGCCACATAAAAAAACGGCCCATCGGAACTGAACACCGTTTTTCCAATTGAAATCAACGGGCAGATGTTTGGAGGCGTCTTTCCGATTTTTGCCTGTCTTTCGGCCGTTTACGGCCCAAAAAAAGGCCGAAAATAAGCTGTGTGAACATACCCTCATAGTGAGGCTTGAGAAGAAGACAATGCATTGGAAAGTGATGATATATTGTAAGCTCTGGGCTCTGTGCCACTTGACCACACAGATAGCGTTATTCTTAAATTACAATGTCATGATATAATGGTGCATTAAATAAAGGCATTTGTAGGATGTCCGCAACTGGCAAACATAGTAGGAGTGCAGAGTGTCCGCGGTACAGACCACATAACCGGAATTCAGCAGTCCTAAAAAAAGATGGTTATTTTCAGGAGGAAAGGAGTGCTCTGCGCCTGTGGCAACATTGATTGGAGGAGAGCTGCTGACTGACCGCTACTGAAGTTCTGCCTACATGTACTGCCTTGGGGGACAGTAAAGTAGGGATTGTGCTGTCTGTTTAAACCCCTTATGGCCTAACATTTTGGAATAGTGGTTATACATAAGGTAAAGAACTGAAAAAAGGCTATTACATGAGCTGTCTTAGAGAAAGCCATTTAAATTGTACTGTTGAATTTGTTATTGAACCCACAGAAAGGGGCCCTCTGACCAGAACCCCCTCTGAAAGCTCTGATAAGTGCAGTTCTCTGCTCTGGGTCAATTGAAATAGGCTGATGCTCACAGCTTCATTTACCCTGAGCATCTTCCTTGTGCTTCCCCTGCTGATATCAGCTGGAAAACATTACTACTGGAGACCTAGAAACTGATCGGAAAGTATTTATTTACCGTCATTGTTTTATTATGAACACTTCTTTTGTAGGATTTCCCATTATTATAATTAGAAGTGCTTTGCAGTATCTTTGTACATTCTGGCAATACATATATTTGTAGATTTTCCAGTTCCAGGAACATTCTAGTTCCAGTTTTCCGAGTCCAAAGTTTTGTCCCTGTAATATATTATCTCTGGCTATTTGTTTAAAAATAATGACCCAAAGCACAGTTCAACTTCTGATTCTTGTACATTTTGCTGATTCTGAGTTCACTATTTATTTCTCAGTATATTTTAAAATGTTATATTGACTGAAAGGAAAAAGCCCAAAATTTACGGTAGTCCCTCAAGTTCCAATATTAATGTTTTGTGGGGCGACACTTATAACTTGAGACCTTAACTTGGAAAACTAGTAATGGTTCCAAAACCCCCCAAAAGTCACCCAAAATAAGAAAAAAAGAGAATCAAAGAAAAATAAGCAGATAACTAATACAGATAAAGTCCTTACATATAGAATTCAGGAAGAGCTCCTGGAAGCTGATGAATCACTTTTTATTTAAAAGACAGGAGGTTCTACAGGGTCATGTACAGTACACAGTGTACTAGAAAAACAAAATAGAGCCCCCCTCAGCTAGTGCCCAACAGAGCAGCTTGTCCAGGCACAAGTAGATAGCAGCACAGTATATGTATCACTGTCCTGAACTTCATAGAGGTGCTACTAGACAGCCAATCAGTGCATGCGCTTCAGTAATACAGCACTCACTGATTGGATCGGTCATGATCACAGGGTATGTGGACCCACTACGCCTCTCCGCTAGCGGAGAGGCAGCAGGCCTGGTCACAGTCTATGCAAGAGTCTATAACAGTTTGTAGCACAAGGGTACCTGAAATAGTCCAGACAGTGGCCAAGGCTTCAGCACGGATGGAGGTGGGTGCAGCAGGTTGCGCCAGACATAGGGGATAACACTGGATGTGGCAGATGACACTGGACGTGGCGGATGACACTACACGGGATACAGGATACAGGTAGCAGGGCACGGGTAACAACAGGAACAGGATAACACTAAGGGACCATTTGCAAGACTGACATGGGATAAACTAACAATGCTCAGGCAATGAGCAAAGGGGCACGGCCCTTCTTATAGACCAGGAAATCATGGGCAGTTGATGATGATTTCCAATGTGCGCACGCTGGCCCTTTAAGGATGTGTACGAATATGCACGCGCACCCTACGGGACACAGCGGACTGGAGCGGAAGTGAGTGCTGGCGTCTCCTGGGAAGGAGATGCGAGCCAGCGCTCACAGACCCATGGCCGTGGCCGCCGAGGGGGGAGTAAATCCGACGGTCCGTGGCCATGGACACTACAGGATCAACTTGTCCTCAATGTAATACACCTATTTATAGGCATTTTTTTTTTAAAAAACACACTGAGTGGAAGGAACCTCCGGTTAATCGCACGCATCGCAGATTGGCAGTATCTGTGGCATTGTAAGTTGAATGTGGTTCACGTTTCAATGCATAGAAAACAATCATTGCACTGTAACTTGAGGGACTGCTGCAGTAGGAGTAGTACCATTTTCTAATAGCAGTAATAAATCGTTTGACCCTGTATTAATCGTGGTGGTTTGGGTTTTCTGGCACCTTAAGTGAAGTTTAATTATTTATATCTTACTGATGTTAAATTAATCGTTTTTAGATACAATAAGAAAAACATTTTTGCAAAGAAAAAAAAGAAAGTTTTACGTGCTTTATTCCATTGACTAGTACTATATTCTACAAGGCCATTCTCACACAGTACAGATTTGCCTCGGGCAAATCCACCATGGATTTTTTTTTAAAAAACAATCTGCAACAGAAAACGCAGCTAAAACGTGGCAATAATGAACATGCTGTGGATTTTAGCATCTGTAGTGCCTTCATTATTCCACGCAGTTATTTTCCTAAGTAAGTGAATGGGATATAAAATACCCTATTCACATGTATTACTGGTGGAATGTTATAGGATTGTGTCAGCATTTTGTAAACCACGTCTAAACCCTGACAAAATCCTCAGCATGTGAACATGGCCTAGCAGCCTCATGTTGCCAGTTGCAGTGTGCTATCACTTAAAGGGGTTTTCTTTTTTTTCAAATTGTGTGCAGATGGTTTATTTGCAGTAAAATTAATCACTTACTAATGTATTGCCTGTAGCTGAAATGTCTCTGTAAATCACTCTCACATGCAATCACATGACCAGGCTCCTGTATTTTATCTTTATGTTTGTGTGACGTCCTGTACACTAAACACGTTTCTATCTCCCCCTCTGCTCCCCCTCTCTGTAGGACATGAAGTCACGCATCACTTGCCTCTTATCTCCAATGCTCCCTGCCCTCCACCCTCTGGAAGGATCGTGTTTCACATGCTGGGCAGCAGATAGTGCAGAGTATAGCAGCAGAACAGTAGAGCAGTGTCTCAGTAGCAGATAGTGAGAAATTGCAGCACTACAAAACACTTTGTAATAGAGGGACATTAATGCATGTGTAAATATACAGAAAACCTTACAACCTGCAATTACCCTGCTGCCACTACTCTACCAAATGAACATCTTCTACCCTAACATGCTGTCTCCTTCTCTCTTCCCTTGTAGATTGTAAATCCTTACGGACAGAGTTCTCTCTCTTTCTCTACCAGTCTGTCATTCATTAAGCTCATGTGTAATGGCAGGAAGGAGGTGAAGGGAAAGTGAGCCCTAATCTACCCACCGCCCTGTCCCTGCCTACTTGCAACGACCCGCCCTAGGCGACGGGGTACAACTGGGCGGCGGTCCCTACGCTGTTTAAGTGCACGGGAGAACAAACAGGGAATACGCAAGGGAAGGGGCAGTAGCCCACGGAACGCCGCGAGGAAACGGAGCGGTGAATGAATAGTCAGGACCAGGATGAAGTGGAGTATACCAACGTGAGCACGGAGAAGGAAGCAAGCCAGGGGCAAAGCGAAGCAGGTTAAGCGGAACTGCAGCAAGGCAGAAGCACGGCAGAAGCAGGCTGGAGCAAGCAGCAGTGGGGCCAGGAATCCAGAAGAATTACAAGCACTGAGGAAGAGAACACGGCAGGTAATAAAGGACAGGGGGCGGAGCTAACTCCGACTGACCAGGCCGCGATAGGCTCTCCCACTCCTGAGCCTGCCACCCTGGTTGGTGGGAGACGGTGTCAGTCTAACAGGTCTGGCCTCAGGTGTGGATTGATTAATCCCAGGAATATACCTAGACGTAGTACCTGGCAGATCCCTAACATCATGTTTTTTGTACTTGTTTTTATTGTCTCATGTCATGTACTTAAACCCGTACAGCGCCCTGGAATTAATGGTGCTCTAAAATACACAATAATAGGCAATGTCTGTGAGAGAATTGATGGGAACTGTAGTCCTTTATATAGGAATCCCGCCCCCAAGAAAGCCCTGGCAGCATCAAAATAGTTATGGTGTACAGAGCTGGGTGACATAATGAAAATTAAATACTGTTCTGTCATTTTTATAAGCTTGAAAAACCCCTGTAAAATGCCTATAGACATAAAGATTTGGCCATGATACGACGAGAATTCAGACTTTTTTTTAATGAGAACACTTGTTGGGAAGGAGGCATATATGAAAATATATTTTTTTCATAGTATGAACTATTTTTCCTGTGTAAAATAATTTCTATCATGTGAAATATCATGCTCTTGCATTGCCCCACATATATTTTTCAATATATATTTTGTCAAAGCTGATTGTAATGTTTACCACTACCAACTGTGGAAAATGTTCAAACGGAGACTGTAAATATTCAGACAGTTATCGTTAACAATCATATATAATTGTTCGGGTCGTTATTGTTGTCATCTGTGGCCAGCTTTACCTAAGGGTATGTTCACACGTAGTCAACAAAAACGTCTGAAAATCCAGAGCTGTTTTCAAGGGAAAACAGACCCTGCTTTTCAGACGTTTTTTTACCAACTCGCATTTTTCGCGGCGTTTTCACGCCGTTTTCGCGGCGTTTTTTACGTCCGTTTTTGGAGCTGTTTTCATTGGAGTCTATGAGAAAACAGCTCCAAAAACGTCCAAAGAAGTGTCCTGCACTTCTTTTGACGAGGCTGTATTTTTACGCGTCGTCGTTTGACAGCTGTCAAACGACGACGCGTAAATAACAGGTCGTCTGCACAGTACGTCGGCAAACCCATTCAAATGAATGGGCAGATGTTTGCCGACGTATTGGAGCCGTATTTTCAGACGTAAAACGAGGCATAAAACGCCTCGTATACGTCTGAAATTTGGCCGTGTGAACATACCCTAACCTTACCTGAATGTGAAGGGGTGCAGAACTCATGCAGAATTATGCCAGAGATAGAAGATGTTCAAAATTAATTACAAACAAATTGTTTCATAGTCCTGATTTGGGGCCATGAAAAAAGAATTTAGTGGTAACTGATCTTTTTTTTTTTTTTCAATCCTTTTCTAATGCTGTATTTATACATGGATGCTAGTTGTATACATTTTAGGATTGATTACCCTTTAAATGGGCTGTTTCATGAAAATAAACCTTTTTAATTTGATGCCAGTCTGGTGATAAACTGATCACCACAGGTCCAGCTTAGAAGCCCCTGGCAATTAGCGATAATCTATGTGTGGGTGGTAGAGGAGGACTGCAGTAAGCCATATATTTCCCCTGCAACCTACACTGCAGGTGAAATGTACTGTTACATGCTGGCAATTCGGCTCTGCGCTCTGGCTCAAGCAAGGGACCCCATTATCTATGATGTCTATATGCCCTAATGGGGCATTTGGAAAGGGGTTCTCCTCATGATATAAGTTCTTTAAACTAAATATCTGATAATGTACCTTCAGATGTCTAGCAGTGTGATGATAGTGATACATTGCTCTTACTTATACTGTGTATACATACAAACTACAAGATGTCCTGCTACTTGAACCCTGTAATATTCGTGGAAAAATGATGGCAAGTGTTTAGTTACCCTGCACCACCACAGGTTAAATAAAACATTACATGGTGTACATCCAAATCAATGGGCTGTCGATGAAATACATGGATGCCCATTATCACCGGTCTCTGCTATAGGTACTGTAATTAATAGTCCCAAACGCAAAATTTGAAAATGAGCTTTCTAAACCAGACAACCCCGGATGCGAAGCCAAAAATAGTTTTAACCTCTTGAGGAGGCTTGACAAGTATGCTTGTCCTGAGGTCAGGGAGTTGCCGCATCAGGACAAGCTTATTTATCATGCTGATCGCGCGGGCACAGCAAGTGTACCTGTGCGATCAGGAGTGGGGCAATAGCTGTCAAAAGCAGCCGCAGCCATGCTCTATTGGCAGAGATCAATGGAACCTGAGGCATGGCCTAATACGTTGCCTGTCAGTGTTAGGCTATGTATACACATAGTGGAGTTGCTGCAGATTTTCCGTCCAGAGTTGCGTGTAGAAATTCTGCCACAAAATGCAGTGACAGCAAAGTGGGTGAGATTTTAATAAATCTCATCCACATGTTGAGTAAAATTTCCGCACAGAAATTGACCTGCAGTGTGGAGTTTTAAATTCACAGCATGACAATTTATGCTGCGAAAGTTAACTAATTTGTTGCGGATTTTCCCCATTGAGTTTCATTGTTAAGGATTTTACTGCGGATCTACAAATATAGAAGTAATAGCGTGAGGGGCTAATACTTTTGCACAGCACTGTATTTTGTTAAACAATTGATTAAAATAATCTACAAACAATTGTTCCACTGATTAATAATGTACAACTTAATTCTAACAACAAATAAAGCAGATAAAGTTTTCAGCATTTCAAATGGCAAGTGGCAGTGATATTGTGCTGGTGCAAAGTCCAGATCCACGGAGCTGACTGTCATGACCCTGGAGCTGAGTGGCAGTAATAAAAAATGTTTTCTAGGATTTTAGTAAAAACTTATCAATATGCTTTTATTACAAATTGTACCCCTAGACCCTCCTGTAAAAATACTACATCTCGCATAAAGCAATTGAGCCATTGAATGATGTGGTCACACACGTCATATCACTGTGTTTGGCTCCAACACGTAACTGCGTCTATATTGTCTACATATGGCTGTGGCCTGTGGTACAAAAGTGGGAACAAAATGCTAAATTTTTAATAAAAGCGTATTGACAAGACAAGTCATTTACTTTATTAGCATAGTAATGTAAGGAAAAACACTGATATGGTTCTGACCCCTGTGCCAAGTTTAATTAATACAATTATATCTCTTGTGTGCACAAAAGTATTAGGAACACTGATTTAAAACAACTTTGTCATGAGACAGAGGCACTTCAAACAAGGGCACCTATGAATGGATGCTATGAGGGCCCACTAAACAGCTCCAGGAATCAGAGTTTGGGGGGCTGCATACTGTGCCTGGCATCCAGCTGAGAGGAAGTATTGTGAGGAGAGCCCTGTCAGTCAGCTGCTTACAGCCAAACCACATGACCGTGGGATAAACAGAGTACGGTTTCGTAACCCTTAAAATAATAACTCCGTGTGACATTCCCAACTCCTATAAGCTACCCCTTTACCTTTCTTCCACCAAATGATGACACTGAGACTTAGAGCTGGAATGAATTGGCCACAGCAGCCATTTTATTAACAAAACAGAAAAACAACGCATTAATAAATACCATCAACAAAATACCAAATAAATAACCATAACTTAATAACCTTTCCACGAAAATCCCCATCCAAACATCATTCATGTGAAAACCATACCCCTCCGTACGGAAAATTGGGAAGGTCCATGGAGCTAATAAGAAGGATCTGGCGCCATTCTGCCCATATCTGTATTTTTTACCCTCAGCCGTCCTGCAACAGGCTCAGGGGCACCATGCGAACCGCAGATGGCTAAAGCATTTCTATTTTGCTCCTCGGGACCCCACCCAGCAGGAGCCCATATAAGCCAGATCCCCCACCATGTATAATCTAGGAGGGACCATCACCAGTATGAATCCCTCCCCCACAAATTTTAACCAACTCCAAGGACCCCCCAAAACCCGCCACAATGAGCATACATTGACCACCTCAAGTCTGCAAGTTCCCCCTCAACAAAATGGCACGTTCAATTCCCTCCTGAATCCGCAAAGCCCACAGATCAATGCCCACCGCAGTCAAATGCACACCATCAGCCAACCAATAATTCCCCGTACCATCCTCGAAGTCATAATGCCTCACAAATACTCCACCATTCGGCACCACAAAAGCAGACACAGCCCCGTTCACTTTCACACGAGCCCTGTTAATACCACCCACCGACCTCACTGATCTCCACCTCTGCCGATGCACTATCTCCGACCAAACTACCGTTACCCGAGGGAAAACCGCCCACAACCGCAGAAGATCATACTTCACGTCCCGGATCAACTCCCAAACGGCCGTACCCCCAGATCATTCCCCCCAATATGAAGCACCAACACATCAGGAGCATGGTCCAACATATCACAGCGATGGAACTCTGGCAGAACCCTCCCCCAAGACATACCACGAAAACCAAGCCAGCGCACGATGGCCGTCGTCCTGGAAAACCCCAGCTACCGCCTGTCCGGACGAACGTCGGCCCGCAACGCGCCCCAATGGACATAGGAATGTCCAAAAATCCAAACCAGAGACGGGGAGGGATCTGAAAGAAAAATTCAGCACCGTTAATACAGACACTTAAGAATAACACTGCTGCATTACCCCGCCCCCACCTCATTAAACATAACACCCCCTAACTAATCAGCACCCCTCGCCCCTACACTCAAACAAGATGGGGACGAACATACAGCCGGAAACGCTGGGACTCCCACCTCCCTATACTGCATCAGGCCCAAGACCCCATCTAACCGCCTCTGTGGCGGCCCCTATCCTAAACGAGTGTGGCGCAAATGCCATCTCATCCAAACCTACGCAGGACAAACATTTTCGGAACACCATGGTGAATTGATAACTCGACAGAAACTTACCATCTGCATGACACAACAAAGGCCCGCCCCTACACCGGCCATACCTGAAATAAGCCCCCAACAAACCAGCCGGATACATAACCGCGCCCACCACCTCCTTCAACACCACTCACCGCCCCCTCCACCTCTGATCCGTTTTGGAACGACGAATCCAAAACTCCACCCAATCCCCCAAATGCACCATGTCAACCATCAACAACCCCCCGGGCCGCACCCCACTTGGTGACACCAACTCCCCCACCCGCAACGCACCAAAAAAGGCTCACGAAAATGCCAACTGAAATAGGACAGATTCTATGGATAACGGAGGCAACTCCCGCCACCTCATGAATTACCCATTCCAAGAATGAACTGAAGGCTTCAAAATAGGCGCATGAAATAGAGCAGCCCATCGGAAGACATCTGTCCATAAAATACGAACCCTCCCAGTAACAAGCCAACGACCGAACACTTTCGAAATGCACTGTAAGAAAATGAAAAGCCAACTCCACATCCGTTTTTGGTTGCTCCCCTACAATACTGCCTAACCCACTCAACCACCGCGTCAAAGGACGTATAAACAACCGAACAAAGTGCTGGATCAATACCATCATTCACCGAACCCCCCCCGTGGATGCAACAAATGATGTATTAACCAAAACTTATTAGGCTCTTTTTTAGGCACGACACCCAATGGAGAAACTACCGTGTCAACAAAAGGAGGGGACAAAAAAGGACCCGCCATTCTCCCCAGCCGCACCTCCTTACCCAATTTCTCAGACACAACTGCCAGGTAGTCCCGCGCAGTTTTCAAATTCCGTAACTAAAAGGGTGACAACATGATGGAGGGAGGGATCCGGAAACCGACTCAAAACCCCTCCTCTAACAAACTCGCCTTCTCCCCATCCGGGTATCTATTTAGATGCGGCAGCATATCTCCCAACTTCACCGGCATCGCTCCCATGGCTACCTCCTGCGCTACCTCTATCCTTTCCTTTCTGAAAACATCTCGCCGCTCCATCTGACGCTCCACTACAGACCGAACAGGAGTGCTTAAATTGGCACCCCGCTCCAAACATACACTGCCCCTCATTAAATTGCCAACACAGGCCTAACTTTCAACCTGCGTCATTCCCAGATTGGCCTCCAGCCCCCTGCTGACTAAACTGGCCGGACCCGCCCGGCCGCCCCTGGAAAGGACTCCCTCCCAAAATGCACAGGCGCCATAACCCTCAACCAAAACCCGATATCCTTCTGGTCCCACCGTATAGTCGGACGGACCGCCTTCCGTTGCCGGAACTGCTCATCATACGAAGCCACGTCATACCCCCATACACCCTGTAAGCTTCCCCAATGGCGTCCATATAACAAAAAAGGCCAGAGCAATTATCCGGCGCCTTCTCCCCAATCACACTCGCCAAGATGGCAAACGCCTGCAACCAATTAGGAAACGTCTGCAGTATCAGCCTATACCTCCGTTTTTCCTCCTCCTCCTTTTTACTTTCAATCCACTTGGGCTTATCCAAATTGAAGAAGCAAAAAGATCTCCACATACTCATCCTTCCAGATATTTTCTTTGACTTCTGATTTTAAATGAGCCCCCAATGGCCCCTCAATGCACACATACACCTCCCCCTTGACCCTATAATTCAACCACACCCGATCCACCTCCCCATCCTTTTCCGTCTGAACTGACACAGCCACACCCGCTTCATGAACCACCTGCGCCACCAGTACTGCTGGTACACCCCCCAAACCCTGCAGAATCCCCCCGCCCCAAGAAGCCACCGGGAACGGCACCCCCAACAACCCTACTCGTTCGCACCGTGACAGCAATTCCTGCAAACTACCCTATAACCCCTGCACCACCGATCCATCCCCTGATCCTACCCGACTCAACTACCCCGCCCCCCACAGATACATCCCCGACCCCGGGGACCTAAAAATGGCAGGCATAGGATAAGATAAAGAAATAGACTCATCGGGCTGCTTAGGAGCTGTGATCCCACCAGCCGGAAGAACCGGATCATCCAGCCGCCACGCACGATGGCCTCCATCTTCCTCCTGACTCCGTGATGACGAACCTGGAGGGCAACTCCTGTCACCCCCTGCTCCTCCCCTTCCTGTTTTCCCCGGTCATGTGGCCTCCTCTTATGGCCGGGGCTCAGCTCCGGACGTTCTTTACTGCGAACACTTCAGCGGTGCTGATTGGCTGAGAGCACAAAACTCCTTCAAACACCCTTGATGCCAGGCATAGTATAAAACCCCACAGACTCTGGTCAAGGGAGCTTTAAATGAGTATTTTATTTTTTTTTATCCATATCTTGGCTTCCTGTATCCTCACGAGTATGACATGAGTGGGGGATATACTGTAGTTAACTGTAGTAACTTCTTAATTTTTAGGTTTTGAGTGGAGTATTTTGGTGCCAATACATGATACTGATGCTAGGTTGGAATGCTTGTTTTATAGCAGCATCTATGCCTCTAGAAAAGGAAGAAAGGATGCTATTCAGATTGAGGCAAAATAAAAAACGAAAGTAAATATAAAGTAGCACAACAACTTTGTATACTAAAGAGGAATACAGGCTTGTGCTCTAGTTCATGTGACCAAATTTACTTTATTGTGGATCGTATAATATTTTAGGCCTCATTCACATCTGCGGTGTCAGGTGCCCCCATCGCATATCCGGCCGATAATCACGACAACAAAAGCACAGCATGCTGCGCTATTGTCTCTTGTAAAAACACGGACACCCTGACGCAAACCCGACGGAACCCATTAAAGTCAATGGGTTCTGTCGACTGCCGTTGGTGTCTGTCATGCAACTGAATTGGCGCTTCCGGTATTTCCATTGCTCTCCTCGAGCAAACGTAGTAACATACATAGCTCCTTGTGAAAGGAGCAAACGAGCGCCGATAAACATGCTGTCGCATTGATCGGCGCTCATTTAGCTGGCCCACGTCGGGCCGTGTAAGACGACCCTTAGTCAGTTTACTTATTCGTTTATTTATTTTTTTCATCATACAGTAGGTATACATCGGTAGTATTCCCTTTGAAGAAAAGTTGCAACATAAGCCGTTATGGCTGCTACAGCAGTAGCAATGCCACAACGGGGTCCGTGCCGCCTGGCCTCTAACATTTATGGGCCGGGCGGCACGGGCCCCTCATGCCCAGTGGTGACGTTCACTTGTATCTGCGTCCTCTGGACGTAGATACAAATAAATATTATAGGCTGCTGCTGCCTCTCTGAGGGGGCGGCGGCGTCACTGAAATCAGCTGCCTCCACCCCCTCTTCCACTAATTGTACCTGCGTCTATAGCACGCAGATACAAATACATTCATTAGCGCTGAATGGCCGGGCACGTTCTGTGCCTGACCATTCAGCGCCTTACAATGACGCTGATTGACAGGGCAAAATGACTTGCCCCGCCAATCAGCGCCTTTCAACTATGCTAGCGGCGCGATGCCATCAGACAGCGCGGGAACGGGATCATGTGTGTATGTAAAGTTTGTTTCTTTTCTAATAAAACTGTAAGTGGCACTATCTACAGGGGGCACAGTTTGTGTGTGGGACACAGTGTATGGTACTAATAGAATTATAATCTGGGACAAAGTGTATGGCGATATTATAATTAGAGGTGCAGTGTATAGCGTTATTATATTTAGGGGTGTTGACAATTTTATCTTTGTTTATAGGTGCAGAAATGTTTTAAAAGTGAGAAACTGAAGACATCTGGGCGGAAAACTGCAGAAATGGGTTGTGGCCGGAAGAAGTCATCATAGAGGTCTGGACCGGATGGAGAAGAAAAGAGAAAAAAACAACTAGAATCTAAGATCGTCACGGGTGAGTCACTTAATGTAAATGTTTATTCTGCCTCTAATCAGTAATGTAGTCACTGCATGATCTGCAGCAAGATGATGGGTGGTTTGATTATGATATGATTTTTTTTTTGGTGAAACAGCATCTCCCGTCATATCCTTATCATTGTTCTGGCCATGATGGGAGCTGTAGTTTTACACCGTACAAACCTATACAGCAGGGGTTGCACTAAATTGAGCTGTATTTGTTCTGGTGTTGTATATATGTACTGAGCTTGGTTCTGGGGCTGTATATATGTACTGAGCTTTGTTCTGGTGCTGTATTTATATGCTTAGCTTTGTTCTGGTGATGTATATATGTACTGAGCTTGGGTCTTGTTCTGTATTTATTTACTGAGCTTTGTTCTGGTGCTGTATATATGTACTGAGCTTGGTTCTGGTGCTGTATTTATATGCTTAGCTTTGTTCTGGTGCTGTGTATATGTACTGAGCTTGGGTCTGGTTCTGTATTTATTTACTGAGCTTTGTTCTGGTGCTGTATATATGTACTGAGCTTGGTTCTGGTGTTGTATTTATGTACTGAGCTTTGTTCTAGTGCTGTATTTATGAACTGAGCTTAGTTCTGGTGCTGTATATATGTACTTAGCTTGGTTATGGTGTTGTATTCATGTACTGAGCTTTGTTCTAGTGCTGTGTTTATGTACTGGGGTTGGTTCTGGTGCTGTATATATGTATTGAGCTTGGCTCTCGTGCCGTATATATGTATGAGCTTGGTTCTGGAGCTGTAATTATATAGGATATATTTATAATAACATTACAGGGTAGACGGATTTGTTTTCAGTTCATTATATATTCAATGGGAATTTATCAGGTAGTTTAAACCTCCACCATACAGTAATACATGACCTGACAATATTTCCAAATTTATGTTTTTTTCAGGTGTAGCAAAATCTATAAAAACAACTTTTAAACCGGCGCACACTATATGCTAATTACTCATTAAAAGGTCATGGCACAGTGCCGCTATCCTGAAGAACAAAATAGGAAAAAGAGGCAGCACTCCAGAGTTCGTATCAAAATAGAAAAGGTTTTTTTATTCACCCATCGCTGCCAGATTTTCTGATACATTAGACTCTTTGCTCTGTGTGAGCATTTTTGAGTTGGGCCAAAGTATTCTTATAAATAGTTAGACTCAGACATACCTTTGTCTCTTCGGTCTTTGTGTGTCCTTTGCGATGCTTCTGTGTGCATGCGCTGTCCGTTGTGACCATGGTTACCAGCTGTCTTGTTGTAGTGTATGACACAGGTTATCAGGCCCAGACTTCAGGATGCTGCTTTATTCTCCAGCTAGGCAAACACTGACTGACCACACCCAGCACTCTGGGTCAAGTCACATAACATTGTAACAATATGCAGCCAGCAATTTAACACATTAATTCCCCAGATACTACACTTGTTAAACGCTGAGACTCATGGGCTTGACAGTCGATCAAGTGATATGAATGTCACGTGATTTTTTTGAGCATGCGCCTCTGTACTCTATGGACGCCGGAACTAGAACAGTGTGACGCACTGAACCTACCAGCGTTGTATCCCCTTGCTTTTGGGTGAGTGACAGTGATTAGACATATGCATGTACTGCTTCCTATACACCTGCGAACCTACAGCTGTTCTACATAAGTTTGTAATTACGGTTTGGAGAATTGTGATGATATTTTTATGGATGTTTCCTTGTGCCACTTACATTTTCATATATATTCTAACATGCACATATTGTTACACTATCTTGACACGATGTACCCATATGATCAGTTGATTATGCTTTTATAAAATTTGAATCTTTTTACTATGTGCTAATTTTTTATGTCGACTCCTCCCAATGTGGGTTGTATAAATGCACTGAAGTGTTAGTTATATTATTGCTTAACAAAGGCTGCATGGAGCAGCTGAAACGTTGCTATCCTTTCTCACTGATGGGTGAATAAAATACCTTTTCTATTTTGATACGAACTCTGGAGTGCTGCCTCTTTTTCCTATTTTGTTTACATTTGGGGATTTACAAGTCGGATCCCTGGAGGCTTGCACCCTGATACCCTTGAGGTTTATGTTCTGCTGTGCTGCCCATACTCTCTTTGGCTATCCTGAAGAGTCACATAGTCCTGCCTCCAAACCCACCTTTCCATGTTTGATTGACATCCCCCTGGCTGATACAACTTTCTCGGATGCGCCATTGCCTTGTACTACTTGGGCACGCACCGTGCAGCGAGGGGTACTTTGCCCGGCTTCATCGCTGCAACACGCATGCCAGGAGAGTACAAGGCAATGGCGCATCTGCAAGAGTTTGAGGAGGCTGGTAGTGATGTAGAACAGCCAGGGGGATGTCAATCAAACTCTGGGTGGCGCCAGTTAAATTTTCGCCTCATGCAGTTTAAAAAGCTAGAATCGGCCCTGAGGCTGCAGGCCACTTTAGGTCTGCGGCCTATAAGGTGCTGGGAAGACCGGAGCCTGTGCAGCGCTCCGTCCATCGCAAGAACGGGGCAAGGTAAGTACAATATATATATTTTTGCGGGGGGCTGTGTGGCCCTATATACAAAAGGGAGGAGCAGGGTGGCACTATATTCAAGGGGGCAGCAGGGTGGCACTACATACAAGGGGGAGCAAGGTGGCACTATATACAAGGGGGGGGCAGGGTGGCACTATATACAAGGGGGGAGCAGGGTGGCACTATATACAAAGGGGGGAGCAGGGTGGCACTGTATACTAGGGGTGTTGTTTGGCACTATATACAGGGGGTGGCACTATACACAAGGGGGAGCTTTGTGGCACTATATACAAGGGGCTGTGTGGCACTACTAAGTGGGGACTGTGTGGCACGATCTACTAAGGGAGCTGTATGGCACTATTTACAAGTGGAAGGGATGTGGCGCTATCTATCTATCTATCTATCTATCTATCTCATAAGAACGCTCGCTGCCGAACATTGCGCTGTGTAAACAAGGCAACGATCAGCCAATGAACGATCAAACGCTCCTTCATTGGCTGATCGTATAGTTTATGCGGCCAATAAAATCGTTTCTAGTCGGTAGGACATATGCTGCCGACATGATGGAAATGTATGGGGATGAATGATTGTAGTAACGATCGTTCGTCCCCATACATTACCGTTCACTGATCCTTGTGAGAAGAGCGAACGAACGCCGATCGACGAGTTGTTCTCGCTGCTCAGCACTCATTCTCACGGCTCATATTGGGTCGTGTAAAAAGACCTTTAGAGTAAGAGAATTTTTTAGGGTGCCTTTATACATACAGATTTACAGTTCCATTTCTATCTAATTAAATCAATACTAATCTAAATTTCTGTCTCATCTACCAGAAAAATTATCTGACGTGCTTAAAATAGTTTGTAAAAGATCTGAAAGACAAAGCCACTATAGGGAACAGGAGGGATTTATTTTACTAAGATCAAAGAAGATGTGGAAGACAAAGATTGGTTCTGCCCTCAGCCGACACAGACCAATTTTACAGATATTGCAATTAGTCTAACTGATTAGAAATCGTTGATCGGCGCTCGTTTGCTCCTGTCGCACTGAGCTATGGATGGGGACGAGTGGTCATTACTCTGATCGCTTCTTCCCATACTTTATTATCATGTCGGCAGCGCGTGTCCCTGTTTACACAGGGAGATGTGCTGCCGACAACGATAATATTTAACTTTTTTAAAACAATACGATCAGCAGATGATTGAGTGTTTGCGCGTTCATCTGCTGAATGTTCCCCTGTTTACATAGGGCAATTATCGGCAACGAGTGTTCTATGAGCGCTCATCTGTCCGATAATCGCCCAGTATAAAATCCCCTTTAGTTAAGGCCCTTTTACATGAGCCAATTATCGGGCAAACAAGCATTCATGCAAAGATGTGTAAACAGGGCAACAATCAGCCGATGAACAAGCAAACGCTCATCCATCGGCTGATTGTATAGTTTATGCTGCAAGAAATATTATCGATGTACTTCCGACATGATGGAAATGTATAAGGACGAGTGATCGTAGTAACGATCGCTCGTCCCATACATTACTGATCATAGCTCCTTGTGAATGGAGAAAACTGACTCGTAGGCACTCTGTGTGCTGCCATATGGTGCACTCATTAGCGCTGTACGATGTAGGGAATCCGTGAGGAAAAAAAACTTAGTTCACTTCTGCAACATTGGCGTATAGACTTCTATTAGGGCCATATTCAGGAACTGTGTGACACGTATGCCAAATACGACAATGTACATGAGCCATAACAGTAAGTAGTGAGTAGGATAAATCCTCCAATAAAACAAGTCTTGTTATTTCCTCCAACAACAGAATTCAGTATTTCCTATACATGCATAGTCCTGAGGTTACACAATAAATGCATATATTTACACGCATGGTCCTCATGCCTTAAACTAAAGTCTGGTACAGACAAGCTTGTTGTGCTTGTCTTCCTTAGTTTTAAAATTAAGCTTGTTAAAGGATTCTAGGATCTCCATCATACTCTTGTCCTTGGTCTCTGGCAGTATCCAGAAGGAAAATATAGCCACAGAGATACAGTAAACCAAGAAGAAAATGAAGCAGAATGCTCCCAATGCTTCCTGTTAAAAAACACAGAGTACAGTAATGTATTTTTGAGTATGCTTGAATCTTTTTACATAATTTATCGTCAATCTCCTATGAATATATGGATTTCTATTTGATTTGCATATATTATCCTGTCCTTAGGACTGAATAATCAAAATGTCTTAAAGGGGTTTTCTAAATAAGACGACCCCTTTCCATATATACTATTATACTATTAGGTCATATAGATGTCGTAGAGGGGGCCCCTGCTGAGGAACCCCCACTATGAGCCAGAAATGTAAAAAAAAACAAAAAAACGCTTTTGAATGTGTTCATAGCCTTTAAAAGGATTGCCAAAGAAGTCTTCACCTAACGAAATTAGCTATTTGACGGGAGTTCCAGACCTGCAACCATAAGCTGAGCGCCCCCGCGCCTGCAATGTTAAAGGGGTTGTCTCTGATTAGACAATCCCTTGAAAGGCAATGTACACCTTCGAAAGCGCTTTTTAAAAAAAATAAAAAAAGAATAATAATAATGTCTATCAGTGTGTTTGGTGCAACTTTGTAATTCAATTTTATTAAAAAATTATTTTTACTTTTGAGATACAGCTGCTTTGTATTCTGTATACAGAGCAGCTGTATCTTGCGCTGAATCCTGTATCCGTCAGGACAGCGGGACTGACGAGTTCAGTGTAAGCAGGTCCTGCATGTCTCTGACACGCAGGATCAAGCAGTTATCGATCACATCTAAGTTCATAACTTAGATGTGTTCGATTACAGGTGGATCCTCCGTGTCAGAGTTCAGCTGTATCTCTAAAAGTAAAAATTATTTTTAATAAAAACTAATTAGAAAGTTGCACCAAACACACTGATAAATATACATATATATATACACCACACAAAAAAATGGCGATAGCACACTGCAAACACCAATGTCACCTAAACTGCTAAATATATGCATTACTGCTAAATCTACTTACAATAGGGAGGTTCTTAGCGCACATTTTTATCAAATTGTGTTTGCCCACCTGCCACAACAAGGCGTCCCGCATAGGTGTGGACCTACTCTGCACATACACCCAGAACTGGGACTAAGCCTACATATGTATCTGGGGATGGTAGAAACCAGCATTAAACTAACTAAAACCACCCAGGGCAGAATGGGAGGAGTGCAAGAACAAAAAATGGAGGCAGTCACTAGCCCCACATATATGAATCACATAAACAACACAAAAGTTTGAACAGCACATTCCAACAAAATGTGTATGCAGGTGCAAGAACGCCTGTGACTGCAAATTTATACAGCACACAAAAAAATGGCGACAGCACACTGTGCGCACCAATGTCACCTAAACTGCAAATATAAATGCTGCGCTATTGTCTCCGGTAATTTCTGGTAATCCCTGCCTCATCTGCGACGGAGACCCGTCCAACCTCCAACAGAGGTGTGAACGAAGCCTAATTGGCCACTTATCATGCAGCATGCCAACATAAATTATACTAACTGCCGTATAGAATGTCAGAGCAATTTCTTATATGGAAAGCCCAAAATTATAGCTAAATATGGCAGACTCTCCATGTCCCTATGTACTCAACTAGCTTACACCTACTGTCTTGAAAATCTTACCTCAATGAAAGGAAAAGCCAAGCCTATCACAAATAGTCCCACCCAAGTGAGGGCCCCAGTTATGGCATAGGCAGCTGGTCTGTAGCATTGTACAAACAGCTCTGTGGGCAGGACACAAGTAACTCCTCCTGTAAAATAAATATTAGACAATACCGTCACTAACAA
Organism: Rhinoderma darwinii; assembly: GCF_050947455.1. Lineage (NCBI taxonomy): Eukaryota > Metazoa > Chordata > Amphibia > Anura > Rhinodermatidae > Rhinoderma > Rhinoderma darwinii. The sequence goes on from NC_134687.1 coordinate 450,625,776, forward strand.
TACAGTAATTTATAGACATAAAAATATGTATTAGCTATTTTTCATTTAATTTTCTCGAGGATTTTCCTGTCCTACAGGTTTCAATGCTATGAATAATTTTTTTAACAGTATGTTAAGCTGCACTGTGCAGTTAAGAGATCATTATACCCCAATATTTTAGAATAGCTTCTAACAAATAGAATGATGTAGCAGAAAACTGTGCAAGAAACAGATTACTGACCTGGTCCCAAGCCATAGCTTGATGTAAAGATGAAGATCAACATACAAGAAGTATATGGTAGCCAAGCGTATACATCCTGCAGGAAAACAGAATTCTGGCGTAAACCAGCCTCCTAAAATCACAGCTGACATATTGTTTATATTTCAGAATGTTGTTGCCATCTATTAGAATACGAAGGATTTGCATCTGAAAAAGCCCCAATTCTTGGAATATGAGGCTGTCATCTGTGGCCCGCGGGGCACCGTAGCTCCCTCGGGAGAGGAGAGAGGGGGCTGAAGGAAAAGTGCGCCGGCGCTCCTTCCTGACGTCCCAGTGCAGAGCTTATACTAGCGCTCTGCTCCTGGTCTCCTGCTCTGAGGAAGCCCCTGACATCTTTGTCCATAAATGGACAGTGATGTCAGGAGCAGAGCTGGAGTCCCTGGCAGAGTGCTAGTAGCGCTCTGCCAAGGACTCCAGGTCTGGGGTTGCTCCTGACATATATGGACAGTGATGTCAGAAGCAGAGATGGAGTCCCAGGCCGAGCGCTAGTAGCACTCTGCCCGGGACTCCGGCTCTAGGCTTGTCCCTGACATCACTGTCCATATATGTACAGAGATGTCAGGGGCAGAACTGGAGTCCCAGGCAGAGCGCTATTAGCCCGGCTCTGGGCTTGACCCTGACATGTGATGTCAGGAGCAGAGTTGAGGTCCTAGGCAGAGCGCTAGAAGCGGCTCTGCTCCGGGACTCCGGCTGGGGAAGCCCCTGACATCACTGTCTATATATTGACAGTGATGTCAGGAGCAGAGCTGGGGTCCCAGGCAGAGTGCTAGAAGCGGCTCCGCTCCGGGACTCCGGCTGGGGAAGCCCCTGACATCACTGTCTATATATTGACAGTGATGTCAGGAGCAGAGATGGAGTCCAAGGCAGAGCGCTAGTAGCGCTCTGCCCGAGACTCCGGCTCTGGGCTTGCCCCTGACATCACTGTCCATATATGGTGGGGTGGGCTATATATGGGGCATTATATACAGGAGTGGGCTATATGTGGGGGACTATATACATGGGTGGGCTATATGTTGGGCATTATACACAGGGATGAGCTATATAAGGGATACTATGTACAGGGGTGGGCTATATGTGGGGCACTATATACAGGGGTCGGCTATATGTGGGGAACTATACAGGGGTGGGCTATATGTGGAGCACTATATACAGAGGGAGTTATATGTGGGCACTATCTACAGGGGTGGGCTAAATGTGGGGCACTATATACAGGTGTGGGCTATATGTGGGGCACTATATACATGGGTGGGCAAGATGTGGGGCACTATATTCAGGGTTAGGCTATATGTAGGGCACTATCTACAGGGGTGGGCTATATGTGGGGCACTATATACAGGGAAGCAAAAAGACAAGAGCATGGAAGCAGCACTCACTAAAAAAAAGTGACGTTTATTCACCCAACAAATGCAACGTTTCACTTCCTCAATGGAAGCATTTTCAAGCAATTCCATTGAGGAAGTGAAACATTGCATTTGTTGGGTGAATAAACGTCACTTTTTTTCGTGAGTGCTGCTTCCATGCTCTTGTCTTTTTGTTATACATCATATGGAGAGAAGTCACTCCTATCATTTGAAGCTTAGCACCGACCATTTACTTGGTAATCTGCACTTGTGCTGCTCCTATCCGCCTTACTATTTTGAATATACAGGGAAGCTATATGTGGGCACTATCTATGGGGCAGGGCTATATGTGGGCACTATCTACAGGGGACTGTATGTGGGGCACTATCTACAGGGGGCTGTATGTATGTGGGGCAATATCTACAGGGGGTTCTATGTGGGGCACTATCTGCAGGGGGCTTTATGGGGGGCACTATCTACAGCTACAGGGAGCACTGTGTGTGTGGGACACAGTGTATGGTGCTATTATAATCGGGGACACAGTGTATGTCGCTATTATAATTAGAGGTGCAGTGTATGGTGCTATTATATTTCGTGGCTTAGTGTTTTATCTTCGTTTATAGGTGCAGAAATGTTTGAAAAGTAAGAAGCTGAAGACATCTGAATGGCAAACTGCAGAAATGTGGCCGGAGAAGTCATCATAGAGGTCTGGACTGGATGGAGAAGAAAAGAGAAAAAAAAAACTAGAATCTGAGACGTCACCTGTGAGTCATTTAATGTAAATGTTTATTCTGCCTCTAATCAGCACTGTAGTCACTGTATGATCTGCAGCGAGATGATGGGTGTTATGATTTTTGCTTTTTGTGAATCAGCAACTCCCAGCATATCCTTACCATTGTTCGGGCCATGCTGAGAGCTGTAGTTTTACGCCATACAAACCTATACAGCAGGGGTTGCACTAAATTGAGCTGTATTTGTGCTGGTGCCGTATAGATGTTATGATCTTGGTTCTGGTGCTGTATATATGTATTGAGCTTTGTTATGGTGCTGTATTTATGTACTGAGCCTTGTTCTGGTGCTGTATATATGTACTGAGCTTTGTTCTGGTGCTGTGTATATGTACTGAGCTTGGTTCTGGTGCTGTAAATATGTGCTGAGCTTGGTTCTGGGGCTGTATATATGTACTGAGCATGGTTCTAGTGCTGTTTATATATGTTATGAGCTTTGTTCTAGAGATGTATTTATGTACTGAGCTTGGTTCTGGTGCTGTATATATGTATGAGTTTGGTCTGGTCTGTCTATATGTATGAGCTTGGTTTTGGTGTTGTATATATGTATGAGCTTGGTTCTGGTGCTGAATATATATGTAGTGAGTTTGTTTCTGGTGTTGTATTTATGTACTGAGCTTTGTTCTAGTCCTGTAAATATGTACTGAGCTTGGTTCAGGTGTTGTATATATGTACCCAGCTTAGTTTTGGTGTTGTATTTATGTACTGAGCTTGGTTCTGGTATTGTATATATGTATGAGCTTTGTTCTGGTGTTGTATATATGTATGAGCTTGGTTCTGGTGCTGTATATATGTAGTGAGCTTGGTTCTGGAGCTGTATATGTACTGAGCTTGGTTCTGAAGCTGTAATTATGTAGGATATATTTATAATAACATTACACGGCAGATGGAGTTGTTTTCAGTTCATTGTATATTTAATGGGAATTTGTCAGGTAGTTTTAACCCCTTGAACCTCCACCATGCGGTAATACATGACCTAACAATATTTCCAAACATTCCCTTGTCTGTTTTTTTCAGATGCAGCAATCTATAAAGTCAACTTTAATACGGCGCACACTATATGCTTTTTACTCTTTAAAGGGTCATTGGGCAGTGCCACTATCCTGAAGAGCCACTTAGTCCTGCCTCCAAACCCACCTTTCCATTTGTGATTGACATCCCCCTGGCTGTTATACATCACTACCAGTCTCCTCCAACTTTCTCAGATGCGCCATTGCCTTGTACTCCATCGGCACACACCATGCAGTGAGGTGTACTCTGCCAGGCTGCACCGCGCATGCCAGGGGAGTACAAGTCAAAGACGCAATCAAAAGAGTTAGAGGTGGCTGATTGTGATGTAGAACAGCCAGGGGGATGTCAATCGAAATCTGTGGGGCACCATTTAAATTTTAGCATCAGGCAGCAGAAAATCTATAATCGACCCTGGCTTCACCATTTTGCAGATCTTCAAACTGACCTGCGAAGTGATCTGGCAGCGACTGAGAGCTGCAGTGTTGCCACAGCCCAAGGCAGAAGACTTATAACACCAAGCAAAAAAAAAATGCAGGATCAACCGGGTGCCACCAAAATGAGAAGGACTGGAGTAAATTCTCATTTTGGTGGCGCCCGGTGTATCCTGCATTTTTGTTTTGCTTTGTGTTATATCGTGAAAGATCTCGGGACTGGGGTCTGTAGGCGTAGCAGCAACTACGCTGATCGGAGGGCCGAGAATATTCCTATACACGCGTCCCAGAGTTGTGCTTGCTGTTTTGCACAACTCTGGTAAGTGCAGGTCGGTCCGTCCAGTGGATTTTCTTACCCTTCTCTTTTTTACTGCACTATGGAGCACTTTTTGTGTTAAATTATTCAAGGCAGAAGACTGGCTTTGGATTTCCAAGGGCTTCTACCAATTTGTACAGTTTCCCATGCTGAATGAGAAACACATTCGTGTACAGAAGCCGCCGCACTCAGGGTCCCTATATTTCAATTATAAGCAGTATTTTTGGTGGTGCTGTTGGCCTTGGCTGATAGTGACTACCGGTTTATAATTGTTGATATAGGGGCCTATGGGATCTCTGCTGATGCGGGCATCTTCAGGGCCTCCAGAATGGGTGAACAGGTTCAGTCCAACCAGCATTCCAGAACCAAGACATCTGCCAGGATCTTCTGGACCTTCAGCGCCATTAGTTATCGTGACTGATGAAAGCCTTGGACTTTTCCCTCACCTGATTTGTCCATTCCCCAGGTGTAGTTCGGATGACCGGAGGCGCATATTTAACCCCTTTCCGCATATGGACGTGACTTGACTGTACGTCGGGATTGCAAGTGCCTTCCCGCAAAACCACGTACAGTCACGTCCTGAAAATGGAGCGGGCACATGAGCTGTGCTTGCTTCATCTTCAGTGGGTGTCGGCTGTAATATACAGCTGACATCCCACTGCAACGGTGGCGATTGCAGTTACCGCCGATCGTCGTCGTTTAACCCTTTAAATGCGGCAGTCAATAGCGACTGGCGCTTTTAAGTGAATGACAGAGTGAGGGGGCTCCCTCTGTATGCCCCACAAGCGATCGCCAGTACCGATGGTTGCTATGACAACCAGGAAGCCTTCCTGGTCGGCCGGGTACGGAAACCTATTAGGTCAGTTAAAAAATTACAGTTACAATACACTGCACTACATAAGTAGTGTGGATCAGAACATCAGATCTTCAAGTCCCCAAGTGTAAAAAAAAATGAAAAAAAAAAATGTTTGAAACAAATAAATATATAAAAAGTTTTAAGTAATAAAATCATTAATCGCCCGGTTTCTCTGATCAAGTCCTTTAAAATTAAAAAAAATAAAAAAACAAAAAAAAAATATACATAATAGATATCGCTGTGTTCGGAACAGACTGACCTATAAAAATACCGTAAAAGACGTAAATAAAAAACTATGGCAGCATTTCTTTTTTTGGTCATCTTGTCTCAAATTTTTTTTTAATCAAAAAGTCGTAAGTAGTCCAAAATTGTACAACAAAAACTACAATTCGTTACGCAAAAAACAAGCCCTCCCACATTGATATGAACTGAAAAATGAAAAAGTTATGGCTGTTAGAAAATGGCGACACTAAAACATGATTTTTTTTAGGAAAGTCTATTTTTGTTGTGGGAAAGTAGTACAACAAATTATATAAATTTGATATCGCTGTAATCGTATAGACTAGAGATGAGCGAACTTTTCAAAAGTTCGGTTCGGCTAGTTCGCCGAATTTCACAAAAAAGTTCGATTCGGACCGAACTAGTTCAGACCGAACCTGTCACTTCCGTGCGCCGAGCATGCTACTGTCCAGGGTGCTGATAGAGTTAATGGGCTGCACTAACTCTTTCAGCAACCTTGACAGTACATGCTCGGCGCGCGGAAAATACAATTTTAATGTAATAAAAAAATAAAAATAATACGTTCGTACTTACTTTCCTCCTGTCCGGCCTCCAGTGATGACGTTACATCCCTTTCGCCGCTGCAGCCAATCACAGGCTGTAGTGGCGGTCACGCACGTCAGGATGACGCTTCATCCCACGTGACCGCCTCTGCAGCCAATCACAGGCTGCAGCGGCGACATGGATGAAACGTCATCGCTGGAGGCCGGACAGGAGGAAAGTAAGTATGAACGTATTATTTTTATTTTTTTGCATGTATGTTGGCATGTATGTATGTATGTTGGCATGTATGTATGTATGTATGTATGTATGTATGTATATATGTGCATGTATGTTTGCATGTATGTTGGCATGTATGTATATATGTGCATGTTTGTATGTATATTTGCATGTATATATTTGCATGTATGTTTGAATGTGTGTATGTTTGAATGTATGTATGTTTGCATGCATGTATGTTGTCATGTATGTATGTATGTATGTATGTATGCGCATGTATGTTTGCATGTATGTTGGCATGTATGTATATATGTGCATGTTTGTATGTATATTTGCATGTATATATTTGCATGTATGGTTGCATGTGTGTATGTTTGCATGTATGTATGTTTGCATGTATGTATGTATGTTGTCATGTATGTATGTATGTATGTATGTATGTAAGTGCATGTATGTTTGCATGTATGTTGGCATGTACGTATATATGTGCATGTTTGTATGTATATTTGCATGTATATATTTGCATGCATGTTTGCATGTGTGTATGTTTGCATGTATGTATGTTGTCATGTATGTATGTATATATGTGCATGTATGTTTGCATGTATGTTGGCATGTATGTATATATGTGTATATTTGCATGTATATATTTGCATGTATGTATGTATGTATGTATGTATGTATGTTTGCATGTATGTATGTATGTATGTATGTATGTTTGCATGAATGTATGTTTGCATGTATGTATGTATGTTGTCATGTATGTATGTATGTTGTCATGTATGTATGTATATATATATATATGTATGTTTGCATGTGTGTATGTTTGCATGTATGTATGTATGTTTGCATTTATGTATGTTTGTATGTATGTAGTCATGTATGTATGTATGTATGTTGTCATGTATGTATGTATATATGTGCATGCATGTATGTTTGCATGTATGTTGGCATGTATGTATATATGTGTATGTATATTTGCATGTATATATTTGCATGTATGTATGTTTGCATGAATGTATGTTTGTATGTATGTTTGCATGTATGTATGTTTGCATGTATGTATGTTGTCATGTATGTATGTATGTATGTATGTATGTATGTATGTCATGTATGTATGTATATATCTGCATGTATGTTGGCATGTATGTATATATGTGCATGTTTGTATGTATATTTGCATGTATGTGTGTATGTTTGCATGTATGTATGTTTGCATGTATGTATGTTTGCATGTATGTTTGTATGTATGTTTGCATGTATGTATGTTGTCATGTATGTTATCATGTATGTATGTATGTATATATCTGCATGTATGTATGTTTGCATGTTTTGATTTTTGCATGTATGTTTGCATGTATGTTTATATATGTGCATGTATGTAATTATGTTTGCATGTATTTATGTTTGCATGTATATTTGTGCATGCTTGTATATATGTATGTATGTATCTTTGCATGTTTGTTTGTATGTGTGTTTTCATGTGTGTATGCATGTATGTATGATAGTTTGCATGTATGTATGTATATATGTGTGTATGTTTGCATGTATATATGTGCATGCTTGTTTGTATATATGTATGTTTGCATGTATGTTTGTTTGTATATATGTCTGTATGGCCATGTATGATACTGTCTGCTGGCGCCCTGTATCTAAGTCAACTTCGCGGCAGGCTTCTATACATGGTATAACAGTCAGTATCACACATTAAACTGAATCTAAGCCTACGACATGTTTTATTTCATTTTTTTTTTACAGGTTTGGTATTTGGACTACGTCGGTTTCGAGGACTACTTCGATGACTGTTTTTTTTTCTACAATAAAATGGTTAATGAGGGTTGTGTTGGGGGTGCTTTATTTCAATAAAATATTTTATCTATATCTTTGTCTTTTTCTTTTCAAATTCTATTACTACCACTTTAGTAATGGCCGCTGTCTGAGTGACAACATCCATTACTAAGGCGAGGCTTAGTGTTAGCCGGTGCAGAGGCTAACACTAACCACCATTATTACCCCGGTACCCACCACCACCAGGGGTGCCGGGAAGAGCCAGGTACGATCCAGTACCCGACCATCTGTTGTGATGGTCGGGCTCTGGGGCGGCCGCAGGCTGGTATTATGAGGCTGGGAAGGGCCAAAAACAGTGGACCTTCCCACCCTTGTAATGCTAGGCTGCTGCTGCTGTGTTTTATCTGGCTGGTTATAAAAGTGGGGGGGACCCCACGTCATTTTTTTTTATTATTTTTTTTTTATTATTTATTTTTTAAAAAGACATGGGGTTCCACCCAATTTATCATAACCAGCCACAAACAACACAGTGTTATTAGCCTGGGAATGCCAGACTGCTGCGGCCTTGTATATGGCTGATTATTAAAAATGTGGGGGACCCGTCTATTGTTAAATTTGTTACATTTAAAAAAAAAAACGACATGGGGTTCCCCCCCATTTTTATAACCAGCCCGATACAACACAGCAGCAGCAGCCTAGCATTACAAGGGTGGGAAGGTCCACTGTTTTTGGCCCTTCCCAGCCTCATAATACCAGCCTACAGCCGCCCCAGTACCCGACCATCACAGCAGATGGTCGGGTACTGGATCGTACCAAGCTCTTCCCGGCACCCCTGGTGGTGATGGGTACCGGGGTAATAATGGGTGGTTAGTGCTAGCCTCTGCACCGGCTAACACTAAGTACCGCCTTAATAATGGACGCTGTCAATCAGCCAACTGCCATTATCTAGGCACTAATAAAGTTTAAAAAAAACCACAAAGACAATTCTTTTTTATTGAAATAAGAAATCCCCAACAAAACCGTTAACCGTTAACCATTTTATTAAAATTTGAAAAAACGTAGATCTACGCAGCAGTCCAACGAATCGAAGATGTAGTCCAATCGGTACATCAAAATCTGCAACAACATAAAAAAAACAGTTATCAATGTGAACAATAACAATACTTCTACTCACCTACACAAATATATACACGCACACACAAAAACAACCATACACAAACATATACACAAACACACACATATACACAAATACACACATATACACAAACACATATAAACAAACACACCCATATATACACACACACATATAAACACACACCCATATACACAAATATACACAAACACACACATATACAAAAACACACACACACACAAACATCTACACACAAACACACCCATATATACACACACATATACACAAACACATATACACAAACACACCCATATATACACAAACACACATAAACACACATATACACAAACACACATATAAAAACAAAAACAGACAAAGACACATACCCAAACACACACACTGTTTCTTTTAAATGCTGCTGGGGAACCCGCTCGATCCACTATATAAGGCTGCGCTATAGTGCAGCATTTAAAAGAAACAGGATCCTGACCTGTCCATAGAGTTTAAGGCAGCACAGAGTATTTCAGGAGATGAGCGTGCAGATTCAGTGCTGCTGTAAACTCTGCTCTTACCATTACGTAGCTCTCAGTCTGTTACCTCTCCTCCACTCCTGTCCTCAAGAACACCTTCACATGATTGGCAAGTCACCACGTAATGGTAAGAGCAGAGTTCACAGCAGCACAGAGTATTTCAGGAGATGAGCGTGCGGATCTTGTGCGGGGTGGTGACTTGCCAATCATGTGAAGGTGTTATTGAGGACAGGAGTGGAGGAGAGGTAATAGACTGAGCTACGTAATGGTAAGAGCAGAGTTCACAGCAGCACAGAATCTGCACGCTCCTCTCCTGAAATATTCTGTGCTGCTGTGAACTCTGCTCTTACCATTACGTAGCTCTCAGTCTGTTACCTCTCCTCCACTCCTGTCCTCAAGAACACCTTCACATGATTGGCAAGTCACCACCGCGCACAAGATCCGCACGCTCATCTCCTGAAATACTCTGTGCTGCTGTGAACTCTGCTCTTACCGTTACGTGGTGACTTGCCAATCATGAAGCTGTTATTGAGGACAGTAGTGGAGGAAAGGTAACAGACTGAGAGCTACGTAATGGTAAGAGCAGAGTTCACAGCAGCACTGAATCTGCACGCTCATCTCCTGAAATACTCTGTGCTGCCTTAAACTCTGTGGACAGGTCAGGATCCTGTTTCTTTTAAATGCTGCACTGTAACGCAGCCTTATATAGTGGATCGAGTGGGTTCCCTAGCAGCATTTAAAAGAAACAGGATCCTGACCTGTCCACAGAGTTTAAGGCAGCACAGAGTATTTCAGGAGATGAGCAAGGCCGGCCACAGGCAGCCGGTCGTTTTTCCGAGCCGTGCTCCCATTATGCACACGACCGTAAAAACACCCGTTATTGCGGGCCGTAATTACGACCCGCAATAACGGGCTCATAGACTTCTGTTACCCACGGGTACCTTCCCGTTTTCTCACGGGAAGGTGCCCGTGCCGTTAAAAAAATAGAAAATGTTCTATTTTTCTATTTTACGGGCCGCGCTGCTATAATTAGGGTATGTTCACACGACAGCGTCCGTAACGGCTGAAATTACGGGGATGTTTCCGCCTGAAAACATCCCCGTAATTTCAGCCGTAACGGCATGTGCAGGCGCTTGAACGCCGCGTCCATTACGGACGTAATTGGCGCTGCTATTCATTGGAGTCAATGAATAACGGCTCCAATTATGGCCAAAGAAGTGACCGGTCACTTCTTTGATGCGGGCGTCTATTTACGCGCCGTCATTTGACAGCGGCGCGTAAATATACGCCTCGTGTGAACAGACAAACGTCTGCCCATTGCTTTCAATGGGCAGATGTTTGTCAACGCTATTGAGGCGCTATTTTCGGGCGTAATTCGGGGCAAAAACGCCCGAATTACGTCCGTAATTAGTGCGTGTGAACACACCCTTATAATGACAGCACGGCTCGCAAAAGCGGCCGGCTGCCCGTGGCCGGCCGTGCTCGTAATTACGAGTCGTAATTACGAGCACGGCCCGCAAAATAAAAAAATAGAACATGTTCTATCTTTTTAACGGCACGGGCACCTTCCCGTGAGAAAACGGGAAGGTACCCGTGGCTAACAGAAGTCTATGGGCCCGCTATTTCGGGTCGTAATTACGACCCGTAATAACGGGTGTTTTTACGGTCGTGTGCATGAGGCCCCGTAATGACGGGTGTTTTTACGGTCGTGTGCATGAGGCCCCGTAATGACGGGTGGCTACATGTGTGCACCCGTCATTACGGCAGCGTTGCTAGGCGACGTCAGTAAATAGTCACTCTCCAGGGTGCTGAAAGAGTTAACTGATCGGCAGTAACTGTTTCAGCACCCTGGACAGTGACTACCGATCACAATATAGAGTACCTGTAAAAAAAAAAAAAAAAAAAAAAAAGACGTTCATACTTACCTCCAGTCCGGTCTCCTGGCCGTTGCCTTGGTGACGCGTCCCTCGCGACATCCGGCCCGACATTCCTTGATGACGATGCAGCCCATGTGAGTGCTGCAGCCAATCACGGGCTGCAGAGGTCTCTGCAGCCAATCACAGGCTGCCGCATCAGAAAAGAAGGTCGGACTGGAGGAAGAAGAGGGACTCGTCACCAAGACAACGACCAGGTACGTATGAAATGCTTTTTATTTTATTTTTAACAAGCAGCCTCTTTTCTCTATCAGTGATTTATAGAGATAAGTGGCTGCCGATTTGTATAATATTTTTTACCGGGTTCGACAAAACGGGTTCGGCCGAACCCGGTGAAGTTCGGATTCGCTGCGAACCGAACTTTTCCGGAAGTTCGGACTGAAACCGGGTTCGGTTGTCCCGGTTCGCTCATCTCTAGTATCGACCCACAGAATAAAGTTAACATGTTGTTTATACTGCACGGTGAACACTGTAAAAAAGAAAAACAAAACGGTCCTAGTATTGTTGTTTTTTGGTTTCCTCGTCTCCCAAAAAATGGAATAAACAGCAATAAAAAAAAAATCGCATGTGACCAAAATGGAACCAATACAAATTACAGCTCGTTCAACAAAAAAACAAGCCCTCACACAGCTCCGTCAACAGAAAAATAAAACGTTATGACTCTCAAAACGCAATGATGCTTAATTATGCTAAATGACGGCCCACACAAAATAAATGCTAATTAACATTCCCCATATGTCTACTTTAGATTGGCATCGTTTTTTGAACATCCTTTTATTTTTCTAGGACGTTACAACGCTTAGAACTTTAGTACAAATATCTCACTGTAGCGTCCATGGCCGCGGGCCGTCGGGTTTACTCACCTCCCGACGCCCGCAGCCATGGATCTGTGAGCGCTGGTCTCCGTCTCCCTCCTAGGAGATGCCAGCGCTCACTTCCGCTCCGTTCGGCTGAATCCCGCAAATAGGAAATCGTCATCATCATCAACTGCCACGATTTCCTGGTCTATAAGAAGGCCACTGGCCTTCTAATCCTTGCCTGAGCGTTGTTAGTTTTCCCAGTCTGTCTTGCAAATGGGATTCACCGCCTGAAAGAACGATTAAAAATGGTTTATTATTAGAATGATAAAAAGTATGGCTCAACCAGCCACTATTTCCAGAACCAGGCAAAAGCAAGTGATTAGCGACAAGAGAGGTGTACCAGAGTGAATGAAGTTTCTCTAACACTCCAGGACCAACCTTCCCTGCTTATTGTATAATATTTCGCTACACCCTTGCCAATAGGTAACAATCTATCCAGATCCTACGCGTTTCAGCAACACACACAAGGTGATGCCTCATCAGGGATTCCTAGATAATGATTCTTATTGTATTGTTCAATTTCAAACACTGGATAGCACTGTACATGTGCTGATTTTAGCCTCCAGACGCGTGTACGGCTCTGATACACTGACCGCACACGCGCCCGGGAAGCTGCAGGCTTATACGATTGAGAGCCCGCCCTCACTCCAGTCGTCACCGGGGCAGACCGCCAATCCGCATGCAACACGACACCTTGTGACGTGCCGGAGGCGGCGCCATGCGATCCAGACAACCAATGAGGGTACCTGGACGACCAAAGCGTCCATAGTTACTAGGGGACGCTAAATGCGGCTCCTGTACTACCATCTACATCAACCAACAAGGAAATGGATAGAGAACAAATGTCCCTCCTATCACACATAACACCGTCCCCAAACGAGCGGGGCAGTGTGAGGTGGAGGAGAATTGTATCACGGGAGCCGTCAGAGAAAGACTGACTCCCAGTGATTACATTGTTGCCTAGCAACTTGCCGTCACCTTACTAGCCAGGGGTCTAATCTCAGATACAATATGGGTATAGCCCATTATGCCGCAGGCACCACGCACAGGGGTCCTGTACGAGTCCCCTCCCAAACATCATAAAGCCCTCTGACAAAGGGGGGAATATAGTGGTGATGAATCGATCACAATATAGTAAGATGTGTCATGACATCCTTGATGATCGCAATTGTTATGGGGTACTTAATAGCAATTCTACTGCCATTTTTAAAGAAAAACGTAAGAATATCCTTGGTCCAGCGAAATCGGGCAATCTTATTAATGACAGAGAAATGAATTTTATACTTAAGGAGTACCCACAAATGGCAACATTCTATAGCCTGCCCAAGATACACAAGGGTGTGAATCCTTTGAAAGGTCGCCCCATTGTGTCTGGGATTGACAGCCTTACGCAAAATGCGAGTCTATACCTGGACCAGGTCCTCAGGCCATTCGTGGTGTCCCTGCCATCATATGTGAGGGACACCATGGATGTGCTGAGAAGACTGGAGGGTATACGCTGCGATGGCGATGTTTTGCTGGCATCTCTAGATGTTGAGTCCCTATATAGCTCCATCCCACACAATCAGGGATGTAGAGCCATTGAATATTTCCTAATGGACAAAGGGATACAATATCAGGCCCATAATAAATTTATCATTGAACTGTTGAGATTTATTTTAGAACACAACTTCTTTTTATTTGATCAGAAGATTTACCACCAGCTCAGAGGAGTGGCCATGGGTAGCCCTTGTGCCCCTACCTTTGCCAACCTTTATCTGGGGTGGTGGGAAAAGGAGATTGTGTTCAGTGACCTGATGGACAAATGGTCAGCATTTATTTTACTCTGGATTAGATTTATAGATGACATCTTGATTTTGTGGACAGGGACCAGGGGGGACTTTCAGGAGTTTGTGGAGATGCTGAATGCCAACGAATTGGGTCTATTCTTTACATCTGAAATCCAAGACAACAAAATTACATTCTTGGACATTATGATCTCTAAAACAGACACAGGGATGCTACAGACGAATATGTACCGCAAAGAGACTGCGACTAATAGTTTACTGCGCTGGGAAAGCTGGCACCCAATGAGCCTGAAGAAAGGAATACCGAAGGGCCAATATCTCAGGGCACGTAGAAACTGCTCTACCATCTCGGATTTTAGGGTATCTGCACGTGACCTTGAGAATAGATTCAGACATAGGGGATACCCCAGGGATGTACTGAGAGGGGCATATCAAAATGCCCTGGGTTGCAACAGGAACGATCTCCTGAACCCCAAACCGAAGATAATGGAGGAGGAGTCAATCAGAGTTATCGGCACTTTTGACTCTGCCAGCAGAGAGGTGAGGGAAGTTCTCAAAAGTTTCTGTGGCATCCTTAAGGCAGACCCCGATGTGGGGGATCTGGTAGGAGACTCCCCGCTGATCACATATAGGAGGGGGCGGAACCTGAGGGATCGGTTGGTTCATAGCCATCTACTACCACAGGCACAGTGCAGCACCTGGTTGGATAATAGTCTAAAAGGGACGTACAGATGCGGAACATGCAAAGCATGTGTGTCCATTATATGTAGCAGGAACTTTACAAGCACGAAAACTGGAAAAACATTTGACAACAGGTCATACAATAACTGTAAAACAAAAGGGATTGTTTACATGATCACTTGTAGATGTGGCCTACAATACGTGGGTAAAACGAAAAGGGAGTTTAGGAGAAGGATCCGTGACCATATTGGGGATGTCAGAAGGAAGGTGGACACCCCGGTATCAAGACACGTGTGGTCCTGCCACGATGGGGATGCAACTGCTCTTGGTTTTCAGGGAATTGAACATGTCAGACCCCTCGTGAGAGGTGGGGATCTAGACAAGAAAATATTACAAAAAGAGGCTGAATGGATATTTAGGATGCAGACCATAAATCCCCATGGCCTTAATGAGCAAATCTCCTATTCTTGTTTTCTCTAGTTACATTGTGCTTTTTATTGCGACAAATTGTGATTATTATCATGATTTCCATCGCTGGCTACGTATCATTGGGCTGACCCCATTATGTCCCTGGGAATACTGCATATTGACTGATATTGGTATTTCTGTCCCTGTTCACACCATGCGTTTTTATCGTGATCGTATGGCTGGAATGATATCCACATGCTGACCCCCATATCTCCCTTTAACACGACATATTGTGCCTCTCATTGGAGATGAGGGGAGCGACTCTGGATAGGAGTTAGTCTCCGCCGGGCGCCCTTCCTTCTCTGTTTGGGAGGGGACTCGTACAGGACCCCTGTGCGTGGTGCCTGCGGTATAATGGGCTATACCCATATTGTATCTGAGATTAGACCCCTGGCTAGTAAGGTGACGGCAAGTTGCTAGGCAACAATGTAATCACTGGGAGTCAGTCTTTCTCTGACGGCTCCCGTGATACAATTCTCCTCCACCTCACACTGCCCCGCTCGTTTGGGGACGGTGTTATGTGTGATAGGAGGGACATTTGTTCTCTATCCATTTCCTTGTTGGTTGATGCAGATGGTAGTACAGGAGCCGCATTTAGCGTCCCCTAGTAACTATGGACGCTTTGGTCGTCCAGGTACCCTCATTGGTTGTCTGGATCGTGTGGCGCCGCCTCCGGCACGTCACAAGGTGTCGTGTTGCATGCGGCTTGGCGGTCTGCCCCGGTGGCGACTGGAGTGAGGGCGGGCTCTCAATCGTATAAGCCTGCAGCTTCCCGGGCGCATGTGCGGTCAGTGTATCAGAGCCGTACACGCGTCTGGAGGCTAAAATCAGCACATGTACAGTGCTATCCAGTGTTTGAAATTGAACAATACAATAAGAATCATTATCTAGGAATCCCTGATGAGGCATCACCTTGTGTGTGTTGCTGAAACGCGTAGGATCTGGATAGATTGTTACCTATTGGCAAGGGTGTAGCGAAATATTATACAATAAGCAGGGAAGGTTGGTCCTGGAGTGTTAGAGAAACTTCATTCACTCTGGTACACCTCTCTTGTCGCTAATCACTTGCTTTTGCCTGGTTCTGGAAATAGTGGCTGGTTGAGCCATACTTTTTATCATTCTAATAATAAACAATTTTTAATCGTTCTTTCAGGCGGTGAATCCAATTTAACATTATTGAACGACACTGGATATCAAATATACAGTGAATCATCTGTCTTGCAAATGGTCCCTTAGTGTTTCCCGTTCCTGTTGTTACCCGTGCCTTGTTCCCCGTTCCTGTTTCCCGTGCTTTGCCTTAGTATCAAGTCGTGCCACGTCCTGTGTCATCTGCCACGTCCTGTGTCATCTGCCACGTCCAGAGGAATCTGCCACGTCCTGTGTAATCTGCCACGTCCAGTGGAATCTGCCACGTCCTGTGGAATCTGCCACGTCCTGTGGAATCTGCCACATCCTGTGTCATCTGCCACATCCTGTGTCATCTGCCACGTCCGGAGGAATCCGCCACGTTCGGAGGAATCCGCCACGTTCGGAGGAATCTGCCACGTCTGGCGCAACTTGCGGCTCCTGTGTCATCCGCCACGTTTGGCGCCATCTGCTGCACCCATCTCATCTGTGCCAGAACTACGGTCACCGTCTGGACTATCCAGGTACCCTTGTGCGGGACATTGTATTTCTGGGGTTTCCTGTGGTTTGGCCAGCTGCCTTCCCGCTACGGCGGTACGGCCTAGTGGGTCCACTAACCCGCTTCGTGATAGTACGCTCAGGCCATGGACCCCGCTGGTCAACCTGAGACTTTGACGACACAAGCCATGCTGGCCGAGATGGAGGATCTCCAGTCACGACAAGACCAGCTCCTCCTGTCGGTGAACGCCATAGCCCATCGGTTGCTCGCTCCAACCACAGTCGTCACCGCACCCGTCCCTGCGGTTCCTCCTGCTACACTTCCTATCTGTACCGGTACCAACCCCCTGTGTTTCTTGCCGCTACCTGCACGCTATGACGGAGATCCGAGGTCCTGCAAGGGATTTTTGAATCAGTGCCTGATCCATTTCAGACTACATGCCAGGTCCTTCTGTTCGGATGACGTCAGGATCGCCTTCATCATCTCTCTCCTTACTGGCAAAGCCCTGGCATGGGCCAATCCTCTGTGGGAACATCAGGGACCAGAGACCCGGGACTTGCAGTGCTTCTTACGGACCTTCCGCTTGATCTTTGAGGAACCTGGGAGAGGTTCTTCGGCTGCTGCATCCTTGCTAACCCTACACCAGGGAGACCTCTCCGTGGGCGAGTATGCCATCCAGTTCCGTATCCTGGCTGCTGAATTGACCTGGAACAACGAGGCTTTGGTGGCTACATTCTGGCAGGGACTGTCTTCAGGGATCAAGGACGAGCTGGCTGCTCGTGATCTGCCATCTACCCTGGACGATCTTATCCTACTCACCTCCCGTGTCGACATGAGGATCCGCGAACGTTCCAAAGAGGTTCTCCGGGGGAGAGAACTTCCCAGGCTGGATTTTGCTGTCCCGCAATCCTCCTCAGTCGTCCCACCAGAGGATCCGATGCAGGGTAATTATGTAAAATTGTCTACCCAGGAGAAACAACGCAGACGCACTTCTGGACTTTGTCTGTATTGCGGCCATGGAGGCCATATTGTGCGTCTGTGTCCCCAGAGGCCGGAGAGACCCCATTGCCTAGGATTGGTTGGAGAGACAACCCTAGGTGGAACGGAATCTAACAGAGGATTCGCTTCCAAATTGACTATTCCTGTGACCCTGGTATCCAGCGACAGGATGCATCAAGTTTCTGCCTATCTTGACTCTGGCTCTGCTGCTAACTTCATCCAGAAAGAGCTGGTGGATCATCTTGAGTTGCCCACAGTTCCCCTGGAGACATCTTTGGCTGTTGCCTCAGTTAATGGACTGCCTCTGCCTGATCCCATCATCTCTAAAACCAAGCCATTGAAGCTCCAGGTTGGAGTACTTTATTCTGAATTTATTTCTTTCCTTGTTTTGCCCAAGGCCATCAATCCTGTTCTGCTGGGCCTGCCTTGGCTTCGACCACATGCCCCAGTCCTGGACTGGAATTCTGGAGAGGTTCTCCAATGGGGCTCCAAATGCCATGGTCGTTGTCTGTTGCAGATCCATCCTGTCAAGCCTCCTCTGCCTCAGTCGTTGGCGGGACTGCCTCCCCAATTTGCTCAGTATGCAGATGTTTTCAGCAAAAAGGAGGCTGAGACGCTGCCTCCACATCGGACCTATGACTGCCCCATTGAACTGGTTTCTAATGCCTCTCTCCCCCGTGGACGGGTATATCCTCTCTCCTTGCCTGAGTCTCTATCCATGTCGGCCTATATCAAGGAGAATCTGGAGAGGGGTTTTATACGAAAATCTTCCTCCCCGGTTGGGGCTGGATTCTTCTTAGTTAAAAAGAAGGATGGATCCCTTCATCCCTGCATTGACTACCGGGACCTCAACCTGATCACAGTCAAGAACAAATACCCGTTGCCACTCATCTCTGAGCTGTTTGATCGCATACGAGGGGCCCAAATTTTTTCTATGCTAGACCTGCGTGGGGCTTACAATCTAGTCCGGATTCGCCGGGGTGATGAATGGAAGACGGAATTTAACACCCGGGACGGGCACTACGAATACCTAGTGATGCCCTTCGGACTGTGCAAGGCTCTCGCAGTGTTTCAGGAGTTCGTTAACGATAGTTCGGACCGAAACCGGGTTCGGTTGTCCCGGTTCGCTCATCTCTAGTATCGACCCACAGAATAAAGTTAACATGTTGTTTATACTGCACGGTGAACACTGTAAAAAAGAAAAACAAAACGGTGCTAGTATTGTTGTTTTCTGGTTTCCTCGTCTCCCAAAAAATGGAATAAACAGCGATAAAAAAAAAAATCGCATGTGACCAAAATGGAACCAATACAAATTACAGCTCGTTCAACAAAAAAACAAGCCCTCACACAGCTCCGTCAACAGAAAAATAAAACGTTATGACTCTCAAAACGCAATGATGCTTAATTATGCTAAATGACGGCCCACACAAAATAAATGCTAATTAACATTCCCCATATGTCTACTTTAGATTGGCATCGTTTTTTGAACATCCTTTTATTTTTCTAGGACGTTACAACGCTTAGAACTTTAGTACAAATATCTCACTGTAGCGTCCATGGCCGCGGGCCGTCGGGTTTACTCACCTCCCGACGCACGCAGCCATGGATTTGTGAGCGCTGGTCTCCGTCTTCTTCCTAGGAGACGCCAGCGCTCACTTCCGCTCCGTTCGGCTGTGTCCCGTAGGGTGCGCGCGCATTCTCGCGCCCGGCCTCAAAGGGCCAGCGCGCGCAAATAGGAAATCGTCATCATCATCAACTGCCACGATTTCCTGGTCTATAAGAAGGCCCCTGGCCTTCTAATCCTTGCCTGAGCGTTGTTAGTTTTCCAGTCTGTCTTGCAAATGGTTCCTTAGTGTTTCCCGTTCCTGTTGTTACCCGTGCCTTGTTCCCCGCTCCTGTTTCCCGTGCTTTGCCTTAGTATCAAGTCGTGCCACGTCCGGTGTCATCTGACATGTCCAGAGGAATCTGCCACGTCCTGTGTCATCTGCCACGTCCACTGGAATCTGCCACGTCCTGTAGCATCCGCCACGTCCGGAGGAATTCGCCATGTCCTGTGTCATCTGCCACGTCCGGAGGAATCCGCCACGTCTGGCGCAACTTGCGGCTCCTGTGTCATCCGCCACGTTTGGCGCCATCTGCTGCACCCGTCTCATCTGTGCCAAAGCTTTGGTCACCGTCTGGACTATCCAGGTACCCTTGTGCAGGACATTGTATTTCTGGGGTTTCCTGTGGTTTGGTGAGCTGCCTTCCCGCTACGGCGGTACGGCCTAGTGGGTCCACTAACCCGCTTCGTGACACTCACATTTTCAAGAAAATTTCAAAAGGCTATTTTTATAGGGGCGAGTTCAGTTGTGAAGTGGTCTTGAGAGGCCGATACAATGCAAACCCCCATAAATCACCCCATTTTAAAAACGGAACCTCTCAAAGTATTCAAAACAGCATTTATAAAGTTTATGAACCCTTTAGGCGTTTCACAAGAATTACAGCAAAACAGGGATGAAATTTACACATTTCATTTTTTTTTGCAGAAATTCGTTTTTAATCCTTTTTTTCTGTAACAGATAAGCTTTTACCAGAGAAACGCAACTCAGTATTTATTGTCCAGATTCTGCAGTTTTTAGAAATATCCCACATGTGGCCCTACTTTTCTAATGGACTGAAGCACAGGCCTCAGAAGCAAAGGAGCACCTAGTGGATTTTGGGGCCTCCATTTTATTAGAATATATTTTAGGCACCATGTCAGGTTTTAAGAGGTCTTGTGATACCAAAACAGTGGAAACACCCCCAAAAAGAGACCATTTGGCAAACTAAACCCCTCAAGAATTTATCAAGGGGTATAGTGAATATTTTGGCCCCACCATTTTTTTTCTGAATTTTGTGGAATGAAGCTGTGAAAATGAAAATCTACTTTTTTTCCAATAAAACGTAGACATTTTCAAATTTTTCAATACATAAAGGAGAAAAAAAAACGAATATTTGAAAAGCAATTTCCCCCTATTACGGCAATACACCATATGTGGTAATAAACTGCTCTTTTGACACACGGCAGGGCTCAGAAGGGAAGGAGCGATATTTGGTTTTTGGATCTCAAATTTTGCTGGAATGGTTTTCGTGCCATGTCACATTTGCAAAGCTCCTGCGGGACCAAATCAGCGGAAACCCGCCAAAAGTGACCTCATTTGGGAAACTACACCCTTCAAGGAATTTATCAAGGGGTATAGTGAGCATTTAGACCCCATAGGTTTTTTTGCTGACTTTAGTGGAAATAGGCCGTGAAAATTAAAATCTACATTTTTTCTAATAAAATGTAGTTTTAGCTCAGATTTTTCCATTTTCACAAGGAATAAAGGAGAAAAAGCACCCCAACATTTGAATGCAATTTCTCCTAATTATGGCAATACCCCATAAGTGGTAATAAACTGCTGTTTGGACACACGGCAGGGCTCAAAAGGGAAGGAGCACCATTTGGAGCTCAAAATTAGCTGGAATGGTTTTCAGGTGTCATGTCACACTTGCAAAGTGCCTGCGGGGCCAAACCAGTAGGAACCCCCCAAATGTGACCCCAATTGGGAAACTACACCCCTTAAAGAATCTATCTAGTGGTACAGTGAGCATTTAGACCCCACTGGTCTTTTGCAGAATTAATTAGAATTAGGCCGTAATAATGAATATCAACAT
This sequence comes from Rhinoderma darwinii, assembly GCF_050947455.1. Taxonomy (NCBI): domain Eukaryota; kingdom Metazoa; phylum Chordata; class Amphibia; order Anura; family Rhinodermatidae; genus Rhinoderma; species Rhinoderma darwinii. The sequence goes on from NC_134687.1 coordinate 450,647,257, forward strand.
TTTTTCCACAAAAGGTTGAATTTTTTCATTTTCACAAGGGATAAAAGGAGAAAAAGCACTGCAACATTTGTAAAGCAAGTCCTCCAGAGTACGGAAATACCCCACATGTGGACATAAACTGCTGTGTGGACACAGGGCTGGGCTCAGAAAGGCAGGAGTGCTATTTGCCATTCAGATTTTGCTGGATTGGTTTTTGAGCTCCATGTCGCATTTACAAAACCCCTGAGGTACCAGAGTACCAGTGGAAGCCCCCAAGAAGTGACCCCATTTTTGAAACTACACCCATTTTAAGGGGTGTAGTGAGAATTTTGCCCCCACAGGTGTTTTTTCATTAGTAATTAATGCGCAGCGGATGGTGCAAAGAGAAAATTGCAATTTTCCGCTGATATGCCATTTTAGTGCACAATATGTTGTTCTCAGTGTGCCACCGAAGACACACACCTCGTAAACTGCTAAACGTGTTCTCCCGAGTATGGCGATGCCATATATTTGGACGTAAACTGCTGTTTGGACACACTGTAGGGTTCAAAAGGGAGGGAGTGCTATTTGGCTTTTAAAGAGCAGATTTAGCTTGGCAGTTGTTCTGTTTGTTTGTTTTTTTGTATTTCAGTTTATTATGTGGGGGCATATGTAGGCTAGCAGAGTACATCAGGGCATAATAAGAGGGTATAATAATGCGGTAAATAAATAATATTTCAGAGATATGTGGCTAGTGTCGCACAGATAAATGGTGCCTAATCGTATCCGCTTTTGGACACTGCACATTTTGTGTCGCCATATTCTGAGAGCCAGAACTTTTTTATTTTTCAGTCAAAAAAGCTGTGTGAGGGCTTCTTTATTGTGAGACGGGTTGTAGATTTTATTGGTACTATTTCGGGGTACATGGGACTTTACTCCATGTTTTGGGAGGGTGGTGATGAAAAATAGCAATTATGGCATGGTTTGTTAATTATTTTTTTTGCAGTGTTTACCGTGTGGGAAAAATAACATTATAGTTTCATAGATTGGGTCGTTACGGATGTGGCGATACTAAACATGTGTACTTCTTTTAACGTTTTCATTTTTTTCCTATGATAAAAGTCTTATAGGAAAAGAGGCAGTGTTTGTTTTTATTAATTTGAAACTTTTCTTATCACACTTTTTTTCAACTTTTTTTTTTGTCCCACTAGGGGACTTGAGGGCCTGCACCTCTGATCTTTACTCTAATGCATTGCACTACCCACGTAGTTCAATGCATTAGAGCTGTCAGTCATCCACTGACAGCAAGACTATTAGGTACCATCTGTGGGCGAGGCCTAATAGGTTATCGTACGTGGCAGACCAGGAGGCCATTGTTAGGCCTCCGGTTGCCATAGCAATGATCGGCAGCCTCGCGATCACATCGTGTCGATGCCGATCGCTACAAACCACTAAGATGCCGTGATCGCTGTTGATGGCGGCATCTAAGGGGTTAACGGCAGGGATCGGTTCTAGCTCCATTCCCTGCCAAGACAGCACGGTGTCAGCTGTAACATACAGCGGACATCGGCGGCTGATGTCGCAGGTGAATGCTCTCAGCCCGCGCCATCTTGTTACTGTGGCCAGATGCCTTTTAGGCCCCGCTTCTGGGCGGGACCTAGCATGCTTCCGTACTTGGCAGACATGAGGCCATTGTTAGGCCTCTGGTCTGCCGGAGCAGTCATCGGAACCCTGCGATTTCATTGCAGGGTTCCGATCTGCTTGTAAACACCATAGATGCAGTGCTCGCTTTTGAGCGCTGCATCTAAGGGGTTAATCGGCCGGATCGGCGGCTAGCTCCAGTCCTGGCCTTGAAATAGTGATAGCGTTAAACTATCACTGCTTTAAAACGGTGTCTCCAGACGTGTCTGCAGACACAGTACCCTGTTAATGCTCTGACATAATAGTCCGTCAGTTTGCATTAATAGGACAACTATTAAGGGGTTAAACCAAAAACAAAACTGCTACCAAGCAAAATCTGGGCTCCAAAAGCAAAATTGCGGTCCTTCTGAGCTTGGCAGTGTGCCCAAACAGCAGTTTATGACCATATATGGGGTATTACTGTACTCTGGAGAACCCACTTAACAATTTCTTGGGTGTGTGTCTCCAGTGGTACAAGCTGGGCACAACACATTGGGCACTTAAATAGCATATTTGAGGAAAAATGGCAATTTTCAATCTGCAACATCCACTATGCACTAATTTTTGCAAAACATTTATGAGGTCAAAATGCTCACTACACTTCTAGATGAATTCCTTGAGGGATGTAGTTTCCAAAATGGGGTAATTTTTCGGGGGTTTCCACTGTGCTGGTACCTTAGCTCAATGCAACATGGTGTCAGAAAACTAATCTTGTAAAATCTCCACTCCAAAAACCAAATGGCGCTCCTTCCTTTAGAGTATTGAAGTGTGTCCAAATAGCAGTTTACGACCACATATGAGGTATTGCCTCACTTAGGAGAAATTGCGTGACAAATTTTGGGGTGTCTTTTCTCCTGTATTCCTTGTAAAAATAAACAGTGTTGAGCTAAAACGACATATTATTGGAAAAATTGTAGATTCAAATTTTCATGGCCGAATTCTAATAAAATGTAAAGGATCTGCCAGGCACAGCTTCGGGGTTAACTCCCAGAACTAATCAGTCAGCACCTGAGAATACATCCCTGAGACTGACTCCTGCTTCCACCATTCAGGCTGGCAGGCTTAGGAGTGGGAGAGCCTATCGTAACCTGGCCAGACTCAGCTAGCTCCCGCCCTCGGTCTATTTAAGCCTGCACTTCCTGTCCCTCGGTGCTTGTGATTCTTTCCTTGTGGTTTCCTGGCCCAGCTACAGCTCCTGCTATTTCTGATCCTGCTCCATACAGACCCTGGCTTACCGACTACTCTTCTGCTTTTCGTTTTGTACCTCGCACACTCCTGGCTTGACTCGGCTCGTTCACCACTCTGGTTGCTCACGGTGTTGCCGTGGGCAACGGCCCCTTTTCCTTGCTTGTGTTCCTTTGTATGTTTGTCGTGCACTTACTGAGCGCAGGGACCGCCGCCCAGTTGTACCCCGTCGCCTAGGGCGGGTTGTTGCAAGTAGGCAGGGACAGAGTGGCGGGTAGATTAGGGCTCACTTGTCCGTCTCCCTACCCCCTGCCATTACATAAAATCTATAAAACACCTGTACGGTCAAAATATTTACTACAACCCTAATTTAATTCCTTGAGGGGTAAAGTCTCGAAAATGGGGTCACATTTGGGGAATTTTGACTGTACTGGTACTTCAGGAAGCTTTGCACATGCGACATGGCACCCAGAACCAATTCAGCCAAATATGCGCTCAAAAAGCCAAATGGCGCTCCTTCCCTTTTGAGTCCTGCCGTGTGTCCAGTTTGCGTTTGCATATGGGGTGTTGCTATACTCGGGAGAAAATGCTTTACAAAACAAGTCCCTATGAAAATGCTACATTTTGAGCTAGAACTACATCTTATTGGAAAAAACAGTATTTTTTATTTATTTTCACGTCCCAATTCTAATAAATTCAGCAAAACCCTGCGCGGTCAAAATGCTCACAACACCCCTAGATTAATTCCTCAAGGGGTGTGGTTTACCAAATAAAGTCACCTTTCAGGGGTTGTAATGATGGGGGTAGGGAAACGGACAAGTGAGCCCTAATCTACCCGCCACTCTGTCCCTGCCTACTTGCAACGACCCGCCCTAGGCGACGCGGTACAACTGGGCGGCGGTCCCTGCGCTCAGTAAGTGCACGAGACAAACAGACAAGGGTACACAAAGCAAGGGGAAGTTGCCCACGGAAACACCGTGAGCAACAAGAGTGGTGAACGAGCCGAGTCAATCCAGGAGTGTACGAGGTACCAAACGCAGAGCAGGAGAGTAGTCAGTAAGCCAGGGTCAGTATGGAGCAGGATCAAATAGATAGAAGCTGTAGCTAGGCCAGGAAACCACACGAGAAGAATCACAAGCAAAGGAGGAACAGGAAATGCAGGTATAAATAGACAGAGGGCGGGAGCTAGCTCCATCTGGCCAGGCTGCGATAGGCTCTCCCACTACTAAGCCTGCCAGCCTGAGTGGTGGAAGCTGGAGTCAGTCTCAGAGACATAGACTCAGGTGCAGACTGATTATCTATGGGCGTATCCACAGAAGTTGTGCCTGGCAGATCCTTTACAGGGGTTTTTCAGGGGCCTGGAAAATGCAACATGGCGCCCAGGAATCAATCCAGCAAAATCTGCACTCCAAATGCCAAATGGGGCTCCTTCCCTTCTGAGCCCTGCCATGTATCCAAACAGCCATTTATGACCACATATGGGGTATTTCCCTACTCTGAAGAAGTTGCTTTACACATGTTGTGGTGCTTTTTCTCCTTTATTTATTGAGAAAAAGATTTTGAACTACAGCTACGCCTTATTGGAAAAAATTTAATTTTCCATTTTCACTGTTCATTTCTAATAAAATCTATGAGACACCCGTGGGGTCAAAATGCTCACTACACCCCTAGATTAATTCCTCAATGGGTGTAGTTTGCCCAATGGAGTAACTTTTGGGGAATTTCCACTGTACTGGTAACTTAGAGGCTTTGCAAAAGCGACATGGTGCCAAGAAGCCAATCCAGCAAAATATGCGTCCAAAAGCCAAATGGCGAGCCTTCCCTTCTGACTGCAGTTTATGACCACATATGGGGTATTTCCCTACTCTGGAGAAATTGCTTTACAAATGTTTGGGTTCCTCCTTTATTTGATGAGAAAATTAACAATTTAGAGCTATACTCGCGTCTTAGTGGAAAAAAATTTGATTCAAATGTAATTTCTGGAAAAAAAAATGAAATTTGTACATTTCACTTTCACTTTGCTTCAATTCCTGTGAAACGCCTAAAGGGTTAAGACACTTTCTAAATGCTGTTTTGAGTACTTTGAGGAGTGCAGTTTTGTAAATGGGGTGATTCATGGGGGCTTCCCAAAATATAAGCCCCTTCAAAACTGAACTGGACCCTGTAAAAATAGGCTTTTGAAATTTTCTTGAAAATATGAGAAATTGCTGCTAAAGTTCAAAGCCTTGCAACGTCCTAGAAAAATAAAAGCACGTTCAAAAAATGATGCCAACATAAAGTAGAAATATGGGAAATGTTAACTAGCAACTATTTTGTGTGGTAATACTATCTGTCTTATAAGCAAATACATTAAAATGTCGAAAAATGCAAATGTTTGCAATTTTTCTCAAAATGTTGGTGTTTTTCACAAATAAGCAATGAATTTATCGACCACATTTTACCCCTGACATAAAGAACAATTTGTCACGAGAAAACAATCTCAGAAAACACTTGGCTAGGTGAGAGTATTCCAAAATTTATTACCACATAAAGTGACACGTCAGATTTTAAAAATGGGGCTCTGTCATTTAGTGCAAAAGTGGCTGTGACGGGAAGGGGTTAACCTTCCAGGGGTATGTTGAGTGCGCCTTTGGGATTCTGAGCAGCAAGTGGCGGGTAATCCAGTCCTCTCTACAAATGAGTCTGGATAATATGACGCTGGCCATCCAAGCCAGTGTCATTCTCCATAACTTTTGTAGGATTCACGATGCTACGTTTGACGGAGTGCTGCAGCTCTACATGCCGACATTGACCATCCTTCTGAAACAGAACCAGTATGGAAGACCTGGAGCATCAGGACTGGCTATCTGGGAATTCTATGTTGACTATTTTCTGTCACCTGGGGTAGCGGTTTGATGGCAGATGGATGCTATCCGTCACGTTGGGTTCGTGGACCCACTGGGCCATACCGCCTTGACGGTATGGCAGTTGGCCAACAGGACACAGGTCAGTCTATAGTTCGTATAGTGTACCTGTGGCAGCTCGGACAGTAGCAAGACAGGCTCGTCTGGGACTAGGCAGCAGGTAGACGTCAGGTGTGGAGTAGCAGGACAGCACGACTACAGCAAAACACGGCACTTGACCAGGATAGCACGGGAGACAGGTTACAGGAACGGGGAACTGGAAAACACTAGGAGACCAATTGCATAGACAACAACGCTCAGGCATGGGAGGACGGGGCACAGCCCTTCTTATAGCCCAGGGTGCTCTAGTAGCAATCAGCTCAATCTCCCACCTGCGTGCGCTTTGCCTCCTTGAGTCTGGACTGAGCTCGTGAGCGCACCCTGGTGGTCTCTGTGGAACAGGACGGCCATATGTGCAGACATCTATGGAGAGAAGGGCGCCGACTGGATGGAAGGAGTTCGTGGCCAGCGACCACGGACATTACACTATCCGGTAGAAACTTTGGTCCATGACTGATGCCTCTCCAGTTTTGTTTATGTTAGTTTATTTAGTTAGGCCCCATGCACACGACCGTAAAATCGCCCGTAATTACGGGCCGTAATTACGGGCCAATTCACTTCTATGGCCAATAGACACCTACCCGTATCTCTTCATATATTTTTTTATAACTTTTTAATTTTTTTTAATGATATTTTCAAAGGAATTTTTTTATAGTCTTTCTAGTTTTTTTTAAACAGTGGTATTGTGGGCAAAAATACTAACTAATACCTCATTATCCATTTATTTTTTTAAATGGAGCTGAGAAAAAGTTATTATGATAAAAATATATTTTTAAAAAATGTTTTAAAAAAAAAGAAATGTATTTAAAAAAAAATAATTAAAAAAATAAACAAAAAGTGTTGAATTTGCCGCACAGGTGCAGGCAGCTCTGAGATGTGGCAGTAATCAAGTGTTTGAAACTGCCCTCTGGGATCGGGGTTGCAGATAAGCACCTCCACCTCCCCCAAGAGAGCTGTCTGGCACCAAATCTGCCTCTCGATGGGTACCCTCTTAAGCAGCTGAGCTGAGATGTCCTCCTGTGTCTCCTGGCTACGGCACTTGAGATGCTGTAGAACCTGCTCATCAATCAGGGATTGTGAGTCGCCATTTGGAGGTAGCCCATTGCACACTTTTCTGTGCACAGGCTGTCTTGACGGTGGTGTTGGCTCGTCCAAAGACACCGCGGTGGACTTCTCCTGAGGGGACTCCGTGACACTGCTCGGCGTAGAGTCTGTATGTAGAGTCTGTATGTCAGTGTGAGGAAGATTATCCCTTTTTCTATGTATTAAAAAAATAATAATAATTGAAAAAAATGTAATTAAATATATATATATTGGGACATTGGTCATATGTCCAAACGAGACCTTGCACCCTGGCTGTACGTATTTTGATGAACGATGCTGCTTGTTTATCCTTTGTTTGAACTATATATACACGTTCAAAAGTTTAGGGTCACTTAGAAATTTCCTTATTTTTGAAAGAAAAGCACAGTTTTTTTCGATGAAGATAACATTAAATTAATCAGAAATACACTCTATACATTGTTAATGTGGTAAATGACTATTCTAGCTGCAAACGTCTGGTTTTTAATGCAATATCTACATAGGTGTATAGAGGCCCATTTCCAGCAACCATCACTCCCGTGTTCTAATGGTACATTGTGTTTGCTAACTGTGTTAGAAGGCTAATGGATGATTAGAAAACACTTGAAAACCCTTGTGCAATTATGTTAGCACCGCTGTAAACAGTTTTGCTGTTTAGAGGAGTTATAAAACTGACCTTCCTTTGAGCTAGTTGAGAATCTGGAGCATTACATTTGTGGGTTCGATTAAACTCTCCAAATGGCTAGAAGTAGAGAGTTTTCATGTGAAACTCGACAGTCTATTCTTGTTCTTAGAAATGAAGGCTATTCCATGCGAGAAATTGCCAAGAAACGGAAGATTTCCTACAACGGTGTGTACTACTCCCTTCAGAGGACAGCACACACAGGCTCTAACCAGAGTAGAAAGAGAAGTGGGAGGCCCCGCTGCACAACTCAGCAACAAGACAAGTACATTAGAGTCTCTAGTTTGAGAAATAGACGCCTCACAGGTCCTCAACTGGCAGCTTCATTAAATAGTACCCGCAAAACGCCACTGTCAACGTCTACAGTGAAGAGGCGACTCCGGGATGCTGGTCTTCAGAGCAGAGTGGCAAAGAAAAAGCCATATCTGAGACTGGCTAATAAAAGGAAAAGATTAATATGGGCAAAAGCACACAGACATTGGACAGAGGAAGATTGGAAAAAAGTGTTATGGACAGACGAATCTAAGTTTGCGGTGTTTGGATCACACAAAAGAACATTTGTGAGACGCAGAACAACTGAAAAGATGCTGGAAGAGTGCCTGACGCCATCTGTCAAGCATGGTGGAGGTAATGTGATGGTCTGGGGTTGCTTTGGTGCTGGTAAAGTGGGAGATTTGTACAAGGTAAAAGGGATTTTGAATAAGGAAGGTTATCACTCCATTTTGCAACGCCATGCGATACCCTGTGGACAGCGCTTGATTGGAGCCAATTTCATCCTACAACAGGACAATTACCCAAAGCACACCTCCAAATTATGCGAGAACTATTTAGGGAAGAAGCAGGCAGCTGGTATTCTATCTGTAATGGAGTGGCCAGCGCAGTCACCAGATCTCAACCCCATAGAGCTGTTGTGGGAGCAGCTTGACCGTATGGTACACAAGAAGTACCCATCAAGCCAATTCAACTTTTGGGAGGGGCTTCTGGAAGCATGGGGTGAAATTTCTCCCGATTACCTCAGCAAATTAACAGCTAGAATGCCAAAGGTCTGCAATGCTGTAATTGCTGCAAATGGAGCATTCTTTGACGAAAGCAAAGTTTGAAGGAGAAAACTATTATTTCAAATAAAAATCATTATTTCTAACCTTGTCAATGTCTTGACTATATTTTCTAGTCATTTTGCAACTCATTTGATAAATATAAGTGTGAGTTTTCATGGAAAACACAAAATTGTCTGGATGACCCCAAACTTTTGAACGGTAGTGTATATATACACACATACCGCATTCCAAATTATTATGCAAATGTTATTTTTCGCTGATTTTCCTAAATAGTCGATGCAAATGACAGTCAGTATAATCTTCAAGCCATCAACCGTTGGAGTATAATGTGAATTTTATTGAACAAATCTCCTAATGATAACAGATTTTTTTTTAGAAGTAAAAAACTCAAAATGCATTGTTTCAAATTATTATGCACAACAGAGATCAAAACATTTTAAAGGTAGTAAAGAGAACTAAAATGGTAATTTGTTGAATTTGCAGCATCAGAAGGTCATATTTACAGAAATCAAAAGCTCTTTCAATCAAAAAAAAAAAACTTAGCAGGCCAAGTTACATGTTAACATAGGACCCCTTCTTTGATATCACCTTCGCAATTCTTGCATCCATTGAATTTGTGAGTATTTGGACAGTTTCTGCTTGAATATCTTTGCAGGATGTCAGAATAGCCTGCCAGAGCTTCTGTTTTGATGTGAACTGCCTCCCACCCTCATAGATATTTTGCTTGAGGATGCTCCAAAGGTTCTCAATAGGGTTGAGGTCAGAGGAACATGGGGGCCACACCATGAGTTTCTCTCCTTTTATGCCCATAGCAACCAATGACACAGTGGTATTCTTTGCAGCATGAGATGGTGCATTGTCATGCATGAAGATAATTTTGCTACGGAAGGCACGGTTCTTATTTTTGTACCACGGAAGAAAATGGTCAGTCATAAACTCTGCGTACTTTGCAGAGCACTCTCCCCATGATTCCAGCCCAAAACATGACTCCGACACCTCCTTGCTGACGTTGCTGCCTTGTTGGGACATGGTGGCCATTCACCAACCATCCACTACTCCATCCATCTTGACCATCCAGGGTTGCACGGCACTCATCAGTAAAAAAACACAGTTTGAAAATTAATCTTCATGTATTTCTGATTCCACTGCAACCATTTCTGCTTGTGAGCATTGTTTAGGGGTGGCCGAATAATAGCTTTATGCACACTTGCAAACCTCTGGAGGATCCTACACCTTGAGGTTCGCGGGACTCCAGAGGCACCAGCAGCTTCAAATGCCTGTTTGCTGCTTTGCAATGGCATTTTAGCAGCTGCTCTCCTAATCCAATTAATTTGTCTGGCAGAAACCTTCCTCATTATGCCTTTATCTGAACGAACCCGTCTGTGCTCTGAATCAGCCACACTGGATCTTTTCACAGTACGATGATCACGCTTACGTTTTCTTGAAATATCCAATGTTTTCATACCTTGTCCAAGGTATTGCACTATTTCACGCTTTTCGGCAGCAGAGAGATCCTTTTTTTTCCCCATATTGCTTGAAACCTGTGGCCTGCTTAATAATGTGGAACGTCCTTCTTAAGTAGTTTTCCTTTGATTGGGCACACCTGGCAAACTAATTATCACAGGTGTCTGAGATTGATTACAATGATCCAAAGAGCCCTAACACACAATACCATCCATGAGTTTTACCCGTTAGTGACCGGCCCATCGTGTTTCTACGTCGGTCACTAACGGGCCTTATTCCGATGCCTTAGACTTTATACGTCGCGGCATCGGAATAAGTAAACAGAGCAGGGAGCTGTCAAATCTCCCTGCTCTCAGCTGCTAGAGGCAGCTGAGGGCTGGGAGCGTCCCTGCTCTGCCGTGTGAGATCGATATTAGTATCGATCTCACACGTTTAACCCCCCAGATGCGGTGCTCAATAGCGAGCACCGCATCTGAGTGGTTTTGGAGAGAGGGAGGGAGCTCCCTCTCTCTCCCACCGACACCCGGCGATACGATCGCCGAGTGTCTGTTTCTCTAATGGCAGCCGTGGGTCTAATAAAGGCACCCAAGGTCTGCCTGTCATAAATGCCTGCTAGGTCATGCCGCAGGCATGACCTAGCAGATGCCTGTCCGTTTTTTTAAACGGACAGGCAGTAATACACTGCAATACAAAAGTATTGCAGTGTATTATAAATGCGATCGCAGAATCGCATATTATAGTCCCCTAGTGGGACTAGTAAAAAAGTGAAAAAAAAGTTTAATAAAGTTAATTTAAAAAAAAATGTGAAAAAAAATGAAAAACCCAGCTTTTCCCCTTACAAAATGCTTTACTATTAAAAAAACAAAATAAAGTTAAAAAGTTACGCATATTTGGTATCGCCGCGTCCGTAACGACCCCGACTATAAATCTATTACATTATTTAACCCACACGGTGAACGCCGTAAAAAATTTAATTAAAAACAATGGAAAAATTGCTGTTTTCTGTGAATACTGACTTTAAAAAAATGTGATAAAAAGTGATCAAAAAGTCGCATCTACTCCAAAATGGTACCAATAAAAACTACAAGTCGTCCCGCAAAAAAAAAGCCCTCATACAACCACATCGGCGAAAAAATAAAAACGTTACTGCTCTTCAAATATGGAGACACAAAAACAAATAATTTTGAAAAAAAAGCGTTTCTACTGTGGAAAAGTAGTAAAACATACAAAAACTATACAAATTTGGTATCGTTGCAATCGTAACATCCCGCTGAATAAAGTTATTGTGTTATTTATATCACACGGTAAATGGCGTAGATTTAAGACGCGAAAAAGAGTGGCGAAATTTCAGGTTTTTTTCTATTTCCCCCAAATAAAAGTTAATAAAAGTTAATCAAAAAATAATATGTCCCCCAAAATGGTGCTATTAAAAAATACAACTTGTCCCGCAAAAAACAAGACCTTATACAGCTATGTCGACGCAAAAATAAAAGAGTTATAGCTCTTGGAATGCGACGATGGAAAAACGTCAAAAATGGCTTGGTCATTAAGGTCCAAAATAGACTGGTCATTAAGGGGTTAATTGAAAAACTAATAATTAAATGTTTGACACTTAAATCCAATGTGCATAATAATTTGGAACACGGTATATATATGCAAATCGAAAAAATTAGCAGCAACTCCAAGGTTCAAGTGAAAAAATGGGTACTTTATTGCCCGTGCAATGTTTCAGCTCATCATAAATGTGAATTCACACAATATTACAGGGTCTTAATCACAAGTGCTGTTAACAGTAATCAGTAAAAATGCAAAGGATTATACATAGCAAACAGTATATAGTGCAGTGCATGTATGTGGTTATTATTTCAGAGGCTAGGTACATACATGGAAGGTTGTATTGATACATACAGACGAGTAAAATATAGAAATGATCACAACTAGGTGAATTATACAAGGGTGCAGTGAATTAAAATCAATCTCTCACCTCTGAGAATACCGTGGGTGTTAGCCGAAAGCGTCGTCCGGGCAGCGCAACTGCGCATGTCCGGAAGTAAAATCCAACTACGAGTAACAGGACACAAACGGCGCATGCGCCGTAAGGGAATGTGGACACAGAAGCCATTTTGGACTATGGAAAACATGCCTAAGATGCTCGTAAGCGCATGCGCGAGAATGTAGTGCTCGGTCATCCTGATACTAATGTCTAAGTAGATTTAAAGTTGTAATATGATATGGAATATTGATTATTAGAATAAAGGAAACAACATGCAAGGATGTATCCATATTTCTGTGCAGTAATGGTACGAGTATATCACTATATTTGTAGTAGTCCGGTAGCCAGGTAACCTCATACACTTAAAGGAACAGTGTCATCACAAAAAAAAATTTCATATGTTCAAGATGTTAGTGCTTTATTAAAAACGTTTATATTTATTTGTGTGTTTGTGTTTTACTTTTTCTTATTTTTACACTTTTTCTTCCCTATGGGGGCTGCCATTTTTTGTTCCATTTCTGTGTGTGTCGATTAACGACACATACAGACATGGAATACGGCAGCCACAGTCCCATAGGGACTGCGAACGGCTCCCGTCCCATTCACTTGTGTGTACGGCGTCTGTGTGGGAACTGCGCATGCGCCGCTCCCACACAGTCCAATTTGAAATTGGCGCCGTCCGGCGCCATTTTCCTGTGGACCGGAAGTCGCGGCCGGACAGTAATATTACTACTTCCGGTCGCGGCTTCCGGACTTGTGCACTTGGACCAGCGGCAGCAGACGGAGTGGACGGGCCGGAGGGAGTCGCGGCGGCAGGAGCAGGTAAGAGATTTCAATGTATGTTCGTGTTTGTGTGTGTTTACTACTGTATGTAAACCTACTACACTGTGTGTTAGCTCAAAAAATGGCGACACACAGTGTAAGAGGTTACACCGTTCAAACCCCTCGTTTATCCCGGCACTAGCCAGGATAAAGGAGGGGGGGATGCTGAGAGCTCACTAGAGCGAGGGCTTTTTACCCAATTTTTCAGCAGAAAAGCTATGTGGTTGCTTTACCACATATTTTTGGGAATGGCTCCATCTAGTGACCAGAAATGGTAAATACTATAAATTTGAATACAATTGAATCCAATTTATAATATTTCCTGACTCGTGAAAAAAATAAAAAAAATTTGAACAATGTTTAATCACCCACACACTAAATGTTTAATTTAAAAAAAAAAAACATGTTTTTCTGGCAACACATTGCCTTTAAGAGGACATGGGAGAGGAGAAAAGATGCAATGGCCATCAAAGATGGTCACGATCTAGGCCCCAAAGTACGGAGTACCGGCGACCAGAGCGTGCGTTGGCTTGCTCATCGGCAAGAGGGACATCCATATGACTCCCTATTGGAAGTGTGGTGGGGACCACACAAGTGCATATAACGAGGAGACAAGGATGGCATATGACGATTCAAAAATGTGACATGTAACGGACATCAAATGCAGGTTCCTATCAGGAGACATTTTCTCACCTGTGACAGCGACTTTGTTATTTATGTTCTCCAGTGTCCTTGTAATCTAGTTTATGTCGGTGAAACCACACTTGACCTTAAGACCAGACTCAACCAACACAGGTACACTATCCGAAAAAAGAAGCCAGGTTTACCCGTGTCCAAACACTTTTCCGATATGGGACATAATGAAAATCAACGTAGGTTTTGGGGACTTGACCATATCCCTCCCCTTAGAAGAGGGGGTAATAGGTCTAAACTACTAAAAATTGGTGAGCTCCAATGGATAAACAGACTCAACTACAAACTACAAAGAGCTGAGCCTAGAGCTCCAACTCCAAAACACAACACCACAGTTGCTTTACTCACATCCAGCTTTCCCAGGAGCCGAGAGAGAGACTGTGAACTCTTCCTCTGTTTAAAGCACACCTCAGCTGTGCAGGTAATTAGCCAAAATGCAATACCTGAAGTGGCTAGTGGAATAGGAACCCTCCCAACTCTCCCTATTCCAACAACCAGGCCCTTTTACACAGGTTTTCCAGAAAACCCTTGAGCAACGAAAACACATTTTCCTTCTAGCTCAATTCCCTCGCTGTTTTAAAATGTATAGGTCAGGAACCTGGGTGAGATGTGCACTCCGTCCACTACTTATCCCCTGGTCCTGTCACATATCCTCCCCCCCCTGTTTCGACCTCGGGGGCGGAACAATCTGTGCCTCCAAGCAATAGACCCTGGACAGGGCATCTCCGTTTCCCTGTTGACGTCCAGGTCTATGCTGGACATGAACCACCGGGTCACTCGTCTATTTTTCTCCCGATTTTGGCACATCCATTTGAGTGGGGCATGGTCAGTGACCAGTCTGAATGTTCTCCCTATCAGATAATACCTGAGAGCTTCTAAGGCCCATTTTATCGCCAAGCACTCCTTTTCTACAATGGCGTAGTTTTTCTCATGCTCATTTCGTTTTTTACTCAGGTAAACCACCGGATATTCTTCTCCTCCTCTCAGTTGTGACAGTACAGCCTACTCCTACATCAGAGACATCAGTTTGCACCACAAACTCTTTCCTGCAGTCTGGTGTTATTAATACCGGCTGGGCACATAGATCTTGCTTTAAGCTCTGAAAAGCCTGCTCAGCTCCAGTGGTCCATTTGACCATAACAGAATCTTTACCCTTTGTAAGGTCAGTTAAAGGTGCAGCAATGGTAGCAAAATTTTCGATAAACCGCCGGTAATAACCGGTTAAGCCCAAGAAGGCCCTCACCTGTTTTTTTTTTACCGGCCTGGGCCAGTTCTGAATGGCCTCAACCTTATTTATTTGAGGCTTGATAATACCTCGCCCAATTGTGTACCCCAGGTATTTCGCCTCTTCCTGTCCAACGGCACACTTTTTGGGGTTTGCTGTCAAACCGGCTTCTCTAATAGAGTTCAAGACTGCTTGAACTCGGGGTAGATGACTCTCCCAGTCTGGGCTATGTATGATCACATCATCCAGATAGGTAGCGGCATATTTGTGATGTGGCCTTAGAATTCTGTCCATCAATCGCTGGAAGGTGGCCGGAGCCCCATGCAGACCAAAGGGAAGGACCGCATAGTGAAAGTGTCCCTCAGAGGTGCTAAAGGCTGTTTTTTCTTTGGCTAAATTGGTCAATGGCATTTGCCAGTAGCCTTTGGTAAGGTTGTGAAATACCTGGCATTACCCAGCCTATCCATTAGCTCATCCACCCGTGGCATTGGATAAGCATCAAACTTGGATTCCGCATTCAGCTTCCGGAAGTCATTACAAAAGTATGGCTGCCGTCAGGTTTTGGGATCAAGACTATCGGATTGGACCAATCACTATGTGACTCCTCTATAACTCCCAGTTTTAGTATCATTTGCACTTCTTCGGCTATTGCTTTACGTCTAGCCTCGTGCACCCTGTAAGGCTTTTGGTTTACCCTGACGCCTGGTTCAGTTATTATATCATGCTTAATTACTTTGGTTCGACTAGGTAGCTCAGAAAGTACATCTCTGTTGTCTGTACAAACTCCCTGGCCTCTTGGATTTGAGAACCTGACTGTGTGTTTGGAATTTTTACCTCTGGTATCCCAGAGATCTGAATCACTTAACCCGTACTGTTGGTAGCCACCAACACTTCACGGTCCTTCTATGATTTAATTAAATTAACATGATAAATTTGGTAGGGTTTGCGTTTACCTAGTTGATGCACCCGATAATTTACCTCTCCCACCTTCTCTACAATTGCATAAGGCCCTTGCCATTTAGCCAGAAATTTACTTTCCACGGTGGGGACTAGTATCAAGACCCTGTCCCCGGGGCTGAAGCTTTGTTATCTTAGCGGCCCTATTATAAACCCGAGACTGACTCTCCTGGGCCTGATGTAAGTGTTCCCTTACCTGGGGCATTACTTTTTCGATTCTGTCCTGCATCTGCACAATGTGTTCTATAACAGCTTTGCATGGGGTAGGTTCATGCTTCCAAGTCTCTTTGGCAATATCTAACAGACCAAGGGGGTGTCTGCCATAAACTAACTCTTAAGGGGAAAACCCTGAAGACGCTTGGGGTACCTCCCGGACAGCAAACATAAGGTAAGGTAAAAGACAATCCCAGTCCTTTCCATCCTGGGCCACCACTTTTCTAAGCATCCCCTTTAAGGTTTTATTGAACCTCTCCACCAACCCGTCTGTTTGGGGATGGTAGACTGAGGTACGCAAGTGCGTTATATTCAACAGTTTACATAACTCTTTTGTAACTTTTGACATGAAGGGTGTCCCTTGGTCTGTGAGTATCTCTTTGGGAATCTCTGTCTGGGTAAACATAGAGAACAACTCTTTGGCAATGGTCTTAGCGGACACCTTCCTTAGTGGAATAGCCTCTGGATAGCGGGTAGTGTAATCAAGGATCACCAGAATATGCTGGTGTCCCCGGGCGGACTTTACCAGAGGTCCTACCAGATCCATTGCAATCCTCTCAAAGGGGGTTTCAATAATCGGTAGAGGCATGAGAGGGCTCCTAAAATTTGCTACAGGGTTGTGTAATTGACACTATGGGCAGGATTCACAATATCTTTTTACCTCTTCATGTACCCCTGGCCAATAAAACATTTGCAAGATACAGCCTTTTGTTTTGTCATAGGCCAGATGTCCCCCTAGCACATGTGAGTGAGCTAGATCTAACACATTTTGGCGATGAGTCTTAGGCACTACCAATTGTTCCACCACTTGGCCCCCTACTTGACTGACTCTATATAGTAGGTCCCTTTCCATGGCAAAATGGGGAAATATTTTCTCAGCCCCGGGGTCTTGGGGTACCCCATTTATTCCTTTTACATTTTCCCTAGCATGGGTTAATGTAGGGTCTCTGAGTTGAGCAGTGCCAAAGTTATCTCTGGAGACTGGCAAGTCAGGGAGACCGATTTCAGCAGGGTCTTCCTCAACATCTCCTGAAAAAAACTCTAAGGGAGAACTCTCCATTTCACCCAGGGTCACCCCTACTGCTTGCCCATTGTCAGGCTCTCCCACTGGGATAGGGTCAACCACATTCACATTTATATTTGTCAAACATTTTTCAATCCTTTCCCACATTTGCCAAAACAAAGGAAAGTCACATCCCACAATTATATTATGCATTAATGTTTTTACAACCCCTACTTCATGGGTTACATTTCCACATGGAGTTTCAAAATACACCACAGCAGTAGGATAATCTTTTGTATCTCCATGTATGCAGACCACTCCCATCCGCCTGTTTTGCAGTTTTCGGGTGTCCACCAGACTGGCATGGACAAGAGTCACCAGACTACCAGAGACCAGCAGAGCCTCCACAGTGTCCTTCTATCATCAGCTGGCAGGTTTGTGGCTCTGTGTTTGGAGAGAACAAGGCAGAGTAGGCGGGTCTAGCAAACAGTGATGGTCTCCGCCCACTATCACACTCCATAGCCTCATCCACTATGGGACAATTGGCAGCCATATGACCCAGGCCTTGACATCGCCAGCACACAATGTTTTTTACATTCATAGACCTTTTAGGGCTAACTGGCCTTACGGGCCTGGCTAACACCTCTGTCACAGTTCCTCCTTTACTTGCCCCCTTTACATTAGGAACAGTCTTACCCAGTTCAGAGGTCTTCTGGTTCCTTGGGGTTGGCCGAGTAAGAGAAATCCTGGAGATAGTCCTCCGTATTCAGGTATCTCTCCACGATGGTGACTAGCTGATCCGCATCTTTGGGCTCAGTTTGGCCGACACAGCGTTGTATCCGGATGGGCAGGGCTCTGGAAAATCTGTCCAGGACCACTCTTTCGACGACCTGTCCAGCAGTGATGATATCTGGCTGCAGCCACTTTTTAGCCAGGTGGATTAGGTCGTACATCTGGGACCTTGCTGGTTTATCCAGATGGAAAGTCCAGGTGTGTAGCCGCTGGTCTCTAACCGCAGGAGTCACTCCCAAGCGAGACAGAATTTCAGCTTTCAACTTTGGGCATTGCTTGGCCTCTTGCTCATTTAAGTCGAAGTAGGCTTTTTGGGGCTCTCCATGAAGAAACGGAGCAACTGTATCCGCCCACTGATCTGCTGAAAGTCTCTCTTTCTCTCTGCAGCCCTTTCAAAAATAGTGAGGAATGATTCCACATCATCCTCTGGTGTCATTTTCTGGAGCGAGGCTTGCACTCTCCTTCCAGCACCTGCAGCTTCTGTCTGGACTTGAGGTTTTTCAGCCAGCACCTTTATCTGCTCCACCAGATTTTTATTAATCACCTGCTGCTCTCTGAAGGCGGCTTGTGTAGACTCTAGAAGCAAACGATTTGTTTCCTGCTGGTTACTATTAGTCCTTTGCTGCAGTGCATTAGCCTGTTGCAGCTGAACATTTGCTTGGATCAGCTGTTTAACAACTTCCTCCATGTCTGCAGTATTTGACTTTTTCTTTAGCACAGCCGATTTAACCCAGGACATCAAACTGGCAAGATTCTTGTGCCAATGCTGATCTTACTGTGCCCGCATTCTCGCACCATTTGTAAGGGGGCAGCCAACTGGATCGCTGTCTCCTGGGGTAGACAGGTACTTTTGGCACAGTAAGAACAGACTACAGTCCAGTCACAGTGTGGTACTACTGGCCTCAGCCAGTTTTATTTGGTAAAAAAGCCGTAGCAGAAGACAAATGAATACATAAAGTAAATCCTAGGCCGTCTGACCACTAACTAAACATACAGTTCCTAACTACAAAGAGCTGAACCTAGAGCTCCAACTCCCAAACACAACACCACAGTTGCTTTACTCACATCCAGCTTTCCCAGGAGCCGAGAGAGAGAGACTGTGAACTCTTCCTCTGTTTAAAGCACACCTCAGCTGTGCAGGTAATTAGTCACAATGCAATACCTGAAGTGGCTAGTGGAATAGGAACCCTCCCAACTCTCCCTATTCCAACAACCAGGCCCTTTTACACAGGTTTTCCAGAAAACCCTTGAGCAAGGAAAACACATTTTCCTTCTAGCTCAATTCCCTCGCTGTTTTAAAATGTATAGAACAGGAACCTGGGTGAGATGTACACTCCATCCACTACTTTTCCCCTGGTCCTGTCACAATATATATATATATATATACACAGTGAAGGAAATAAGTATTTGATCCCTTGCTGATTTTGTAAGTTTTCCCACTGTCAAAGACATGAACAGTCTAGAATTTTTAGGCTAGGTTAATTTTACCAGTGAGAGAGATTATATAAAAAAAAAAAAAAATCACATAGTCAAAATGATATCTATTTATTTGCATTGTGCACAGAGAAATAAGTATTTGATCCCCTACCAACCATTAAGAGTTCAGCCTCCTCCAGACCAGTTACACGCTCCAAATCAACTTGGTGCCTGCATTAAAGACAGCTGTCTTAAATGGTCACCTGTATAAAAGACTCCTGTCCACAGACTCAATTAATCAGTCTGACTCTAACCTCTACAACATGGGCAAGACCAAAGAGCTTTCTAAGGATGTCAGGGACAAGATCATAGACCTGCACAAGGCTGGAATGGGCTACAAAACCATAAGTAAGATGCTGGGTGAGAAGGAGACAACTGTTGGTGCAATAGTAAGAAAATGGAAGACATACAAAATGACTGTCAATCGACATCGATCTGGGGCTCCATGCAAAATCTCACCTCGTGGGGTATCCTTGATCCTGAGGAAGGTGAGAGCTCAGCCGAAAACTACACGGGGGGAACTTGTTAAAGGGAATGTGTTGCCAGAAAAACATGTTTTTTTTTTAAAAATTAAACATTTAGTGTGTGGGTGATTAAACATTGTTCAAATTTTTTTTATTTTTTTCACGAGTCAGGAAATAGTCAGGAAATATTATAAATTAATTCTAATTTATAATACTACCCATTTTTGGTCACTAGATGGAGCTATTCCCAAAATTGCAGCATTGCAACATTGGGTTAAAAGCCCTCGCTCTAGTGAGCTCTCAGCATCCCCCCCTCCTTTATCCTGGCTAGTGCCGGGATAAACGAGGGGTTTGAACGGTGTAACCTCCTACACTGTGTGTCGCCATTTTTTGAGCTAACACACAGTGTAGTAGGTTTACATACAGTAGTAAACACACACAAACACGAACATACATTGAAATCTCTTACCTGCTCCTGCCGCCGCGGCTCCCTCCGGCCCGTCCGCTCCGTTTGCTGCCGCTGGTCCAAGTGCACAAATCCGGAAGCCGCGACCGGAAGTAGTAATATTACTGTCCGGCCGCGACTTCTGGTCCACAGGAAAATGGCGCCGGACGGCGCCAATTTCGAATTGGACTGTGTGGGAGCGGCGCATGCGCAGTTCCCACACAGACGCCGTACACTGAAGTCAATGGGACGGGAGCCGTTCGCAGTCCCTATGGGACTGTGGCTGCCGTATTCCATGTCTGTATGTGTCCCCATAGGGAAGAAAAAGTGTAAAAATAAGAAAAAGTAAAACACAAACACACAAATAAATATAAACGTTTTTAATAAAGCACTAACATCTTGAACATATGAAAAAAAATTTGGGTGATGACACTGTTCCTTTAATGATCTCAAGGCAGCTGGGACCACAGTCACCAAGAAAACCATTGGTAACACATTACTCCGTAATGGATTAAAAATCCTGCAGTGCCCGCAAGGTCCCCCTGCTCAAGAAGGCACATGTACAGGCCCATCTGAAGTTTTCAAATGAACATCTGGATGATTCTGAGAGTGATTGGGAGAAGGTGCTGTGGTCAGATGAGACTAAAATTGAGCTCTTTGGCATTAACTCAACTCGCCGTGTTTGGAGGAAGAGAAATGCTGCCCATGACCCAAAGAACACCGTCCCCACTGTCAAGCATGGAGGTGGAAACATTATGTTTTGGGGGTGTTTCTCTGCTAAGGGCACAGGACTACTTCACCGCATCAATGGGAGAATGGATGGAGCCATGTACCGTCAAATCCTGAGTGACAACCTCCTTCCCTCCACTAGGACATTAAAACTGGCTCGTGGCTGGGTCTTCCAGCACGACAATGACCCGAAACATACAGCCAAGGCAACAAAGGAGTGTCTCAAAAAGAAGCACATTAAGGTCATGGAGTGGCCTAGCCAGTCTCCAGACCTTAATCCCATCGAAAACTTATGGAGGGAGCTGAAGATCCGAGTTGCCAAGCGACAGCCTCGAAATCTTAATGATTTACAGATGATCTGCAAAGAGGAGTGGGCCAAAATTCCATCTAACATGTGTGCAAACCTCATCATCAACTACAAAAAACGTCTGACTGCTGTGCTTGCCAACAAGGGTTTTGCCACCACGTATTAAGTCTTGTTGGCCAAAGGGATCAAATACTTATTTCTCTGTGCACAATGCAAATAAATATATATAATTGTGACAATGTGATTTTCTGTTTTTTTTTCTTATATAATCTATCTCAAACTGGTAAAATTAACCTAGCCTAAAAATTCTAGACTGTTCATGTCTTTGACAGTGGGCAAACTTACAAAATCAGCAAGGGATCAAATACTTATTTCCTTCACTGTATATATATATATATATATACATATATATATATATATATACATGACGTAGCTATAGGGGTCGCAGTTGCGACCGGGCCCCTAAGCCTGGGGGGCCAACGGGGCCCCATTGCCATACGGCAACATAGCATACATTTTCTGTGCCGTGGAGCCGACACTTCCTGCTTACGGTCACATGGTACACTTAGTGTACCATGTGACCGT
Source organism: Rhinoderma darwinii (assembly GCF_050947455.1). Lineage (NCBI taxonomy): Eukaryota > Metazoa > Chordata > Amphibia > Anura > Rhinodermatidae > Rhinoderma > Rhinoderma darwinii. The sequence goes on from NC_134687.1 coordinate 450,669,073, forward strand.
GACGTCACGTGAGGGGCGTTGCAGCCAGCGTGGAAGAGGACTACAGGTGAGCTGCAGAGTCTGTACTGTACTGTAATGTATTGTGTTGTGTTGTATTGGGTTGTCTTGTAATGTATTGTGTTGTATTGTGCTGTCTCTGTTTGTGGTGGAGAGAGGGGGGGGCGTTAAATTATAGCCCCCATTCCTCTCTCCACCGCAAACTGCACAATACAACACAAAACACAATACATAACAAACTGTGGGTCACGTCCCCCTGGGGGGTCGTGTGAAGACCTCCGGGGGGTCGCGAGTCACTCACCGAGGTCCCGGTTCTATTCAATGCCGGAGCAAGGAGCTGACGGCTGACCCCTTGCTCCAGCATTAACTGTGCCCTGAACGGCTTGATGCAGGCAGGCGCGATATAGCAACATCATCGTGCCTGTCTGCGCCGAGTCACTCATAGCACACACCGGAGGATGCGAAGGATCCTCCACCCGGTGCGGGAACGGGGATAGGTAAGTAATTATGTTATTTTTCTATTATTCACATATGGGGGCATTATACTGTATGGGGGCTGATATGGTGGGGGGGCATTATACTGAATGGGTGGCTGATGTGGCGGGGGCATTATATTGAATGGGGGGCTCATATGGCAGGGGGTATTATAATGTATGGGGGGCTCAAATGCCGGGGTTATATACTGTATGGCGGGCTGATATGGCATGGGGGCTGATGAGGTGGGGGGCATTATACTGCATGGGGGGCTTATATGGGGGAATTATACTGTATGGGGGCTGATATGGGGGGCATTATACTGTATGGGGAACTCATATGGAGAGCATTATACTGAATGGGGAGCTCATATGGGGGGCATTATACTGTATGGGGGGCATTATACTGTATGGGGAGCTGATATGGGGGGAATTATACTGTATGGGGAGCTGATATGGGGGGCATTATACTGTATGGGGGCTGATATGGGGGGCACTACTGTATGGGGGTAGCTATGTGGGGCATTATACTGTTGGGGCTGATATGGGGAGCATTATATGGTATGGGGCAGTTATGGGGGGCATTATACTGTATGGGGCAGTTATGGGGCATTATACTGTGTGGGGGACTTATACTATGGGGGCTGTTGGGCAAGGCGGATAGGGCAAAGGCACGCGCAGGGGTCTGGTGATCGTGGTGTTGGGGAGGGGTAGGGGGCCCAAGCTGAATTCTTGCACCCGGGCCCATGAGCCTTTAGCTACGCCCCTGTATGTATATATATATATATATATATATATACACCGTGTTCCAAATTATTATGCACATTGGATTTAAGTGTCATAAACATTTAATTATTAGATTTTCAAATAAACTCATGGATGGTATTGTGTGTTAGGGCTCTTTGGATCATTGTAATCAATCTCAGACACCTGTGATAATTAGTTTGCCAGGTGTGCCCAATCAAAGGAAAACTACTTAAGAAGGACGTTCCACATTATTAAGCAGGCCACAGGTTTCAAGCAATATGGGAAAGAAAAAGGATCTCTCTGCTGCCGAAAAGCGTGAAATAGTGCAATACCTTGGACAAGGTATGAAAACATTGGATATTTCAAGAAAACTTAGGCGTGATCATCGTACTGTAAAAAGATTTGTGGCTGATTCAGAGCACAGACGGGTTCGTTCAGATAAGGGCATAATGAGGAAGGTTTCTGCCAGACAATTTAATAGGATTAGGAGAGCTGCTGCTAAAATGCCATTGCAAAGCAGCAAACAGGTATTTGAAGCTGCTGGTGCCTCTGGAGTCCCGCGAACCTTAAGGTGTAGGATCCTCCAGAGGTTTGCAAGTGTGCATTAAGCTATTATTCGGCCACCCCTAAACAATGCTCACAAGCAGAAACGGTTGCAGTGGGCTCAGAAATACATGAAGACTAATTTTCAAACTGTGTTGTTTACTGATGAGTGCCGTGCAACCCTGGATGGTCCAGATGGATGGAGTAGTGGAATATTGGTGAATGGCCACCATCTCCCAACAAGGCTGCGATGTCAGCAAGAAGGTGGCGGAGCCATGTTTTGGGCTGGAATCGTGGGGAGAGAGCTGGTAGGCCCCTTTAGGGTCCCTGACGGTGTGAAAATGACCTCTGCATAGTACATAGAGTTTATGACTGACCACTTTCTTCCGTGGTACAAAAAGAAGAACCGTGCCTTCCGTAGCAAAATTATCTTCATGCATGACAATGCACCATCTCATGCTGCAAAGGATACCTCTGTGTCATTGGCTGCTATGGGCATAAAAGGAGAGAAACTCATGGTGTGGCCCCAATGCTCCCCTGACCTCTACCCTATTGAGAAACTTTGGAGCATCCTCAAGCAAAATATCTATGAGGGTGGGAGGCAGTTCACATCAAAACAGAAGCTCTGGGAGGCTATTCTGACATCCTGCAAAGATATTCAAGCAGAAACTGTCCAAATACTCACAAATTCAATGGATGCAAGAATTGTGAAGGTGATATCAAAGAAGGGGTCCTATATTAACATGTAACTTGGCCTGTTAAGTTTTTTTTGATTGAAAGAGCTTTTGATTTCTGTAAATATGACCTACTGATGCTGCAAATTCAACAAATTACCATTTTAGTTCTTTTTACAACCTTTTAAATGTTTTTATCTCTGTTGTGCATAATAATTTGAAACAGTGCATTTTGAGTTTTTTACTTCTAAAAAAAAATCAGTTATCATTAGGAGATTTGTTCAATAAAATTCGCATTATACTCCAACGGTTGATGGCTTGAAGATTATACTGACTGTCATTTGCATCGACTATTTAGGAAAATCAGCGAAAAATAACATTTGCATAATAATTTGGAACGCGGTGTATATATATATATATATATATATATATATGTAAACTCTGTCTTACATACATATGATCTTACACACAATCCACATAGCAGGAATAGACAGATCTAAGTATGCGAGATACCAGGGGGATCCCTGGTACGTTGCACAACTCCGTGCAACACGATAGGCCCTAACTACACACAATGAACATAGCAGAAATAGACGAGATACCATGTGGGTCCCTGGTATGTAGAATAGCCCCATGCATGACTGGACAAGTATATATAATATATACTTAGGGGCAAACCGCCATGACATCAGTCAAGAACTGTTGAGTGTGAAGATAGGGGCGCTTTGCCTTGCGCCCAATTTCCGCTTCTACTTTAATTACCGACAGAACTGGTCCCGGCAGAAAGAAAAAAACTGTATTAAAATCACATAAAAAAACAACATGGCTACAAAGGGTAAAGGGTAATAGGTATGTGGTGATACTTACAGAGTCTTTTGCGTTGTGTCCTCGTCGCCTTCTCCCATTCCTCTTCATGGAGTTGAGCAGACACTTCTTCCCAGGCCCAGTCCTTCACATTCTTACCCTGGTAACTACCCTTGCGCTTGTCCCAAATACATGGGCGCTAATGCACCAGGGCGATTAACTTCTCTACTAGAAGAACTGGCAGAGACATGCTTGTTCCACTGTAGTCTGCTGTGTAATGTGAATAAATTAATTAAAGTCCCATGGGTCGCATATAGGTAATTTGTCCGCAATTGTGGATACACACGGACGTATGCTGTCTGCAATTTCCACGGTCCCATAGACTTCTAATGACCTCAGCCTGGATCCGTAAAAAGAATGGTCGCGTGCATGGGGCCATTGAAATTAATGGGTCCGCAATTTATCCGCAAAATTGTGAATACATTTCGGCCGCAAAAAGAGGGTCGTGTGCACAAGGCCTTAGGGATATTTCATATGTCAATTAGTTTGGCCAATCTGCAATCACAATTGTTTATTGTACATCAACTTTATCTGCCCCCTAAACTTCTAGTTAAAATGAACTCTAGAAGAGATAGCAGATGCCCCAAATGTAGGATAGAGGAAGCCGATTGGATCCACCTCTTATGGAGATGCCTGAAATTATATAGCTTTTGTGTAGAAGTCATCAAGGTTATTAACCCTATTATGTACCAGGACGTGCAGGTACGTCATGGTGTGGGGGTTGAAGCATGGAGGGGGATCATGCACTAAGCCAGCTCCATACGCCGCGGGTGTCAGCTGTGTATTACAGCTAACAACTCGCACTAATGGGCAAAAACAGAGAACGCTCTGATCCTGGCCGCTTAAAAAACTCAGATGCTGCGGTAAATAGCGAGACATCTAAGCCATTAGAAAGAGGGGAGTTATCGCGAGGTGCCGTTGGCTGTCATGGCAGCCCGGGGGCCTAATAAAGGTTCCCAGGTCTGCCTTCTTTCTGCCTCTGTAAAAGTACTGCCTCTGGAATTAGTATTGCAGTGTATTAAACGAGTGATCTGACAATCGCTGGTTCAAATCCCCTAGGGGGACTAATAAAAAAAAAAAATCCTAATAATTAAATAAAGTTTGCAGTAGTGTACAAAAAATAAAAAAATATTAAAAATTCCAAAAATATCCTTCTCCCATTTTTCCTCCAAAGTAATGTAAAAAACAAAAAAATTAATAAAATTGGTATTGTCACGTCTGTAAAATTCATAATTAAGACAATATAATATTATTTAACATGTACGGTGAACGCTGTAAAAAAAATTTTTTTTAAAAGACCAGAATCGCTGTTTTCTGTCACCTTAGTGTTAAAAATGTCACCTTAGCGCAAAAAGTCGTATGTACCCAAAAATGGTACCAATAAAAACGACAGCTGATCCTGCAGAAAATAAGCCCTTACACCGCTCAATCGATGAAAAAGTAAAAAATTATGGCTATTAACAAATAGATTTTTCTTTGAAAAAGTAGTAAAACATTACAAAAACGATATAAATTTGGTATCGCCGTAATCGAATTCAGCCACAGAATAAAGTTAATTTGTCGTTTTTAACGCAAGGTGAAAAACTTAAAAACAAAGCCCCCCCCCAAAAAAAACTGGAGGATCGCAGGTTTTTTCTAATTCCACCCGACAAATTAAAAAAATTCAGTTTCGCAATACATTATATGGTACTTTAAATAGTGGCAATAGAAACACCAACTCCTCTCGCAAAAAATAAACCTTCACACCACTTCATTGATGGAAAAATAAAAAAGTTATGGCTCTTGGAAGGCGGGGGTGAAAAGCCAAAAAACAAAAAATGGATTGGACTTTAAGGGGTTAATATAACTTTTAACTGTGAACTATTTCCTGAAAGTACATTATGCATCCTGGGTGTCTCTGATATTATACTAACACAAAAAAATACAATTGCCACCAAAAAAAAAACTGCTTCATGCAGCTAGAAAACGTATTTCTAGGTATTCACTATCCTTGGCCACAATATCATTATGGAATATTTATGGAATTTTCTATACTATTATACAGAAAATAGGAAGATGTCAAGAGGACTAAGCTAAGGACGCTCTTAGAAAACTGGAAGCTATAGAGCGACTCCCTCCCTACTAATTTCCCTTCCCTTTTTCCCATCTCTAGCTTGAACTTGATGGAAATGTGTCTTTTTTCAACCGTACTAACTATGTAACTAACAAAAAACATTTTTTCCAACGTGATAAAAATCCTTTTCTTTTTTTCCAATAACCTTTTGTTTCCTACATTGTGGCAGGCAGAGGGGTTTGGTGGGTCGGTCAAAATTATAGATTAAACATTGGTATTGTAATGATAGGGGTAGGGAAACGGACAAGTGAGCCCTAATCTACCCGCCACTCTGTCCCTGCCTACTTGCAACGACCCGCCCTAGGCGACGGGGTACAACTGGGCGGCGGTCCCTACGCTCAGTAAGTGCACGAGACAAACAGACAATGGTACACAAGCTAAGGGAAATGGGGCAGTTGCCCACGGCAACACCGTGAGCAACAAGGGAGGTGAACGAGCCGAGTCAAACCAGGAGTGTACGAGGTACCAAACGCAGAGCAGGAGAGTAGTCAGTAAGCCAGGGTCAGTATGGAGCAGGATCAAATAGTCAGGAGCTGTAGCTGGGCCAGAAAACCACACGAGAAGAATCACAAGCACTGGAGGAACAGGAAAGGCAGGTATAAATAGACAGAGGGCGGGAGCTAGCTGAGTCTGGCCAGGCTGCGATAGGCTCTCCCACTCCTAAGCCTGCCAGCCTGAGTGGTGGAAGCTGGAGTCAGTCTCAGAGACATAGACTCAGGTGCCAACTGATTACCTATGGGCGTTAACCCCGCTGTGCCTGGCAGATCCTTTACAGGTATCTGGTATTTTGTGTAAACTATTTGCATAAGACTGATATAAATTATTGTTATGTACTGCATATGAAAAGAAAATATTTGTAAAAAAAATAAATAAATAAAGATGTTAATGGCATATCACTAGGATTTGCCATAAATGTCTGATTGGTGAAGGTCCAACCACTGTGACTCCGACCAATTGCTAAATAGTAGTCATGTATTACCGCATGGTGGCGGTTCAAGGGGTTAAAACTACCTGACAGATTCCCATTAAATATACAATAAATTTAAAACAATTCCATCTGCCCTGCAATTTTGTTATTATAAAAATAAGCCTATATAATTACAGCTCCAGAACCAAGCTCATACATATATACAGTACCAAAATCAAGCTCAGTACATATATACAGTACCAGAACCAACCTCAGTACATATATATATAGCACCAGAACCAAGCTCAGTTCATATATACAGCACCAGAACAAAGCTCATTACATAATATAAAGCACCAAAACCAAGCTCAGTACATAAATACAGTAGTAGAACCAAGCTCAGCATATAAATACAACACCAGAACCAAGCTCAGTACATAAATACAACACCAGAACAAAGCTCAGTACATAAATACAGCACCAGAACGAAGCTCAGTACATAAATACAACACCAGAACAAAGCTCATTATATATAAACACATCACCAGAACCAAGCTCAGTACATATATACAACATCAGAACCAAGCTCAGTACATAATTACAACACCAGAACCAAGCTCAGTACATAAATACAGCACCAGAACCAAGCTCAGTATATAAATACAACACCAGAACCAAGCACAGTACATAAATACAGCACCAAAACCAAGCTCAGTATATAAATACAGCACCAGAACCAAGATCAATACATAAATACAGCACCAGCACGAATACAGCTCAATTTAGTGCAACCTCTGCCGTATAGGTTTGTATGGCGTAAAACTACAGCTCCTGGCATGGCCCGAACAATGGTAAAGATATGCTGGGAGTTGCAGTTTCCCAAAAAATCATACCACCCATCATCTCGCTGCAGATAGAGGCTGAATAAACATTTACATTAAGTGATGTTTTCTCAGATTCTAGTTGTTCTTTTTCTTTTTTCTTCTACATCCGTTCCAGACCTCTATGGTGACCTCTCCCGGCCACAGAACATTTCTACAGTTTGCTGCTCAGATGTCTTCAGCGTCTCACTTTTCAAACATTTCTGCACCTATAAACGAAGATAAAATTCTCATGGTGCCACACACTACGCACCTAAATATAATAGCACCATACACTGCACCTCTAATTATAATAGCGCCATACACTGTGTTCCTGATTATAATATCCGATTATAATAGCACGATATACTGTGTTCCTGATTATAATAGTGCAATGTGTCCCCCCCCCACACACACACAGTGTCCCCTGTAGATAGTGCCCCCATAGAGCTCCCTGTAGATATTGCCCCCCATAGAGCCCACTGTAGACAGTGCCCCACATACATAGTGCCCCCCATAGAGCCTCCTGTAGATACTGCCTCCCATAGAGCCCCTTGTAGACAGTGCCCCTATAGATAGTGCCCTACATAGATCCCCCTGTAGAAAGTGGCCTACATAGATTCCCCTGTGGATAGTGCCCCACATACAGCCCCCTGTAGATAGTGCCCCACATACAGCCCCCTGTAGATAGTGCCCCACATATAGCCCCATGTAATCAATGCCCCACATATAGCCCCCCTGTAGATAGTGCCAACTGTAGATAGTGCCCTAAATAGAGCCCCCTGTAGATGGTGGCCTACATAGATCCCCCTGTAGACAGTAGCCCCTGTAGATAGTGCCCCTCATACAGCCCCTATAGATAGTGCCCCACATACAGCCCCCTGTAGATAGTGCCCCACATATAGCCCTCATGTAGATAATGGACCACATATAGCCCCACTGTAGATAGTGCCCCACATACAGCCCCCCTGTAGATAGTGGCCCTGTAGATAGTGCCCCACATATAGCCCCATGTAGTCATTGCCCCACATATAGCCCCCCTGTAGATAGTGCCACCTGTAGATAGTGCCCTAAATAGATCCCCCTGTAGATGGTGGCCTACATAGATCCCCCTGTAGATATTAGCCCCTGTAGATAGTGCCCCTCATACAGCCCCTATAGATAGTGCCCCACATACAGCCCACTGTAGATAGTGCCCCACATATAGCCCCATGTAATCAATGCCCCACATATAGCCCCCCTGTAGATAGTGCCAACTGTAGATAGTGCCCTAAATAGATCCCCCTGTAGATGGTGGCCTACATAGATCCACCTGTAGATAGTAGCCCCTGTAGATAGTGCCCCTCATACAGCCCCTATAGATAGTGCCCCACATACAGCCCCCTGTAGATAGTGCCCCACATATAGCCCTCATGTAGATAATGGACCACATATAGCCCCCTGTAGATAGTGCCCCACATACAGCCCCCCTGTAGATAGTGGCCCTGTAGATAGTGCCCCACATATAGCCCCATGTAGTCATTGCCCCACATATAGCCCCCCTGTAGATAGTGCCACCTGTAGATAGTGCCCTAAATAGATCCCCCTGTAGATGGTGGCCTACATAGATCCACCTGTAGATATTAGCCCCTGTAGATAGTGCCCCTCATACAGCCCCTATAGATAGTGCCCCACATACAGCCCCCTGTAGATAGTGCCCCACATATATCCCTCATGTAGATAATGCCCCACATATAGCCCCCCTGTAGATAGTGCCCCACATACAGCCCCCCTGTAGATAGTGGCCCTGTAGATAGTGCCCCACATATAGCCCCCAGTAGATAGTACCCCCCATGTAGCCCCCCTGTAGATAGTGCTCCACATATAACCCCCCCTCATAGTTCTCTACTTATAGCCCACCTGTAGATAGTGAACCACATATAGCCCCACCTGTAGATAGTGCCCCACATATGTCATTCTGCCCTGCCAATCAACGCCTTTCAACGACGCAAGCAGGGTGATGACATCATCGCGCCGCTTCCGTCATTAAAAGGCTTATGCAGTGCATATGCATGTAATTGTATCTGTGTCCTATAGTGCAGGATGGGGTGGCGGCTGGTTTCAGTAGTGCCGCCACCCCCTCAGAGAGGCGGCAGGCTGCCGCCTGAGACGCGATTCTCATCTTGCCTCATGGCCCTGGCAGCAGTTCTAGAAAAGGAATATGCCACTCTATCTCCTGTGGGCTCCCCTCAGCTTTTCCAGAGGCTGCAGAGTTGATTTCTAGCAACATACCATCAATATGTTTACTGAGACAATCCCTTTACACATTTACATTGTAAAAGAAAGATTTTTTTATTGCCTCTGTTCACACTGTTGGTAGAAGCTGTCCTTCAGGAATTCTATCACACTTTTAACCAAGAATAGTGCAAAAAAGATGTTGCCATCAAGTCAAATTGCATGTGTTAACACCCGTTCTTTGGTATGGTTTTATAGATGTGGTGGTAATGCAGCTTCCTGGTACATGACTATCTGAACATGTGAACATGCCTTTAGGGAAGAGAATTAGATGAGCATTTATTTTTTCTGTTTCTGCTATGAAATTCAAAGCAAAGCAACAAAACGTAGGTCAAATTAAAACATTTTTTTTATTTAACACTAGTTATATTAGGATAGGCTTCAGATTTTTTTCTTATAAATTCTTAATCTGTAAATATACTCTAATTGATGTTACATAAAAGACTATTAGAATGACAATGTCCCAAGTAATGTGTATAAAAGACAAATCAAACTGTAAGCACAATGCCTGCCCGGCAAATTTACATTTAGACTTAGTTCACATCTGCGTCGTGGCTTCCGTTTATAACGAAAGCCATGAGACATTGCTGGATACGTCTTATAATGGGGTCTGTCAAGTTCCTGCCAAAGTGTCCGTCATTTTGACAGGACAAAGTTTTCCTTCCAAATTTGATGGAAGCTGCGACGGAAGCTACGAACTGAGTCGCCAACATAGATTTGAACATAGCCTAATTGGGTTGTCCCACGACTAAGGCCTCATGCACACGACTGTAGTGGTGTGCACGGCCGTGATTTGCGGCTCAGACGGCCCCGGAGTGTCACCTGCGGGCCGTCCGCAAATCGCGGGCTGTGCACTTGGCCGTGTGCATTCATTTTAATGAGCCTGGACCGCAAAATGCGTCCGTAATAAGACATGTCCTATCTTTTTGCAGTCCAGGCTCCCAGGCAATGCACGGACGGTGGAAACCACGGTCGTGTGCATGGGCCCATTGAAATGGATGGGGCTGCAATTCACCTGCAGATTTGCACGTAAATTGCGGCCGCAAAAATACGTTCATGTGCATGGGGCCTAAATATTACATTTTTAAAATGCTCCTGTGTGTAGATATTGCTATTATATGCTTCTTATTGCACCCCCCTGGTTTTCTCTTGACTCATTTTCAGAACATTCAACCTAATGTGTCTAATGCTTATGGTCACACATGCTCAGTAGCTCAGTCCCACTATCCAATCATATTGTGCAGGTTAGCAAATAGGAATCGGTGCACTAGAAACGGCTTATTTTTACTAGCACTGAACACATTTGGTGGACATCCATAGAGGGAATTAAAAGAAAATCAGGGGGCGACATAGACACAAGAAAAATGTTTTAAAAAATTATTTTAATTGAATTTTTTTTATGATATAATATTTAATTGTGGGATATCTTTAACAAGATGACAACAGCATGCTTCTTACCTTAAGGGAGATTGTGGCAGTAAGTAAAGTCAATGTCAGAGCCAAGATCACATAGTTCACCCACAGCAGCGTTTTTCTGCCCAGACGATCAATGAGGAAGCCCTGTAAAAAGCCAATAAAGAAACACTATAAGGACAAAGCTATCGGGACACCCACATATTACACTTACAGCAGCTTTTATGACATCCCATTCTAAATCCATAGGAATTAATATGGAGTTACTCCCCCCGTTGCAGCAAAAACAGCTTCCACTCTTCTTGGAATGTTTTCTACAAGATTTTTGAGTGTGTCTGTGGGAATTTTTGCCCATTCATCCAGAAGAGCATTTGTGAGGTCATATACTGATGTTGGACAAGAGGGCCTGGCTCGCAATCTCCATTCTAGTTCATCCCAAATCTTTTCGATGCGGTTGAGGTCAGGGCTCTGTGCGGGCCAGTCACGTCTGCCACACCAAACTCACCCAACCATACCGTTATGGACATTGCTTTGTGCACTGGGACACAGACATGCTGAACAGAAAAGAGCCTTCCCCAAACTGTTCCCACAACGTTGGAAGCATAAGATTGTCCAAAATGTCTTGGTATGCTGGAGCATTGAGATTTACCTTCACTGGAACTAAGGGGCCTAGACCAACCCCTGAAAAACAACCCCATAGCATTATCCCTCCTCCACCAAACTTTACAGTTGGCAAAATGCAGTCAGGCAGGTAACGTTCTACTGGCATTCATCAAACACAGACTCATACATCAGACTGCCACATAGAGAAGCGTGATACATCACTCCACAGAACACGTTTCCACTGCTCCAGAGTCCAGTGGCGGCGTACTTTACACTACTCCATTCGATACTTGGCATTGTGCTTGTTGGTGTATTGCTTGCATGCAGCTACTTGGCCGTGGAAACCCATGCCATGAAGCTCCCGAGCACAGTTTTTGTGTAGATGTTAATGCTAGAGGAGGTTTGGAACTTTGCAGTTATTGAGTCAGCAATGGTCGACCCAGCTCTGTAACTTTACATGGTCTGCTACTTCATGGCTGAGTTGCTGTGGTTTCTAAACTCTTCCACTTTGCAATAATACTGCTCACAGTTGATCGTGGAACATCTAGGAGGGAAAAAAATTCACGAACTGACTTGTAGCAACGGTGGAATCCTATTACAGTACCACGCTGGAATTCTGTGAGTTCTTTAGAAAGACCTATTCTTTCATAAATGTGTGTACTGGCAGACTGCATGGCTAGGTGCTTGATTTTATACACTTGTGGCAATGGGACTGAATAAAACGCCTGAATTCAATGATAAAGAGCTGTGTCCCAATACTTTTGACCATAAATTGTATTAAAAGCAAGAAAAACGTTCACTATACAATCATTAATATGTGGTGGACACCAAACTGTGGCCAATACTTACACACAGAACTGTTGTGAGAATTTCTGTGATCCCAATTCCAAGAGAGACATATGGTGCCTCATTGGCTGGAATACCTGCATTCTGGAAAACGTCATAGGCATAGAAATAAACCTGCCATTAGATGAAAAAAAGAAATTCTTAGGTGGAGACATTAAATGTGAAACTTTAGAAATAAAATAAGTTTATGGCATTTAAGAAAAGCTCTATGTACTGATAGAATATTCATCATTTCACAGAACTCTTGTTTTTGTCTGTCAGCAAATAGCTTTAAGGGGGTTGTCCACGACCGGACATCTGATGACCCATTCACAGGGGAGGGCATCAGTATATGATCGGTGCGGGTCCGACACCCTGCAACGATCAGCTGTTTCGGCTGCCTCCGGGCGCCGAATGTTTTGAACGGTATGCAGTAGTTGGTGCCGGAAGCAGATGGCTCCAACCACTGCATAGCGGCCATTCTGCAGAACTGTAGCTCTGCTTTTATTTTTAATTCTTTTGTAAACTTTTTTTTAAAATGCATCCCAAGTGTTCTGGATTCTGCAGGACAATCTTAGATTATTAGCATTGTCCTGCCTTCTTTGACACCAGTGGCGGATCCTCATAAGGTGCGGCCCTCTCATGCCTGGTGGCGTCGCTAGCACCGGAGGGCCACATTCACTTGTATCTGCGTCCTCAGGATGCAGATACAAATAAATATTATAGGCTGCAGGCCACCTTAGGCCTGCAACCTATAAGACGCGGGTAAGACTCCCAGCGCAGGCCGGTGTGATGACATCACGGCATTACGCTAGTCTGTGCAAGCGTCCCGGGTGGGGCTATGTGGCAATATACAGGACGGGATTGCTGTGTAGCACTATATACAAGGGGGGGCTGTGTAGCACTATATACAAGGGGGAGCTGTGTGGCACTATATAAAAGGGAGGGGGGCTGTATAGGACTATATACAAGGGAGGGGGGGCTGTATGGCACTATATACAAGGGGGTGCTTTGTGGCACTATATACAAGGGAGGGGGGCTGTATGGCACTATATACAAGGGAGGGGGCTGTAAGGCACTTTATACAAGGGAGGGGGCTGTGTGGCTCTATATACAAGGGAGGTAGGCTGTGTGGTACTATATACAGGGGGGCTTGTGTGGCACTATATACAAGGGGGCTGTGTGGCACTATATAGAAAGAAAGGGGGGCCTGTGTGGCACTATGCACAAGGGAGGGGGGCTGTGTGGCACTATAAACAAGGGAGGGGACTGTGTGCCAATATATACACGGCGGGGCTGTATGGCATAATATACAAGGGGGGCTGTGTGGCACTATATACAAGGGTGGGCTGTGCGGCACTATATACAAGGGGGGCTGTGTGGCACTATTTACAAGAGGGGAGGGCTGTGTGGCGCTATCTACAGGGGTTTGTGTGTGGCACTATTTACAGGGGTCTGTGTGGCACTATCTACAGGGGGTCTGTGTGGCTCTATCTACACTAGTGGTGTGGGGCGCTATATACAGAGGGTCTGTGTGGCGATACTTACAGAGGACTGTGTGGTGCTATATACACGGGGTCTGTGTGTGCTGCTATCTACAGGGGGACTGTGTGTGGCGCTATCTACAGGTGTGTGTGGCGATATCCACAGGGGGTGTGTGGTGCGCTCTACAAGGGGGGTTGTGAGGCGCTATCTATAGGGGGCTGTGTGTGATGCTGTCTAAAGGGGGAGGTGTGTGGCGCTATCTATAGGGGGCGGTGGGATGCTATCTACAGGGGCTGTGTGTGGTGCTATCTAAAAGGACTATGTGTGACGCTATCATCCGGGGCTGTGTGGTGCTATACACAGGGGGTGTGTGGTGCTCTCTACAAGGGGGGCTGTGTGACGCTATCTAAAGGGGGCTGTGTGTGGCGCTATTGACAGGTGTGTGTGGCGCTATCCACAGGGGGGTGCTCTCTACAAGGGGGTTGTGTGGCGCTATCTACAGGGGCTGTGTGTGGCGCTATCTACAGGGACTGTGTGTGACGCCAACTACCAGGGCTGTGTGTGGTGCTATCTACAGGGGGTGGATGTGATGCTATCTGCATTGGCTGTGTTTGGCGCTATCTACAGGGTGTGTGTGTGTGTGTGTGTGTGTGTGTGTGTGTGTGTGTGTGTAGTGCTATCTACAGGGGCTGTGTGTGGCACTATGGAAAGGGGGCACTGTGTATGTGGTGCTTCACAGTGCTTGACACAATTATATCCAGGGTGCACAGTGTTTGGTACTATTTTATTCAGAGGCGCAGTGTTTGGTACTATTATATTATGGGGCACAGTGTGTGGCACCATGATAATTTTATCTTTATTTATATGTGTGGAAATGTTGGAAAAGTGAAGAGTCGAAGGTGCAATAAAGCCATGAGGAAGGACGTGGTGTACGTCTGAAATGCGTAGGCACCTTACCCATATTTTTACCCTTGCATTCGGGAATGATCTTGTTTTAAATCATCCAAATAAAATTGGAACTACGTTCTATTTTAAATTTGACTGCGCTGGACCATCTACTTTTGTTCGTTCCTTCTGTCTTCAACATCGTGAGCCGTCACGGAGATCCAGGCGCAGAGCGCAGTGAAAGTCTGCATCAAGGTGAGCTGGAGGATCCCTCCTACAGATTGTTTGTATAGCCTATGATCACCCTGGACTATAAAAAGGGCTCTGCCCTTTTTTTCCTTGCCTGGGCGTTGTTGTGTACACCCATGTTAGTCTTAGCAAATTGTCCCTTAGTGTTATCCTGTTCCCGTTGTTCCCGTGCCCTGCTACCTGTATCCTGTATCCCATGTTATATTTGTTCCTGTGCTACGTCTGGTGTCACCTGCCACGCCTGCTATCATCCGCCACGTGTGGCGTCATCTGCCTTCAAGTTCATCTGTGCCTAAGCCTCTGCTACTGTCTGGACTATCAAAGGTACTCTTGTACTAGGACTCTTGTTTGGCCAGCTGCTACTCCGCTACGGCGGTGCGGCCTAGTGGGTCCACATACCACCGGATCGTGACATACTGTATATAGATGCGCAATAGTGTTTTTATCTTTGTACTGTTCAAGTCGTTATTGTGACTGCCGGACAGGTTGCCTTCCTCTATTAGTCGCCCCTAAATACAAATACTCTTTTCTGTGCAGGTGCCTTGGTGTTATGATCACATAAAAACACATCTAGAACTAAAAACACAGTTTTTTTCGTATTTTAATTAAACACAGAAATGTGGTTTGCTATAGTGTTATATTTGAAAAGAGAAAAATTGTGCATAAATGTCTGTGTTGTGACCCAAACAAATCTTAGAACAAGACCATTTATAACCATTATTTACTGTTGTACATTTATTGATCAGAAAAAGACATTTGATGGCCGATATATATGGCACAAGAGGAGAACTTGTTGGAACTCATCCAAGAATGTAAGAATGTTTATATTTGATTCTATAAATTAAAGGGGTTTCCCAGGCATATACAAGTTTAGACTCTATTCATATGTAAGTGAGCTTTACTTATATATAAAGTGATGCTCTGGCACCCAGATGCACCGTTCCGCTAGTTTCTTCACCTGTCACGTGACCCCCGAGTTCATATAATGGACGGGTCATGTAAATCACACCCAGCCCAAATCCCTCTCTCTGCTTCATGACATCTAAACCCCTTCCTCTACTCCTCTGCATGATGCATTATAACAGCAAGGGCTGGTGAATCTCGGGGGCGGCAGCAGGATTCATTTTCAATTGACTGCACATGCGCAGTAAACATGAAGAGAATAGGGAAGACTGTAAGCAGGGAGATGGATTCGAGTCACATGTCTGGATAATACGACGACCACTGGGGGGGGGGTTTAGGAGCTACTGCAGCGGATGAGAGGTGGTTGTTACCACTGACTTCTAATGAAGAGGTGGGGCTGACAACATCACGTGACTGGCGGTGAAACGTAAGGAACGGCGCATCTGACCATGGGAGCGACCTTTAATATGTAAGTAACACTGAATTCTATATTAATCTAGCCGAATGTGTTCTTTGCCAACAAAACCCATTTAACTGTCAATTTGGCACAAGATCTGAAAACCATTTAATTGTGAATCTATCCCAGACAATGCAAAATATAATCAGACCTAGTGAGGAAAAAATAGAAGATACATAAAATGAGAATAAAATAATTACCGCATTGATGCCTATAAGTTGTATTGCTCCACAAATTAACAGCAGTGTGATCATCTGCCAGCGCACTGTGCGATCCACCAGAAGATCCTTCAAACCTTTGGTCTGCTCTCCTACTGCCTCTTTCTCTGTCAACATGTTCTCAAATTCTAGACTATGTTCTCCTGGACCCCAGAGCTGCTGCATAGCTGAGGGGAAAAAGTGAAACAATTGAAATCTGAGGTAACAATGTGTAGAATACAACTACGATACTGAAAACAGTGGAACCTCACTATACCTTTTAGGCAACCATCTTTGTCACCTTTGTCAATAAGAAGGTATCTGGGAGACTCTGGGAAAAAGGGCAATGTCACCAACTGAATGAGTGCTGGAACAGCACTACATGACAAAAGGTAGGGCCACAATTCCTCTGTCCCCAATAATTCCCTAGAATCAAATTGGATAAGATTACAGTTAGTATGATGGAAAGGTATGTGATTTGAGCTCCAAAAAGAGGTAAAAAGATACATATGGTTCATACTAACAAAATAAAACACAGCTAACATATCATGAATACATAGGGATCTAATAAAAGCCTTAAAAATTTTTTATTGACAGTACCTAAGTCCAATAACGAACCCCATCAACCTTCCAATGGCAATGGCGAAAGAGACAGATACAGTGACCATTCCACGTTTACTCTGAGGGGCACACTCACCAATATACATTGAGTGAAGATTCAGACTAACACCTAGAACAAAACAGCAATATGGAGGCATATAGTAAGAAAAAGACAATTAATTAATACTGCTTTTCAAGGAAAGTATACACTATATCCTCTATCATTTGTCAAATCTG
This sequence comes from Rhinoderma darwinii, assembly GCF_050947455.1. Lineage (NCBI taxonomy): Eukaryota > Metazoa > Chordata > Amphibia > Anura > Rhinodermatidae > Rhinoderma > Rhinoderma darwinii. Next base: position 450,686,379 of record NC_134687.1, read on the forward strand.
GTATGTCTGACTTTATCAGAGAATAACTCTGTGAAAGTTTTGAATATCCAAGTAATTCTGACATTGTTTTTTCGTCACATGTTGTACTTTATTTTAGTGGTAAAAGTAGACTGATACAATTTGCGGAAATTAATTAAAAAATAAAAAAATGGAAGAAATTTTATAAAAATTACCATTTTCTCCTATTTTTAACTGCAATATGTCACATATGTACACACATACTGTACAATTTTTTTAATTAAATATATATTTCTATCTTTTTACTCTATTTTGACAGCACTTTTGAAAAAATAAAATAAATTTTCAGCAATTTAGAAGACTTACAAATTGAATAATCATTTTATACATTTTGAAGTATATTTTGTTTTCCTGAACCAAGCCAGGTTTTCAGAGGCTCATAGGTCTCAGAGTGATGGAAACCCCCACAAATGACCCCATTTAGAAAACTAGACCCCTTAAGGTATTTACCTAGGGGTATAGTAAGTATTTTGACCCCACAGTTTTTTGCTAAATTGAATACATAGCAGGTGTAAAAAATAATAATTTCACTTTTTTTTTCATAAAAGTATCAGTTTGAAGACCAATTTATTTGTAAAGCGACCATGAAAATGAAGAAACACACCCCAAAATCTATCACCCTGTTTCTCCTGTTTTCAAAAATACCCACATTGTGGCCCTAATGCACTGCCTGGACACACGGCAGGGCCCAAAAGGAAGGGAGCAACCGGAGGCTTTCAGGACTCATATTTTGCTTGAAAATGTTTTAGGCCCCACTGTACATTTGGAGAGGCTTTGAGCTGCCAGAACGATAGAAACTCCCCATAAACGACCCCATTTAGAAAACTAGACCCCATAAGGTATTTAGGGGTATAGTAAGTATTTTGACCCCACCGTTTTTTGCTAAATTTAATGCATAACAGGTGAAAAAAAAAATGATTTCACTTTTTTCATAAAAGTATCAGTTTGAAGACCGATTTCTTTGTAAAGCGAACATGAGAATGAAGAAACACACACCAAAATCTATCACCCTGTTTCTCCTGTTTTCAAAAATACCCACATTGTGGCCCTAATGCACTGCCTGGACACACGGCAGGGCCCAAAAGGAAGGGAGCAACCGGAGGCTTTCAGGACTCATATTTTGCTTGAAAATGTTTTAGGCCCCACTGTACATTTGGAGAGGCTTTGAGATGCCAGAACGATTCGCTAAATATATTGGAATTAGTCTGTAAAAATTAAAATGTACTTTTTTTCTGAAACAACATAGAAATTTTTATTATTTACAAGGAATAACGAAGAAAATGCACCCCAATATTTGTAAAGCAATGTCTCCCGATTACGACAATACCCCATATGTGGTAATAAACTGCTGTTTGGACCCACAGCATGGCTCAGAAGGGAAGGAGCGCCATTTGGATTTTTTATTTTGCTGGAATAGTTTTCGGTGCCATGTCGCATTTGCAATGCACTGGAGGGACCAAAACAGTGGAAGCCCACCAAAAGTGACCCCATTTTGGAAAAACCTTCAAGGAATTTTTCTAGGGGTATAGTGAGCATTTACACCCCACGGGTCTTTTGCAGAGTCTATTAGAATTAGGGCGCGAAAATTAATATCAAAATTTTTTCCACTAAAATGTTGAATTTTCTCATTTTCACAAGGGATAAAGGAAAAAAACTACCATTTTTTATAAAGCAATTTCTCCCGAGTACGGAAATACCCCACATGGGGTCATACGTTTTTTCATTAGAAATGAATTAACCCTTTCAGGACTGATCCATTTATTGCTTTCATATTTTAGATTTTCACTCCCCGCTTTCCAAGAGCCATAACTTCTTTATTTTTCCATCAATAGAGCGGTGTGAGGGCTTATTTCTTGCGGGAGGAGCTGCAGTTTTTATTGGTACAATTTTTTGGTACATAAAAAGTGATTCAAAAGTTGTATTACATTTTTTTTTTAGAGCGAAGGTGACAAAAAAAACAAAACAGCGATTTTGGCAGTTTCAATTATAATTTTTTTTTAAGGTGTGCACTGTGCAAATTAAATAATGGTATATTGTAATAGTTCGGACTTTTACGGACGTAGCGATACCAATTTTGTTAATTTTTTTACATTACTTTAGAAGAAAAATGCGAAAAGGTGTTTTGTTTTTTTAACTTTAAAAAAAAAATTCTCACTACTAATAACTATAATTCGTCTACACATTTTATTAATCAATCCCCTTAGGGGACTTGATCCAGCGATCATTGGATCACTGGCACAATATACTGCAATACTAATGTATTGCAGTATATTGTTATTCTTACAGGCTTCTGTAACAGCGCGATCGCTGTACCTGTCCGTTAGTACCGAGGGGGCCTGCTGTAATACACAGCCGACACCCGCAGCGTATGGAGCGGGCACAGCACGTGAGCCGGCTCCATACATCAACCGCCGCACCATGACGGGCAATTAAGTCATAGTGCGCAAAGGGGTTAATGCACAGCGGATGGTTCAAAGTGAAAATTGCAATTTTCCACCGATATGCCATTTTAGTGCATAATATGTTGTGCCCAGTTTGTGCCACAGAAGACAAATACCTCATAAAATGTTAAGCGGGTTCTCTCGGGTATGGCGACGCCATATGTGTGGGCGCAAACTGCTGCTTGGGCACGCTGCAGGGCTCAGAAGGGAAAGAACGGCATTTTGCTTTTGGAGCGCAGATTTTGCTTGGTAGGTTTCTGTTTTGGGTTTCGCTGGTATTTCAGTTTATAATGTGGGGGGGTATGTGTAATCTGTGCGGAGAACATCAGGGCATAATAAGAGGGTATAATAATGCGGTAAATAAATAATAATTCATAGATTTGTGGCCAGTGTCGCGCTGATAAATGGTGCCCGATCTTATCCGCTTTTGGACACTCTGCACATTTTGCATCGCCATATTCTGAGAGCCAGAACTTTATTTTTTCACCACCGGAGCCGTGTGAGGGCTTATTTGTTGCGGGACAATCTGTAGTTTTCATTGGTACCATTTTGGGGTACGTGCGATTTTTTTTTTTTAACACTTTTTGTTCCATTTTTTTGCAATCCTGAGCAAAAAACAAGAATTCTGACACGGTTTTTTAGGTTTTCTTTTTGCGGCGCTCACCGTACGCTATAAATGACATTTTTACTTTATTCTGCGGGTTGGTACGATTACGGCGATACCATATGTATATAGGTTTGGTCCTTTTTTTTAGCGTTTGCACAATAAAATGACTTATTTATAAAAAAAAAAAAAAATTCTGTGTCACCATATTCTGTGTCACCATATTTAGTCAAAAAATCTGTGTAAGGGCTTGTTTTTTGCGGGACGGATAGAAGTTTTTATTGGTACTATTTTTGGGAACATGCGACTTTTTGATCACTTTTTATTCTTTATTTAGGGAGCGGTGGTGACCCAAAAAATTGTGATTCTGTCGTCGTTTTTTATTGATTTTTTTTGGGGTGTTCATCGTGCGGGAAAAATAACATTACAGTTTTATAGTTGGGGTCGTTACGAACGCGGTGATACAAAATATGTGTACTTTTTTAACGTGTTCATTTTTTTTCTATAATAAAAGTCTTATTATAGGAAAAAAAGCATTTTGTGTTTATAGAACTTATAACTTTTATTTTTACACTTTTTTTTAAAACATTTTTATGACTTTTTTTTACTTTTTTTACTTGTCCCACTAGGGGACACTTAGACTTGCAGCTTTGATCGCTGCTAGAGTACATTACACTACACACGTAGTGACTGTCACACTGACGTAGTGACTGTCACACTGACAGGAAGCAGAGGAGGAACGGCCGGAGGCTGTTCTTCCGAGGCTTCCGTACATGGCAACCCGGAGGTCATTATCTGTCCTCCGATTGCCGTGACAAGCATCGGTAGCCCCCACGATCACTTCGTGGGGGCTGCCGATGTGCTTCAAACCACTTAAATGCGGCGACAGCAATCCGTCGCCGCACTTAAGGGGTTAACTGCCGAAAGCAGCGGCGATGGTCCGCTGTCCGGCGAGACTGATGTGACAGCTGTCTAGGACAGCTGTCAGCGCGCGTCTGTCACTCTGTGTTTACACAGAGTGACAGTTTGAAATGCGGACGAAAATGCACGTCCTGGTGCGGGAACTAGCAGCCGACCAGGACGTGCATTTTCGTCCTTGGTCGTGAAAGGGTTAAAACGAAGAGCAGTGTTTACCTCAGAGGGGTCCAATGACGGAAAACAGTGTAAAAGCTGAAATATTTCCAAAATTATTTTATATATCAATGGTAACAAAAAATGTAATTCTGCAAAACACTATAACAAACGAAAAAAAAAAAATTGTAAACCCCCCACCCCCATTTTGATATTATTTTGTTTTTGTATTAACATTTTTATTGGCATGAGGCTTTCCAAAAAAAAGATGTCGCCTAGCAGAAGTGCAGGTTGAGAGATTTACTATAATTTAGACCAGAAACTGGGCAGATAGATTGCAGAACAAGCATACTTAAAGCAAGGGGGATTGATGTGTTTTATTTGCTGGTTCTACTATACACCACGTTCCAAATTATTATGCAAATGTTATTTTTCGCTGATTTTCCTAACTAGTCGATGCAAATGACAGTCAGTATAATCTTCAAGCCATCAACCGTTGGAGTATAATGTGAATTTTATTGAACAAATCTCCTAATGATAACTGATTTTTTTTTAGAAGTAAAAAACTCAAAATGCACTGTTTCACATTATTATGCACAACAGAGATCAAAACATTTTAAAGGTTGTAAAGAGAACTAAAATGGTAATTTGTTGAATTTGCAGCATCAGGAGGTCATATTTACAGAACTCAAAAGCTCTTTCAATCAAAAAAAACTTAACAGGCCAAGTTACATGTTAATATAGGACCCCTTCTTTGATATCACCTTCACAATTCTTGCATCCAGTATTTGGACAATTTCTGCTTGAATATCTTTGCAGGATGTCAGAATAGCCTCCCAGAGCTTCTGTTTTGATGTAAACTGCCTCCCACCCTCATAGATATTTTTCTTGAGGATGCTCCAAAGGTTCTCAATAGGGTTGAGGTCAGGGGAACATGGGGGCCACACCATGAGTTTCTCTCCTTTTATGCCCATAGCAGCCAATGACGCAGAGGTATTCTTTGCAGCATGAGATGGTGCATTTTCATGCATGAAGATAATTTTGCTACCGAAGGCACGGTTCTTCTTTTTGTACCACGGAAGAAAGTGGTCAGTCATAAACTCTACGTACTTTGCAGAGGTCATTTTCACACCGTCAGGGACTCTATAGGGGCCTACCAGCTCTCTCCCCATGATTCCAGCCCAAAACATGACTCCGCCACCTCCTTGCTGACGTTGCAGCCTTGTTGGGACATGGTGGCAATTCACCAACCATCCACTACTCCATCCATCGGGACCATCCAGGGTTGCACGGCACTCATCAGTAAACAACACGGTTTGAAAATTTGTCTTCATGTATTTCTGAGCACACTGCAACCGTTTCTGCTTGTGAGCATTGTTTAGGGGTGGCCGAATAATAGCTTTATGCACACTTGCAAACCTCTGGAGGATCCTACACCTTGAGGTTCGCGGGACCCCAGAGGCACCAGCGGCTTCAAATACCTGTTTGCTGCTTTGCAATGGCATTTTAGCAGCTGCTCTCCTAATCCTATTAATTTGTCTGGCAGAAACCTTCCTCATTATGCCTTTATCTGAACGAACCCGTCTGTGCTCTGAATCAGCCACAAATCTTTTTACAGTACGATGATCACGCTTAAGTTTTCTTCAAATATCCAATGTTTTCTTACCTTGTCCAAGGTATTGCACTATTTCACGCTTTTTGGCAGCAGAGAGATCCTTTTTCTTTCTCATATTGCTTGAAACCTGTGGCCTGCTTAATAATGTGGAAAGTCCTTCTTAAGTAGTTTTCCTTTGATTGGGCACACCTGGCAAACTAATTATCACAGGTGTCTGAGATTGATTACAATGATCCAAAGAGCCCTAAGGCTGGGTTTACACGACCTATGTTCAGACGTAAACGAGGCGTATTATGCCTCGTTTTACGCCTGAAAATAGGGCTACAATACGTCGGCAAACATCTGCCCATTCATTTGAATGGGTTTGCCAACGTACTGTGTAGACGACCAGTAATTTAAGCGTCGTCGTTTGACAGCTGTCAAACGACGACGCGTAAATTGACTGCCTCGGCAAAGAAGTGCATGACACTTCTTTGCAACGTAATTTGAGCCGTTCTTCATTGAAGTCAATGAAGAGCAGCTCAAGATTACAGGCGACAAAGACGCCTCGCATAATGCGAGGAGGAGCATTTACGTCTGAAACGAGGCAGCTGTTTTCTCCTGAAAACAGTCTGTCTTTTCAGACGTAAAAGGAAGCTAGCGTGTGCACATACCCTAAGACACAATACCATCCATGAGTTTAATTGAAAAACTAATAATTAAATGTTTATGACACTTAAATCCAATGTGCATAATAATTTGGAACACGGTGTATATTCACTCAGTACAGGAAAGGGATCCCCAAGATTAATAAATCATATAGGAGAGGTACATGGGGGTGACCCTAAATGTATGTCCTTTGCTGGGCTACAACGTGTATTTGCCCCAATCGACGGTAGTGACCGACATGTAAAGTTGATACGCTGTGAGGCTAATTGGATAATAAAAACGGAGGCATTAGGACCTTTGGGCCTGAACGATAGGAACAATCTATCTGCTTTTCTAAAATAGTTGAACAAACCTACATTGTATCTATTTGACCCCTAAGATGGTATCTGTTTTTAATACTGCTTATATTTAAATGTTTGTATTTTGTAAATGGTTACGTAGAATGGAAGTTGCTAAGTAAGTACGGCTAGGGGATTTAAGTGCGAGTGCACACAATCCCAGCAGGCCTTGAGAAAGTGTCTGGAGGATGCGAAACGGCCGTAGGCCAGTTGTCTTACTTGTGTCTCCCGTGTTATGTTCGCCTCTGAAACTGTGAATTAAAAGCACCAAGATCAATTGGAATATGGTGAGTGCTGTGTGATTTTTGCTCTTCAAGCTTCTTATGTTGAATCTACTTATGAAGCACTGAGCACCATCAACGAATTGTGATCGTATCACAAGTCCCAGCAGGCGTGTCATCCTGGATTGCCACCGCTAAAGTAGTGCCAACCATTTATTTCTCTCAATATTGCGTATAAAAATAAAAAAGTTATGACTCTTGGAAGGTGGGGAAGAAAAAACGAAAAAGAATGCTTGGTCAAAATACGGGCTGGTCCTTAAGGGATTAAGCTAGTTTTTACCTGCATTAATTCCATAGAGAAACCTCCCTAACATAATCATCTCGAATGATTGGGCAGTGCGGCTCATACACATCAGCGCAGCTCCTAGTATAGCAACCAGATTATTATATAGTTGGGTCTTCTTTCTACAAGAGAAGTTTGGCAGCAGAAGGTTAGACTCACTTGTATCTATAACCTAAAAGTGATATATCAAACAGGCAAAAATGTAGATACCTTCCAAAGGTGACTGACAGATATCCCACTATAAGGGAGCCCAGGAATCCACCAATACTGTATATAGAAACAATTATGGACCAAAATAACATGATGGTGTCTGGATGTAGGATCATGCCATACCGTTGCTCCCATGTACTATTGATGAATTTTTGAACATGCTGAAGAAAAAGAGTGTGAAGTGATAGTTAGGTTTACCTACCTACATTTCTAAAGCTTATAGAACAATGTAATTTGTCATATTTTATCATATGCTATATTTTGCCATAGCTATGAATAATGGTCCTTAAAGGGGTTATCCGGGGACCAAAAATTGCATTGCATTAATATTTTTAAGTAAAAAGAAGTCACTTACTAATATACTTTAATGAAAAATGAGTTACTTAATGGTGCCGTTCAAACCCGATGAACTCTTCCTGGAAGTCCTGGAGCTTTTCTAATATTGATGACGTGCCGACACGGCCCCACGTGAGTGAGGGCTTGCTTCCTGTGCTGTTCGTGTCGGCGTATTATCAATGGCATGACCGCAAGGGGCTGTCACATTGCCTATTGCTGGAGTCCCCGAGCAGAGCATCAGCTAGCGCTTTGCTCGGGACTCCAGCACTGCTCCTGACATTTGGTCAGTGATTTCAGGGGTTTCCTATAGCTGGAGTTCCGGAGCAGAGCATCGGCAGGACTAGGCTTGATACTCTTTCCAAGGAGGAATTGTGCATGTGAACTATGAAATCATAAAAATGGCTACCAAAAGGCAAATAAATCATTTACTTCGCATGTTAGGGTGATGGCACTGTCACTCTCCATATATGGGCAGTGATGTCGGCAGCAGTATTGGAGTCCCTGAGAAGAGCATCAGCTGATGCTCTGCCTGGAGCCTTCCATGCTGCTGCCAACATCACTGTCCGTATATGGACAGTGACATTGGCAGCAGTGCTAGAGTCCCCAGGCAGAGCATCAGCTGATGCTCTGCCCGGGGACACCAGCATTGCTGCCAACGTCACTGTCACTGTCCATATATGGACAGTGACGTCAGCAGCAGTACGGGAGATGAGTATAGCTGATGCTTTGCTCGGGGACTCCAGCGATAGGAAACCCCTGAAGTCGCTGTCCATATATGGACAGTGACGTCGGCAGCAGTAGTGGAGTCCCCGAGCAGAGCATCAGCTGATGCTCTGCCTGGGGACTCCCGTACTGCTGCCGACGACACTGTCCATATATGGACAGTGACGTTGGCAGCAATGCTGGAGTCCCCAGGCAGAGAATCAGCTGATGCTCTGCTCGGGGACTCCAGCGATAGGAAACCCCTGAAGTTGCTGTTCATATATGGACAGTGGCGTCGGCAGCAGTATGGGAGTCCCCAGCCAGACCATTAGCTGATACTCTTCTCGGGGACTCCAGTACTGCTGCCGACATCACTGCCCAAATACGTACAGTGACAGTGACGTTGGCAACAGTGCTGTAGTCCCCAGGCAATGCATCAGTCGATGCTCTGCTCCGGAACTCCAGCTATAGGAAACCCCTGAAGTCACTGTCCATATATGGAAAGTGACGTCGGCAGCAGTACTGGAGTCCCCGAGCAGAGCATCAGCTGATGCTCTGCTCGGGGACTCCAGCAATAGGAAATCCCCGAAGTCACTGACCAAATGCCGGGAGCAGTGCTGGAGTCCCGAGCAAAGCGCTAGCTGATGCTCTGCTTGGGGACTCCAGCAATAGGCAATGTGACAGCCCCTTGCGGTCATGCCCTTGATAACTCTGACACAAAGATCACATGAAGCAAGCCCTCAGTCAGATGGGTCCGTGTCGGCGCATCATCAATATTAGAAAAGCTCCAGGACTTCCGGGAGCAGTTCACAGGGTTTGAACGGCGCCATTTATTACCAAATTTTTAATTAAAGTATATTAGTAAGTGACTTATTTTTACATAAAAATATGAATGCAAAGCAATTTTTGGTCCCCGGATAACCACTTTGAGCATTTCTCCTTCGAAAGACATCATAAATAGAGACGGAAACAGGATGAGTTATATTTTACTTTCAGGCCATAGTGTACCTAAGAACTTCACAATCCAGCATTTATCAACAATCAGTCTTGCTATGGATGTATATTTGTAAAGGGAAGTGTCCATATATATATATATATATATATATATATATATATATATATATATGTGTATGTATAATACATATAATGTATCATGAGCCAGGGCTGTAACAACAACAGCCCTGGCCATGAATGCGGTTGGAAGCAAAGCAGGACAATTAGCATTGCCCTGCTTTGTTTGGTAACCATGGAGACAGGAGATAGTTATCCCGTCTCCATTTCAAGTCTCCCGCGCGCACGGACATTCTCGTGCGGGAACTCATGAGTCGGCTGGTGATACATTATCACCATGCCGACCCATGCTAGCCAGGGGCAAGCGCCACATCCCCCACTGCGAGCGTACTGACAAGGTTAAATAGCCCTGCGTAGGTACGCTCAGGAGCCGAAGCTAGCCGAAGCTAGCTGGAGCTAGCAGAAGACCAGCTGAGAGCTGCCTGCCTGCCTCACCAACATGAACGGCTCACCTCTCTCTCCTCCAACGAACTGCTATGGCTCCTGCTTCTGCCTCTGCTTCTGCTCCACCAAAGTCATGCTAAGTATCAAGTGTAGCAGCAGCTACACTTAACCCTGTCTCTCCCTGTCTCCTCCTGCTGTAACCTTTGCTTCCCTGAGTTAACCCCTTGCTCTCCCTGAGTACTGTCCCTACTGTCCCAGAGTTAACCCTTGCTTCCCTGAGTTAACCCCTTGCTCTCCCTGAGTTAACCCCTTGCTCTCTCTGAGTACTGTCCCTGAGTTAACCCCTTGCTCTCTCTGAGTACTGACCCTACTGTCCCAGAGTTAACCCTTGCTTCCCTGAGTTAACCCCTTGCTCTCCCTGAGTTAACCCCTTGCTCTCCCTGAGTACTGTCCCTACTGTCCCAGAGTTAACCCTTGCTTCTCTGAGTGACCCTGTGTTCCCTAAGTTCACCCTTGCTGCCCTAAGTACCCTGCAGTGACCCTTGACCTGCACATCCCCAGGTACACAGAAACCCATTCCCCTTGTTCCTTCTTATCCCGTATTAAACTTTAGTGTATAGGGAAAGTTATATTAGGAGGGAGTAGGATAGAGATAGTGAGCGTGTGAGAATTACAAGTAACTTATGTGTATTGTGTTGTAACGTAACTGTATTCATATGTATGTTTAGGTAAGTGGGTGGCGGTATAATTAGGATTGTGATACCATGTTTATACTGTACTGTGATTAGTTACTGTATTATATATATGAGAGTGATTACTGTATGTTAATAAATATTACCTTTATTTACTATACAGTCTTATTCCCTTGAGTAGCCACTAAAGCAATTAGATCGACGTTAGTATAAGGAAAAGGTAGGGGAACTAGGCATAACCCTAGTGACCCTGTTTATAAAGGCGGTAGTAATAGTGGGTGTCACTAACCAGTGAATCCCGCTATTACCCCACCCCCTTTAACATTGGCGAGCCTACCCATATTGCTTTCAATTTATTTCTGTCTTTTGTACAATAAAATTGTGTTAAAACGTGAACTGCAGATAGGCGGAGAGGCGTGGACAGGTAACGTACGTACACGGTGTAGTGTTGGGTTATACTGTGCGCCTAGACCTTTTTGAAGTTCAGACGAGTAACACAGTTTTATTTAAGGCTTGATACAGGATACAATTCATCAGCAAACCTATTGTTTTTTGTTTATTTTCTGAGGTATTAATGTGTTTTATTTTGCTTTGCGGCGTGCTGCTCTACGACGACGAATCGTCGGGTGAGCGAGCAACTTATACAAAAGAGTTTGCAGAAGTATCAACGTCGGTGTTCTTCTGGTGAAGTCCAGCTGATCGGGAAAAGGCGTTTCGGAAGAAAAGGACCTTTTTCAAAACAGCGGGTGACAAGGAGGACAACGCAGACGGAGATGACTTCTGGAACAGTGAGTATGGACTTCTCCACACTTAAACACCTCACCAAAAACAGTAAATTTAATCCAGTAACACCCACGACATACAAGTCAGCAGGAATGCTGTGGTCCACTCTGCTGGAAGAGGCTTATGCACATGATAAGTTGTGTATTAGCAAGAGGAGTGTTCTTAACAAAACCTCCAAACGTCTCCACATGCTCGCTAAATTAATCTGTGTGTATGAGGAGACGTGGAAGCCTGATCACTCAGAAATGAAGAGTGATTCCCCAAATCTTCACTGCCAGTGTTGTGCCAACAATGTGACGCAGGTTTGTGATTTGCAGAGACAACTGGCAGAGAATGCCCAATGTAGAGATCAGCAAATTTGCATGCTGGAATCGCAGGTGATAGATTTGAGAAATCGTGGTGATGATATTGATGCACAGCTGACTGGGTCTTATGCTGTGATCAATGCATTTAAGGATAAGGCGGCATCCACGGATGCCATAATTGCCAAGTTGAATGATGAGCTTGATACTAGGTCACAATTGGTTGCCAGTATGCAAAACATCATAAAAGATTTCTCAAAAATGTTACCGGCTTTGTCTTTTTCAAGGCCTGATTCTGCTGTAAGTTTGCCCTCTACAGGACAAAAAGGGGGGAGTAGTAAGAGTGATGGATCAGATGTCACAAATCGTGATCCCATCCGGAATCCTGAAGGTAACATTGTTACGAAAGTGTTACGCAGATGTAATCGTACTATATTTAGAAGTGCGTCCCTAGCCATGCAGAACTTTAAGAGATCATGCACTGGTGACTGCCCTAAGTCCAGCAGAGCATGTACTGTAAATGTTTTGCTTGTGCCGGATCAGGCCACATTGCGAAGTACTGCGAGTCTTTGAGTACTAAGAAATGTGGTCCTGTTAAATGCTTTAAATGTGGTCAGATGGGACATATTGCGAGGAACTGCCACATCATAAGCAACCATGGAAAGCCCAGCGAAATGGCAATAGAAAATGGCCACGTCAGAACAAAAGGTGGGTTTAGACAAAATGGCTGGATAAGAGTCTCCTTACAGCCTTATGCGCTCCGCCACGTGCTCAAGGGTCTAAATGACCAACCACAACTAGGGAGGAGTTTAGGAAGTTGGCCATAAATTGCATGTTCAGTCTGGTGTTATGTCTGTAATGGTTGTTTATGGTCCGTTGTGTTTGTCCCCAGTTGTCCGTTTGTTTTCCTTTGTGTTTTTATTTTGTGGTTCTTTCACATATTCTATTGTGGTATATCCCTGGTTATCAGTAATATGTATTTATACTATATGGGTGTTGCCTATATTTATAATGCATAATTAGAAAACTCCACTCCAGGAAAACAACTGGAGAATCAACCATTGGATAGTGGTGAATTTGCGCCCAATGTTTTAATTGCTCTCTATTAGGATAACGTTGAAGTTGTTATTATACTGTGAACTCAGGTTGGACGGTGCGAACAGGTAACATAAGTTCACGGTGTAGTGTTTTATGTTATTCTGTGCACCTAGACCTGGAGGGTTCAGACAGGTAACACAACTTCATCTGAGGCCTAATGCGAGTGCAATTAAATACAGCGAATAACAGTATGGCTGATTCTTTTGTGTTTAACTGGAGTTAGGAAACTTTGGACAGGGGGAGGTAACCCTGGCATTACACCCATATCTTGATTTTAAGATAATGGGTTTGGTAAGACAGGGATATAGTTCCACAAACCTGAGAATTGTGAGGAACCACAAAAACAGTGCTTCATCCACAACTCCCCTCAGATATCCTGACCTACACCAGTGTTGGGATACCGAGGGGTCCTGTGAAATGAAGGCCAACCCAATACCCTCTTCAAACTTAAAATACATAGGTCAAGGATATTGGTGCTGGTATCAAATACAGAACGTTTCATATACTATCCACGCGACTAACTGCACCGAAAGAGGCATACTCCTCCCCGGAGCATACTGTACCCTTAATCCCGTATTAGGCATTGATGTGGCGGATCAGAAGGGAAGAACTCCGGTGACACCTGAAAAGAGGCTCGACATCTGTCCAGACACCTCTGTGAGACTCCAGACGATTCCTCTTGGGTTTGGCATCGAACTAAGAAATCTCCTGCTAGACTTCAATGAGGAAGAGGATGTCGTGGAGAAACTGAAAGATTCCCAAGACCAAGCCACTAGTCAGTTGGAAAAAGATCACAGGAATTGATAACAACCTTGAGGCGGTCGCGGAAGTGTCTTGGTGGGAGAGCTTGTTCGAATATAGTCCCAAGGCCACTTCCTTCTTCAACTTGCCCATCCACTTAGTGATAATCCTTCTCATTCTTGTGGCGATTATGTACGTTGGACTGTTCTGTGTGTACCGACGAATGAAAGGACTGGTTGACCAAATACAACGAGGTCAAGCAGAAAGCCACGAATACATTCGTAGACGGGGTCTAAGGACATATTGATACAGTCCTGCGACCCAGAATTGTTTATTATTGTATGTGTATATATATTTGTAAAGTGTAAATCTTAATCAATGGGTCGTACAAAATTTTCTAGGTGTACATATAGACATTCTAGGTGTAGATATGTGTCCGCAACATAGGCATACTCAGTGAGGACGTGCCCGTCCCACAGCGAGTGAGTGTGTACGTGTAGGCAGGCATATATTTACAGCGTGTAGTCACCTCATTTGCATGTGTACCTTGCACGTGTTTATGGAGGGGTAGTGTGAGATGCCGTTTGAGCATGAATCTCTTTATGTACATATACCTATGGTTGGTGGGGGAATATTTTTGTATGTTTGGTTATTTTTCACTTTGTTTGTATGATTGGGTAGTGTGTAGGAACCCTTAGGGACAGGTAAGGTATTCACACACCCTTGTAGGTATTTGCCACCTCAACCTGAGAACTGGTATGGTCAATATGATGATGGATTGAATGTCAGAGGGGAAATGGAAGGCGATGCTCCACCCCACAGTAGATTCCTGTGTACCAAGACATCACCTCCTCCTCAGGGATGATAACCTGCCATGATAGAGACCTGGATATCGGCCCACAAAGATTGTTTTGTCTTCAATCAAGATGCTGGGAAAAGTTGGAAAAGTAATGGATCACGTACAAAAGGTTGTTGAAAGGCGGGCTAAGCCATTCCAAGGCTGACCATGTGAGGGCACAAGTAGCCTTACACGGGTCGGCATGCTAAAATTGGATTGGCCACTGGAAAGACCTGCTGACGCCACTCAAGAGGAAGAAACTCCAAGCAAGAAAGAACAAGAAATCTGCGGTTCATGGACTTTGAGGTTTTTGTATGAACTTTGTTCGTTTGATGAGCTTTGAGGCTTCGTTCTATGGACTGTGAGTTTTATTTCAACCCCGTTCTATGGACTATGAAGGTTTCTTCGTTCTATGGACTACGAAGGTTTCATTTCAACTTCATCTGATGAGCTTCGAGGCTTCGTTCTATGGACTGTGAGGCTTTGTTCTATGGACTAGGAGATTTCATTTCATCTTCATTCTTTGAACTTTGAGGTTTCGTTTCCTTGGACACTAGACTTCAGAGTCAGAGGACTGGCGGGAAGGTGTCCTTGAGGAGATAGCTGATGTCAAGGAGATAGCTGATGTCGAGTATCTAGGTACAATAGTATACTTCCTTCCATCTCAGACCATTACCAGTAATCAGGGAGGTTGAGGGGGTAAATAGAACCCCACAAACACTTCCCCAAATTGCATTGCATAAATGTATATGTGTACATATGTGTATATATATGTATATATATATATATGTATATGTGTACATATATATATATATATAATATATATGTGTATGTATAATACATATAATGTATCATGAGCCAGGGCTGTAACAACAACAGCCTTGATCATGAATGCGGTTGGAAGCAAAGCAGGACAATTAGCATTGCCCTGCTTTGTTTGGTAACCATGGAGACAGGAGATAGTTATCCCCTGTCTCCATTTCAAGTCTCCCGCGCGCACGGACATTCTCGTGCGGGCGCTCATGTGTCGGCTGGTGATACATTATCACCATGCCGACCCATGCTAGCCGGGGGCAAGCGCCACATCCCCCGCTGCAAGCATACCGACAGGGTTAAATAGCCCTGCGTCGGTACGCTCAGGAGCCGAAGCTAGCCGAAGCTAGCTGGAGCTAGCAGAAGACCAGCTGAGAGCTGCCTGCCTGCCTCACCAACACGAACGGCTCACCTCTCTCTCCTCCAACGAACTGCTATGGCTCCTGCCTTTGCTTCTGCTCCACCAAAGTCACGCTAAGTATCAAGTGTAGCAGCAGCTACACTTAACCCTGTCTCTCCCTGTCTCCTCCTGCTGTAACCCTTGCTTCCCTGAGTTAACCCCTTGCTCTCCCTGAGTACTGTCCCTGAGTTAACCCCTTGCTCTCCCTGAGTACTGACCCTACTGTCCCAGAGTTAACCCTTGCTTCCCTGAGTTAATCCCTTGCTCTCCCTGAGTCAACCCCTTGCTCTCCCTGAGTATTGTCCCTATTGTCCCAGAGTTAACCCTTGCTTCTCTGAGTAACTGTTAGGGATCTGCCAGGTACTACGTCTAGGTATACTCCTGGGATTAATCAATCCACACCTGAGGCCAGACCTGTTAGACTGACACCGTCTCCCACCAACCAGGGTGGCAGGCTCAGGAGTGGGAGAGCCTATCGCGGCCTGGTCAGTCGGAGTTAGCTCCGCCCCCTGTCCTTTATTACCTGCCGTGTTCTCTTCCTCAGTGCTTGTAATTCTTCTGGATTCCTGGCCCCACTGCTGCTTGCTCCAGCCTGCTTCTGCCGTGCTTCTGCCTTGCTGCAGTTCCGCTTAACCTGCTTCGCTTTGCCCCTGGCTTGCTTCCTTGTCCGTGCTCACGTTGGTATACTCCACTTCATCCTGGTCCTGACTATTCATTCACCGCTCCGTTTCCTCGCGGCGTTCCGTGGGCTACTGCCCCTTCCCTTGCGTGTTCCCTGTTTGTTCTCCCGTGCACTTAGACAGCGTAGGGACCGCCGCCCAGTTGTACCCCGTCGCCTAGGGCGGGTCGTTGCAAGTAGGCAGGGACAGGGCGGTGGGTAGATTAGGGCTCACTTTCCCTTCACCTCCTTCCTGCCATTACATAATTACAAGCCCATACCTAGTCTACCATTCTCCTACGCTGACGCTATCATGGACCCCCTTGAGACCCTGACCCAGCAGATGCAGGGCCTCTCCCTACAGGTCCAGGCCCTGGCCCAGAGGGTCAACCAGGGTGACGCTGCCTTAGTAGTACCCCTCACCTCACCTCTAGAACCCGACCTCAAGTTACCTGACCGGTTCTCAGGGGACCGTAAGACGTTTCTCTCCTTCCGGGAGAGTTGCAGACTGTATTTCCGCCTAAAACCCCACTCCTCAGGTTCCGAGAACCAGCGGGTGGGTATCATCATATCCCGACTCCAGGAAGGGCCCCAAGAGTGGGCCTTCCGCCTTCTCCTTGGCTCCTGACGCCCCTGAACTTTCCTCTGTTGATCGTTTTTTCTCTGCCCTCGGACTCATTTACGACGAGACTGACAGGACTGCTTTAGCCGAGAGTCAGCTGGTGACCTTACGTCAGGGTAGGAGACCGGTTGAGGAATACTGTTCTGATTTTAGAAAGTGGTGCGTAGCTTCTCGGTGGAACGATCCGGCCCTAAGGTGCCAGTTTAGGTTAGGATTATCTGACGCCCTGAAGGATCTGCTGGTTAGCTACCCCTCTTCTGACTCCCTTGACCAGGTTATGGCCCTAGCAGTACGACTTGACCGACATCTCAGGGAACGTCAGCTTGAACGTTTCAATGTGCTCCCCTCTGACTTTTCTGCGATCCCCCCTGAGGTCCCGTCCCCTCGCCCCTCCACGGAGGACTCGGAGGTACCTATGCAACTCGGGGCCTCCATGTCCCCTCGACAACGTAGGGAGTTTCGCAGAATGAATGGTCTCTGCTTCTACTGTGGGGATGACAAGCATCTACTGAACACCTGTCCCAGGCGCAAGAATAAAAAGCCGGAAAACTTCCGCGCCTAAGTGATCATCGGGGAGGTCACTTGGGCGCACAGGTATTTCCCGTTAATGTGAAACGCAATAAAATTTTGCTTCCCTTTCAGGTCTCGTTTGCTGGCCGGTCTGCCATGGGCAGTGCTTTCGTGGATTCTGGCTCATCTGCTAATATCATGTCTGTGGAATTTGCTATGTCTCTAAAGATGCCTTTTATTGATTTACCTTATCCTATCCCTGTAGTAGGTATCGACTCAACCCCCCTTGCTAATGGTTATTTTACTCAGCATACTCCTGTTTTTGAACTCCTGGTTGGCTCCATGCATTTGGAGCAGTGCTCTGTACTGGTGATGCAGGGATTATCGTCTGATCTGGTATTAGGTCTTCCCTGGTTGCAGTTGCATAATCCCACGTTTGATTGGAATACTGGGGAGCTTACCAAATGGGGTAATGAATGTCTTATGTCATGTCTTTCTGTTAACTCTATTTTTCCCCGGGAGGAGGTAAACACGCTTCCTGAGTTTGTTCAGGACTTCGCCGATGTGTTTTCTAAGGAGGCCTCCGAGGTGTTGCCCCCCCATAGAGATTACGATTGCGCCATCGCTTTGGTGCCTGGTGCCAAGCTTCCTAAGGGTAGGATATTTAATCTTTCATGTCCTGAACGTGAAGCTATGAGGGTGTATATCCAAGAATGCCTGGCCAAGGGTTTCATTCGCCCCTCGACTTCTCCTGTAGGTGCTGGCTTCTTCTTCGTGGGGAAGAAGGATGGTGGTCTTAGGCCGTGCATTGATTATCGTAACCTGAATAAGGTCACCGTAAGGAACCAGTACCCACTTCCTTTGATTCCGGATCTTTTTAATCAGGTTCAGGGAGCCCAATGGTTTTCTAAGTTCGATCTACGGGGGGCATATAACCTTATCCGCATCAAAGAGGGGGATGAGTGGAAAACTGCGTTCAACACACCCGAGGGTCATTTCGAATACCTGGTCATGCCCTTTGGGTTGTGTAATGCCCCTGCTGTCTTCCAGAATTTTATTAATGAAATCCTGAGAGATTACCTGGGTAATTTTCTTGTTGTGTACCTTGATGACATACTGGTGTTTTCCAAGGACTGGTCCTCCCACGTGGAGCATGTCAGGAAGGTGCTCCAGGTCCTTCGGGAGAATAATCTGTTTGCTAAGACTGAAAAATGTGTCTTTGGGGTACAGGAGATACCATTTTTAGGGCAAATCCTCACTCCTCATGAATTCCGCATGGACCCTGCCAAGGTTCAGGCTGTGGCGGAATGGGTCCAACCTGCCTCCCTTAAGGCGTTACAGTGTTTTTTAGGGTTCGCCAACTATTACTGGAGATTTATTGCCAACTTCTCGGTCGTCGCTAAGCCTCTTACGGACCTTACTTGCAAGGGTGCTGATGTCCTCCATTGGCCCCCTCAAGAAGTGCTTTATCTCGGCCCCCGTGCTGATTCAGCCCAACCAAGAGGAGCAAATTTATTGTGGAGGTTGATGCATCCGAGGTGGGAATGGGGGCCGTCTTGTCCCAGGGTACCAGCTCCCTCACCCATCTCCGCCCCTGTGCTTACTTCTCTAGGAAGTTTTCGCCCACGGAGAGTAACTATGATATTGGCAACCGCGAACTTCTAGCCATTAAATGGGCTTTTGAAGAGTGGCGGCACTTCCTGGAGGGGGCCAGACACCAGGTAACAGTCCTTACGGATCACAAGAATCTGGTTTTCCTAGAATCGGCCCGGAGGCTTAATCCTAGACAAGCTCGGTGGGCACTATTCTTTACCAGATTTAATTTCTTGGTTACCTATAGGGCTGGGTCCAAGAATATTAAGGCTGATGCTCTGTCACGTAGTTTCATGGCCAATCCTCCTTCCGAGAAGGATCCTGCTTGTATTTTACCCCCTGGTATAATCGTTTCTGCCACGGATTCTGATTTAGCTTCTGATATTGCGGCTGATCAGGGTTCAGCTCCCGGGAACGTCCCTGGGGACAAACTGTTTGTTCCCCTGCAATACCGGCTAAGGGTACTCAGGGAAAACCATGAATCCGCTCTATCTGGTCATCCTGGCATCTTGGGCACCAAACACCTCATTACCAGAAACTATTGGTGGCCTGGGTTGCCTAAAGACGTTAGGGCTTACGTCGCCGCTTGTGAGGTTTGCGCTAGGTCCAAAACCCCTAGGTCCCGACCTGCGGGCCTACTACGTTCCTTGCCCATTCCCCAGAGACCTTGGACCCATATCTCCATGGATTTTATCACCGATTTGCCCCCATCTCAGGGCAAGTCGGTGGTGTGGGTGGTAGTAGACCGCTTCAGCAAGATGTGCCACTTTGTGCCCCTTAAGAAGCTACCTAACGCCAAGACGTTAGCTTCTTTGTTTGTGAAACACATCCTGCGTCTCCATGGGGCCCCAGTCAATATCGTTTCTGACAGAGGGGTACAATTTGTTTCCTTATTTTGGAGAGCTTTTTGTAAAAAGTTGGAGATTGATCTGTCCTTCTCCTCCGCCTTCCATCCCGAAACTAATGGCCAAACGGAAAGGACTAACCAATCCCTGGAACAATTTTTAAGGTGTTTCATCTCTGACTGTCAATTCGATTGGGTCTCATTCCTTCCCCTTGCTGAATTTTCCCTGAATAACCGGGTCAGTAACTCGTCAGGGGTCTCCCCGTTTTTCAGTAATTTCGGGTTTAACCCAAGGTTCTCCTCCGTTTCCCCTGGTTGTTCCAATAATCCTGAGGTAGAGGATGTTCATCGGGAACTGTGCACAGTCTGGGCTCAGGTTCAGAAGAACCTAGAGGCGTCCCAGAGCGCACAAAAGATTCAGGCTGATAGTAGACGTTCTGCTAACCCCCGGTTTGTCGTCGGGGATTTGGTCTGGTTGTCGTCCAGGAACTTGCGCCTTAAGGTCCCGTCCAGGAAGTTTGCTCCCCGATTTATTGGACCTTATAAGATCATTGAAGTCCTCAACCCTGTATCCTTCCGTCTGGAGCTGCCCCCATCCTTTCGCATACATGACGTCTTCCATGCCTCCCTCCTCAAACGCTGCTCCCCGTCCTGGTCCCCCTCGAGGAAACCTCCTGTTCCCGTTCTCACCCCTGAGGGGGTGGAATTCGAGGTGGCCAAGATTATGGACAGTAGGATGGTCCAGGGCTCCCTCCAGTACCTGGTCCATTGGAGAGGATACGGGCCGGAGGAGAGGACTTGGGTACCTGCCTGTGATGTTCACGCTGGGGTGTTGATCAGGAGGTTCCACCTTCTCTTCCCTACTAAACCGGGTCCTCTTAGTAAGGGTTTGGTGGCCCCTCATAAAAGGGGGAGTACTGTTAGGGATCTGCCAGGTACTACGTCTAGGTATACTCCTGGGATTAATCAATCCACACCTGAGGCCAGACCTGTTAGACTGACACCGTCTCCCACCAACCAGGGTGGCAGGCTCAGGGGTGGGAGAGCCTATCGCGGCCTGGTCAGTCGGAGTTAGCTCCGCCCCCTGTCCTTTATTACCTGCCGTGTTCTCTTCCTCAGTGCTTGTAATTCTTCTGGATTCCTGGCCCCACTGCTGCTTGCTCCAGCCTGCTTCTGCCGTGCTTCTGCCTTGCTGCAGTTCCGCTTAACCTGCTTCGCTTTGCCCCTGGCTTGCTTCCTTGTCCGTGCTCACGTTGGTATACTCCACTTCATCCTGGTCCTGACTATTCATTCACCGCTCCGTTTCCTCGCGGCGTTCCATGGGCTACTGCCCCTTCCCTTGCGTGTTCCCTGTTTGTTCTCCCGTGCACTTAGACAGCGTAGGGACCGCCGCCCAGTTGTACCCCGTCGCCTAGGGCGGGTCATTGCAAGTAGGCAGGGACAGGGCGGTGGGTAGATTAGGGCTCACTTTCCCTTCACCTCCTTCCTGCCATTACAGTAACCCTGTGTTCCCTAAGTTCACCCTTGCTGCCCTAAGTACCCTGCAGTGACCCTTGACCTGCACATCCCCAGGTACACAGAAACCCATTCCCCTTGTTCCTCCTTATCCCGTATTAACCCTTAGTGTATAGGGAAAGTTATATTAGGAGGGAGTAGGATAGAGATAGTGAGCGTGTGAGAATTACAAGTAACTTATGTGTATTGTGTTGTAACGTAACTGTATTCATATGTATGTTTAGTTAAGTGGGTGGCGGTATAATTAGGATTGTGATACCGTGTTTATACTGTACTGTGATTAGTTACTGTATTATATATATGAGAGTGATTACTGTATGTTAATAAATATTACCTTTATTTACTATACCGTCTTATTCCCTTGAGTAGCCGCTAAAGCAATTAGGTCGGCGTTAGTATAAGGAAAAGGTAGGGGAACTAGGCATAACCCTAGTGACCCTGTTTATAAATGCGGTAGTAATAGTGGGTGTCACTAACCAGTGAATCCCGCTATTACCCCACCCCCTTTAACAATATTACAAAAGACAACTTACTTTTGAGGGTGAATTGATGAGGGAAATGTGAAGACCATACTGGAATGTACCACCAATACCCAAAACTAGAGTTAGCAGTGGCAGATTCAGTGGCAGTACCTGGGAAGACAACAAACAGTTACAATGATGGAGACACTGAAGACATCTGAAATGATGAAAAACATCTTAACAGTCATGGTACTTATGAAACGATTTGGTTCATGGAGTTTTAAATACTACTTGTATATGAGAATTATGCTAGTAGATACATTACTATACAAGCACTGCTACGCTACTGAATGGTCACTTTATTAGAGACACCTATTTATTTGTGTGTTTGACCTCCTTTGGCCTTCAGAACTGCAGCAATTCATCATGGCATAGATTCCACTAGGTGTTGAAATCGTTCTACAGGAATATTGGCCCATGTGGACAGGATAGCTTTTAGCTGTTGCCGCTAAATTGTCCTTCTGCTATAGGGTAAACAACTGTCATGGAGGGATGAACTTGGTCAGCCACAAAGATTAGGGAAGCACTACTGTTCAAACTTCCATCCACAGGTATCAGTGGAAACAGTGTGTGCCAAGAACGTTCACCACACCACTACTCCACCCCCACTAGCCTGAACTGTTGACACATAATAGGAACGGTTCATCAATTCAAGCTGCTTGCGCCAAATTTTGACCCTTCTATTAGGAAGGTGCAACAAATATCTGGATTCATCCGACCAGACAATGTTTTTCCACTGCTCAGTGATCCAATTTTTTAACTCTTTTGCCCACTGGACTCTTGCCTTTCTGTTTCCTTTAGACAAGAATGGCACTCAAACTGGTCATCTGCCGTTATAGCCCATACGTGCTAAGGAACAACGAGTTGTGCGTTTGGACATGTCATTTGGACACCAGCGTTGTATTCGGCTGAAAATGTCTTGACTGAACCACCTGTTCATCAGAACGATTTCTAAAATCCTCTTCTGACCCCTTTTATCGACAATACTTTGGCATCCACAGGATCCCCTTCCGCTAGATGTTTTTCCTTGATCACACAATTCTCTGTATACTTGACACCGTTGAACGATAAAATATAACAAAGTTTGTAGTTTAGAAAATACTGGCCCCCGGCTAAACTAGCACTGATGGCCGTGCCTCGTTCAAAGATCAGATTGCTCGATTTTCTCACTATAATGTGGACTCCCACTGAAACTAGTCCACGGAAAACTTGCTCACTGGATTTTATCTTGCACTCTGGGGTCACGTGTGTAATTTTCATACATAGAATGATTGTGAAACGGTAGGTGTCTCTAACAAAGTTGCCATTCAGTGTATATAGCAAGGAGCCAGTGGCATAGCTATAGGTGTAGCAGCGGTCGCACTTGCGACTGGGCCCCTAAGCCTGGGGGGCCCACGGGTCCCCGTTGCCATACAGCATGCTTCCTAAAGAAATCTTCTGTGCCGTGAAGCCGGCACTTCCTGGTTACGGTCACATGGTACACTTAGTGTACCATGTGACCGTGTTGTCACGTGACACGGCTTCCAGACAGTGGAATGGAAGAGTCAGTGCGGAGGACGCCAGGTAAGCTGCAGTCTGGAATGTAATGTATTGTGATGTAATATGTTGTGTTGCTACTTGTAATGTAATGTCTTGTAATGTATTGTGTTGTATTGTGTTGTATTGTACTGTTTGCGGTGGAGAGGGGGGGGCGTTAAATCACAGCTCCCCCTCCTCTCTCCACCGCAAACTGCACAATCCGACACAATACAGTATAGTACACATGACTGTATGAGAGCGGGGCTGTGGCTGTGTAATACAGTCACTGCCTGAGTCCTGACATGTGCGCACCGTCAGGATGATGCGATGCGGCCGGCGCTGCACTAATGATCTGCGGCACTGAAGACAGAACATGGCGGGCGTGCTACAAAACACCCCCATGTTCTGTCTTCAGTGCCTGAACCACCGCTCATTAGTGCAGCGCTGGCCGCATCACCTCATGCTGACCGCGCGCGCACTTCCTGTCAGGAGCGGGGAAATGACTGTATTACACAGCCGAAGCCCCACTCTATAACGGCGGAGATCAGAGAAACCGCTCATCTCCGCCGTTATTCCCGTGAATGCTGCGATCACAGCTGACTGCAGCATTCAGGAGAAAATGAGAAGGGGAGATGCCCCTGGGTCGCGTCACAGGGAATTCCTGTGACCCGATCGAGGGCCATACCATATATGGGCAGACAGCCCAGGGTCCATTGAAGGACCCCAGGCCTGTCTTACCATATTTCCTGTTAGGGCATACTTAGGTATGTCCTAACAACTGCCTGTGTACTATCAGTACACAGGCTAATGTTCTGGCATATATCGGATATATGCCAGTACATTAAAGTTTAAAAATAAAGTAAAAACAAAGTAATGTTAAATAAAAAAAATACACATTCACCTTTTTTACAATAAACATTAAAATAAGTCTCAATACATAAAACATACACATTCAGTATTGGCGCGGCCGTAATAACCTGCACAACATTTTTTTTGCATCATTTATGATGTGTGCGCTGTAAAAAAATAAAATAAATACTGCTTTCTATAACTTATTGTGGGGCACGAGGTGCGATGATGAATTTAACCTCCATGTTCCTCACATTCAGGGCTCATTTACACGAGCGTGTTATACGTCCGTACGACGCGCGGGATTTTCACGCGCGTCGCAGGGACCTATATTAGTCTATGGGGCCGTGCAGACAGGTGCGTGATTTTCACGCAGCGTATATCCGCTGCGTGAAACGCACGACATGTCCTATACTTGTGCGCTGTTCGCGCATCACGCACCCATTGAAGTCAATGGGTGCGGGAAAAAAATGCATGTCACACGGAAGCACTTCCATGGGACAAGCGTGATTCGCGCAACAGCTGTGTAAAGGATGAATGAAAACAGAAAAGCACCACGTGCTTTTCTGTTTACAAACATCCAAACGGGGTGTCATAATGATGGCGGCTGCGCGAAAAGCACACAGACACACATCATACGCTGATGACACACGGAGCTGTTAAGTACCTTTTGCGCTCGCAAAACGCCGCGTTTTTTGCGTGCCTAAAACGCACACGCTCGTGTGAATCCAGCCTAATAGTAATTAACCCCATCATGTACCTCACACATTAACCCATTATGACTGAGATACATGATGGGGTTAATTACTATTAATGTGAGGCACATTCAAAATTCAGCATCACACTACGCGCCTCACATTAGAAAACGAAAGAACTTTTTTTTTTTATTACTGTTCACAAAGTAAACGAAGTATCGGTATCGAAGTCCAAATTTTGGTATCGTGACATCCCTACACTGTGGGTCGCGTCCCCCTGGGGGTTCGTGTGAAGACCTACGGGGGGTCGCGAGTAACTCACCGAGGTCCAGGTTCCATTCAATCCTGGAGCAAGGAGATGACGTCTCCTTGATCCAGCATTCACTGTGCCCTGAGCGGCTCGACGCAGGCTGGCGGGATGTAGCGACATCATCATGCCTGTCTGCGCCGAGTCCCTCATAGTACACACCGGAGGAGGCGAAGGATCCTCCACCCGACGTGGGAACGAGGATAGGTAAGTAATTATGCTATTTTTCTATTATGCACATATGGGGGCATTATACTATATGGGGGCTGATAAGATGGGGGGCATTATACTGCATGGGGAACATTATACGGTATGGGGCTGTTATGGGGGGGCATTATACGTTATGGGGCATTATACTGTGTGGGGGCAGCTATGGGAGCATTATACTGTGTGGGGGCATTATACTATGGGGCTGTTGGGCAAGGCGTCTGGGCATAGGCGCGCGCAGGGGTTTGATGATGATGGTGGTGTTGGGGAGTGGTAGGGGGGCCCAATCTGAATTCTTGCACCCGGGCCCATGAGCCTTTAGCTACGCCCCTGCAAGGAGCTACAAGTTTAGCAGATCCTTATTATATAAATTTCCTTTTAAGGGTATGTTCACACGGCAGCGTCCGTTACGGCTGAAATTACGGTGCTGTTTTCAGGAGAGAACAGCAACGTAATTTCAGCCGTAATGGCATGTTGAGGGGCTTTTCGCTGCGTCCATTACGGACGTAAATGGAGCTGTTTTTCCATGGAGTCAATGGAAAACGGCTCCATTTACGTGTGAAGAAGTGACAGGTACTTCTTTGACGCGGGCGTCTTTTTTACGCCCTGCCTTTTGACAGCGGGGCGTAAAAAAAATGACCGTCGGAACAGAACATCGTAAGATCCATTCAAATGAATGGGCAGATGTTTGCCGACGCTATTGAGCCGCATTTTCGGACTAAAACGAATTACGTCCGTAAATAGTGTGTGTGAACCCAGCCTAACACTGACACAAACAAGTTTTTAAATTTTGAAGAAATGGACCCAAAGCAAAAACTTAAGCCCTCTAATATGGGAATGGGTAATTAAAATCTTTTGATTACCCATTCTTTGTAAGGTTTGCGAACTGTTTACCGATATTTAGGAGAACATTTTCTCCAAATTAGACCACGCAGATGTCACTGAAATTTTTATTCACGGGTCAATTAATACACTTTGGGAAGGAGATGTGTGCTCCTTAAACTATCAGCTAAAAGAAAATTACCTAGTTACGTAGGGTTGAAAACAATCCATTTGGTTTAACCGGCTATCATACAGTAGTGCCGTTTCTGTCCTCCTGGACTGTTTTCTAAAGTATCTCTGTGGCTAAAATTAAAAGAAATATATACGTCCATCTGTATGTGTTAGCCACGATTCTTGCCTACATAAACAGGCAATGGCAGTATATACAGTATCTTATACTTTATGCCATTTCTTACACAATCTATTTTGACTGCATTTATAAAGTGAAAAAAAATTTTGCATTTGATATTAGAATGAGCAGAGGAATTCAGAATATGTTATTAGACTTAATCGCTCTTCCTGCATCCACTGCCATTAACACTACTGGAGTGCTGACCATGAATGCTACATTATTATGGTTACCATCCTAGGAAAAAGATCAGTACTGACTTTTCATATATTTATACAAATAAAATATATAGCCCTCAGGACATATTTTTTCCAAACGAAATAACTCATCATTATAATTTTTTCTTGGTACTGCAATCCACCCATTCCTTTATTTTGGTTGCCTTCTTTGAACTCTCTCTGCTGTGTCTTTGTTATACATTGGTGCCATAAACTGTACACAATATTCAATGTGTGGTCTGACTAGAGATTGAAATAAAAGTAAAAATATTTTTTCATCATCTAGGTCCCTTTTAACCACTTCCGGACCGCCCATAGACTATAAACGTCCAGGCGGTCCGCAATTAACTCTGCAGGGCCGTTCCAGAACGTCCTGCACAGTTAGCCGGTTTGCTGCTCCCCCTGTCTCTAGAAAGCTGTATCATGGAACTTTAACCGGAGACTACTCAACCTGTCACAGCGATCACATTGCTCCTAACAGCAGCGCTTACGCGCCAACTGTGGGGAGCTCTGTGATACAGCTGTCTAGAGACAGCTGATATCATGGAGCTTTCACCCGGAGACCACTCAGTGTGGTCTCCAGTCATGTGATCGCTGTGACGGCATGTCACAGCGATGACATTGCTCCTCCCAGCAGCGCTTGCACGCCGATGTTAAGGAGCTCAGCTATGTGAACGCTGTGACAGTCTGTCACTGCAATCACATGCGTGCCGACGGTAAGGAGCTCCATGATACAGCTGTCTAGAGACAGCTGTATCACCGAGCTTCAGAGTGGTGTCTGGTCAGGTGATCGCTGTGACAGCCTGTCACAGCGATCACCAGTTGCATCTTCTCCCTCTCTGGCAAACTGGAGAAAAATAATCTAATGTAAAAAAATAAACCAAAAATAAAAAACACACACTTTTTATTTTTTCAATAAAAAATTTCTCTAGAAATTAATTTGTCTATCTGCTACACGGCGACTTTGGCCACGCACGACACAGGTCGACCGGCCAAAGATCGCTATGTCCCGTAGCCTACGTTGCATGCAATAAAAGTCAATGTGGTTGTGTCGCAACACGCAAGTTGCCACGACATTACGGTCGCAAGAAATCCAAACTGTCGTGTCGCAGTTACTTGCAGGTCGCAACGCGACCACGTTGACTTTCATTACTTGCGGTGTAGGCTATGGGACATTGCAATCTTTGGTCAGACGACCTGTGTCGTGGCCAAAGTCACCATGTAACTCCCACGGAGTATTTTGCGGGCAGAAAAAAATCTGCCTCAAAATTCCTGAAGGAATTTTGAGGCAGATTTTGACCTGCCTCCACTTTTTTGCCATGTTTTTTTCCCGAGGCCATTGAGGACCACAGGCGTAAAACGCTTTTTCTGCCTCCCAGCCGCCAGGGAAAAAACAACCATTTCGTCCGTATATTGGCGATTCCGACACGGTTTCCACGTCAAAATCAGCGCCAAAATACTCTGTGTGAGCTGGGCCTTAGGGTGATGTTAGATGTTGCAGATTTACTGCAAATTTTACATACAGATTTGCGCAGGCAACGTCTGAGGTGGATTACAGTATAAAGCAAGTAGATGAGATCTTACAAAGACCATTTGCATGCTGCAGACATTTTACACGGCAGATTTTCAAATCTTTGATATGTCGTTAAATAAATACCTTGGGCTCTACTTTCCATAAAATAATACTTTTTGGGGTGTCAAAGGGGTTTTCCAGTCCACAAAAATTGGTGGCCCGTCTCCCCGCAGCCCTGCCGATCAGCTGTTTTGAAGGGGCACTAAATCACGGACACACTTGTAGCGGCGGTTCACAGTATTACAGTATCTACTTGAATGGGAGAAGGCTGTAATACTCTGAACCGCCGCTACAAGTGTGTCCGCGATATACAGTGTGAGCAGTAAAGGAAATGGAGGGGAAGCAGCGCTCGTACGAGCACTGTGGCCCCTTCAAAACAGCCAATGGACAAGGGTGCCGGGTGTCGGACCCTGACCGATCAGATATTAATGGCCTATCCTGAGGATAGGCCATCAGTTTTTGTGGACTCGCAACGTCACAACATCTGTAATGGTCATATGGTGTCAGTGAACCAGCTTTGGATTTTTTTTCTCTAAAAGCCAGTTTGCAGCACCATTCATTGTAAGCGCCACCTTGCACCCAGCGTGTAAGAAATGCGCACATATTTGGAATCGTTGAAGTCGGCAGAAGTTGACAAATATGTATTCATGTGTGTTTACTCAGTGGTATGCACCAAATGTAAAAAAAACTTCACCTATATAACCTAATATCACCAAATAATCACATATTCACATTTTTTTTTTACTTTTTTTTCATTTTTTCTTTCCATATTTTAAAAAAAAGTTAAATATATCTATTATTTTTTTAAACAATATGGAAGCCCAATATGTTCTGATAAAAACCAGACCAAATACATGCAGGTTGGAAAAATAATAGAACAATAATTTGCTTTTAAATTGGCACATGGTTAAAATTTAAAAATGGGCCTGGTCAGGAAGGGGGGTAAAGCTTCTGGTCAGGAAGTGGTTAAAGAATCCTATGACCTTATTTGCCTTAGCAGCAGCAGCTACCTAGCACTGACTGCTATAGCTCTGCTTACTATCTACTAATATGTCCAAGTCCAATTTTTCAACTTTCCCAAATCCCTCTGTTATATCGCTTTGTTAACACAGGTCATATGAAAGCCTAAGGAAATAATTTGTTGCTATACTGTATTTTATCATTTTCCAAACTGTTCCGTTCATTCTCTTATGTGCATATACCTCACAATGTTAATACAATTTTCCAATTTAAAGAGGAAAAATTCCAAGCGTAATATATGATATGTGAGCATGTTTTATTTGAGTATTGTGGTCAATATTTTTGTAATAGTTTTTATTTTTTAATTTAAATCCTCATTCCCATTTTTTAGCAATAAAGTAATCATTAGTGATAAATATTTTCACCATATTCCATTGGCTATATAGAAATGGTTAAAGAAGTACATACCCCAGAGGTAGGTCGAGCCATAGATTTGTTGAGGAGGATGATACAGCAGTAAATGTGAGCCTTAGGTTAATTTGGATTTGTGATGAAGTTCACGCAGTCACTCCTTCCCAGTTCACTCTATAACTTCTGGCTTTTCATTAGCTGCTACTTTGTTGTTTTTTTTATGAAACTTTATTAACCCTATTTTGCAAATTTCTACGTTTTCACCAGGACACAGAAAATCATGTCAGCAACTGAAAGGATATGGTTTCTAATTTAAAGAGAGTAAAGTAAACTGTGCATTCCACATTGGATATATTTTTCTCATGCTACACATTATTGTTTTATTCTCTATTAATTTTGTAAATGTAAATGTTAATGTATTTACCCATTGTTAACAGTTAAACATTAGGACAGCACAAATTTCCAGCTCTGATGCCTCAGCTAGTGTACAATGAATGGTTTTAAACATTGGTGACAGTCGGTGCTCCATTCAAACACTACATTGTAAAGTAATGGTTGGAAGTTAAAATGCAGTTATATCTCTTTCAAACTAAGCAATAAATGTTGTGTTTTAATGCTGCTGGGCATGAGGCCTATAAGTGTTAAAGTTCCAAGGTCCAGAGTCTAAACTGATCACCACAAGGTATCGTTTTTACAAAGTTACACAACTATTTATGTTTAAGGGGTAACTATTTTGTTACACTACTAAAATTTATATATATAATTTATTTTTAGAGGATGACAAAAAGTGATAGTCCGTCTCACAGTTTGAGAAGCACTGCTCTAATATGTTTCTTTTCCAGTCAAGCAAGTGAATATTGTGATGGTAGTCGTCTTGAGGCAAAGGTCTTTAATTGTGTGTAAGCAAATAGTTCTAGGTTGGATTAAAGAGTTGTCTGAGATTAGAATTACAAAAATCTGCTTCTTTTCCAGAAACTATGCCACTCTTGTTCGTGGGCTGTTTCTGGTATCAAGTAAAAAAACCTCCTCTCTTGAGTTCTTATAACTTTTATTTTGCCCTGATGCACACCACCAATAGATATAAAACAAGGAAAGGTATATCGAAAGGAAAATGAGGGCGAAAAATATATATATCTTAATTAAATTAAAATACCGGCAAGAGCTGGCAAGTACTGCCTATTGGAAGAGTATAGGGTGAGTAGTCCCCTTCTTTTAGATAAAAAAGGAGGGGACTACTAATCCTATACATATTTTCCTTTCTAAGGCCCCATGCACACGAACGTAAAAACGCCCGTAATATCTCTAGACTTCTATTGGCCAAGGGTACCTCCCCGTATGCTTACGGGAAGGTGCCCGTGCCGTTGAAAAATATACAACATGTCCTATTTCAGGCCGTAATTACGGCACGGGCAGGCCCATAGAAGCCTATGGGGCTCCCGTAATTACGGGAGCGTTGCTTGGCGACGTCAGGGGATAGTCACTGTCCAGGGTGCTGAAAGAGTTAACTGATCAGCAGTAACTGTTTCAGCACGCTGGACAGTGACTACCGACCACAATATAGATCAATGTGTAAAAAAAAAACAGACGTTCATACTTACCCAGAACTCCCTGCTTCTTCCTCCAGTCCGGCCTGCTGGGATGACATTTCAGCCCATGTGACCGCTGCAGCCAATCATAGGCCAATCACAGGCTGCAGCGGTCACATGGACTGTCGAGTCATCCAGGGAGGTCGGGCTGGATGTTGAAAGAGGGACGCGTCACCAAAACAACGGCCGGGTAAGTATGAATTTCTTTTACTTTTACTAGGGAAAAGGCTGCCCCTTCTCTTTATCCTGCACTGATAGAGAGAAGGGGCTGCCGATTAGTGCAGTGCAATTTTGCAGTGAAAACGTGCCCGTAAATACGGGTGGAATACTGGTGACACCGGACCCGTATTTACGGGCATGGTGTCCGTAAATACTGGTGCAATATGGGTCGAATACGTGTGACCAAGGACCCGTATTTACGCCAGTATTTAAGGGAGGAAAAAAATACGTTTGTGTGCATGAGGCCTAAATCCCTGTAACGTCCACTTGGGATGTTAACCCACTGGGCTACTTCGCTGTAATGGAGTAGCTGCTGTCCAGACAGATATAGGACAGTAACAGGTAGATGGTACCTTGGTGGCTGGCTGGACGTAGTCCGATTGTAAGTAGTGGAAGCAAGCTGGTGCCGGGTTACTGAAAGCAGGCGCCTGCTGGATTACTGAAAGCAGGCGCCTGCCGGGTTACAGAAAGCAGGCTGGTGCTGAATTACTGGAAGCAGGCTGGTGCTGGATCACTGGAATCAGGCTGGTGCTGGACTACTGGAAGCAGGCTGGTGCTGGATATCTGGAAGAAGGTTTGTGCTTTATTACTGGAAGAAGGCTAGTGCCGTATTACTGGAACAAGGCTCGTGCTGGATAACTGGAAGCAGGTTTGTGCCAGACACTGGACTCAGGATGTAGGACTTGACATTTATACAGAATAGGTAATCGACACTGGACTCAGTATATAGGACCTGACACGGATACAGGAGTGGTCACGGACACTGGACTTAGGATTCAGGACTTGACACGGATACAGGAGTGGTCACGTACACTGGACTTAGGATACAGGACTTGACACGGATACAGGCGTAGTCACGGACACTGGACTCATGATACAGGATAGTCACAGACACAGGTTTCATGAAACGGGATACGGAACTTTCACAGACTAACACTTGGTTAAGAACAAGCAAATTTTGTTTTTATTATCAAAGGTAATAAAAGAGTAAAAACACGATTATAATTTAGTAACATGTGAAGGTTATTCACAGGAACAGAGATCAAACTAATAATGATCTAATAGCCGGTGCTGAATCGTAGAAGTGATCCTATAGCATTAGGTTATCAAAGATATAAATTCCGGAGAGTTCTCAAAGCTCAACTAGTAGAACCAGGAGCGCAAAAATTTGTCATGAGTATCCCGCAAAGAGGCCGTGAGTTCCTCCATACGTTTCACCTCTTGGATGTTCTGAAAGCAAAGGCATGTTGTAGGTGGGTCAACTTTCTTCCACAAGGTTGGGATACAGGCACGGACTATGGTGACCAAGTAGTGTGCAATTGATTACTTGTAGGTGGAGATAGGGATGTTACACAGGTGAAGCAGGAAGAGGCCAGAAGATTTGGGGAGAAGAAAGTCAGTGAATTTCGCTGGTGACAGGGACCCGGGTTGCTGCCCGGTGGGAATAATGGGCTGCCTAAGATGGGATAAAGTGGCGAAGGGGAGGGGGAAATATTCTGGCGTGGGAACGAAAGGGATGCTACATGTAATGTGGATCAATAACCAAACCGAAAATGCAGCATGGATCAATATAGCCCACTAAATATACGAAGTAAAAAAATATTAAACAAATAACACGGGCTGACCCAAGGGTGTTCACCCAAAAAGCATCACAATAGAATATATATAAACTAGAAAAGAAGGATGCTGAAGAGACACGTAATGTATGAAAAATAGAAAAATACTTTATTAGCATACATAATATGAGACAATGAATAACGCATAAAAGCGAAAAAATCCACAGACCAACAGTTAAAAAAGGGACACTGAGCTGTGTATCTATGAAATACTTATAAGTTACAGACTTGTATCTGTGATTTGACTTCCAGGAGATAATATATGTAAAGAGAGACCATATGTGAAATAGAAAATATATATATATATAGTGGTGGACGCTGGCTGTGTCTCTCCTGGCATTTGATTATGGGTATTGTAATGATGGGGTAGGGAGACAGACAGGTGAGCCCTAATCTACCCGCCACTCAGTCCCTGCCTACTTGCAACGACCCTCCCTAGGCGACGGGGTACAACTGGGCGACGGTCCCTACGCTCAATAAGTGCACGACAGACAAACAGACAAGGGTACAAAGAAGCAAGGGGAAAGGGGCAGTTGCCCACGGCAACACCGTGAGCAACAAGAGTGGTGAACGAGCCGAGTCAAACCAGGAGTGTACGAGGTACCAAACGCAGAGCAGGACAGTAGTGAACAAGTCGAGTCAAACCAGGAGTGTACGAGGTACCAAACGCAGAGCAGGAGAGTAGTCAGTAAGCCAGGGTCAATATGAAGCAGGGTCAAATAGTTCAAGAAACTGCAGCAGGGCAAGGAAACCAAACGAGAAGAATCACAAGCAAGGAGGAACAGGAAAGGCAGGTATAAATAGACAGAGGGCGGGAGCTAGCTCCGTCTAGGCCAGGCTGTGATAGGCTCTCCCACTCCTAAGCCTGCCATCCTGAGTGGTGGAAGATGGAGTCAGTCTCACAGACATAGAAGCAGGTGCAGACTGATTACCTATGGGCGTAGATACAGAAGCTGTGCCTGGCAGATCCTTAACAGTACCCCCCCTTTTATGAGGGGCCACCGGACCCTTTCTAGATGGACCTGGTTTATTGGGGAAACGAAGGTGGAACCTCCTGACCAATACCCCAGCGTGAACATAGTGGGCGGGTACCCAAGTCCTCTCCTGAGGCCCGTATCCTCTCCAATGGACCAGGTACTGGAGGGAGCCTTGGACCATCTTGCTGTCCACAATCTTGGCCACCTCGAATTCTACCCCCTCAGGGGTGAGAACGGGGACAGGAGGTTTCCTCGAGGGAGCCAAGGACGGGGAGCAGCGTTTAAGGAGGGAGGCATGAAACACGTCGTGTACTCGAAACGATGGGGGCAACTCCAGTCGGAAGGAGACAGGATTGAGGACTTCAATGACCTTGTACGGCCCTATAAACCGGGGAGCAAACTTCTTGGATGGGACTTTAAGGCGCAAGATCTTAGACGATAACCACACCAGATCCCCGACCATAAAAAAGGGGTTAGCAGAACGTCTTCTATCTACCTGAGTTTTTTGTATGCTCTGGGACGCCTCTAGGTTCTTCTGAACCTGGGCCCAGACTGTGCACAGTTCCCGATGAACGACCTCTACCTCAGGATTGTTGGAACTACCAGGTGAAACGGAGGAGAACCGTGGATTAAACCCAAAATTACAAAAAAAAGGGGGAGACCCCTGACGAGTTACAGACCCGGTTATTAAGGGAAAATTCGGCGAGGGGAATAAATGAGACCCAATCATATTGACAGTCAGAGATAAAACACCTTAAATATTGTTCTAGAGACTGATTAGTCCTCTCAGTTTGGCCATTAGTTTCAGGATGGAAGGCAGAGGAGAAGGACAGATCAATCTCCAACTTTTTACAGAAGGCTCTCCAAAACAAAGAAACAAATTGTACCCCTCTGTCAGAAACAATATTGACAGGGACCCCATGGAGACGCAGGATGTGTTTGACAAACAAGGTAGCTAACGTCTTAGCATTGGGTAGTTTTTTGAGGGGCACATTTTACTGAAGCGGTCTACTACAACCCACACCACCGACTTGCCTTGAGATGGAGGCAAATCGGTGATAAAATCCATGGAGTTATGGGTCCAAGGTCTCTGGGGAATGGGCAAAGAACGTAGTAAGCCCGCTGGTCGGGACCTGGGAGTCTTGGATCTAGCACAAACTTCACAAGCGGCGACGTAGGCCTTAACGTCTTTAGGCAACCCAGGCCACCAATAGTTTCTGGCAATGAGGTGCTTGATACCCAGGATGCCTGGATGACCAGATAGTGCGGAGTCATGATTTTCCCTAAGTACCCTTAGCCGGAATTGCAGGGGAACAAACAGCTTGTTCTCAGGAAGGTTCCCGGGAGCTGAACCTTGATCAGCAGCAATTTCAGAAACTAAATCAGAATCAATAGAGGAAATTATTATACCTGGAGGCAAAATACAAGCAGGTTCTTCCTCCGAAGGAGGGCTGGCCATGAAGCTACGCGACAGTGCATCGGCCTTAATATTTTTAGACCCAGCCCTATAGGTAACCAAAAAGTTGAATCTGGTAAAAAATAACGCCCATCGAGCTTGTCTCGGGTTTAGCCTCCGGGCAGATTCTAGGAAAACCAGATTCTTGTGGTCGGTAAGGACCGTTACCTGGTGCCTAGCCCCCTCCAGGAAGTGGTGCCACTCTTCAAATGCCCATTTAATGGCTAAGAGTTCGCGGTTGCCAATATCATAGTTACTCTCAGTCGGAAAAAACTTCCTGGAGAAGTAGGCACAGGGACGGATATGGGTGAGGGACCTGGTACCCTGGGACAAGACAGCCCCCACTCCCACCTCGGACGCGTCAACCTCCACGATAAATGGCTCCATTTGGTTGGGCTGAACCAATACCGGGGCCGAGATAAAGCACTTCTTAAGGACCTCAAAAGCCTGGACAGCCTCAGGAGGCCAGCGGAGGAGATCAGCACCCTTGCGAGTGAGATCCGTAAGAGGCTTAGCGATGACCGAGAAGTTAGCAATAAATCTCCTGTAATAATTAGCGAACCCCAAGAAGCACTGTAACGCCTTCAGGGAGGCAGGTTGGACCCATTCCGCCACAGCCTGGACCTTGGCGGGGTCCATGCGGAATTCATGAGGAGTGAGGATTTGACCCAAAAATGGTATCTCCTGCACCCCAAACACACATTTTTCGGTCTTCGCAAACAGTTTATTTTCCGGAAGGACCTGGAGCACCTTCCTGACATACTCAATGTGGGAGGACCAGTCTTTGGAAAACACAAGTATGTCATCAAGGTACGCTACAAGAAATACCCCCAGGTAATCTCTTCAAATCTCATTTATGAAATTCTGGAAGACCGCGGGAGCATTACACAACCCAAAGGGCATGACGTCAAGCATTCATTACCCCATTTGGTAAGATCCCCAGTATTCCAGTCAAACGTGGGATTATGCAACTGCAACCAGGGAAGGCCTAAAACCAAATCGGACGATAATCCCTGCATCAACAGTACAGAGCACTGCTCCAAATGCATGGGGCCAACAAGGAGTTCAAAAACAGGGGTATGCTGTGTAAAATAACCATTAGCAAGAGGAGTGGAGTCGATACCCACTACTGGGACAGGTTTAGGCAAATCAATCAAAGGCATAGCTAGATACATAGCAAATTCCACAGACATGATATTAGCAGACGACCCTGAATCCACGAAGGCACTGCCGGTAGCAGACCTACCACCAAAAGAGACCTGAAAGGGAAGCAAGATTTTATTACGTTTCATATTTACGGGAAATACCTGTGCGCCCAAGTGACCTCCCCGATGATCACTTAGGCGCGGAAGTTTTCCGGCTGCTTATTCTTACGCCTAGGACAGGTGTTCACTTGATGCTTGTCATCCCTACAATAGAAGCAGAGACCATTCTTCCTGCGGAACTCTCTACGTTGTTGGGGGGACACGGAGGCCCCGAGTTGCATAGGTACCTCCGAGTCTTCCGTGGAAGAACAAAGCAACGGAACCTCGGAATGCATCATGGGGGAGTCAGAGGGGAAAACACAAAAACGTTCAAGTTGTCGTTCCCTGAGACGTCGGTCAAGTCGTACCGCTAAAGCCATAACCTGGTCTAGGGAGTCAGCAGAGGGATAGCTAACTAGCAGGTCTTTCAGGGCGTTCGACAGACCCAACCTAAACTGGCACCTTAAGACAGGGTCATTCCACCGAGAAGCTACGCACCACTTCCTAAAGTCAGAGCAATACTCCTCAACAGGTCTCTTACCCTGACGTAAGGTCACCAGCTGACTCTCGGCAAAGGCAGTCCTGTCAGTCTCGTCATAAATGAGTCCGAGAGCAGAAAAGAAAAGATCAACGGAGGAAAGTTCAGGGGCGTCAGGAGCCAAGGAGAAGGCCCATTCTTGGGGCCCTTCCTGGAGCCGGAACATAATTATACCCACCCGCTGGCTCTCAGAACCTGAGGAGTGGGGCTTTAAGCGAAAATAGAGCCTACAACTCTCCCGAAAGGAGAGAAAAGTCTTCCGGTCCCCTGAGAAACGGTCAGGCAACTTGAGGTGGGGTTCAATAGGTGAGTTGAGGGGCACTACCATGGTAGCGTCAGGCTGGTTGACCCTCTGAGCCAGGGCCTGGAACTGTAAGGAGAGACCCTGCATTTGCTGAGTCAGGGTCTCAAGGGGGTCCATAGTAGTGTGAGGGACCAGGGTAGACTAGGTATAAGGGCTTGTGATTATGTAATGATGGCGTAGGGAGACAGACAGGTGAGCCCTAATCTACCCGCCACTCAGTCCCTGCCTACTTGCAACGACCCGCCCTAGGCAACGGGGTACAACTGGGCGACGGTCCCTACGCTCAATAAGTGCACGACAGACAAACAGACAAGGGTACAAAGAAGCAAGGGGAAAGGAGCAGTTGCCCACGGCAACACCGTGAGCAACAAGAGTGGTGAACGAGCTGAGTCAAACCAGGAGTGTACGAGGTACCAAACGCAGAGCAGGAGAGTAGTGAACAAGCCGAGTCAAACCAGGAGTGTACGAGGTACCAAACGCAGAGCAGGAGAGTAGTCAGTAAGCCAGGGTCAATATGAAGCGGGGTCAAATAGTTCAAGAAGCTGCAGCAGGGCAAGGAAACCAAATGAGAAGAATCACAAGCAAGGAGGAACAGGAAAGGCAGGTATAAATAGACAGAGGACAGGAGCTAGCTCCGTCTGGCCAGACTGTGATAGGCTCTCCCACTCCTAAGCCTGCCATCCTGAGTGGTGGAAGATGGAGTCAGTCTCACAGACATAGAAGCAGGTGCAGACTGATTACCTATGGGCGTAGATACAGAAGCTGTGCCTGGCAGATCCTTAACAGGTATGGTATATCCTATGTAAATACGCTACCTTCATTGTTCATTTATTGACTTCTCTTCCAGTATATATTTGATCGCATGTATGTTGACCGTATCTGTGCTATATACTGTTACATCTACCTACATTTGACCATATTTATGGTTTATCTACATTTTTTTGTGCTTATGCAGTTCACTAGTATTTTGCACAAATGGTTTGTCTGTATGTAACTTAGTGCTACATTTATATATGGCCACTGAACAAACCTTTCATTACACTGTGGGCATTATCTGGATCCGCAAGTTTAAAATATATTTTCTATTTCACATATGGTCTCTCTTTACATATATTATCTCCTGGAAGTCAAATCACAGATACAAATCTGTAACTTATAAGTATTTCGTAGATACACAGCTCAGTGTCCCTTTTTTAACTGTTGGTCTGTGGATTTTTTCGCTTTTATGCATTGTTCATTGTCTCATATTATGTATGCTAATAAAGTATTTTTCTATTTTTCATACATTACGTGTCTCTTCAGCATCCTTCTTTTCTAGGTTATATATAATGTGGATCGCATATGTGATGTGATCTGGTCAGACATCCATGCGGCTGCATGGAGTGGGATAGCTCTAGTTGTACCCATGGTTTAAGGGAACTGTGTCTGCACCAGTCCACAATGAAGACCAGGTGCGCTGCATGACGATAAAGATGGAGATCTGATATTCCCAAACCACCGTCATGTTTTGGTCGAGTGAGAGTTGTGCAGGCAATACGAGCCGGTCTTTAGGACCATATGAATTTGGTTAGTAGGGAGGAGAGGGAACTAAAAAATAAGCGTGGCAGGTGTATGGGGAGCGCTTGGAAGAAATATAACAGGCGGGGTAGCACGTTCATTTTAAAGATAGAGCAGCGACCAAACCAGGCAAATGTCCTTTTGAACCATCTGTCGAGGTCCCCTTTGATTGTACATATGAGATTGGGGTAGTTACAGGAATAGAGATGGGAGGAGTTGTTCAATAGGAGAAGCCCTAGGTATTTGAGGGAGGAAGAGGCCCATCGGAAAGGGGAAGGAATCAGCCAGGGTTGTTGGCATTTGCGGTGGTAGGGATACATTGAGCGCCTCTGATTTTTGAAAGTTAACTTTAAAGTTAGACAAAGTCACGTAGGTTTAGAATTCAGCTAATAAGTTATGTACTGAGATGTGGGGACGAGAGATAAAAACCAAGAGGTCATCCTCATATGCTGCTACTTTATGGGGCGTGTTACCAACTGTGACACCCGCGATGTCTGGGTTATCACGGACGTGACAGAGGAAGGGTTCTATGCACAAAATAAAGATCAGGGGAGATAACAGACAGCCCTGGCGGGTTCCATTGGTGATAGGGAAGGAGCGTAAAATGTGGCCGTTGACCTTCACGGATGCCGAGGAAGAGGAGTATAAACTCGAGATCCAACTAAGCATACTTTGACCTAGACCTATGTAAGATAGAGTCTCTTGGAGAAACGACTAATCTACTCGGTCGAATGCTTTCTAAGCATCCGTGGAGAGCAAACGATCTGGGTAGAGGATATGTTCAATGAGGTTGCTAGCCCGGTTGGTATTCTCCCTAGTCTCTCTCACAGATAGATAGCCCGCCAGATCTCCATGGATGATTCTGGTTAGGAATGGTGTGAGTCGCGTGGCTAAAATCTTGGAGACTAGCTTGAGGTCTAAGTTAAGGTCTTTTCCTTCTTTGGAGATTACTGTTATGTGGGCTCTTGGTCTATCTAAGGACATTGTTCTACCTTTGGGAATGGCATTAAATGCAGCAAGGAATGGGCGAGTGAGCTAGGTTGCTAGTTTTTCTATAGTATGGTAGTGACAGACCTTCTGGTCCTGGGGCTTTACCCGATGGAGACGATTTAAGGGTTAATTAAATTCTTCTTCCGAGATGGGGGATTCTAATGTCTCAAGAGCATCTGATGCGATACGACCCATTCCAGAGGTAGGACTTGATGGAACTGAGTCTGGAGTTGGAGGCAGGGTATCCAGGAGTTCTGGGTAGATTGTAGAGATTAAAGTAGTAAGAGCAAAAAGTGTCTGCTATTTGTTCGGGAATATGCACTCGAGTATCACCGGGGGTGGTGACATAGGGGATGTAAGTTCGTGTTCGTTGTGTGCGTAGGGCCCTCGCCAGAGTATGACCAGGTTTATTGCCAATCTCAAAGAAATGTCGGCGACACTGAACGAGTGTGTCTTTGCCTGTAGAAAGAGTAAGTGAACGCAATTTGTCCCACAACTGAAAAATTTCAGCACCCACCACGGGGTCAAGGACATTTTTGTGGGACTGTTCTAGGGTGTCCATTTTTGTCCCGCTCTCAGAGAAGGTAGCAGAGCGGTTTTTTTTTAAGGCGAGAACCAATACATATTAGGGAGCCCCTTATAAAACATTTATGTGCCTAATACACTGAAAAGGGGATGTAGTCCTGGGTGAAGTTGATATAAAAAAAGGAGCGAAGGTCATTTTTTAACTGCTCAAGGACTCTAGGGTCCTGCAGTAGGAATCCATTTAGGCGCCACTGCCAGGGTGTGGGATGGAGGGAAGGGAGGGTCAGGGATAGTAAGATCAAGGCATGGTCGGAGAACGAAATGTAATCTATCAACGCGGAGGAGAGGAGCGACAGTTGTAAGTGACGGAGGAGGAAGTAGTGTATGCAGGAGTACATATTGTGTGGATGAGAGAAAAATGTGTAGTCTCTGTCCGTGGGATGAAGGATATGCCAAGGGTCTGTCAGTTGGTAAGTGAGTAGTAGTTGGCGATGTAAGCGGCGGTTCAAAGACATAGGAGGGTTAGGTTGTGGTGTAGCAGTGTCCATTGATGGGTCTAGTGGTAAGTTAAAATCGCCTCCCAGTACAAGAGTCCCCTCAGCAAACTCGTCAAGGGTTTCTTCCAGGAATGCCATTTGACCAGTTTTAGGGAGATAGAGGTTAGCAAAAGTAAGTGTGGAGTTTACGATCTTACCATTAACAAACAGGTATCTACCTGCATCATCTGGACGAGTCCCCAGTAATTCCCATGGTAAGGACTGAGAAATAAGGATGGGCACGCCTTGGTTTTAGAGTCTGTTGAGGTGCTGTGGTAAACATCAGGGAATCTAAAGTTACGCAAAGACGGTAGTTGGTATAAGGGGAAATTAGTCTCCTGAAGGAATGGCACTTGTGCTTTCTTTTTCCATAGGAGTTGAAGGAGGGAGGACCACTTTTGCGGGACATTCAGACCCTGGACATTCAGAGTTAAGGTACAGCAGCGGAAAGGCGACTCCAGAAGGTAAAGGTGTATATAACAAAGAGTAAACTGTAACCTGCATAGGTTTAACCGCTTCCCGACCGCCCACTGTATATTCACGTCGGCATTTGCTGGGCTCTGTGCAGTGCCGACGTGAATTCACGGTGGGTGTTAAAAGCACGATCCGGGTGTCTCAGAGTAGCGCTGACACCCGGATCGCGCTGTTATCACCTACCTCTGTTCCCGGAGATATGATCGGGACCTGATTAGTTCAGGTCCCGGTCATGTGATCGCAGGGAAAGTGTGTTGTAGCAACGAACTGGAAAGTTTGTTGCTATAACAAACTGGAAAGTTTGTTGCTACAACAAACTTTCCCGGGGACCGATTGCAGGTGCTGCAGTCGGTTATAAGGCAGAACCGGGGGCCATATAACAGCCCCCGGGTCTGCCATGCACAGCAGCCTATGAGAACCAGCCGGATGCTGGTTCTCATAAGCTTCCTGTCAGTGTGACTCTCAGCGTCACACTGACAGTTTATAATACGTTACACTACCTAGGTAGTGCAATGTATTATAGCAGCGATCAGTGCTGCCAGGCTTCAAGTAAAACAAGTAAAAAGTAAAAAATAAAGTAATAAAAAAGTTTTATAAAAGTGTAAAAACAAGTTATAAAAGTTACAAAAAGAAATAATGCTTTTTTTCCTATAATAAGTCTTTTATTATAGGAAAAAAATGAAAATGTTAAAAAAAGTACACATATTTGGTATCACCGCGTTCGTAACGACCCAACCTATAAAACTATAATATTATTTTTCCCGCACGGTGAACACCGCAAAAAAAATAATTAAAAAACAATGTCAGAATCACTTTTTTTTGGTCATCAACCCTCCCAAAATATAGAATAAAAAGTGATCAAAAAGTCGCATGTACCCCAAAATAATACCAATAAAAACTACAACCCGTCCCGCAAAAAACAAGCCCTTACACCGCTTTTTTGACGGAAAAATATAAAATTATGGCTCTCAGAATATGGTAACACAGAAAAATAAATAATTTTATCAAAGTGATTTTATTGCGCAATCGCCACAAAACATAAAAAACCTATATACATACGGTATCGCCGTAATCGTACCGACCCGCAGAATAAAGTAAAATGTCATTTATACCGCACGGTGAATACTGTAAAAAAAAAAATACCAAAAACATTGTTAGAATTTATGTTTCTTTGTCACTTTGCTTCCAAAAAAATCTAATAAAAAGTGATAAAAAAAATCACATGTACCCTAAAATGATACTAATGAAAAGTACAGATTGTCCCGCAACAAATAAGCCCTCACACAGCTCCGTTGGAGAAAAAATAAAAAAGTTCTGGCTCTCAGAATATGGCGATGCAAAATGTGCAGAGTGTTCCAAAAGCGGATAGGATCAGGCGCCATTTATCAGTGTGACACTGGCCACATATCTGCGGATTATTATTTATGTACCCCATTATTATACCCTCTTATTATGCCCTGATGTACCCCGCACAGCTTACATATACCCCCACATCATAACTGAAATACCAGCAAAACCCCAAACAGTTACCAAGCAAAATCTGCGCTCCAAAAGCCAAATGGTGTTCCCTCCCTTCTGAGCCCCACAGCGTGCCCAAACACCAGTTTACGTCCACATATATGACATTTTATATCCGGGAGAACCCGCTCAACATTGTATGAGGTATTTGTCTTCAGTGGCACAAACTGGGCACAATATATTGTGCATTAAAATGGCATATCATTGGAAAATTTTAATTTTCACTTTGCACCATCCGCTGCGCATTAACGCCTTGGCGCACCACGACTTAATGGAATGTCGTGGTGCGAGGGGTTATATATGGAGCGGGCTCACGCGCTGCGCCCGCTCCATATTCTGCAGCTGTCAGCTGTGTA
The DNA here is from genome assembly GCF_050947455.1 of Rhinoderma darwinii. NCBI lineage: Eukaryota > Metazoa > Chordata > Amphibia > Anura > Rhinodermatidae > Rhinoderma > Rhinoderma darwinii. The sequence goes on from NC_134687.1 coordinate 450,730,116, forward strand.
TTACAGCTGACACCCGGGACTAACGGACAGGAACAGTGATCGCGCTGTTACAGGAGCCTGTAAAATGACATTATACTGCAATATATTAGTATTGCAGTGTATTGTACCAGCGACCTAATGATCGCTCGTTCCAGTCCCCTAAAGGGACTTTTGGGAGGTTTCCACTGTTTTGGTACCTCAGGGGCTTTGCATATGCGACATGACACCCGAAAACCAGTCCAGCTAAATTTGAGCTCCAAAAGCCAAATATTGTTCCTTCCCTCCTGAGTCCTGCCGTGGGTCCAAACAGCAGTTTATTACCACATATGGCGTATTGCTGTAATCAGGACAAATTGCTTTACAAATTTTGGGGTAATTTTTCTCCTTTATTCATTGTAAAAATTAAACATTTCTATGTTTTTTCAGAAAAAAGTAGATTTTCATTTTCACGGCCTAATTCCACTAAATTCAGCAAAAAAACTGTGGGGTCAAAATGCTAACTATACCCCTAGAACAATTCCTTGAGGGGTGTAGTCTTCAAAATGGGGTTAGTTTTGGGGGGATTCCACTGTTTTGCTTTCTCCAGGGAGTTGCAAACGTGACATGGCACTGAAAACCAATCCAGCAAAATCTGCGCTTCAAAATCCAAATGGCGCTCCTTCCCTTCTGAGCTCTGCTGTGGGTCCAAACAGCAGTTTAGTACCACATATGGGGTATTGGCGTAATCGGGAGAAGTAGCTTTACAAGTTCTGGGGTGCTTTTTAATCTTTATTCCTTGCAAATATTATTTTTTTTAAATATTTTTTCAGAAAAAAAGTAGATTTTCACTTTCACAGACAAACTCCAATAAATATAGCAGAAGACCTGTGGGGTCAAGATGCTAACTGTACCCCTAGATAAATTCCTTGAGGTGTGTAGTTTCCAAAACCGTCTCACTTTTGGGGGATTTCCACTGTTTTGGTACCACAAGACCTCTTCAAACCTGACATGGTGCCTAAAATATATTCTAAAAAAAGGAGGCCCCAAAATCCACTAGGTGCTACTTTGCTTCTGAGGCCTGTGTTTCAGTCGATTATCACACTAGAGCCACGTGTGGGATATTTCTAAAAACTGCAGAATCTGGGCAATAAATATTGAGCTGCATTTCTCGGGTAAAACCTTCTGTGTTACAGAATTTTTTTTATTACAAATGAATTTCAGCAAAAAAAATAAAATTTGTAAATTTCACCTCTACTTTGCTTTAATTCCTGTGAAGCGCCTAATGGGTTAAGAAACTTTCTGAATGCTATTTTTAATACTTTGAGGGGTGCAGTTTTTAATATGGGGTGATTTATGGGGTCTATCTAGTACATAAGGCCCTCAAAGCCACTTCAGAACTGAACTGGTCCCTGTAAAAATGGCCTTTTGAAATTTTCTTGAAAATGTGAGAAATTGCTGCTAAAGTTCTAAACGTTGTAACGTCCTAGAAAAATAAAATAATGTTCAAAAAACTATGCAAATATAAAGTAGACATATGGAATATATAAAATAGTAACTATTTTGTGTGGTATTACTATCTGTTTTACAAGCAGATACATTTAAAATGAGAAAAATCATAATTTTTGCAAATTTTCTCTAAATTTTGGTATTTTTCACAAATAAGCAATGAATTTATTGACCAAATTTTTCCACTAACATAAAGTACAATATGTCACGAGAAAACAATCTCAGAATCGCTTGGATATGCAAAAGCATTCCAGAGTTATTAACACATAAATTGACACATGTCAGATTTGAGAAAATGGGGCTGGTCATGAAGGTCAAAATGAGCTCAGTCTTGAAAGGGTTAAATAACCACTCTTAAACAGATAACAATGGTGGTAGGTGTCATTATAAAAGTAGATCAGAATAAGAGCCCAGCGAAAGGGACTATGATATAAAATAAATATATGTAAACCATCATCTTGGACAATAAGAAAACGTTAAAGCTCCATCTATGTGGTATGAATTTCAGGAGTAACAGGAATCAATAAGGGGGTCGGGTTGAAGAACATATCAACGTGCGATCAATGAAGTAGTCTAATGACCAGCATGATGTTCGAACTGTACTGGAAAGTCTTGTAGCCGAACTCAACTGAGTAGGTAAAACCTGGAAACAGTTCCACTCGTAGGGTAGAGAGGCAGTCTAAAGACCATTCTGTCAACATAGAGGGTCCCGTGTATGCGGAACAAACAGGGGAAGGGTAATGTGGACTGTATCACCACCCCATCTGGTAAGGGTACATGAAAAGATATCCTTCAATATGTAGGGGTAGCAACATCTGGTGGAGACCTGTAGCAAGGTTAGAGCACCTCTACACAGTGTATAGCTGGATGTAGGCATACACAAGACCAATTGATGGCCAACGTAAGGGCATTCTTCGTCGTCCCATCAAAGAGGCTACAGTTCCATTGCATGTGCCGGTTTGAGGATCGGGGTACAGAACCCCTGGGGCGAGAGGCTGGCCTTGGAGGCAGAGCCACTGCATCTCTCCGTGCTGGTAATGGAGCAGGAGGTAGGGTCTAGTCTGGGTCTGGGACAGGCACTGTTTCCAAAAAAATTAAGGCTTCAGTCAGATTACTATAGCGTCCATACATGATTTCCTGGACTATAAGAAGGGCCCTGCCCTTCTGATCCTTGCCTGAGCATTGTTAGTGTATCCCAAGTCTGTCTTGCAAATGGACCCTTAGTGTTTTCCCGTTCCAGTTGTTACCAGTGCCCTGTTTGGGGTGCTCTGTGGTTTGGCCAGCTGCCTCCCTGATATGGCGGTGCGGCCTAGTGGGCCCACATACCCACAGACCATGACAGTACGCTCAGGCCATGGGCCCCGCTGGTCAACCTGAGACATTGACGACACAAGCCATGCTGGCGGAGATGCAAGACCTCCAGTCACGGCAAGACCAACTCCTGTCGGTGAACGCCATTGCTCATCGGCTGGTTGCTCCAACCACAGTCGTCACCGCACCCATTTCTGTTGTTCCTCCTGCTACACTTCCTGTCAGTACCAGTGCCGATCCCCTGTGCTTCTTGCCGCTACCTCCTCATTATGACGGAGACACGAGGACCTGCAGGGGATTTCTGAATCAGTGCCAGATCCACTTCAGACTACATGCCAGGGCCTTCTCTTCTGATGACTTCAGTATCGCCTTCATCATCTCTCTCCTTACTGTCAAAGATCTGGCATGGGCTAATCCTCTGGGGGAACATCAGAGACCTGAGACCCGTGACTTGCAGTGTTTCTTACGGACATTCTGCTTGATTTTTGAGGTACCTGGGAGAGTTTTTTCTGCTGCTGCATCCTTGGTGAGTATGCCATCCAGTTCCGTACCCTGGCTACTGAATTAACTTAGAACAACGAGGCTTTGGTGGCCACATTCTGGCACGGACTGTCTTCTGGGATTAAAGACAAGCTGGCCGCTTTCGATCTGCTATCTACCCTGGACGATCTCATCCTACTTGCCACCCGGGTTGACATGAGGATCTGGGAGCGTTCCCAAGAGGTTCTCCGGGAGAGAGAACTTCCTAGGCTGGATTCTACTTTCCAGCATTCCTTACTATCCTCCTCAGTCATCCCACCAGAGGATCCTACGCAGATGAACCGAGTCAAATTGTCTACCCAGGAGACACAGCGCAGACGCACTTCTGGACTTTGTCTGTATTGCGACCTCGGAGGCCATATTGTGCGTTTGTGTCCCCAGAGGCCAGAGAGACCCCAGTGCCTAGGATTGGTTGGAGAGACAACCCTAGGTGGAATGGTACCAAATAAAGCAATCTGTTCCAAGTTGACTATTTCTGTGACCATAGTATCCGGCGAGAGGACGCATTGGGTTTCTGCCTATCTAGACTCCGGATCCGCGGCAAACTTCATCCAAAAGGAGCTAGTAGATCATCTCCAGTTGCCCACAGTTCCTCTAGAGACACCTTTGGCTGTTGCCTCAGTGAATGTACTGCCTCTGCCGGATCCGATCGTATCTAAGACCAAGCCATTGAAGTTCTAAGTTGGAGCCCTTCATTCTGAACTAATTTCATTTCCTGTTTTGCCCAAAGCCATCAATCCTGTTCTGCTGGGCCTGCCTTGGCTTCGACTGCATGCCCCAGTCCTGGACTGGAATTCTGGAGAGGTTCTTCAATGGGGCTCCAAGTGGCTCCATCGTTATCTGTTGCAGATCTATCCTGTCGAGCTTCCTCTGCCTCAGTCATTTGCAGGACTGCCCCACCCCCATTTCGCTCAGTTTGCAGATGTCTTCAGCAAGAGGGAGGCTGAGACACTACCTCTACATCGGACTTATGACTGCCCCATTGAACTAGTTCCGAATGCCTCTCTCCCCTGTGGGCGGGTATATCCTCTCTTCTTGCCAGAGTCTCTATCCATGTCGGCCTATATCACAGAGAATTTGGAAAGGAGTTTCATACGAAAGTCTTCCTCCCCGGCCAGGGATGGGTTCTTCGTCATTAAAAAGAAAGACGGATCCCTTCGACTCTGCATTGACTACCATGGTCTCAACCAGATCACAGTCAAGAACAAATACCCGTTGCCACTTATATCCAAACTGTTTGACCGTATACGAGGAGCCAGAATTTTTTCTAAACTACACTTGCGTCTGGCTTATAATTTGATCCGAATCTGTCAAGGGGACGAGTGGAAGACGGCATTCAACACTCGAGATGGGCACTACGAATACCTGGTCATGCCATTTGGACTGTGTAACGCTCCCGTGGTTTTCCAGGAATTCGTCAATGATATCTTTTGAGATCTCCTCTATGTGTAATGATGGGGGTAGGGAAACAGACAAGTGAGCCCTAATCTACCCGCCACTCAGTCCCTGCCTACTTGCAACGACCCGCCCTAGGCGACGGGGTACAACTGGGCGACGGTCCATTACGCTCAGTAAGTGCACGACAGACAAACAGACAAGGGTACACAAAGCTAAGGGAAATGGGGCAGTTGCCCACGGCAACAAGAGTAGTGAACGAGCCGAGTCAAACCAGGAGTGTACGAGGTACCAAATGCTGAGCAGGAGAGTAGTGAACAAGCCGAGTCAAACCAGGAGTGTACGAGGTACCAAACGCAGAGCAGGAGAGTAGTCAGCAAGCCAGGGTCAGAATGAAGCAGGGTCAAATAGTTCAGAAGCTGCAGCAGGGCCAGGAAACCACACGAGAAGAATCTAAGGAGGAACAGGAAAGGCAGGTATAAATAGACAGAGGGCGGGAGCTAGCTCCGTCTGGCCAGGCTGTGATAGGCTCTCCCACTCCTAAGCCTGCCATCCTGAGTGGTGGAAGATGGAGTCAGTCTCACCGACATAGAAGCAGGTGCAGACTGATTACCTATGGGCGTATACATAGAAGCTGTGCCTGGCAGATCCTTTACACTATGTCTGTGTTGTAGTTTATCTCGATGATATTTTGATTTTCTCCCCAGATTCGACGACTCATCGGAGGCATGTTCGTCAAGTTCTACTGCAATTAACCCCTTAGTGACCACTAATACGCCTTTTTACGTTGGTCACTAATGGGCTTTAAGGTAGGCTGACGCCTTTTCACGTCAGCCTAGTCTAAGTCCTGCACGGGTCTCCCGTGCAGGCAGGAGCCGGGGCTCTGCTGTCTGATGACAGCTGAGCTCCTGCTCAAACGGCCGCGATCGAAGTTTACTTCGATCGCGGCCATTTAACCCGTTAAATGCCGCCGTCAATAGCGACCGCGGCATTTAACTTTGTTTACAGAGGGAGTGCGCTCCCTCTGTTACCCATCGGCGGCCCGCGAATGAAATCGCGGGTCTCCGATGGGGTGTCATGGCAGCCGGGGGCCTGATAAAAGCCCCCAGGTCTGCCCTGGACATATTCCTGTTAGGACGCGCCGGAGGCACGTCCTAACAGATTGCCTGTCAGATTTACACTGACAGGCAATAATGCTCTGGTATACGAAGTATACCAGAGCATTATAGCAGCGATCGGAACATCGCACAGTAAAGTCCCCTAGTGGTACTAATAAAATCAGTCATCAAAGTGAAATAAAGATTATTAATAAAAAGTACAGTAAAAAAATAAATAAAACCATTTTTTTCCATAAAAAGTGGTTTTATTTAGTAAAAGTGTAAAAAAAAAAAAAAAAGTACACATATGTGGTATCGCCGCGACCGTAATGACTCCATTAATAAAGTTAATATGTAATTTAAACCGCAAAGTGAACACCGTAAAAAAAAAACGCAAAAAACCATGGCGAAATTGCAATTTTTTTCCATTGCCCCCCAAAAAAGTCATAATAAAAATGAATCAATAAGTCCCACGCACCCCAAAACAGTACCATTCAAAACTACGTCTTGTCCCGCAGAAAACAAGCCCAAAAAAACCCTACATTGATGGAAAAATAAAAAAATTACGGCTCTTGGAAAGCGACGATGCAAAAGCAAATAATTTTAGTTCAAAAGTGTTTTTATTGTGCAAAAGTCGTAAAACATAAAAAACCTCTACATATGTGGTATCGCCGTAATCGTACCGACCCATAGAATAAAGGTAACATGTTAATTACGTCGCACAGTGAACGGCGTCAATTTAAAAACGCATAGAACAATGGCGGAATTTCAGTTTTTTTTTATAATCCCCCCCAAAAAGGTTAATAAAAGTTAATATAAAAATTATATGTACCCAAAAATGGTACCATTAAAAAGCACAACTAATCCCGCAAAAAACAAGTCCTCATACAGCTATGTAGACGAAAAAATAAGAACGTTATAGCTCTTTGAATGCGACTATAGAAAAACGAATAAAATAGCTTGGTCATTAGGGCCTAAAATAGGCTGGTCACTAAGGGGTTAAGGGAGAATGCCCAGCTGAAGAAGTACAGTAAAAAAATAAATAAAACCATTTTTTTCCATAAAAAGTGGTTTTATTTAGTAAAAGTGTAAAAAAAAAAAAAAAAGTACACATATGTGGTATCGCCGCGACCGTAATGACTCCATTAATAAAGTTAATATGTAATTTAAACCGCAAAGTGAACACCGTAAAAAAAAAACGCAAAAAACCATGGCGAAATTGCAATTTTTTTCCATTGCCCCCCAAAAAAGTCATAATAAAAATGAATCAATAAGTCCCACGCACCCCAAAACAGTACCATTCAAAACTACGTCTTGTCCCGCAGAAAACAAGCCCAAAAAAACCCTACATTGATGGAAAAATAAAAAAATTACGGCTCTTGGAAAGCGACGATGCAAAAGCAAATAATTTTAGTTCAAAAGTGTTTTTATTGTGCAAAAGTCGTAAAACATAAAAAACCTCTACATATGTGGTATCGCCGTAATCGTACCGACCCATAGAATAAAGGTAACATGTTAATTACGCCGCACAGTGAACGGCGTCAATTTAAAAACGCATAGAACAATGGCGGAATTTCAGTTTTTTTTTATAATCCCCCCCAAAAAGGTTAATAAAAGTTAATATAAAAATTATATGTACCCAAAAATGGTACCATTAAAAAGCACAACTAATCCCGCAAAAAACAAGTCCTCATACAGCTATGTAGACGAAAAAATAAGAACGTTATAGCTCTTTGAATGCGACTATAGAAAAACGAATAAAATAGCTTGGTCATTAGGGCCTAAAATAGGCTGGTCACTAAGGGGTTAAGGGAGAATGCCCAGCTGAAGAAGTGCGTCTTTGAAAATAATTCTCTGCCCTTCCTGGGCTATATCATCCCGGATCAAGGTCTCAAGATAGATCCTGAGAAAGTAAGAGCTGGAATGGCCACGTCCTCAAGGCCTGAGGTCCATACAGCGATTCCTGGGATTCGCCAATTTATACCGGCAGTTTATCCCAAACTTCTCATCACTGACAGCTCCCATCTCTACCCTTACCAAGAAGGGTGTAAACGCCAAGGTGTGGACTCCAGAGGCAGAATCCGCATTTATTAGCCTCAAGAAAGCCTTCACTTCAGCCTCAATCCTCCATCATCCTGACATATCTCGGCAGTTTTCATTGGAGGTGGACGCTTATTCTGTTGGTGCAGGTGCACTTCTGTTCCAGAGGTGCTCCAAAGAAAAGGCAGTTGTATGTGGCTATTACTCGAGACTTTTTTCTTCGACAGAGCGCAATTAATCTATAGGGGATCGGGAGCTACTTGCCATCAAATTTGCTCTGGAGGAATGGAGACATCTTTTAGAGGGCGCAGCTCACCCCATCCTGATCTACACTGACCACAAGAACCTCACTTATCTTCAGTCCGCTCAACGACTAAATCCCCGTCAAGCCAGGTGATCGCTGTTCTTCACCCGTTTCCAATTTGTGCTCCACTACACGGTAGAGTCCCTTCAGAGTATCATAGACCCATCCTGCATTGTCACTGCCAATCCTTTGCAGGTTAGAGGCATCCCTCCGGGGAGGACTTTTGTTTGGTTGGCAGACAGGAGAAGAATTTTCCGCTGGAGACACAGCTCTAAACTGGCTGGGCACGCTGGTGTTCGTAAGACCCGAGACCTGATTGTTCGTCATTTCTGGTGGCCCACGCTACCCAAAGATGTTGTGGACTTTGACTCTTCCTGCACGATGTGTGCTTCTAACAAGGTTGCTCTCTCCAAGCCTGCCAGCCTGCTTCAACCTCTGCCTGTACCCAATGCCTCCTGGCAGCACATTGCAATGGACTTTGTCACAGACCTTCCTCCCTCAGCAGGATGCAACACTGTCTGGGTGGTGGTGGACCGGTTCTCGAAGATGGCACATTTTATCCCACTGACCGGGCTACCTTCTGCTCCCCGACTGGCAAGTCTCTTCATTCAGCATATCTTCCGCTTGCATGGCTTGCCCCTTCACATTGTGTCTAATCGGGGGGTTCAATTTACCTCAAAATTCTGGAGAGCCCTCTGTAGACTCCTGGATGTGAGATTGGACTTTTCCTCTGCCTATCACCCCCAGTCCAATGGGCAAGTCGAGATGATCAACCAGGTCATGAAGAATTGTCTCCGCCACTTCATCTCCTTGCAGCATGATAACTGGGTACAGCTTCTTCCATGGGCCGAGTTCTCGTATAACAACCACACAAGTGAGTCCACCACTTCCACACCGTTTTACATTGTGTACAGTCAACATCTTAGAGTCCCTCTTCCTGTGTCGACTACATATTAGGTACCCACTGCTGACTCTGCATTTGGGGAATTTCTGCAAATCTGGCAACAGACCCGGTCCTCTATTTTTCTGGCAGTCGATCGCATGAAGCGAAAAGTGGATACAAAAAGAAGAGAGCCGCCTCAGTATCTCCAAGGTACCAAAGTCTGGCTGTATTCAGGGAACATCCGTTTAAAGGTGCCTTCATACAAGTTTGATCCCAGGTTCCTCGGTCCTTTTGAGATTTTGCAACAGATAAACCCTGTCTCCTATAAGCTGCGGCTGCCTCCTACCCTCAGAATCCCCAACTCCTTTCATGTGTCCCTCCTGAAACCAGTGGTCCTGAACCACTACAGTAAGACTTCCAGTTCCACAGTTGCTCCCAGCGGTTCTTCTGATGTGTTTGAGGTGAGGGAGATACTGGACTGCAAAAGGGTAGGAGGAAGGACTTTCTATTTGGTGGACTGGAGAGGGTTTTGGTCCTGAGGAGAGGTCCTGGGAGCCGGAAGAGAACCTCAGTGCCCTTGCTCTCATTAAGAAATTCCTCTTTCGCTTTGGCCCCAAGAAGAGGGAGCGTAAGAGGGGGAATACTGTAGCATCCATGGCCGCGGGCCGTCGGATTTACTCTCCTCCCAATGCCCGCAGCCATGGATCAGTGAGCGCTGGCTCGCATCTCCTTCCTAGGAGACGCTAGCGCTCACTTCCGCTCTGGTCCGCTGTGTCGAGTCTTAAAGGGCCAGTGCACACACATGTGAACAATGATCATCATCAACTACACATGATTTCCTGGACTATAAGAAGGGCCCTGCCCTTCTGATCCTTGCCTGAGCGTTGTTAGTGTATTCCAAGTCTTTCTTGCAAATGGTCCCTTAGTGTTTTCCCTTTCCAGTTGTTACCCGTGCCCTGTTACCTGTTCCTGTATCCCGTGCTGTGTTCTTGTTCCTGTGCCTACTAGTGTTGGAGTCGTGTCTACTGCACCTGCTGTCGTTTGCCACATCCTGTGTCATCTGCCATGCCTGTGTCATCTGCCATGTCCAGTGCCATCATCCACGTCCAGTGTGATCCACCACGTCTGGCGCAGCGTGCTGCACTTGCTGTTATCTGCCACGTCCAGTGCCATCTTCCTCGTCCAGTGTGATCCGCCACGTTTGGCGTAACGTGCTGCATCTGCTGTCATTTGCCAAGTCTGGCGTAACCTGCTGCACCCACCTCCATCCGTGCCAAAGCCTCGGCCACTGTCTGAACTATTCAGATACCATTGTGCGGGACTTTGTATTGCTGGGGTGCTCTGTGGTTTGGCCAGCTGCCTCCCCGCTACGGCGGTGAGGCCTAGTGTGTCCACATACCCACAGACAGTCAGCAAGTGACTAGAAGACAAATGTGTGACCAGATTTTCGTAGAATAATGTGGAAGGGCTGGCCCCAGCAATAGGATGCTCCTGCCCATCTAATGGCCTCCAGTAGGGGTTTGACCCTGCATCTCATGTACAATGTTAGTCTGGATATGTCCGGTAGTATCAAAATGTACCCAAGTACGGTGCAGTATGTTTTCTTTTTGTTTATAGAAATGGACTCTACAGAGAACGTCTCTAGGATGATTAGGGTCTCTGCTTCTGGGGCCAGCTGAGCGATGGTCCCTGTCGAGTTCAAGGGGGCCTCCGCTGGGCGATCCAGCATTTTATTAATAACCTGCCTCATGCAGGTCTTCCGATGTTGTGGATTCAGGGATATCCCGCAGTTTTAAGTTAATATGTCTTCCCCTGTTTTTGACATCTGTATAGCTTGTGTACTCACAGTGGTGGCGAGTGTTGTACATCCAGAGGCAAGCGACATGTTGTGGTTCTCCAAATGAGTGACACGGTCGTCTAGAGAATGGACGGCCAGTGAAACTTCCTGTATGGCTTCGGCCTGTTTTTCTTCAAGGTGCGCCATGTGCGTATCCATGTCCACTCTAGTGGGGAGAGCTCTCCCCATCTCCCACAGTTCGGTGAGGGTTCTGTCCGTTGGGGTATACGGGGACGAAAAGGCATATGAAGCCGCTGCTGAGGTTGGATGGGATGGTTAGAATACCGCCGGAGGCTCTTGTTGGCACAAGTGCGCTGGCACCAGGGGAGGACGCCATTACTAGTTCAGGTGGTGGGTCATATTTTAAACATTGTTGCGGAGTTGATGGTTGCAGGAACTGAACCAAGGAGGCATTGCGTGATGCACTAGAAGTTCTAGTCTTCCCTTTTCCACTAGGCATGTCCGACCGTGCAGGGTAAGTAGAGATATTTGCAGTGTTCAACTGGAGATGTCGGGAGCTCTGGGAAAATGCTGCCTTACGCTGCCATGTCTAAGCCACACCCCCTTCTATCAGCTTGTTTCATCAACCGTGCCACTGCCTGCAAGACTGCTGACTTGGTTTGTTGTCACATGTGGAGAAAGCTTCCGTAGGAAATATTGGTTGCGGGAATTTTGGAGGTAGCAGGCACAGGAAGAGGCACACGAGGATGTTGGCTGTAAACTGTGAAAAACGGAGTAGTAGCAGTGGATTCACTTGTATGATTATTATATGTGAATTCGGCCCATGGAAGGAGTTGTACCCAGTTGTCATGTTCAGCTGAAACTAAATGGCGGAGATAGTTTTCAAGCACTTTATTAATTCGTTCAACTTGGCCATTGGATTGTGGGTGGTAAGCAGAAGAGAAGTCCAGTTTTACATCCAGAAGTTTACACAGCGCTCTCCAGAATGTGGTTGTGAACTGGACACAGTGATCAGAAACAATGTGGAGAGGCAATCCGTGCAGGCGAAAGACTTGTCAGGCGATAGAGCTGAGGGATGAAATGTGCCATCTTGGAGAAACGATCTACAATGACCCAGACAGTGGTGCATCCAGCAGAGGAAGATCTGTAATAAAATCTATGGCTATATGCTGCCAGGGAGTATCAGGTACTGGCAGAGGTTGGAGTAGACCCGCAGGCTTGGAATCAGAAACTTTCTTTTGAGCACACTTCAAAGGTGGAGACAAAGTCCTGGACATCTTTGGGTAGCGTGGGCCACCAATAGTGGTGAGTGATGAAATCCTGGATTTTTTGAATGCCAGAATGGCTTGCCAACTTGAAGTTGTGACCCCAGGAAAGTGTTTTCCTCCTGTCTGCAGGAGGGACATAGATTTTCACAGTCTTTCACTGGATTAACAGCTATTATGTGTGAGGAGTCAATTATATGCTTTAGATCCTCTTCATGGTCGGTTGTCTCAAAGGAGCGGGATAGAGCATCTGCCTTGACAATTTGGTCCGCTAGACGAAAATGAAGTTGAAAATTAAACCTGGCAAAGAAAAGCGACCACTTGGCTTGATGTGGATTTAATCATTGTGCCGACTGTAAGTAGGTGGTTCTTGTGGTTTGTGTAAATGACAAATGGGTCTGCCGAAACTTCCAACAGATGTCTCCACTGTTTTAGGGCCAACTTGATGGCTGGAAGCTCACGATCTCCAATAGAATAGTTCCTCTCTGCTGCCGAGAAGAGTTTAGAGAAAAAGCCACAGGAGACAGCTTTTCCCTTTCTTTGGAAGAAGAGTGCTCGAGCACCAATGGAAGAGGCGTCAACCTCGAACGAGAACTGACGGGAGACATCTGGATGGTGTAGAACGGAGGAGGAGGTGAAGGACCTTTTAAGCTCTGAGAATGCAGATTTCGCTTCAGGGGGCCAATGCTTTGCATTTGCTTCTTGGTGAGGGCAGATAAGGGAGCAGTAAGCAAAGAAAAGTTAGAGATAAATTGTCTGTAGAAGTTCGCAAAACCCAGAAATGTTTCTGTATAGCACCAAGGTGTTGAGGACGAGGCCAATCTAGAACCGACTTTACTTTTTCTGGATCCATCTGGAGTCCATGATCAGAGACAATATAGCCCAGGAAGGGCCAGGATTTTTTTTTCGAAGATGCATTTCTCCAATTTAGTGTAGAGGTTGTTAAGCGCGACAGTACTTGGCGAAAATGTTTTCGGTGTGTCATCAGATTAGGTGAGTAGGACAAATTCCGGGAACACAGCTGAAGCATTACACAAACTGAAGGGCATCACGATATATTAATCGTCTCGGGTGTTGAACGCAGTTTTCCACTTGTCACCCTTGCGGATACAGATCAAGTTATAAGCCCCACGGAGATCCAGCTTAGGGAAAATCTTGGCTCTACAAATACGTTCGAAGAGCTCAGAGATAAGCGGCAAGGGGTACTTGTTTTTGACAGTGATCTTATTCAGACCACGATAGTCTATGCAGGGCCGGAGGGATCCATCTTTTTTCCCTACAAAGAAAAATCCGGCTGCGGCTGGAGACGTTGACTTCCTAATAAACCCCCACTCGAGGTTTTCCTTGACATATGCCGACATGGCTTGGGTCTCGGGCAGAGAGAGAGGATATACACCCGTCCACAAGGAGCCGAAGTCCCAGGAAGAAACTCTATTGGACAGTCATATGGACGATGTGGAGGCAAGGTCTTAGCCTCCTTCTTGCTGAACAAGTCTGTACAGCAGGCATATTAGGTAGACCAGGGAGCGACTGAGACACTGGAGGTCGGGCAGGGCAAACCACAGCAGAGGTAACAGCAATAGCCCCACTGAAGAATTTCCACAGAATTCCAATCAATCACTGATGTGATCAGTCCTGCGAAGCCAGGGTAATCCCAACAGAGCTGGATTAATAACCACGGGTGAAACGTAGAAGGCTATTTGTTCAGAATGTAGAGCACCCACTTGTAACTTCAAGGGTTCAGTGATGAGCAGAATTGGGTCCAGCAACTGATGACCATTCACGGAAGCCACCGCTAGAGGTTTCTTTAGACGAGGGAGATGTGGGCAAGTGGAGCTGGTCTACTAAAGTCTGGTGTATGACGTTCCCGGCCACTCCAGAGTCCATATAGGCGAGACAGGATGTGAGGCTTCACCAACGAGGATAGAGGCTGTGATCGAGAGTTTAGGAGAGGATTTTATAGAAGATATGGGTTCACCTAGGGTAGTCTCTCCTATCAACCCTGAGTGCTGGAGTTCCCCGGCTTCTGAGGACTCTGATGCACAAAGTGACCCTTTGTCCCACAGTACATACACAAGTTAGCAGCGCGTCTGTGTTACTGATACTGGTCTGATATTCTGAACCGGTCAACCTGCATAGGCTCTTCAGAAGCAGTAGTGGAAGGGGAGGAAGCAGGGGTCTTTGAAACTTAGGCGCCAGTGTAGAGAATTTTCTCTCTTGGAGGGCTCATTGAGAGTGTTCCCGGAACCTCAGGTCTATGCGGGTGGACAACATTATCAGGAAATCCATAGATGGGAGATCATGACCTGCCAGCTCATCTTTGATCCTACCGGCTAATCCTTGCCAGAAGGTCGCCACTAGAGCCTCATCATTCCAGGCAAGCTCTGCTGTGAGCGTACGAAATTGGATGGCATATTCGCCCACAGTCGAATTTGCCTGACGTAGAGAGAGAATGGAAGCGGCGGCTGAGGACGTATGGCCTGGTTTCTCAAAGATGGTACAGAAGGTGTCCAGGAAGAGCTGCAAATTAGTGGACTCGGGTCCTTTCGTTTCCCAGATGGGATTCGCCCATGCCAATGCCTTGCTAGACAAAAGGGAGACGATGAAGGCTATTTTCGACTGGTATGATGGAAACAAATGGGAAGTAAATTTAAATTGAGGATGCCTCGATAGGTTTTGGAGTCCTCATCATAGCGGGGGGGAAGTGGCAATTGAATTCCGTCTCCGGAGCTGACTGGAACTATGGCAGTCTGAGGAGTAGATTGAGCTACAGCTTGTGGAGCTGCTAGAGTAGGAACAGGGCTGATGTAGAGGCGACTGGCATTGGTATTAACCCCCTGCAGTAGCTGATCCTGGCATAATCGGAAGTCTCGCATATCATCTTGCATAACTTGAACCGCTATCTTGGGTTTGCTAGCGAGGTTCATGGCCTGAGAAAACTGTAACGTCCACTGGGGATGTGAACCCACTGGACTACTCCGCAGTAACAGAGTAGTTGCTGGCCGGACAGATATGGGAAAGTTAAACGGACCCAATTGGAGTCATACAAACCAAAATACACAAAATATCTATATAAAATATACCCTTTATTTAATATATTTAAAATACACAGTGGTAAAAATATATAAAAAGTATGGAACAATTTGTGAGCCAAAAGACACTTTCCACTAAATGTGGAATTAGGCACTTAACATGATGCAGTTAGTATCCCAAAATAAAAAAAATAATGCAATAGATGGCTACCAAAAGAACATATATATTATTCCTGCAAACCTAGCATGCAATGAAATGGGTTAAGGAAACAAAGCAAAAGAAGGTGTATATGTATGAACAGAAAAATGCATGTTTCCTCTCCTGCAGAAGATATATAATGCTATTAGTAAGGTATCACTTATTGGTATTTGACAGAAGAAGAAGTCATATTTAAAGAGGCTCTGTCACCAGATTATAAGTGTCCTGTCTCCTACATAGTCTGATCGGCGCTGTAATGTAGATAACAGCAGTTTTTTTTATTTTGAAAAACGATCATTTTTGGGCAAGTTATGAGCAATTTTAGATTTATGCTAATTAGTTTCTTAAAGACCAACTGGTCGTGTTTTTACTTTTGACCAAGTGGGTGTTGTAAAGAAGTGTATGACGCTGACCAATCAGTGGCCGATCAGCGTCATACACTTCTCATTGTTCCAGCCCAGCTTCTTTCACTGCACAATCACACTGTGCTGTGGATCATGCTGGGCTGGAACAATGAGAAGTGTATGAGGCTGATTGGTCACTGATTGGTCAGCCTCATAAACTTCTTTACAACACCCACTTGGTCAAAAGTAAAAACACGCCCAGTTGGTCTTTAAGAAACTCATTAGAATAAATCTAAAATTGCTCATAACTTGCTCAAAAATGATCGTTTATCAAAATATAAACCACTGCTGTTATCTACATTACAGCGCCGATCAGACTATGTAGGAGATAGGGCACTTATAATCTGGTGACAGAGCCTCTTTAAGGATAAAGACAGCACAAATAGATGTAAGGCCTATATAAGGTGGATGGTCCGCCTCGACGTGCGTTTCTCATTAGTATTCCTCAGGAGATATAGGAGTCACAGGTAGATAGTACCTTGGTGGCAGGCAGGTCACAGTCAGGTAGTGGAAGCAGGATGGTGCCGGATTACTGAAAGCAGGCTGGTGCTGGATAACTGGAAGTAGCCTTGTGCCGAATTACTGGAAGCAGGCTGGGGCTGGAATACTGGAAATAGGCTGGTGCTGGATAACTGGAAGCAGGCTTGGGCTAGATTAAGACCCCCGGACGAAGTAGGTGGCGTAACACGTGTTGGGGATCAGGGTCCTCCTTTTTGTGCCTGTCTAGTCTAATTATTTTCCCTAACTCGACACTTGTCAGTATATGGCTGCTGCATTTATTGTTCAGGCACTTGCACTGCTGTATTTATCCATGCATTTTTTTCTATAGGTTTTTGGTACTTGTGTGGGGATCCTTGTATCATGGGTTTGTTATTCCACTTTACATTCTGTATTTTATCTTGTATCTAACAAAGATGTTATATTTTGCATTATACTGGTTATCCTGCCTGTATTTTGTGATAGGAGTACTGGATTACGGGGAGCAAGACTGATCATGGACATGGACTCAGGATGTAGGACTTGACACAGATACAGAATTGGTCACAGACACTGAACTCAGTATACAGGACTTGACACGGATACAGGAGTGGTCACGGATACTGGACTCAAAATACAGGATAGTCACGGACACAGGTTTCAGGAAACGGGATACGGAACCTTCGCAGACTAACAATGAGTTAGTAACAACATTGCTCAGGCACTGGGTTAGTGGGCAGCGTTCCTTAAATAGTCCAGGTTATCCAGGCTAGGCTGGGGACACTTTTACGCTGGCCCTTTAAGAACAAGCACTAGCGTGCGCACCCTGCAGGCACAGTCCTGGGGAGGAGGAGGCAGAAAGCAGAGCGTGATGGAATCCCTGGGAGGGGACACGCGGGCGGGGATACACAGTCCTGCGTTCGCAGGAATGCCGGAAGTCATCGACAGCGGGCATACCAATCCCTTTCCTTGTTATATATTGTGTCTGGTATCGCAACTAAGCCCCATGCTACAGTGCCACTCTTGTTTGATGGTTGTGCCTGGTGTTACAGGTCAGCCCTATTCACTGAAAAAGGACTGACAGCCCATGAACAAGGGAGGAACTGACGATGGATAGAGGCCCTTTTTTTCCTCTCCTCAGATAACCCCTCTAAGTTTAAGACTTAGTTGTAGTTTCTTGATTTTTAACATACAAGTAATAGTGTTATGGGAAAAAAATTATACGTTTTAATGAATAGGAGAGTGGGTATGCATGAACATGAGAAAGAATGGGCCCCCAATACACTAGATTAGGAGGCTTTATATGCAATAGGCAGAAAATGAATAAAATAAAAGACATGTTATTTCATACTATGGCAATTTGTATGGATATATTTCATTTTTTTTTCTTCCCTTTAATGACAAAACTACAATAATACCAAACTCCTGTATAGTTTTACCTTAGTATTTAGAATATGCTATGGACCGCAATAAGACAAGAATGTGGGTTTTCTTATTCATTATTTCTCTCTTCCTCTAGGACATTCTGCAGAAATAAAACGAATCTGTTACTGGGTTTTTGATTAACGTTACATTCTGGGCCTCGGCTGCCTCTCCGATTGGTACAGAAGGCCATTTAAAAAAAATCAATAAAAAAAAAAATCAATTTGTGCCTTTGTTAACAAGTGAACATATTTTTTTACAACGCTAGGTGGAAAAGATGCTCTGACCTGGTTACACCTCTTATGTTCCATACCTGGACTATTGCCTTGTAAATGTGTTGAATAAATACAACTACATCTTGTCACGGGAAGTAGTTCCCATTTCCTTTCTGAATGTAGATGAATGTGTAAATGAGTCAGTGGATGAGAGATTCAGATTTAAACACCATTCCTTACTGTTTGGGTTTGTCCACAAACAACGGAATTGCTGAAAGAAAATTTCTGCAGCAATTCCGTTGAAAGTTGCAGATTTTCCGCTGCTGCAAAAACGCACCATTTGTCTGTCGTTTTTTTTCGGCAGAAAATGTTGCGTATTTTGCTGGGTTTTTCACAATGTTGGGAGACAGTGACATCTCCTCTGAAAAACGCAGCAATTCTGTCCACATTCAGCAGCAGGAATTGACGTGCTGAAGTCCGAAAATTATGCACCGCAGGTCAATTTCGGCTCAGAATTTTTACGCAGCATGTGGATGAGATTTGTTAAATCTCAACCACTATGCTGCTACTGTATTCTGCTGTGTTTTTTCCGTCCGCAATTCCATATGGAAAAAACGCAGCAATTCTGCACGGAATTGCTGCGTGTGGACGAGCCCTTACAGGGCATTCAAAAAAATGCCATACACACACACACATACACAATCAATCAGTTATGAAAAAAGTCAAACAGAAGTCTGAGCCGTATGTATTACAGATATAATATAATGTATATGTTGCATACTGTATATATAAATAAACAGTAAGGAGCAGACTCTCAGAAAATTACTTTAGAGAACATCCTTTTATATTATTATTACTATTATTATTGTAGGGATATTTATAAACTTTATGCTGGAGGTCATGCATCATAATAAATGAATGAAAAGTCCAAAAACTGTGTAGATGGATGAAAGTTAGCATTCCTAATTCTCTCAACATGTTCAGCTTGGTGGAAAATGCAAGTTATTTAATCAGAGCAAGACGGGAAAAACAGTTGTCATACAGCTTTGCTGACTCCACTTAACACTGGGAGAAATAAAAGGATTGGACAGGAAAAATCCAACCTGTTCATTGTACATTTCACTTCCCCCTATAGCAATTCTGCTGGATATACCAGGCCTTATAATGGTTAGAATGTTGGAGGAGTCCATTAAAATATTAACCAGATTCCATTGACATAATACAAGTTCTTCTGCCAGGTCTAGTTGTAGGGTGACATTTTACTATTTTTCAAATAACATTTTAAACATTGGGAGAAGCTTTGGAATATCCTAATGGTCCTATTACACGGCCCAATATGGACCATGTAAACAAGCGCAGATCAATGAGACAGCTCGTTGATCACTGCTTGTTTGCTCCTTTCACAAGAATCGCTCGTCCTCATACATTTCGATCATGTCAGCAGCACGTCTCTCTGCTTACACAGGGAGATGTGCTGCCAATAACGATAATATTTTAGGCTGCAGAAACTATATGATAAGCTTACACAGGGCAATGACCGGGAACGAGCGTTCTGTGATGCCCGATCATTGGCCCATGTAATAGGGCCAGTACTTGTTAGGAGGGTCCCTTGACAATAAGCTGATCAGAAAGTATCTCCCTGATAGGACCCCAATGGTCAGCAGTAATCTGTGGGGAAACCTGGCAGTAAGTGTTCAATTTCCCTGCAGCGCCACCACAGGGGAAATTTAAGCATTACACAGTGCTTTTTCAAATCAATAGATTGTCTGAGACATACAGGACAGTACAGGTCCTCAAGAGCGAGAGACGCTCTTTGTCCCTGCTCTCCTCTCTGGCAGAGAGATGAGGATCCTGAACTCAGAATTCCCTAATACGGTACATGAAAATGCGTTTTCTGAACTACAAAAAACCCTTTAACAAATTTTTTAGGGAATAGAGTAGTACATATTACCATGCATAGTTAAAGTAATAGAGGGCAACAAATAGAGAGTTGTTGAATATAAATGTTGAGTTCCTATGTCCCTATTGTTTAGGAAAAGTGCTATTTTTTCTAGATCCATGACTATTACTGTTGTAAAATTAAAAATGTATCCATGGGTTTCAACGATTAAGGCCCCATGCACACGACCGTGCCCGCAATCACGGCCCGCGATTGCGGGCACGGCCGGCCGCTGACTGACAGCCGCATTTTCGGGCCGTGCTTCCATACAAAGTATGGGAGCACGGCCCGCAAAATGCGAAAGAACGGACATGTTCCATAATTCCCGGAACATTTCCACGGCACTGACACTCTTCCGTAGTGCTACGGAAAGGTGTCAGTGTTCAATGAAAGTGAATGGCTCAGTTTTTGCGGACCGCAATTGCGGTCCGCAAAAACGGAGGTTTTTTACGGTCGTGTGCATGGGGCCTAAATATAACTATATACAGGGGCATACAGGTAATACATAATCATTCGTATTTGGCATAAAAACAAAAACAAACAAAACAGAACAATTCACAAATATTTTACAATGATTGTAAATTTTAGCCCATACAATAATATACAGAGATTGAGGGGCAACAATATCATGCTGCAATGGGAAAAGAAATGGTGCAAAATAATAATAAAATAACAAAAGTAATAATAACTTAATTAAAAATAATATAAACCATTTAAGTCTCTAGCTTTAATGTCCTGAGTATTTGGGTGAATAATTACTGTCAGGTTCTGAGATCAAGTATTATAGGTGCAGCTAAATTCTTTGGCAGCTTTCGATATAGAAGATCACAGAGGTAAAAATTTCTAAATGGAGCGGATGGACACACCTCAATGTGAAGGACAATTAGAAAAAAAACGTGCAAACTGTGCAAGTACAAGCAGAATCGGAAGACATCTTAGAAGGGATTTCATAATTGTCTCTTAAATTCGAGTCCGACTTGCAGAATCAGAGCGTGGGCTGCACAATGTCAGTGCACTTGGTTCTTGTATGAGTAATATTCCTTCTCTGTCACAAACTAGTGGATTTGATCTCCTGAGCTCCAAGCCAGCCATTTTTCTCATTGTGTGATTTAGCTCTGCGCATTGTGAATTCTTCAGTGATTTCTAAAACACTTTTTCCTTTGGTCTCTGGGAGGAAGAATCCAATATATACAGTCGTGCTGACACATACCACTAGAAATGGCATAAAGCAATAATGACGAAGTCCTTGCTAGAAAAGAAAGAACATTGGTTCGTTGGTGGCAGTGTAAATACTTGCAGGCAAAACTTCTAGTCAGAAATAGAAAGCAAGGTCTATGGTCAAGCAGTAAGGATAAAATTAAAGGTAATAGCCATAAATTGTAATAATAAATCTATGCTGAAATGACACTCTTTCGGCATACAAATCTGACTATATATGTCGGGGCTCTACCTGACAAATATGCTGAGCCTCAGTGCAGACATAGGGCACTTGATCGGCCGAACGAGCGGGAACACTTGTTCCCAGTCAATCCCTCAGGCGACGATCAACCGACAAATGAGCTAACGCTGGTCCGACGAGTGATTGCATCTTTTATGTAGGAAAAAAAATATATATTCCTTGTCAGCATTGCAGCACATCTCCCTGTGTAAACAATATGCAGACTATGTGGACGAATGATCGTATTAACGATCGTTCACCCCGACAGTCACGATGATATCTCCATGTAAATGGAGTTAAACAAGCACCGATTGACATATGATTATTGTCGATTAGCACTCGTTACCGGCAGGAAGTCTGCCTGTGTAAAAGGACCCTTATCGTATTATCTTAAAGGGGTCGTTCACTTATATATAATTGCTCACTGTTCTAATGCATTCTGACATGCTGGTTTTAGGAAAAATAAAACTGCCACAGAACCAGAATGTGTGAATACATCGTGGATACAAAAAGCAATTAACAATAATACTTTTGTTTCTTGTTGATATAATTTGTCACATTGTTAAACAAAAACATTCATTGTCCGACTTTTCTTATACATTGCATGTACGACTGACTTTACGCTGGTAAACAGTGGTGAGTGTGTGTACAATAATTGTAAGGTGGTCAATGCTCATCTTTGGTGGTATATAAACTGGGAATGCACCTTTAGACATCAATTCATCAGAGCCAATGATAGTAATCATGTTGGTAGGAGCACAGCATATGAAGAGCACATACAAGAAATATATGGTATTGCAGCCGGGCATATGACACCGATTGTTTTTCAGTGCCCTGTCAGTCATTTCACCTGACTTTACAGGAGGTGAGTAATATGGTTGTTGTGACTGTGTGCGAACTATATACAGATAGTTTAGATAAATTCCACAAAAATGTCAACAGTCTGTACTCACCATAATGAAAGGAAAGGCCAAGCCTACCACAAATAGTATTAGCCACATGACGGAGCCACAGATCATGTATGCAGCAGGTCGGGCCATCTGGTCAAATATCTCCGCTGGCATTAAACCAGTAACTCCAGCTATTAGTTTAGAAAGAAACATGGAAGCAATTGATTTTGGTCCTGAAAATACAGAGCTATCTGCGAACACAGTAACTCTGTAGAAACCTTTATTTTAAACTAAGGAAACAACACTTTTGACTAGTAATAGTATCAGCTACTACTAGTAATAGTAGTATTGTCAGGGATCATTACCATGTATATTGTTTGCAAAAATATTATTGCTTTATATCAGTATATTTCACAAAGAGATGGATCTATGGAACACAAAGGAGCCTGTATCAGGGACACGCCTATGGAAGAGACCGCCCCTGGAATGCAAGGATAGTGTACAGATGGACTTACAGCTGAGGAGCCAATGGGGCTTAAGCACGTCCCACATCTCTAGGGGGGAGATTGTGTTTCTTTCTTTGTTCAATAAAATGTTCAGTTCTTACTTCCTACTAAACTGAGGGAAGATGTGTACCAACATTTGTCTGTTTGGTGTACTTTTTCCATGCATGCCCTCAGATTCCAACATACAGAGGTGGTTATTCGGTGTGAAATAACAGGGAAAAGGAAGTTTTACCCTGACGGTATCAACTACTATTGATATTCAAGTACATGAGGTTCAGAGGTTCTATATGCATTTGGGACAAGTCATGGACATTTGTGTTACAGTTCCATATTTACCTGGACCAATTCCAAAACTCAAGATGTAGGCAAAAATACAGACCATGCTGAGATGCGGCATCCATATAATGTGTTCCTAGTAGATAGGAAACTTTTGTTTAGGTTAAGAAGCGTTTAACATTCAGTAGCTGAGCACAGTAATGTTCTCAGTGCATAGGATGGCAGGGCGCTGAGCTCTTTTACACATCATTTTATTATTTGATGGTGTGATTCAGTATAACAAGTCAGGCAAATGCTTGTGAAGACTAATGTAGTGAGCATATGAGTCCAGCTTTCCCCACCCACACCCACTGACAAACATTTACATGGCTTTTTAAACTGAAGTACGCCATCATATAATATAAATCTACCGTATATATGCCAGAGCTCTGCACCCCTCATCCCTGGCTGTCCCCATTATTCCAGTACAGCCTAATAGAATAAATATTGAAATACTAGTTTGTAAAATATTTTAGGTACAAGGATGTTTGCCACTGACTATTTTACACTTACAGTGGGATACAAATATAACTTTAAAATGCATATATTTAATTGCTTTCCATTATGCTGTATTCACACATGGGGCATTACACGCAAAACGACCGCGACATGTGAATACAGCCTTACACTTACACCAGTCTTTATCAATGGTGCGAATGGTTTTGAAAAAGATGTGCAAAGCTTGTACCTGCTGAGATAAGGCCACCATAAAAACCACAGCCCACACAGACATCAAGCTGTATCCCCCCATCACCAGCATACGGCGTCCAACACGATCAATGACTAAAGTCTAAAAGATAAAATCATTGGAAGATGCGTAATAATAATAATAAGTAATAATATTTAATTCTATATACGTAGTTTATAGATTGGCCCTTGGAAGACATTTTTTTTTAGAAATTATCACTACTAAGACAAGTTACAGAGAATCTGTCAGCTCCTTTGACAAATTTGTTTCTAAATAATTCTGGAGCACCTTCTGCATTCTGCCATTCCTCTGTTATTCCTCCTGGAAATTCATTTATAAAAAACAGACTTGCTAAGAGAGCCGACAGAGCCTCCTTAATAGAATGTAAGTTCTTTAGGGAGTACTACTCACACAAGCGATTGAAGTGATGAGTTCACAACTTCCTGTACCAATCACAACATACTGAATCTTCTCCGGGGCAATCCCAGCTGTTTGAAATACATAGGATGCATAGAAATACATCTAAAGAGACATAAGATGAAATATCAATGAGTAATGTTATTGTGTTAAAAGTTGGAATAGTAGTCTGAAATGACGTAAATATACAAGATAGGACATGTTTTGTCTCACCGAGTCATTACCACAGAGTTGCATAGCACTGCTGAGAACCACTATAGTGAGAAGCTGCCGTCGCAGGGATGGATCATGTATTATCTCACACGGACCCTTTGCCCTCTGTCCTTGTATAGCTGTCTGCTCCGCCATCATCTCCTCCACCTCACTACTGAAATCACAATTCCCCCGAAGCCGACGTAAAGCTGCACACAATAAAACGTTCAGCAAACAGGACATCAGAGTTCAGGCTTAGCTAGTATGCAAAAGCTACAACTATATACATTTCAGACCAGTGATTGACAAGATTCTTACCAACTACACAGGAATCTTTGTCCTTTAAATCAATTAACAGATATCGAGGACTTTCAGGAACCCAAGGAAGGAGCATCAGTTGTAGGATACCTGGAACCACGTTGCTAGCTAGGAGAAGGGGCCATAGCTCCTCACTGCCCAATATCTCCCTAGAATTAGATACAAAGCTGTATTGAAATCGCTCAAGGTATATAAAAGAGTCAAGACAAACCATGGAAATGTTGCCATGCTTTTAGCAGTCAGAGGTAACCCCCGCAGGGGTCAGATGTAACTTCCGCAGGGGTGTGCTGGGATGTTGACAGAGGACTGTAAAAAAAATCACCATGTTTTTGTCTTATTTTAGACTTGACTGATGGATAAAAATTCAGTTTGAGAATCAAGCATTGTTGGCAAAGTTTGGGTGGCCTGCTTGACGGGCAAGGAAGACAAACTACCGCATCCAGTAGATATTATTATTCTATAACCACTGTAAATATAAAAAAAACATACCAAAACCTGTTGTACAAAAAACACAAAAGTTATTTCTAGAATTTCTAGTCTCGCGCACACATGCTTGCACTGAATGACTTCTTCAAGGAATATGAGGGGAAGACTCACATAGCAGTTACCATTATAATGTATTTTAGGATAGTATGGAGAAATTTTACACTTGGATATATCCTTTATCCCTAGTTTTGTAAATGTTTTTTTCCCCTTGGACTTGTTTTTCACAACGTGGCAGATGTCACTGAAAACACACATCTTATGGATTCTATATAAATTAACATAGCGATCACAAAAAATGAGAGTTCACGTGTTTTACAGTCATTATTTAAAGAGTCCCTAATGTCAAATATTACATCAAGGAATTACAATTCCCTAATTCACACTTATTACAGGTGGGATGAATCCTTTACGGCTGCAGGGAAATGCCAACTGCATTACCCACATACATTAGTGAGATATATAGTGACCTAATGTGTAGAAAAATATATTATATTTAAAGGACCAGTGTCACGAAAAAAAAAAAATTTTTAGACCAATTTGCTTTTAGTGTTTTATTAAATATTTTTTTATTTATTTGTGTGTTTGTGTTTTACTTTTTTTTATTTTTTCACTTTTTCTTGTCCATGGGGGCTGCCATTTTTTTTTCCACCTCTGTATGTGTCGATTAACGACACATACAGACATGGAATACGGCACATACATTCCCATAGTGAATGCGAACGGGGCCCGTTCCATCCACTATGGTGTACGCCGTCTGTGTGGGAACGGCGCATGCACTGCTCCCACACAGTCCAAATAGAACTGTGCGACGTCCGGCGCCATTTTCTTGTGGACCGGAAGTCGCGGCCGGACACTAAGATTACTACTTCCGGTCGCGGCTTCCGGACTTGTGCACTTGGAGCGGCGGTAGCAGACGGAGCGGACGGACCGGAGGGAGCGGCGGCGACTGGAGCAGGTAAGTTATTTCTATGTATGTTCGTGTTTTACTGTGTGTTTACTACTGTATGTTAACCTACTACACTGTGTGTTAGCTCAAAAAATGGCGACACACAGTGTAGGAGGTTTGACCGTTCAATCCCCTCGTTTCTCCCGGCACTAGCCAGGATAAAGGAGGGGAGGATTCTGAGAGCTCACTAGAGCGAGGGATTTTTTCCCAATTTTGCAGCATAAAGCAATGTGGTTGCTTTACCACATGCAATGCTGCAATTTTGGGAATTGCTCCATCTAGTGACCAGCACTGGGAAATATTATAAATTAGAATCTAATTTATAATATTTCCTGACTCGTGAAAAAAATTAAAAAATTAGAACAATGTTTAATCACCTATACACTAACTGTTTAACTAAGAAAATTATTTTTTTCTAGCGACACATTCCCTTTAAAGAGGCTCTGTCACCAGATTTTGCAACCCCTATCTCCTATTGCAGCAGATAGGCGCTGCAATGTAGATTACAGTAACGTTTTTATTTTTAAAAAACGAGCATTTTTGGCCAAGTTATGACCATTTTTGTATTTATGCAAATGAGGCTTGCAAAAGTCCAAGTGGGTGTGTTTAAAAGTAAAAGTCCAAGTGGGCGTGTATTAGGTGCGTACATCGGGGCGTTTTTACTAGCTGGGCGTTCTGATGAGAAGTATCATCCACTTCTCTTCAGAGCGCCCAGCTTCTGCCAGATCACGCTGTGACGTCACTCACAGGTCCTGCATCGTGTCAGACGAGCGAGGACACATCGGCACCAGAGGCTACAGCCTATCTGCTGCAATAGCAGATAGGGGTTGCAAAATCTGGTGACAGAGCCTCTTTAAGCCAATATGAAAACCACATTTTCCATTCTCAGGAATGGTCTTTGTTTGAAGTCTTAAATGTATTCTTTTTTACATTTCACAGTTACCTGAGTCCTACCACTTGCCCCATTACTAGCCCAATAGCAGTACTGACTGCACATGATAGAGCTCCTGTACCACGTAGTTTTTTGGGAGCGCTTTCCCCAAGATACATAGGTTGAATATTCATGCTGACTCCTAGAGAAAAGGAAAAGACAAGAGTGTGCATAAGAATAAAAATCCTTATAGCTCCTCAATAGTCCTACATTTTTTTTCTCTCAATATTCCACCTATCTGAAATAAACAATTTTTACCTGAATTCACACCAGCTAAGATTCTCCCCAGTATGATCATTTCAAAGGACTTGGCATAGCGGCTAAACCCACAAAAGATTGCAGAGAGCATTATAAAGAGATTGTTGAAGAGCAGAGACTTCTTTCTGCAAATGTAAGGTAAATACATAGACAGTAATAATGAAAATACTGTAGATAGATATTGACTTTAAATAATAACAACAGTAAGGGCCTGTTCACATCAGCATTAGGTTCCGTTGATGGAGGGGGCAACCCCATTTTTCTTACAGCTTAGATTTTGCTCACACTATTGACCGCAGCATCTAAGTGGTTAAACGGCCAGGATCTGAGTTATCTCCAATCCCGGTTGTTGCAGTGAGATGCCAGCTGTGACATACAGCCAACACCCACTGAGTAAAAAGCAGCCTAAACCTGTGAGCCCGCTTCAGACTGCTCTTTGGCAGCTGTGACCTACAGTTATGTCATATGTTGCCAAGGGGTTAAAATGTTAAAACCATTTTAATATCTATTGTCAATGCTGAGATATTATCCCTTAGGCCTTATTCATATGAGCGTTGAATACGTCCGTGTGACAGCCGTTGAAACAACGTCCGTCACACGGACCTATGTAATTCAATGGGGCCGTTCACATGGCCGTTGTTTCAGCAGAGCGTGTGAACGGCCCCATTGAATTACATAGGTCCGTGTGACGGCCGCTGTTTCAATGGCCGTCACACAGACGTATTCATCGCTCGTGTGAACAAGGCCTATTTTTTCCACGCATCCCTCCATAGACTCTAGTCTATGGGGGATGCGTGATAACGCGTCCTGCAGGGTACAACACGGATGCACCTCGGACATGAAAAACTGTAGTTTTTCACTTGCGAGGTTTGCAACGTTTGTGTGAATCTAGCATTATTGAAAGAGATTCCATTTCCTGCGCTGATTTTTGTCATCTGCAGTGTTATCATGAGGACTTTGTGCAAACATACGGCGGCCAGAATAAATCTTTTAGGTGGCCACCATTAGGCTTTTAGGCCCAGAATTTTGAGCAATCACATCTCTGCATGGATCTCTGCTCCCTGTGCCTGACACGTCTCTCTCTCACCGATAGGGAGAAATGCTTCAGTCACAAGGAGGAGGGCAGGGGAAGGGGGAGCGGAGGCTATTACATTAGCAATTATTCAGTGTATAAGGTAGGATATCAAGTCAGCATTTAATTTTTTTTACTGCCTATGCTGCACTATGCTCTTGGTTACGAAGTAATTAGTCAATAGTATATTAGTTACATTATAATGTTAGTTAACATTAAATATTAATACATACTTTACCTTCCCAGCCTGATAGCCATAGGACCTGCCAGTAGTGCTCCCAAGAAACCACCAAGTGGGAACACAGAGACTATTATAGACCAGATGAGAGTTATTATCCAACTGTCCAGCTCTGAACCATAGCGCTCTAGCCAAGTTTCATTCACAAATTTTTGAATATGCTGTAAAAAGGAAAAAGATAAAACAGATGAGACACTCTATGGGTGTGTTCACATCAGCGTCACCCTTCCATTCGTGGGTTCCGCTAGACCTTTCCGTCGGAGAAACCTGTGAACCGTATAGAAAACGGAAAGCCTAGCTTCCGTATGCATTACCATTGAATGCAATGGTAATGCTTCCATTGCAAATGGTTTCCGTGTGTCTCCGTTCCGTAAGGTTTCCGTTTTTTTGGCATAAACAAAGCGGTCGCATACGGAAATGTCTGACGGAACCCATGAACGGAAGGGTGACGCTGATGTGAACACACCCTATGATGTACTGTAACATTACCTAACTTAATAGCTAGCAATG
This sequence comes from Rhinoderma darwinii, assembly GCF_050947455.1. NCBI lineage: Eukaryota > Metazoa > Chordata > Amphibia > Anura > Rhinodermatidae > Rhinoderma > Rhinoderma darwinii. The sequence goes on from NC_134687.1 coordinate 450,759,106, forward strand.
TCCAAGTAAAGAATAGGTCAAATACTATTTTGTTTTGTATTGCAAATTATTATCTTAGTAAATGTTCTATTTATTTCCTTCATTTTATATTTATTTTACGCCTTTTCGTTATTTTTGAGTGCATTGTGATACAAAACAAAGTTAATCCTGTAATTTCTAAATGTAAAAAAAAAGAAAAAAGGTCCATCCAGCATACATACATTTGTGGGTGCATTGATGATTGTAAGGTTGTACCCATACTGGAAAGTGCCTCCGATACCGGCTGCACACATTGTAAGCAGCAGCACCCATCCCTGAAATACAAAATTGTTAATATATCTATATGGTATAGTTTACTACATTGCAAGTGCAAAGTTAGAAGGACTCACATATAAAATGAGACATTTGGTACAGTATTGAACCCTCCCCATCATTAGGACTTACAGGCGTTATAGAGGGGAATCCCCTGTTTGGCGCCCTCTTCTATGAATAAGCTCTAGCCATCTATGTAGGCATCTATGTAGGCAGGCATGACAGAGATTCTCGCAGTGTCAATATCCCCGTCAGGCCCTGAATTAGGCATAACACATGGTACTACTCTTGCCTGGAGTGTTCCTTTAGAAAGTCTTTATGGTATGTTTACACTGATGTGGAGTTTTGGTGTGGAAATCTCCATTTGTAGTGTAAAAAAAAATCTGCATGGATTTTAAAGGGGTATTTTCAAACTCAACAATTATCACTTATCCACAGGACAGGTGATAGTTTTCTAATTTCTGGGGGGCCCCACCACTGGGACCCCTACCGATCAGGAGAACAAAGGTCCCGAACCCCCTCTTCTTCTTTACTGCTCAACTACAGTGAGGAGGACATTGAATGGAGGGGCAGCATGCACGCTGCAGCTCCATTCAAAGTCTATGGGAATGACAGAAACAGCTGAGTACAGTGCTTGGCTGTTTGTGGCAGTCCCATAGACATTTAATGGAGCGGCGGGCACATGCATCGACCGTCACCCCATTCAAGTTCTTTCTCATTGCAGAGGATGCAGTGAGAAGAACTTGGGGGTTCGGGACCCCCTTTTCTTGCAATCGGTGCAGGTCCAAGCGGTGGGGACCCCAGTGACCAGACCTGTGAATAGGTGATAATTGTTAAATAAAATTTGCAGCATGCCCCATGCGTTCCAGAGTTCCTGCGAAAAATTATGCCGATCTTACCAATTGAATTGTAATAGGTGAAATCTGCTGTAAAATCGACATATTTACAAGCAGATGCAGGGCTCCATTGCGGCATACATACCCATAAACCACGGTTACTCGGTAACGTAACTGCCTAATCATTGCTGCAGGTGGGCGCACAACCCAAATTGTAGAAGGCATCTATTAATGGCTTTTCCTCTCTTTTGCTTTCATTTATTCAACATTTACCATTCACTTCTATTGGACTGTGTCTGGTGAAAAATGATTGCAAACATGACATTTGGGCTTATCCCCATATTTATGAAGCCAGCACACCACCTTTCCCCACACATGAATGTGTTTGGAAAAGTGGACGGTGGCCTCAACTGTAACATGGCTGCATTTTAACGTTAAAGTGTCCGAGCACGGAGACCCCCACTGATTGCTAGAACGAATCAGCTGAGGAACTCGTGTGAGCGGTCAGCCGCTTCGTGTCTGTTCAGCTTTTTCCGGAAATAAATGTATCGTGTACGGACTCAGTAGAAAGTCTATGAGCCCGTACTCCGATACATCAGCTTTCCGGAAAAAGCCGAACAGACACGAAGCAGCTGAGCGCTCACACGAGTGCCTCAGTTGCTTCGTTCTAGAGATTGGTGGGGGTCTCAGTGCTCGGACTCCCACCAATCCAGACTTCTGACACGTCTCTTTAACATGTCAGAAGTTTGTCAAACGTTTAGTCACCCTTTAATATTAAGACGGCAAGATCCAAACACCTCCCCCTCCCCTGCGGTCCTGCTGCATCCAACTCTTCTGTAGTCTAAACTCATAGGGTATGTTCTCACGCTCAACAAAAAACGTTTGAAAATACGGAGCTGTTTTGAAGGGAAAACAGCTCCTGATTTTCAGCCGTTTTTTAAGCAACTAGCGGTTTTTTACGGCCGTTTATGGAGCTGTTTTTCTATTGAGTGAATGAAAAACGGCTCCAAAAACGTCCCAAGAAGTGACATGCACTTCTTTTTACGGGCGCCTTTTTATGCGCTGTTATTTGAAAATGGGCCGTAAAAAAAAAACGACCCATTGGAACGGACATTGAAATCGACGGGCAGATGTTTGTAGGCGTTCTGCTTCCGATTTTTCAGCCGTTTTTCAGGACGTTTACGGCCCGACAATTGGCTGAAAATAGCCCATGTGAACATACCCATAGAGTAAAACCACAGGAAGGAACCTTGCAAATGTAATCGGGGCTTTAAAATATGTTGTATTACATCCATCCGAAACCGGCCTTCTATATCCATCAACCTGACGAGAAGGGGAAAAGATTGTAGAAAATTGTCACAGGGAAAAAATCCTTTCAGTGTACAGCTCCCTGTACCCGGTAATTATCACACCGACAGCATTATTAGAATAGCTGCACTGCGGTTTCTGGAGGGTTAAACGAACGCATAAATCGAATGAATGAACGAAAGCTTGAATGAGTGTTTTTCATGTTTACACTGCAAACTACTTCCGCCCTAACATGGGGGGACGGGGACGTCACGACGCACGACGCACGACGTCCACTTTACCTTGCCGTTCTTACCGGTGTCCGTGCGCTGCCTTGAGTTTCTGTCAACTCCTCGTCCCCCTCTTCTTCCATGGGCGGGAAAGAACCGACGGAATGAGGTGTTTGGTCACCAGTGCTAAGGGATGCCAGGTGTGCAATGACACGCTGTATCACTGCGACTGGCACCGTCTAGAGAAAGACTGGCAGAGTCTAGAGAAAGACTGGCAGGATTAGAAGTGACCTATGCGGTTACTGGCATATGTCGCACGGTAATCTCTCTCTCACACAGACGTCGTAAAGCTGCAGCGTTCCTGCTGGGAGCTGGAGATGCGTTAGCTCATACGGGTTGTTTGCGGAAATAATTTCCCCTCGTGGGTCCCGGTTATAATCCTCGTCTGTTTACTGTGTCATCAAATACAGCTAGAATTTTATTAAAGGGATTCTCCACTTTTTTTTAATTATTATTTTGATTCCTAATTGTCGGTGTGTGAAAAGTGAATTGGATGTGATCCCCACACTGGAGCAGGTCTTGGTACCCTCCAATAGAAATACAGAACTACAATGTCTTCACTGATGTCCGGCTTTCCATTATCTTCAGGCAGTACAAGTACATATACTTTTTGTTATTTAACCCCTTGGTGTCACAGCCATTTTTCCTATTTTTATATATTGTTTTTTTTTTCTCCCCATCATCCAAAAACCATAACTTTTCTATTTTTTCACCTTGCCGTATGAGGGCTTGTTTTCTGCAAGGAGTTATGGTTTTTAATCGCACCATTTAATGTACCATACAGTGTACTGGGGAACGGCACAAAAAGTATTTGTGGGGCTGAATGGGTGAAAAAAAGGGATTCCTCCATTGTTTTTTGGGTTTCGTTTCTATGATGTCCTCCGTGCGGTAAAAGCAACATGTTAACGTTATTCTGCGGGTCGATATGATTACAGCAATAGCAAATTTATATCGTTTTGTTTTACTACTCTTAAAAAAAAAATTTTTTTAACTTGTTAAAAAAAGGTTTTGTGTCGCCATATTGTCAGACCCATAACTTTTTTTTACATTTCCGTCGATGGAGCGGCGTGCAGGCTTCTTTTTTACGGGCGAGCTATAGGTTTTATTGGTACTATTCTGGGGTAACATACTGCCGAGACCTGGTAAGTATTGAGCGTTCTCCGCCCATGAGCCCTCCAAAAGTTACGTCAAATATTGGGAAGGGGTTAAGCTACTTGCAGCCTATAATCCCCTTAGGCCTCCTTCACACACAGAAAATGTCTGCTAATTGAAACCACCAAAAAACGCTTTTAGGCCTCGTTTACACGAGCTTGATATACGTGCGTGCGACGAGCGTGCTTTTCACGCGTGTCGTATGCACCTATATTAGGCTATGGGGCATGCAGACAGTCCGTGAGTCCGCTGAAAAAAACTCACGACATGTCCTACCTTTGTACGCTGTTCGCGCATCACGCACCCATTGAAGTCAATGGGTGCGTGAAAACCACGCATGCTGCACGGAAGCACTTCCATGGGACGCGCGTGATTTGCGCACCAGCTGTCAAACTCTGAATGTAAACAGAAAAGCACCACGTGCTTTTCTGTTTACAAACATCCCAACGGAGTGTCATAATGATGGCGGCTGCGAGAAAATCTCGCAGCCGCGCATCATACGCTGATGACACACAGAGCTGTTAAGTGCATTTTGCGCACACAAAACGCCACATTTTTTGCATGCGCAAAACGCACACGCTCGTGTAAATCAGGCCTTAAAAATACTAGCGTATTTTAAATGTAACACGCGTTTTTAGTGCCACTTTTAATTTAGGCCTCATGCACACGACCGTAGTGATGTGCACGGCCGTGATTTTCAGGCCGGCCCCCCCCCCAAAAAAAATTGCGGGTCGTGCACATGGCCATGTGCATTAATTTCTAAGCCTGGACCGTAAAACACGGCTGTAATAAGACATGTCTGCTCTTTTTGCGGTCCAGGCTCCTGGGCCATGCACGGACCGTGGAAACCACGGTCGTGTGCATGGGCCCATTGAAATGAATTGCGGCCGCAATTTACCCGCAGATTTGCGGATGAATTGTGGCTGCAAAGATACGTTCGTGTGCATGGGGCCGTAGTGTTATTTTGTACATGCATTTTTTATAGTGTATTTGAAGTCCTATAGAAAAGCATATGGAAAAAAAAAACACATGCCCAGGACATGCTGCATTTTGAAAAAAAAAACAACAAACCAAAACGCAGTTGTATGTAGTGCATTTGATATTTTACTATAGACTTTAATGTAACATCTGGCCGCACTAAAAAACACCACAAAACGCTGTGTGTGAATCCAGCCTTAAGGCAGAAATCAGCAGTTGACACTAAATTCATACCTGAACATGTGAACATGGCCTAAAGGTGTTGTTCAGGATTACGCTGAGATCACATTGCGACTAGCTAGCTACAGGCTACAAACCACTATAACTGGCACCAGCAGATTCCATTTTTGCTCTCGTGTCTTATTGATCAGGTAACAATGCGCGTGTGCCACCCGCCATCCTGGCTGACCCCACTACAGAGAATATAGCCTGCAGACATTGCAGGAGCACAGACCGAGAGGTAACTATATATACACACATATGCCTGGTACATACCACCCTCAGGAGCTTACCAATCTCTGCTTTTGTTCCATTCTCTTGCTTATAAGATCTTGATTCTTAGTTCTTTTTCTCTGTTAAATATTAGGAAATACAATTCTAGACCTCTCTTTAAAGGAATGTCAGTTTAGTTATCCATTATGGGCTGTTACTATGCAGTCAGATCCAAGAACATCAAGCAACCCCAGCTTCTTATTCCTGCAAGCCGTATAATCAAAATATGTCTTATTTTACAGTGCCACCCTGATTCTTTCCTGTTAATGGAGTGCAGACCTTTGTATATTGACATTATTAAGCTCTTTTCAGAACTCATACTTTCTTAACCCCTTAAAGAGGCTCTGTCACCAGATTTTGCAGCCCCTATCTGCTATTGCAGCAGATCGGCGCTGCAATGTAGATTACAGTAACGTTTTTATTTTTAAAAAACGAGCATTTTTGGCCAAGTTATGGCCATTTTTGTATTTATGCAAATGAGGCTTGCAAAAGTACAACTGGGCGTGTTGAAAAGTAAAAGTCCAAGTGGGCGTGTATTATGTGCGTACATCGGAGCGTGTTTACTACTTTTACTAGCTGGGCGTTCTGACGAGAAGTATCATCCACTTCTCTTCAGAACGCCCAGCTTCTGGCAGTGCAGCACTGTGACGTCACTCACAGGTCCTGCATCGTGTCGGCACCAGAGGCTACAGTTGATTCTGCAGCAGCATCAGCGTTTGCAGGTAAGTAGCTACATCGATTTACCTGCAAACGCCGATGCTGCTGCAGAATCATCTGTAGCCTCTGGTGCCGATGTGTCCTCGCTCGTCTGACACGATGCAGGACCTGTGAGTGACGACACAGCGTGATCTCTCGAGAACACGGCTGTGTCTGCACTGCCAGAAGCTGGGCGTTGTGAAGAGAAGTGGATGATACTTCTCATCAGAACGCCCAGCTAGTAAAAGTAGTAAAAACGCCCCGATGTACGCACATAATACACGCCCAGTTGTACTTTTACTTTTCAACACGCCCAGTTGTACTTTTGCAAGCCTCATTTGCATAAATACAAAAATGGTCATAACTTGGCCAAAAATGCTCGTTTTTTTAAAATAAAAACGTTACTGTAATCTACATAGCAGCGCCGATCTGCTGCAATAGCAGATAGGGGTTGCAAAATCTGGTGACAGAGCCTCTTTAAGGACATAGCCATTTTTTTTCAAATCTGGCGTGTCACTTCATGTGGTAATAACTCTGCAATGCTTTTATGTATGCAAGCGATTCTGAGATTGTTTTCTTGAGACATATTGTACTTTAAGTTAGTGGTAAAATTTGGTCGATATATTCAGTGGTTATTTGTGAAAAACCACAAAATTCAGAGAAAATGTGCAAAAATTAGCATTTTTCTAAATGTTAGGCCGGGTTTACACAAGTGTGTGCGTTTTGCGCACGCAAAAAATGCAGAGTTTTGCGTGCGCAAAAGGCACTTAACAGCTCCGTGTGTCAGCCGCGTATGATGCGTGGCTGCGTGATTTTCGCGCAGCCGCCATCATTAGGACGCTGGATGTTTGTAAACAGAAAAGCACGTGATGCTTTTCTGTTTTCATTCATCCTTTACAGTGCTTTTGCGCGAATCACGCTTGTCCCACGGAAGTGCTTCCATGTGACATGCGTGGTTTTCACGCACCCATTGACTTCAATGGGTGCGTGATGCGCGAACAGCGCACAAATATAGGACATGTCGTGCGTTTCACGCAGCGGACATACGCTGCGTGAAAATCACGCACCTGTCTGCACGGCCCCATAGACTAATATAGGTCCCTGCGACGCGCGTGAAAATCACGCGCGTCGCACGGACGTATAACACGCTCGTGTAAATGAGCCCTTAATGTATCTACTTGTAAAACAGATAGTAATACCACACAAAATAGTTATTAGTTAACATTTCCCATATGTTTACTTTGTTTGCATTGTTTTCGTAAAAGTATTTTTATTTTTCTAGGACGTTACAAGGCTTAGAACTTTAGCAGCAATTTCTCACATTTTCAAGAAAATTTCAAAAGGCTATTTTTTCAGAGACCAGTTCAGTTCTGAGGTGGCTTTGAGGGCTTTATATATTAGAAAGTCCCCATAAATCACCCCATTTTAAAAACTAGACCCCTCAAAGCAGCATTCAGAAAGTGTTTTAACTCTTTAGGTATTTCACAGGAATTAAAGCAATGTAGAGGGCAAATTTATAATTTACATTTTTTTTGCCAAAATTCATTGGTAATAAATTTTTTTCTTTAACACAGAAGGTTTTACCAGAGAAACGCAACTCAATATTTATTGCCCAGATTCTGCAGTTTTTAGAAATATCCCACATGTGGACCTAGTGTGCTAATGGACTGAAACACAGGCTTCAGAAGCAAAGGATCACCTAGTAGATTTTGGGGCCGCCTTTTTAGAATATATTTTAGGCACCATGTCAGGTTTGAAGAGGTCTTGTGGTGCCAAAACCGTGGAAACCCCCCAAAAGTTACCCCATTTTGGAAACTACACCCCTCAAGAAATTTATCTAGGGGTATAGTTAGCATTTTGACCCCACAGTTTCTTTACTAAACTTATTGGAATTAGTCTGTAAAAATGAAAATCTACTTTTTTCTAAAAAAAACATAGACATTTTTAATTTTACAAGGAATAAATTAGAAAAAGCACCCCAACATTTGTAAAGCATCTTCTCCCGATTACGGCAATGCAACATATATGGTAATAAACTGCTGTTTGGTCCCACGCCAGGGCTCACAAGAGAAGGAGCACCATTTCGATTTTGGAGAGCAGATTTTGCTGGAGTAGTTTTCAGTGCCATGTCGTGTTTGCAACGCCCTGGAGGGACCAAAACAGCGGAAACCCCCCAAAAGTGACCCATTTTTTAAAGTACACCCCTCAAGGAATATTTCTAGGGGTATAGTTAGCATTTTGACCCACACGTTTTTTGCAGAATTTATGAGAATTATCTAAATCTAAATCTTTTCTAATAAAATGTAGTTTTAGCTCAGATTTTTTCATTTTTACAATAGATAAGGGAGAAAAAGCACCCCAACATTTGTAAAGCAACTGCTGTTTGGACACACGGCGGGGCTTAGAAAGGATGGAGCGCCATTTGACTTTTGGAGCTCATGGAATGGTTTGCGGCGCCATGTCACATTTGCAAAGCCACTGAGGGGCCAAAATAGTGCAAACCGCAAAAGTGACCTCATTTGGGGAACTACACACCTCGTGGAATTTATCTAGCGGTATAGTGAGCATTTTGACCCCACTGTTTTTTTGCTGAATTTATTGGAATTAGGCAGTGAAAATTAAAATCTACATTCTTTCCACTAAAATGTTGAATTTTTTCATTTTCACAACGAATAAATGAGAAAAAGCGGCCCAACAATTGTAAAGCAATTTCTCCCGAGTACGGCAATACCCCATACGTGGTAATAAACTGCTGCTTAAACACACGGCAGGGCTCAGAATGGCAGGAGTGCTACTTGGCATGTAGATTTTGGTTGATTGTTTTTTGGGCGCCATGTCACATTTGCAGAGCCCCTGAGGTACCAGAACAGTAGAAACCCCTGAGAAATGACTCCATTTTGGAAACTATACCCCTCAGGGTAATCATCTAGGGGTGTAGTGAGCATTTTGATCCCTCAGGTGTTTCATAGATTGTATTAGAATGAGGCAGTGAAAATTAAAAATATAATAATATAAAAAGTAATAGGAGAAAAAATAACACACGATTTGTTACCCAATTTCTCCCGAGTACGGCAATACCCCATGTGTGGCCCTAAACTGCTGTTTGGGCACATGGCAGAGCTCAAAATTGAAGGAGCGCCATTTTGCTTTTAGAGTGCAGATTTTGCTGGACTGGTGTACGGGCGCCATGTCGCATGTGCAGAGCTCCCTTAGGTACCAGAGTAGAGTGTAAACCCTGAGAAGTGACAGGGCTTGGGAGTGAAAGGCGCATATGAGGCCTATTTTGGTGATTTTCGAAGCATTAGCCCACAATTGCAGGGCTCTGGGGTCAAATAGTAAAGCAAACCCCCAAGTAGTGACCCCCATTTTGGAAACTGCACCCCTGAAGGCATTTTATTATCCCATATCCATATGCCAAAGTCGGGTAGGGGAAGTATGGAGCGGGCTCACAGAGTAAACCCACTCCATACGATGCGGGTGTCGGCTGTTTGTTACAGCCGACACTTCAGAGTAACGAGCGGCATCGCGCTCGAGCGCGATCCTGCTCGTTTAACTCGTTAAATGCTGCGGTCAATAACGACCGCAGCATTTAAATCGACCCCCTCTAACAGCTCATCGCACCCCCCGCAACGCAATCGCGGGGGGCGATGGTTGCTATGGCTGCCTGGGGGCTTAATGAAGGCCCCCAGGTCCGCCATCTTTGTGCACCTATTAAGCCCTGCCTCAAGCAGGGCTTAATAAATGCCTATCAGAATCACGATTAGTATTCCAGTATATCGTGCAAGTGATCTAACGATCGCTGGTTGAAGTCCCCTAGGGGGACTAATAAAAAAAGTAAAAATGAGTTAGTTAAATAAAGGTTTTTGGGTAAGAAAATAAATAAATATATTAAAAGTTCAAAAAAAAACCTTTTCCCATTTTCCCCCTAGAGCATAGTAAAAAAATAAAACATAATTCGTATCGCCGCGTCCGTAAAAGTCTGAACTATTACAATATATCATTATTTAACCCGCACGGTGAACACCGTAAAAAAAAAAAAAATTGGAAACGCCAGAATCTCTATTTTTTGGTCTTCTAATCTCCCACAAAAAATGAAATAAAAAGTGATCAAACCGTCGCATGTACACCGAAATTATTAAAAACTACAGCTTATCCCGCAAAAAATAAGCCCTCATACCACTTAATTGACTGAAAAATAAAAAAGTTATGGCTCTCGGAATTTGGCGACAAAATAAATTTTGTTTTTTACACTTAGGTTTTTACTTGTAAAAGTTGTAAAATATAGAAAAAACTATATATATTTGGTATCGGCGTAATCGTTGACCCACAGACCCACAAAGTTAACATGTTGTTTTAATTGCACAGTGAATTCCGTAAAAACATGGAGGAATCGCTGTTTTTTTCATTTTCTACCCCACAAATATGTTTTTTTCCGTTTCCTAGTACATTATATGGCAAAATAAATGGTGCTACGAAAAACTACAACTCATCCCGCAAAGATCAAGCCCTCATAGTACCATATAAACGGAAAAATAAAGAAGTTATGGATTTTGGAAGGTGGGGAGGAAAAAACGAAAATGAAAATCTGAAAAAGGGCTGCGGCGGGAAGGGGTTAAGGGGGTGTAGTGAGCATTTTGACCACACAGGTTATTTTTTTTTATTAGAAATGAATTCTCAGTGGATGGTGCAAAGTGAAAATTGCAAATTTCCACAGGTATATGCCATTTTAGTGCACAATATGTTGTGCCCAGTTCGTGCCACTGAAGACAAATACCTCAAACTGTTAAGCGGGTTCTCCCGGTTATGGAGATGCCAGATCTGTGGACGGAAACTGCTGTTTGGGCACGCTGCAGGGCTCAGAAGGGAGGGAGGGCTATTTGGCTTTTGGAGCACAGATTTTGCTTAGTGGTAGTTTTGTTTGGGGTTTTGCTGGTATTTCAGTTTATGATGTAGGGGCATATGTAAGTTGTCCGGAGTACATCAGGGCATAATAAGAGGGTATAATAATGGAGTAAATAAAAAATATACTAATAGATAAGTGGCCGGTGTCGCACTGATAAATGGTGCCAGATGTTATCCGCTTTTGGACATTCTGCACATTTTGCATCGCCATATTCTGAGAGCCAGAACTTCTTTATTTTTTCTTCACCGGAGCGGTGTGAGGGCTTATTTGCTGCAGGACAATCTGTAGTTTTCATTGGTACCATTTTGGGGTACATGCGAGTTTTTGATCACTTTTTATTTCATTTTTTGGCACGCAAGGTGACCAAAAACCAGCAATTCTGATGTTTTCAATTTTTTTTTTCTTACGGCGTTCGGGATGCGCTATGAATGACATTTTTACTTTATTCTGCGGGTCGGTACAATTGTGGCGATACCATATATATATATATATAGTCAGGGGTCGGATTCAAATTTTTAACAGGTTCCCTGTTTTTTGGACAAAGACATGCGGGGGGGGGGGGTGGTTTCACAGTGTTTTGCGGTGTATCGCGCCATTGAAAATGATTCTAATAATAAAATAAAACAATCATGATATTCCAAGTACCCCCTACATTAAAGTGGACTCTAAATAAAGAAATTCCCTGTCGAGAATGTTTTAGTGTGGATTGCCACACTATTTATATAATTACATAAGCGTACAGACCTACCCACACATTATATTAAACTCATCCATTACTTATAGGCCTATATGCGCACATTCAATATCCTAAGTGTGCTCAGCTTGTTAATTAGGCTGTGCACATGAGAGGGGCGGAGGACTGTGCAGTGTGCGCAGTAAGCCACGACAACTCTCCCGGCTAATGCACAGATACAGCGCCAGGACCAAGCTCAGTACATATATACAGTACCAGAACAAAGCTCAGTACAAATATACAGCACCAGAACAAAGCTCAGTACATAAATACAACACCAGAACCAAGCTCAGTACATATATACAACACGAGAACCAAGCTCAGTACATATATACAGCACCAGAACAAAGCTCACTACATATATACAGCACCAGAACAAAGCGCAGTACAAATATATATATGTTTTGAGCTTGATTGTTCTGATATATATGTACTGAGCTTTGTTCTGGTGCTGTTTATATGTACTGAGCTTGGTTCTGGGGCTGTATTTATGTACTGAGCTCGGTTCTGGCGCTGTATATATGTACTAAGCTTTGTTGTGGTGCTGCATATATGTACTGAGCTTGGTTCTGGTGCTGTATATATGTACTAAGCTTTGTTGTGGTGCTGTATATATGTACTGAGCTTGGTCCTGGTGCTGTATTTATATGCAGAGCTTAGTTCTGGAGTTGTATGTGTTTTGAGCTTTTCTTTGGTGCTGTATATATGTATTGAGCTTGGTTGTTATGATGAAGCACCAGAACCAAGCTCAGTACATATATATACAGCACCAGTACAAATACAGCTCAGTACAGAGATAATTAGCAAATTTAGTTTAACCCCTGCCATATAAGTTTGTACGGCATAAAACTGCAGCTCCTAGTATAGCCAGAACGATGGTAAGGATATGCTGGGAGTTGCTGTTTCACAAAAAAGAACGATACACACATCATCTCGCTGCAGATCATACAGTGACTACAGTACTGAGCAGTCACAGGGAGAATAAACATTTACATTTAGTGACTCACCGGTGACGACTTCTCAGATTGTAGTCGTTTTCTTTACTTTTCCATCTGGTCCAGAACTCTATGATGCCTCCGGGCCATGACCCATTTCTGCGGAAATGGGTAAATTTGCTGCTCAGATGTCTTCGGAAGCTCACTTTTTCAACATTTCTGCACCTATAAACAAAGAGCAAATTCTTATGGAACCACACTCTATGCCCCCAAATATAATTGTATCATACACTGTGTCCCCGAATATAATAGCGCTACACACTGTCCCCCTGATCTAATAGTAACGTACACTGTGCCCCTGAATAAAATTGTGTCAAACACTGTAAAGTAATGCACCTCACACAGTGCCCCCTGTAGATAGTGCCCCTCATAGAGCCCTCTGTAGGTAGTAGCATTCCCTTTAGATAGTGCCCCCTTTAGCGTTCCCTGCAGACAGGGCCCCCTGTAGCGTTCCCTGTAGATAGTGCCCCCTGTGACATTCACTGTAGCATTCCCTGCATAGTGCCCCCTGTAGCGTTCCCTGTATAGTGCCCGCTGTAGCGTTCCCTGTATAGTGCCCCCTGTAGACAGGGCCCCCGGTGGCAGTTCCTGTAGATAGAGCTCCCTGTGGCATTCCCTGTAGATAGAGCCACCTGTGGCGATCCCTGTAGATAGAGCCCCATGTGGCGTTCCCTGTAGATAGAGCCCCCTGTGGCGTTCCCTGTAGATAAAGCCCCCTGTGGCGTTCCCTGTAGATAGAGCCCACTGTGGCGGTCCCTGTAGACAGGGCCCCCTGTGGCGGTTCCTGTAGATAGAGCCCCTTGTGGCCTTCCCTGTAGATAGAGCCCCCTGTGGCGGTCCCTGTAGATGGGGCCCTATCTACAGGGAACGCCACATGGGGCCATATATACAGGGAACACCACATGGGGCCCTATCTACAGGGACTGGCACATGGGACCCTATCTACAGGGACTGGCACATGGGGCCCTATCTACAGGGAACGCCACAGGGGTCTCTATCTACAGGGAATGCCACATGGGGCCCTATGTAGCATTCCCTGTAGATAAGGGCCTCCTGAGGCGTTCCCTGTAGATAAGGGCCCCTATATAGGGTACATACTAAAAAGAATGAAGAAAAAGAATGAACAATATTAGTGGGCGAAAATATTAAAAAAAGATATGAGTTTTTTATGTTTCGACAACATGGAATGAACAGATTTCCTTTGTAGTCAATGAGAAAATAAAAACAAATTCCATAGAAACACATGTGTAAATTTTTTTACTGTGCTTGATAGACCTGGAATGAACAGGCTATAAGTGCAGTTTATAGTGGAATGAACACATATTCCATAGAAACAGATGCGTAATAGTTTTCCTGTGCTTGATAGACCCAGGCTAATTTTTTTTCTGTTTACAGGGAAATGCAAGAGCACTGAAGACACCAGAGAAGATGAGCAGGACTAATGAGAACATAATTGACTGGGAGCTTGGAGTATCTCAAATGAAGGGGTAGAAAAGGAAGTAGTGTCCCCAGAATGTTCTGGGAAGCCAGCAAACCCGGTAAGTCAAAGCTACGACGGCAATTAGGAGCGGGTGCTAGCAAGCTATGTTGAGCCCAGCCTGGGGGTGGTGGGGAGGACATGTATATTTCTTCCCTTAAGCCGGGGCCCAGCATGTATAGAGATATAGGTATGCAGGGCAACAATTCTCCTGGGAGGGCGTTTGGTGACGGGGACAATGGTGTCCATATGTATCAGGCTGATGCCAGGGGATTTCTTAGTAGTTCCAGGGTTTGAGAGCTGTTCGTGTAGGTTTAGCAATGGGCTATAGGGCCTGTCAGCAATGGAACAGTAAGGAAGCATTATCACCGAGCCAAGGGGTAAGGTCTGGGCTAAGGCAGAAGGGTCACATAGGAACACATACTCGCACAATATCTTTTGTTGCAGGGAGCGAAGCAGCGATAGAGCAGAACAAGCAGAGGAGGGACTGCAGCAATCCAGACCAGTGACCAGCAACCCAGGACGGAGTCATTAACCCCTTCCCGCTCCTTGACGTACTATTACGTCATGGCAGCTCTATCGTTCGCGCTCCATGCCGTAATAGTACGTCTTGCAGTTAGAACAGCGGTGCGCGCGCCCGGCGCGTTCATGCGCTGTGATAGCTGCTGTTTCTGACAGCAGGCTATCACGGCATAATGGGACGGGACCATTTACTATGGTCCCGCCTCGCCGATCGCCGCTATTGGCTAGTCAGTGAGTAACTAGCCAATAGCAGCGATCGGTCTCATTCAGCACAGCAGTGCTCGAGCCCGGCGTTCCTGAGCTGTGATAGCTGCTGTTTCTGACAGCATGCTATCACAGCATAATGGGCCGGGACCATTTACTATGGTCCCGCCTCGCCGATCGCCGCTATTGGCTAGTCAGTGAGTAACTAGCCAATAGCAGCGATCATTCTCGTCACTTCCTCTCTCTGACCTCACATCCTGCTGCAACCGCCCTGAACGCCCTGTTGGAGTTAGCGAGGCGTTGAGATCGGTTGTGAGCAGAGAGTCAGAGAGAAAAGAAGTGAAAAAAAGTGAAAAAAAGTTTCTAAAACAACGTTTTTTTTGCTTCCCACCACCCCATCCACTACCCACTCCTGTTCCCTTCCTCTTTGAGTTCTACCCACGTTTTTTGGTCAGTGATCTCCTATCACTGACCACTTTTCAGTCTTCAGGACCACATTTCTTGGTCCCTGGGGATTTTTTTTTCATTTTTTTCTATATAAAACATAAAACAAAAAAAAAAATATAAAAAGAAAAAAAAGAAACAAAAAAAAATAGTTAGTTTAGCCAATTTTGAAAATTTAACTGGTTAGTTTAGTATTAGCCCCTTCCCGCTCCTTGACGTACTATTACGTCATGGCAGCTCTATCGTTCGCGCTCCATGCCGTAATAGTACGTCTTGCAGTTAGAACAGCGGTGCGCGCGCCCGGCGCGTTCATGCGCTGTGATAGCTGCTGTTTCTGACAGCAGGCTATCACGGCATAATGGGACGGGACCATTTACTATGGTCCCGCCTCGCCGATCGCCGCTATTGGCTAGTCAGTGAGTAACTAGCCAATAGCAGCGATCGGTCTCATTCAGCACAGCAGTGCTCGAGCCCGGCGTTCCTGAGCTGTGATAGCTGCTGTTTCTGACAGCATGCTATCACAGCATAATGGGCCGGGACCATTTACTATGGTCCCGCCTCGCCGATCGCCGCTATTGGCTAGTCAGTGAGTAACTAGCCAATAGCAGCGATCATTCTCGTCACTTCCTCTCTCTGACCTCACATCCTGCTGCAACCGCCCTGAACGCCCTGTTGGAGTTAGCGAGGCGTTGAGATCGGTTGTGAGCAGAGAGTCAGAGAGAAAAGAAGTGAAAAAAAGTGAAAAAAAGTTTCTAAAACAACGTTTTTTTTTGCTTCCCACCACCCCATCCACTACCCACTCCTGTTCCCTTCCTCTTTGAGTTCTACCCACGTTTTTTGGTCAGTGATCTCCTATCACTGACCACTTTTCAGTCTTCAGGACCACATTTCTTGGTCCCTGGGGATTTTTTTTTCATTTTTTTCTATATAAAACATAAAACAAAAAAAAAAATATAAAAAGAAAAAAAAGAAACAAAAAAAAATAGTTAGTTTAGCCAATTTTGAAAATTTAACTGGTTAGTTTAGTATTAGCCCCTTCCCGCTCCTTGACGTACTATTACGTCATGGCAGCTCTATCGTTCGCGCTCCATGCCGTAATAGTACGTCTTGCAGTTAGAACAGCGGTGCGCGCGCCCGGCGCGTTCATGCGCTGTGATAGCTGCTGTTTCTGACAGCAGGCTATCACGGCATAATGGGACGGGACCATTTACTATGGTCCCGCCTCGCCGATCGCCGCTATTGGCTAGTCAGTGAGTAACTAGCCAATAGCAGCGATCGGTCTCATTCAGCACAGCAGTGCTCGAGCCCGGCGTTCCTGAGCTGTGATAGCTGCTGTTTCTGACAGCATGCTATCACAGCATAATGGGCCGGGACCATTTACTATGGTCCCGCCTCGCCGATCGCCGCTATTGGCTAGTCAGTGAGTAACTAGCCAATAGCAGCGATCGGTCTCATTCAGCACAGCAGTGCTCGAGCCCGGCGTTCCTGAGCTGTGATAGCTGCTGTTTCTGACAGCATGCTATCACAGCATAATGGGCCGGGACCATTTACTATGGTCCCGCCTCGCCGATCGCCGCTATTGGCTAGTCAGTGAGTAACTAGCCAATAGCAGCGATCATTCTCGTCACTTCCTCTCTCTGACCTCACATCCTGCTGCAACCGCCCTGAACGCCCTGTTGGAGTTAGCGAGGCGTTGAGATCGGTTGTGAGCAGAGAGTCAGAGAGAAAAAAAGTGAAAAAAAGTTTCTAAAACAACGTTTTTTTTGCTTCCCACCACCCCATCCACTACCCACTCCTGTTCCCTTCCTCTTTGAGTTCTACCCACGTTTTTTGGTCAGTGATCTCCTATCACTGACCACTTTTCAGTCTTCAGGACCACATTTCTTGGTCCCTGGGGATTTTTTTTTCATTTTTTTCTATATAAAACATAAAACAAAAAAAAAAATATAAAAAGAAAAAAAAGAAACAAAAAAAAATAGTTAGTTTAGCCAATTTTGAAAATTTAACTGGTTAGTTTAGTATTAGGGTTAGTTAGTGTCAGGGAACCGTCAAAAAGCGTAGTTAGGTATAGTGTCAGGGAATTTAGCGTCAGGAATCGGTCACCGTAGATAGGCTTAGCGTTAGGGATCCATCACCGTAGTTAGGTTTAGCGTCAGGGAAGCTCGGAATAATTAGATAGGTTTAGTGTCAGGCACCCGTCACCGTAGTTAGGTTTAGTGTCAGGGAAGCTTGACATAATCTAGATAGGTTTAGTGTCAGGGAATCGTCGCCGTAGTTAGGTTTAGCGTTAGGGAAGTCCACATAAAATTTAGTTAGGTTTAGTGTTAGGAACCCTCGCCCTAGTTAGCTTTAGTGTCAGGGAAGTCCACTTGCTCTCTAAAAACAAAACACACATTTGTGCTAGTTGTGCTATCCTATTGCTCCCAGTTAGGGATTTATTTTTTTGCAGTATATAAATTTTGTCTTCGCACAACAAGCATGTCCCAACGGACATTTACTGCTGAAGAGGCGTATGCATTTCTGGCCTCCGACACAGACTCGTCGGATGGCGATACAGTATTTTATTTGTCTACCTCCTCATCCAGCGATGAAGAGGAGGGACCCCCTAGGAGACGCCCCAGGACCACCACCATAGTAGAAATCCCTGAGAGAAGTGACCCCACAACAAGTGATACCCCTGAGCGAAGTGACCCCATTTGGACACCCACACCAGACCATTATGAACCCCAAATCCCTGAGTACACGGGCAGCCCAGGCATCAAATTTAACACGGCAGGGTTCAGTGAGATGGACTTTTTCAAGTTCTTCTTCACTGATAACTTTATAGAGCTAATGGTCACCCAGACTAATTTATATGCCCAACAGTATATCACCAAGAACCCCAACTCATTTTATGCCCAATCCCAGAGGTGGACTCCTGTAAACGCAGCAGAGTTGGGCAAGTTCTGGGGACTGCTCTTGAACATGGGGCTTCTAAAAAAGCCATCCATTAGGACCTACTGGAGCACGGACATCCTATACCACACCCCGATGTACCGTATGGCCATGTCCAGGATGCGTTATGAGGCAATACTTCGCTTCCTACATTATGCCGATAATGAGCAGTGCCCACCCCGAGATGACCCCAGTTTTGACCGTTTATATAAACTGAGACCCCTATTAGACCATTTCAGTGCCCGGTTTGCCCAAGCATACACCCCCGAGAAGTGTATTTCCATTGATGAGTCCCTGGTACATTTTAAAGGGAGGCTTCAATTCCGCCAATACCTGCCAAGTAAGAGGGCAAGGTATGGCGTGAAGTTGTATAAGCTGTGCGAGAGTGCATCAGGGTATACATATAAATTCAGGATATATGAAGGGAAGGACAGCAGTATTCAGCCCCCAGAATGCCCCCCCTTACTGGGAATTAACGCAAAAATTGTGTGGGATTTGGTGCACCCACTGCTGGACCAGGGTTACCACCTCTACCTGGATAATTTTTATACCAGCGTCCCGCTCTTCAAGTGCCTCGCTTCCAGAAGGACTGCGGCATGCGGCACTGCTAGAAAAAATCTTAGAGGCCTCCCTAAAACACTGCTTGGGCAAACACTCAGAAGGGGTGAGAGCAGGGCACATTCTAGTAGCAACATATTGTGTGTCAAGTACAAGGACAAGAGAGATGTCCTTGTATTGACAACAATACATGGCCACACCAGTACCCATGTACCTGTACGAGGTACCAGTACAGAGACCCCCAAACCAGATTGCATCCTGGACTACAATAGGTACATGGGAGGGGTGGACTTGTCAGATCAAGTCCTGAAGCCCTACAGCGCTACGCGGAAATCGAGGGTGTGGTATAAGAAGCTGGCCGTGCACATCATACAGATGGCATTGTACAATGCGTACGTGCTACGTCGATGTGCAGGCCAGAGGGGAACTTTCCTGGAATTTCAAGAGGTGGTTATAAAGAACCTAATTTTTGGCGACCAGGAAGGAGGGGCACCCAGTACTTCTGGAAGCGAGGCCACACGCATCGTACCAGGGCAACACTTTCCAGGAGAAGTTCCCCAAACTGGCAAGAAGGGAAAAAGTCAAAAGAGGTGCAAAGTGTGCTATAAGAGGGGGATAAGGAAGGACACAACATACCAATGCGACACGTGTCCCGAAAAACCAGGGCTCTGTATGAAAGATTGTTTTAAAATTTACCATACATCCATTGATTTTTAATTTACCCTGATGCACTCCGCACAGCTTATCCCCCTCATCTTTCCCTTCTGAGCCCTGTCGTGTGCCCAGGCAGCTAATAACAGCCACATGTAGGGTATTGCCGTACCCGGGAGAACCCACATTACAATTTATGGGGTGTATGTCTCCAGTGGCACATGCTGGGCACAATATATCAGACACTGAAATGGCATATATGCATAGGAAATTGCAAATCTCACTTTGCACCATCTGCTGCGCATTACCTTTTACACAATAACTGTGGGGTCAAAATGCTCACTACACCACTAGATGAATGTCTTAAGGGGTGTAGTTTTTAAAATGGGGTCACTTCTCGGGGGTTTCAACTGTACTGGTACCTCAGGGGTTCTGCCTACATGACTTAGCACCAGAAAAGCTCCAGTAGGCTAAATGGTGGTCCTTCCCTTCTGAGCCCTGTCGTGTGCCCAGGCAGCTAATAACAGCCACATGTAGGGTATTGCCGTACCCGGGAGAACCCACATTACAATTTATGGGGTGTATGTCTCCAGTGGCACATGCTGGGCACAATATATCAGACACTGAAATGGCATATATGCATAGGAAATTGCAAATCTCACTTTGCACCATCTGCTGCGCATTACCTTTTACACAATAACTGTGGGGTCAAAATGCTCACTACACCACTAGATGAATGTCTTAAGGGGTGTAGTTTTTAAAATGGGGTCACTTCTCGGGGGTTTCAACTGTACTGGTACCTCAGGGGTTCTGCCTACATGACTTAGCACCAGAAAAGCTCCAGTAGGCTAAATGGTGGTCCTTCCCTTCTGAGCCCTGTCGTGTGCCCAGGCAGCTAATAACAGCCACATGTAGGGTATTGCCGTACCCGGGAGAACCCACATTACAATTTATGGGGTGTATGTCTCCAGTGGCACATGCTGGGCACAATATATCAGACACTGAAATGGCATATATGCATAGGAAATTGCAAATCTCACTTTGCACCATCTGCTGCGCATTACCTTTTACACAATAACTGTGGGGTCAAAATGCTCACTACACCACTAGATGAATGTCTTAAGGGGTGTAGTTTTTAAAATGGGGTCACTTCTCGGGGGTTTCAACTGTACTGGTACCTCAGGGGTTCTGCCTACATGACTTAGCACCAGAAAAGCTCCAGTAGGCTAAATGGTGGTCCTTCCCTTCTGAGCCCTGTCGTGTGCCCAGGCAGCTAATAACAGCCACATGTAGGGTATTGCCGTACCCGGGAGAACCCACATTACAATTTATGGGGTGTATGTCTCCAGTGGCACATGCTGGGCACAATATATCAGACACTGAAATGGCATATATGCATAGGAAATTGCAAATCTCACTTTGCACCATCTGCTGCGCATTACCTTTTACACAATAACTGTGGGGTCAAAATGCTCACTACACCACTAGATGAATGTCTTAAGGGGTGTAGTTTTTAAAATGGGGTCACTTCTCGGGGGTTTCAACTGTACTGGTACCTCAGGGGTTCTGCCTACATGACTTAGCACCAGAAAAGCTCCAGTAGGCTAAATGGTGGTCCTTCCCTTCTGAGCCCTGTCGTGTGCCCAGGCAGCTAATAACAGCCACATGTAGGGTATTGCCGTACCCGGGAGAACCCACATTACAATTTATGGGGTGTATGTCTCCAGTGGCACATGCTGGGCACAATATATCAGACACTGAAATGGCATATATGCATAGGAAATTGCAAATCTCACTTTGCACCATCTGCTGCGCATTACCTTTTACACAATAACTGTGGGGTCAAAATGCTCACTACACCACTAGATGAATGTCTTAAGGGGTGTAGTTTTTAAAATGGGGTCACTTCTCGGGGGTTTCAACTGTACTGGTACCTCAGGGGTTCTGCCTACATGACTTAGCACCAGAAAAGCTCCAGTAGGCTAAATGGTGGTCCTTCCCTTCTGAGCCCTGTCGTGTGCCCAGGCAGCTAATAACAGCCACATGTAGGGTATTGCCGTACCCGGGAGAACCCACATTACAATTTATGGGGTGTATGTCTCCAGTGGCACATGCTGGGCACAATATATCAGACACTGAAATGGCATATATGCATAGGAAATTGCAAATCTCACTTTGCACCATCTGCTGCGCATTACCTTTTACACAATAACTGTGGGGTCAAAATGCTCACTACACCACTAGATGAATGTCTTAAGGGGTGTAGTTTTTAAAATGGGGTCACTTCTCGGGGGTTTTAACTGTACTGGTACCTCAGGGGCTTCTGCATACATGACTTAGCACAAGAAAAGCTCCAGTAGGCCAAATGGTGGTCCTTTCCTTCTGAGTCCTGCCATGGGCCCAAACATCAGTTTATCACCACAAATGGGGTATTGCCGCACTCAGGACAAATTGGGCAACAAAATGGGGTGTTTTATTCCTTGTGAAAATAAGAAATTTTGAACAAAAATTACATCTTAATGGAAAAAAATATCATTTTTTTAATTCACAGCCCAATTCAAATAGGTGCTGTGAAAAAACGGTGTGGTCAAAATGATAACAACAACCATAAATGAATTCCTTGAGGGGTCTAGTTTCCAAAATGGGGTCACTTCTGGTGGGTTTCCATTGCTTTCATACCTCAACACCTCTTCAAACCTGGCATGCTGCCTAAAATATATTCTAATAAAAAAGAGGCCTCAAAATGCACTAGGTGCTCCTTTGTTTCTGAGGCTTGTGTTTTATTCCACGAGCGCACTAGAGCCACATGTGGGACATTTCTAAAAACTGCAGAATCTGGACAATACATATTTAGTAGTATTTCTCTGGTAAAATCTTCTGTGTTACAGAAAAAAATGGAATAATATTGAAATTCAGCAAGAAAAATGAAATTTGCAAATTTCACCTCCACATTGCTTTAATTCCTGTGAAATGCCTGAAGGGTTAAAAAACTTTCTAAATGCTGTTTTGAATACTTTGAGGGGTCTAGTTTTTAAAATGGGGTGTTTTATGGGGGTTTCTAATACATAGGCCCCTCAAAGCCACTTCAGAACTCAAGAGGTACCTTAAAAAAAAGGCTTTTGAAATTTTCTTAAAAATATGAGAAATTGCTGTTTATGTTCTAAGCCTTGTAACGTCCAAGAAAAATAAAAGAATGTTAAAAAAACGATGCCAATCTAAAGTAGACATATGGGAAATGTGAACTAGTAACTATTTTGGGTGGTATAACCGTCTGTTTTACAAGCAGATGCATTTAAATTCTGAAAAATGCAATTTTTTCAAAATTTTCTCTAAATTTTGCAATTTTTCACCAATAAACACTGAATATATCGACCAAATTTTACCACGAACATGAAGCCCAAAGTGTCACGAGAAAACAATCTCAGAATCGCTTGGATAGGTTTAAGCATTCCGACGTTATTACCACATAAAGTGAAATATGTCAGATTTGAAAAATGGGCTCTGAGCCTTAAGGCCCAAACTAGGCTGCGTCCTTAAGGGGTTAAGAGCCTGGAAACCGAAGGATACAACAACTGGGTGAGTCTGATTCCGATTCATCGGATGGGCATTATTTGTGTTCAGATGAGGAGTAATGCAGTAATTAAGGAAAAATGCTTAGCATATAAAAAAAAATACATTTAAAGGTAGTGAGGGGGTTCAGAACAGTGATTTGGTAGAAAAAGGGCTAGCGGTTGGGGAAGCAGGATACCTATGCCTGTTCATTGTTGCCCACATATGCAGATTTTCCACAAAAGGTTTTGAGAAGGGTTAGACTATGTTCACACAGAGTATTTTGCAGGCGGAATTTCTGTCTCAAAATTCCGTTTGGAAGTTTGAGGCAGATTTTCCTCTCCCTGCACGCCGAATTTCGCAGCGTTTTTCGCCCGCGGCCATTGAGCGCCGCGGGCATAAAACACAGCGAAATACGCTTTCTCTGCCTCCCATTGAAGTCAATGGGAGGTCAGAGGCATAAATGCCCAAAGATAGGGCATGTCCCTTCTTTCTCCCGGGAGCCGGTTTTACCGCTCGCAGGAGAAAACCGCCCCCGCCTCCCATTGAAATCAATTGGAGGCATTTTCAGGCCGTTTTTGACGAGTTTTGCGGCGCGGTTTCCGCGTCAAAAAACGAAGCCAAAATACTCTGTGTGAACATACCCTTAGAGAGGAAATGTATGTGGTTGTCTTTGTTTTGTCTAAGGAAGTGGAGGTAGCTAAGGAGAAGGGGCTCAGCCAGGCAGATCGATAACAGCGCAAAACTATTGTGGAAGGAATAAAGTGTTATCTGGTGTATGCCAGAGTGTTGGTGGATGGTAAACCAAGCAATATGTGAATTTGTAAAATACATGGATCTGGTGGTGGATGCACATGCTTCTTATAGCGGAATGAGGTGGTATGAGAAAGGGCCTTCAGGAAAAGATGGAGGGGCAAAATATTGAGCTTTGGTCAGAAGGATTTATATCTGTGGTCAAGATTTATGGACAAGGAGAAAGTAAGTATGGGAGTAGGGGCAGGGGGGCCTAATATGGGGATCAGGGAAAGGATGGTCAGTTGGCCTATGAGAGTGACTGTGACCAGGAATTTGCATGATGTTCCAGGTGTGCGGCAGGTCATTGCCAAGTAGAATGTGTAGGAAAGAAATTTCAAGGGAAGCCCAGGACTACTTATTTTTGTAGATTTGGCTCAAGGCAGAGTTTCAGGTGAACATAAACAGATTAACTAGCTACTGAGTATCCAGATAGGGAAAAAGTGGAATTTCTGGAGAGTGGGGTCAGGTTTAGATTTTTAAGCTATCGATTAAGGGTGGTGGTGCAAGGAAAAAATTTGAAGTCAGCAGATGAGTCACCAGCAATATTAGTAAAATTAAATAGTAAAGGAGGTAATGTTGAGAATGGCAGGTCATTTCACAAACCCCCGGTTAAAGGTATGGTTTCTGCCCCACTAGAGATGGTTTAAAAAATAAAAAAAAGGAGAAGTGGGAATTACATGATAATCCAGCATCTATTCTATGCAGAAGGGCGTTTGGTAATTCAGGCGATACGGAAAGAATCATTACCTTATAGCAGATGCAGGTGAGGTGTTGATGGAGAGGAGGACTAATGGCCAAAGTAGACATTAGGTTGGGCTTAAGATTATTGCTGTTGAACTCGGAGGGTTTTAAATATACTGGTTGTTGGTTTAGGGGCAAGTACTTTGTTGATAAATGTCTTCCAATGGGGAGTGTCCTGTTGTATGCTTAATTTAAAGCATTCGGTACCTGCTTACATTAGTGTTTATCGTATTACCTGGACAGGGTCTGTATGCATGAGTGGCATTGGATACTCGCAGAATGTTTTGTTCTTACAGGACTCAAGAGGGAAGCAGTGAAAGAAGCTAGGACTCCACCATTTATAGAGCGCCTATAGGTCATGAAGCACAAAGACCTGGACTTGGCGGGGTAATGGTATCTTCACATGAGAATGTGTACATTTGTCAGACAAGGGTGATATGGTCCGGTAGCCATGAAGTTTGTTTAGGATGATCAACCGCTACCTTGGGAGCCCGCTGGGTGCAGATAAGCAAGGCTGCCCTAAAAAGTAAGCTTGGCGGTGCAGCACAAGCACTTGGGCTGTAAGGGATGTTTAGAGAGGATGGTCTGTATAACATCAGACGATTGAAGGATTCGTAAGTGGTGGGGGCAAAGTAGGGCAGTTGGGTGAATCCTACTTTTTGTGGCGGGATTGCGGCACTTCACACACATGGAGTCGGTAGCTATGGGCCACGGCGAGATAACCACGAGCTACATCGCAGGGTTTCTCGTCTGTGGGGGGACAAAAGCTACACGTCTGGTCCCCGGTTCGGGACACAAGCTAGACGGCTGGTCCCCGGTTCGGGACACAAGCTAGACGGCTGGTCCCCGGTTCGGGACACAAGCCAGATGGCTGGTCCCCAGTTCGGGACACAAGCTACACGGCTGGTCCCCGGTTCAGGGCACAAGCTACACGGCTGGTCCCCGGTTCGGACGGACTTGGGCAACTACGAAGGTTGGTCATGGTAGCCAGCGGTTGCTCAGGGGGAGCCAGTGGAGGTGCGCGTGCACCGCTGGCTCCTTGTCCTTGGGAGGGCCGGGGCAGACGGGCCCCGGCCCATCACGTGAGGTGCCACAATTGGTCGGGTTCACCCAACTGAGCTGTATAATGTGTTTTAAATAAAGAGTGGCTAGTGCCACAAATTTATTTGCCATAATATTGTTGCTGTGTGGTTATTTGTGTTAGATGAGTGGGGGTTTAACATGTGCACTCCTTAATAACACTTAGAAAAAGTCCTGTAGAAATTCAGTAAGCAAGCAAGCATGTGGAGTATTATAGAGTGTTCCAGTGTGACCTTCCGTGTAGGGTTGTGATTGTCACATAATTGTCCTCACAATGAACCTTGGATCTCTGTGCTGAGAACTACTCATGCATATGTATCTTCACGCTCCCTCCTTTCAAGTAGTTATTTTAATTTAAGCAGATGCGAGGACATTGGTTCAGGAGTATTACACCCTTCACTAGTTAGTGATTTGGAGCTAAGAAATATTGTTTCCTGTGTACGTTATTAAGAATAAATGGAGCTTAAATTAAATGTGTAGATTCTGTGTAATGAGATATGGCTGTGACCTTTATACACACAGGGGTAGAGTACCTGATTTCACACACTAAGCAAAGTCCACAGTCAATTAGCATGACATTTTATTTCAGTTTTTGCAACATTTTCGGCAGGGCTTGCATGTATTTCTATAAAGTAAACACTGAGCTTTGTAAATGTACATTGTGTAGTTATTACTGCTACTATTTCACATAGAATATATATACTTATACACACACACACACAGACACACACACACACACATACACAAGCCTCAAGTTTTGGAATTGTGGAAATCATAGGATCGATTGACAGGTTAATGATATGCAAATGGTAAAAAAATGGAAACAAAATATTCCAAACATCTTGATTTATTCAGTATCGAGTATGAGCACGACATGCAGAAATACACGCACTTAGGCCTCATGCACACGACCGTAAAAACTCCCGTTATTACGGGTCGTAATTACGACCCCTAATAACGGGCTCATAGACTTCTATTGGCGACGGGTGCCTTCCCGTTTTCTCACGGGAAGGTGCCCGTGCCGTTGAAAAAGATAGAACATGTCCTATTTCAGGCCGTAATAACGGCACGGACAGTCCATAGAAGTCTATGGAGCTCTCGTAATGACGGGTGGCTACATGTGTGCACCCGTCATTACGGCAGCGTTGCTAAGCGACGTCAGTAAATAGTCACTGTCCAGGGAGCTGAAAGAGTTAACTGATCGGCAGTAACTCTTTCAGCACCCTGGACAGTGACTACCGATCAGTATAAACCTGTAAAAAATAAAAATAAAAGACGTTCATACTTACCGACAACTTCCTGCTTCCTCCAGTCCGGTCTCCCGCCCGTTGCCTTGGTGACGCGTCTCTCTCGACATCCGGCCCGACGTCCTGGATGACGTTTCAGGCCATGTGACCGCTGCAGCCAATCACAGGTCAATCACAGGCTGCAGCGGTCACATGGACTGCCGCGTCATCCAGGGATGTCGGGCTGGATGTGAAGAGAGGGACGCGTCACCAAGACAACGGCCGGGTAAGTATGAATTTCTTTAACTTTTATTACAGAAAAGGCTGTCCCTTCTCTCTATCCTGCACTGATAGAGAGAAGGGGCTGCCGATTAGTGCAGTGCTATTTTGCCGCCAAAAACGTGCTCGTAAATACGGGTGGAATACGTGTGACACCGGACCCATATTTACGAGCACGGGTTCGTAAATACTGGTGCAAAACGGGTGGAATACGTGTGACACCGGACCCGTATTTACGCCAGTATTTACGGGTGGGAAAAAATACGGTCGTGTGCATGAGGCCTTACACGCTTTGCATGATATCAATGAGATTATTAATGGTTGAGGAATGTTATGCCACGCTGAATGTACTTGGATCACACAAATCATCAAGATTGGCTGCTGGCAGCTCACTTTGTGATTGCCGACCAATGACGTTGCAGATGTGCTCGATGGGAGACGCTGCAGGCCATGGTAGCATGTTTAGGCTGTATGTGTACCTGAAATGAAGACTAGAGGGGCCTGGTTACCGTACATTATGCCACCCCACACCATAATCCTGGGAGTAGGACCGGTGCGACATTCCCTTGTGAAGGCTCCTCATGACGCTGCCCACGTGGTCTCCAGACCAATCTCTGGCTATCATTGTATCCGAGACAAAAGCGGGACTCATCTCTGAAGAGGATAGACGTCCATTACAGCCTCCATTGCAGTATTGCTGTGCACCATGATAGCCTTTGACAGCGGTGGCGTTTGGTCAATGGAACACCTGTAGCTGGACGCCAGGCTTGTCGCCCAAACACCTTTTTATAATTTGTGTTGACACTGGTTGCAACCCTAGGCTTGAGATGTGACGTTCAATTTCACTTGCAGTACAGAATGAATCACTACACGCCATTCTTCCAATCAGACGATCCGTCTAAGCAGAGGTTTGCCTCCGCGCACCTCTTGCTGTCATTCCCGTTTATTGTTGTTCTCTCAACGTCTAGGACACACAACATTGAACAGTGCTGACATCTCGGCCTAAGCGTGTAGCGATGTACTGGAGTGATAAACTAAGGTCTCTCAGTTCAAGGATTCGGTCCCTCTCAGTTTGTGACAAGTGGCGATAAATGGCACATCAGCTCTCAGGAGGCATCGCACAATCATCTCACACCACTTGATTTTTGAGGTTTCATGTGGCTAAAAAACTTTGCTATCAATCTGGTTTTATGCCCCTCCTACATGCCACAGATTGGAGATGGGTGCTAGAAAATTTGATCATTTGCAGACCTTAGCAACACCTGCTACTTTGATTTGCATAACCTTACGGCTTGCCCTTTTCAGTGTTGCAATTTCAATGTTGAGGATAGCACAATGAGGGTATGTGCACACGAGAACGACCATTACGGCTGAAATTACGGAGCTGTTTTCAGGAGAAAACAGCCCCGTAATTTCAGACGTAATTGCTCGTCCTCGCATTTTGCGAGGCGTCTTTGACGGACGTAATTTGGAGCTGTTCATTGGATTCAATGAAAAACGGCTCAAATTACGTCCAAAGAAGTGTACTGCACTTCTTTGCCGAGGCTGTTATTTTACGCGCCGTCTTTTGACAGCGACGCGTAAAATTACAGGTCGTCGGCACAGTACGTCGGCAAAACATGATTACAGTACGGGACAGTTGTCCTGCAGCGAGACAGTTTTGATAAATAGTTTTGATAAATATCCTCTAAAATTTATCAGGTATAACAAAGATAGAGGTATTTGGACCAAATCAACACTAAGATATACATGTCCTTTTAAGGTAGCAAATACATATCCTACAGAGTATCAGGAGTCGTTTGACAGATCAACTTCTGCCATACAGTGCCTTGCGAAAGTATTGCCCCCCTTGGAGTTTCTCCTGATTTGTTGCATTACAACCCTGAATTAAAATGGATTTTTGGGGGGTTGCACCATTTTATTTACACAACACATCTACCACTTTGAAGGTGCAAAATATTATTTAAACCCCTCCACTGTAGTTTTAGCAGTATGTTTAGAGTCATTGTCCTGCTGGATGGTGAACCTCCGTCCCAGTCTTAAATCTCTGGCAGAAGCAGAGACGGGAACAGCACTCCTATTACCTGGTAAAGTAGTGGTGAACGCCAAACCAAAGCCATGGTCCCATCCTCCACAATAGTACAGAAAAAATGGCGTAGATGAATCACCAGTGGTTTATTCCAGTATTCAGCAACTTTTCGGCTTGTGTAAGCCTTTATCAAGCATGCTTTTTGATCACTTTTTATCACATATTTTTTAAGCTAGGATTCACAGAAAACAGCAATTTTTCCATTGTTTTTTATTTTATTTTTTACAGTGTTCACCGTGCGGGTTAAATAATGTAATAGCTTTATAGCAATGTAGGAGAAAAAATGATCCAGCGCTGATGGTAATTTAAAAGGGAAATGAGAGTCCCATGTTTATTGAAGAAAGATCTTAAAATCGGAGGGGAGACGCAGTCCCAAGGTGCAAGTAGTCAGGGTAGATACCCAAGCCTACGCGTTTCGAATGCGATCTTTCTTGCCATGATTAAGAACGCAGATCGCGTTCGAAACGCGTAGGCTTGGGTATCTACCCTGACTACTTTCACCTTGGGACTGCGTCTCCCCTCCGATTTTAAGATCTTTCTTCAATAAACATGGGACTCTCATTTCCCTTTTAAATTACCATCAGCGCTGGATAATTTTTTCTCCTACATTGCTGTTCCTTACCGCGGGCCGTCGCGGGGATCCGAGTGACGCTGCTGGAGACGCAGACCGATGAGCTAGAGGTTCTCTCCCTGTTTCTATTACTAATAGCTTTATAGTCAAGGTCGTTACAGACGCGGCGATACCAAATATGTGTAACTTTTTAGCTTTATTTTTTAATTTTTTTTAAAATGGGAAATACATTTTGTAAGGGGAAAAAGTGGGTTTTTCATTTTTTTTTTTCACATTTTTTTTAATTAACTTTAATAAAAATTTTTTTACTTTTTTACTAGTCCTACTGGGGGACTTTAATATGCGATCATCCGATCGCTTTTATAATACACTGCAATACTTTTGTATTGCAGTGTATTACTGCCTGTCCGTTTAAAACGAACCCCCGGCTGCCATTGCCGTGTGTCAGTGTGATGAGAGGGAGCTGCCTCCCTCTCTCCAAAACCACTCAGATGCGGCGCTCGCTCTTGAGCGCCGCATCCGAGAGGTTAAACTAATATCGATCTCACCCGTTCGAGCTACCTCTGGTAGCTGAGAGCAGGGACATTTAACGGCTCCCTGCTCTGTTTATTTATTCTGATGCAGCGCCGGGAAAAGGCCTATGCATCGGAATAAAGCCCGTTAGTGGCCGCCGTAAAAAGGCTACTGCATCAGAATAAAGCCCACTAATGACCGCCGTGAAAAGGCGTATCGGTGGTCATTAAGGGGTTGAAAAAAAGTTAAATCTGTTTGTTTGTTTTTTACACATTATAGAAGCCCAATATGTCCTGAGAAAAACAAAGACCAAATACATGTGTAAATATAGAAGTAATCCCTGGCTCTATCACATCCAATAGATATATATCTCTCAGGCCAGAGCAGGTAAAAATATAGGGTGAAAATCTGTAAACACCACAGGCAATACACGAAACAAAAAGGACGTTTTTACCGCTCAAACGGCACTGTGAAAGGCAGTCTAACATGTAGTCAGTATGAAAACTCTTCCCCCACTCTATATGCGATAGATAAGCCACGATCCAGTGTGAGTATAGATGGTTCTTCTGGTACTTGTAGTGCAACGCAGATACAACCGGTTTCCCGATGTACTCCAGGAAACAAAAGTGCCTATGTCTCCAATGTAAATAAGGAAACAATAGCGCAACACCCTTCGACAACTGTTCTTGTTACGCCAATTTTTATTCCATACTTACGAGAAAGACAGAATTTGCAAACATATCAAACAATCAATAAAATTGATAAAATGTGAGCGGCACGCCAGCACTCTCACCCGACCCTGGGTTTTGCCCTTCCGGCTTCCTCTGGGGCATATGTGATGTGTTATATCCATAAGTTTAAATAGCCGCTAACACGGACATAAAAATCCATCTAGAACAATTAAAACATATATATTGCACATTGCTAATACCAATATATCTTGATTTAGGTTGGAAGAGTAATAGAACAACAATTTGCTTTTATATTGGCACAATGGCTATAACTTGAAAATGGGCCTGGTGAGAAAGGGGGATGAAGCTTCTGGTCAGGAAGTGGTTAAAGGTGCTCCATGGTCTTCATGTTGCTTAGTGGTGTTGTAGACTCAGGGGTCTTTTAGAACAGGTGTGTTTTACTGACATCATGTGACACTTTGATTACACAAAAGGGGACCATATTCATCTAATGATGTGACTTAAGGTCATTGGTGTGACCAGATCTTATTTAGGGGTTTCATAGAAAAGGGGGAGAATACATGTGCCCTCACAACTTTTCTGTTTCTGTGAAACGTCGTTACAAGTGTGTCGGCAGGTAAGGATTGAAGGGGAAGCAGTGCTCATATGAGCGTCATGCGACCCTTTCAAAACAGATTGTAACGCAACAAGTAAGCCCTCACACAGCTTCGTTGGAGAAAAAATAAAAAAGTCCTGGCTCTCAGACTATAGCGATGCAAAATGTGCAGAGTGTTCGAAAAGCGGATAAGATTGGGCACCATTTATCAGTGCGACAGTTGCCACAGATCTGCGGATTATTATACCTTCTTATTATGCCCCTGATGTTCTCTCCACAGATTACATATGCCCCCACATTATAAACTGAAATATCAGTAAAACGCCGATCAGAACAACTACCAAGCTAAATCTGCGCTCCAAAAGCCAAATGGCGCTCCCTCCCTTCTGAGCCCTACAGCGTGCCCAAACAGCAGTCTACGACCACTGATATGGCATCGCCATACCCGGGAGAACACAATTAATATTTTATGAGGTATTTGTCTTCAGTGGCACAAACTGGGCACAACATATTGTGCACTAAAATGGCATATCAGTGGAAAATTTAAATTTTCGCTCCGCACCATCCATTGCGCATTAACCCCTTCGTGCACCACAACTTAATAGCATGTCGTGGTGTGGAGGGGATGTATGGAGCGGGCTCACGCGCTGAGCCCGTGCCACACGTTGCGGGTGTCAGCTGTCTATTACAGCTGACACCTGGGACTAACGGACAGGAACAGCGATCGCGCTGTTACAGGAGCCTGTAAAAATGACAACACACTGCAATACATTATTGCAGTTATTGTACCAGCGATCTAACACTGGCTCACGTCCACTAGGGGGACTAATAAAACGTGTAAAAAAAAAAAGTTAATAAAGTTATTAGCGAAAAAAATTAAATAAATATTTAAAGTCCAAAAGAAAACCCATTTCCGATTTTTTCGCTAAAGCAATGTAAATTTTTTTTACAAAATACACAAAATTGGTATCGTTGCGTCCGTAAAAGTCCAAACTCTTACAATATACCATTATTTAACTCGCACGGTGAACGCCAAAATCGCTGTTTTTTTAATCACCCAGCTCTAAAAAAAATGTTAAGTGCACAAAAAGTTTTATGTACCAAAAAATGGTACCAATAAAAACTACAGCTCGTCCTGCAAAAAATAAGCCCTCACACCGCTTAATCGACCAAAAAATAAAAAAAGTTATGCCTCTCGGAATATGGTGAAACAAAACGTTTTTTTTCTTTAAGGGCTTATTCAGACGAACGTTAAATACGTCCGTGCAACGCGTGTGATTTTTGCGCGCATCGCACGGACCTATATTAGTTTATGGGGCCGTGCAGACATGTGCGTGATTTTTACGCAGCGTGAGTCCGCAACGTAAAACTCACGACATGTTCGTTCTTTGTGCGTATTTCGCGCATCACTTCAATGGGTGCGTGAAAATCACGTGCACCAACACGGAAGCACTTCCGTGGGCCGCGCGTGATTCGCGTAACAGCAGTGAAAAGGATGACTGAAAACAGAAAAGCACTTGGTGCTTTTCTGTTTATAAACATCCAAACTGAGTTTTCATAATGATGGCGGCTGCGCGAAAAATGGTGATGACACACGGAGCTGCTAAGTGCCTTTTGCGCACGCAAAACACTGCATTTTTGGCGTGCGCAAAACGCACACGCTCGTGTGAATCCGGCCTAACAAATACTTTTGACTAAAATATTTAAAAAAAAATTGGTATCACCTTAATCGTATTACGTTTCAGAAAAAATTTCAGTTGTCGTTTTTACCGCACGGTGAAAGCC
Organism: Rhinoderma darwinii; assembly: GCF_050947455.1. NCBI lineage: Eukaryota > Metazoa > Chordata > Amphibia > Anura > Rhinodermatidae > Rhinoderma > Rhinoderma darwinii. Next base: position 450,792,464 of record NC_134687.1, read on the forward strand.
GTAAAAATGAGACCCGGGGGGCGTGTCCTGGGAGCCGATGGAGTGAGTCGCATAGTCCGGAGCTCCTCTGATCATCAGCCGTAACACAGCGTTTTTTACTCGGTGTAGCCTCCCGAGAATCTAATAAAGACTTACCGATGATGGTGAGACGGTCAGCCAAGAGGATGGAGTCCAAGCAGGTACTCCCCGGAGCCCCGAGGAGCGGCACTTTGGATGCCTTCTTCTCTGATGCGCCGACAGGACAGGCGCCATTACTGCCGGCCTCACACGAGGAGGCGTCGCAGTCCTTCAGATCCCCATCGGACATAGAGGATCAAGATGTGGTCAGATCACAGCCGCTGACCAACGGAGAGACACTACAACCGGAGGAGGATCTGCAGGAGGAGCAAGGAGAGGGATGGCCGCCATCTTCGGAGCCAGCCTCACACGTGGCTGGTGAGGAGTTGGAGACGCCATACACTGCGGAGTCACCCTCCCCCACAAGAAGGAACATGCAGGTTAGTGGCTCAACATTAAGGGTTGGGAAACACCTACTATCCCCTCAGCCACCCTTACCCTGCAGACTGGACACTGCTATGTCAAAACGACCTAGGGACATAAAAACAGCAGGGAAAAATTCTGAGATGGAAACGCTCCCTATAGCAGGCCATATACAGCCATATGCTCAAGGAGAGGATCCACAGCCGTGGCTTTCTTCCTCTGACTCTGAGAGCCCCGCTCCTAAACGTCAGGAATGGAAGTCTTTTTTGCAGCAGCTCCCCACCCGAGAGGATTTTAAGTCGCTTATAGCGGAGGTGAAAGATACCTGCAATACGGCTATTGCAACAGTCAGACAAGACATACAAAAAGTGTCCCACAGAATAGAGTCACTGGAAGATGACCATGATTGCACTCGCCAATATGTATCACGACTACAAACCACAGTAGTGGCACAGCATGCTGCTCTTTCTGATTATCAAAAGCATTTGGAGGACCTAGATAATAGAGGCAGAAGACATAATATCAGAGTTCGGGGTGTCCCTGAAGCTACCCAGGACGAAAACTTAAAGGAGCTATTGGCGACCATTTTTAATGAAATCCTAGATGCTCCACCTGATCATCCTATCAAGTTAGATAGAGCCCATAGAGCTCTCAGACCTAAAGGAGCTTCGCCGTTGCCTCGCGATATTATTTGCTGTGTGACGGATTACGAGCTGAAAGAAGCCATTATGAATAAAGCCAGAGCTCATAGAGTCATTCAACACAAAGGAACCACTGTCCAACTGCTACCGGACTTATCCTGGATCACACTTCATAGGCGCAGACAATTGCGCCCTTTACTTGCTTCTCTGAGAGAAAATAATATCCTCTACAGATGGGGATTTCCGTTTAGCCTCACAGCCAGACGAGATGGTCGCTCGGCGGTTCTGAGAACATCGTCGGATATTCGAGCTTTTTGTGACACTATGGACATTCCAGTCCCGAAACTGCCTGAGTGGGAACTCACCCCGCCTCCACCCCCTCCGTCACCTGTCTGGCAAAAGGTCTCTTCACAAAGGAAGACCGGGAATCAGCGAGGGTCCATGTCTGAACATGGACCTAAGCCAACATTTCAGCGTTAATGTATTGAATAAGGGAGGCTCATAATCTTTCTTACATGTTTATATGCTTAGATCGCATTAATAGTTCATTGTATGGAAAAAAAAAAAAAAAAAAAAGGGGATTTTTATACCCTGGTTTATTTTTTATAGGCTGCAGAGGAGTTTTGTTTGTACGGAATGTACAGAATTGGCCTGTCTCAGTTACTGGGTCTGTTGGCTATGTTCCTGACGGAATTGGCTCTCGGTGATTCTTCTCCCTTATGGAGACAGTATACCCTCCTAGTGCAGTCGAGGCATTTAGGGGTTGACGCGATATCTAAATGTGTAAATTGTTCTAATATACTTATCTCCACATGGAATCTAGATTCCATTCATTGTCGTTCGACCGACTTTATGCTTCAAGTATGTTTTTTGATTTATTATCTGTCTGTAGTTGTCTGTTTATCTCTTCCCCCTCCCTCCCCCTCTTTCCCTCCCCTTACTTCCGTGAATAGGAAACCTGGTTTGTGGACTGAGAACATATCACCGAAATGGCGACGTCCTTCCTGGACAACACGAGCTATGCCCAACTTGATAGATCATCTGGGTACGTTGTACATACTTGCTTTCAGGCCTAAAGAATTGTCATGGCGCGCATAGTATCTTTGAATGTTAAGGGATTAAATTCCAATGTTAAGAGGCGTCTAGCACTTAGAGAGTTGAGACACCTGAGAGCAGATATCGCCTTTCTACAAGAAACGCACCATGACAGTTCGGGGTCTTTCAAATTTGCACTACCCCATTTTCCTAAAGCATATGCAGCTATACACTCTAAGAAAAGCGCAGGGGTGGCTATTCTAATTTCAAGGGATTGTCCACTACAAGTAACAAGATCAATAGTAGACCCACAGGGGAGATATGTCATCCTCGCAGGGACCCTGAAAGGTGTCCCGATTACTTTATGCAACCTATATGCACCAAATACATTACAAATTGCTTTTTTGGAAAAAGTCTTCTCCAAAATTTCCCGCCTGCCGTCAACTACTTTGTTCATAGGGGGGGATTTTAACCTCCCTTTTTCAGAAAACATGGACAGACACTCGCTTAGTGCTCCCTCTCCGCCCACGGAATTGCGACAACGCGCTTCGGCATTTCGACGCTTGATTCGCAAGCACAATCTTTATGACCTATGGCGTATCTCAAATCCATCGGCTAAACAATATACCTTTTACTCATACCCACATAAAACACATACTCGGATAGATCTATTCCTTGGCAACGTACCAGGACTTCGTTCAACCTCATCGGCTGAAATAGGGGCTATTACATGGTCAGACCATGCTCCAATTATGTTGGATCTACTTTCTGACTTACGAACGACCCGGATATGTCACTGGAGGTTGAATGAACGACTGATTAAATCTCCGGAGCATAGGGACACACTTAAAACACACATTGAATCCTACTTTGCCCTTAATAAAGACTCAGTTCCTTCGTTAGCCACAATTTGGGAGGCGCACAAAAGCGGTAATTAGAGGGCAATGTATCTCTCTCGCCTCACATATTAAGAGGGACAAAGCTCAGCAGAGATTAGAGCTGTCAGCGGCCCTTACTAAACAAGAACGTAAAATGAATCTCTACCCCTCGACGTCTACTCTTCGACAAATCATTGCCACGCGGGGAAAATTAAAGGATCTTTCTATTGCTAAAGTAGAGAAGATGCTTCTATATACCAAACAAAGATATTATGAGAGAGGGAATAAAGCGCATTCTTTACTTGCTGCCCAGCTAAGAGACAAAAAGGCTCAGTCGACCCCATCTGCTCTCCGTGATACAGGAGGTCAATTGATCTATGATCCCAATTTGCAGGCGGACATGTTTTACCAATATTACTCACAATTATACTCTCTCACATCCCAACTCTCTACAGATCCTTCCATTCGGGAACAACAAATATTGGAATACTTAAAGTCCTGCCCCCTTCCCACTATCGTGCCGGATGATGGCCTTATGCTCAATGCCCCCATCACGGAAGAGGAATTACAGAACACCATACAAGACTTGCCTAATGGAAAATCTCCAGGGCCCGATGGATTTCCATATTTATATTATAAGGTCTTTAAAGATGTATTAACACCACATTTAGTAACCCTTTTTAATTCCTTTCTATCGGGAGCTGGCATCCCCCCTTCCATGCTTCATTCTTTCATCACGGTTATTCCCAAACCAGGGAAGGACCAGTCTGATTGTTCTAATTATCGGCCAATTTCTCTGTTGAATGCAGATCTCAAAATATTCACTAAAATACTGGCCGATAGACTTGGCTCATTGCTCCCGGGCCTGATTCACAAAGATCAGGTGGGCTTTGTCATGCATAGGCAGGCAGGAGACAATACTAGACGGACTATTGATCTGATCGAAGTTCTTAACAAAACAGAGTCTCCTGGCCTGCTCCTCAGTTTAGACGCTGAAAAAGCCTTTGACCGATTGGACTGGTCCTTCCTCTTTGCCACACTAAAAACAATAGGTATTTCAGGGCCCTTCCTCACCGCTTTACATTCATTGTATACCTTACCAAATGCTGTAGTTAAATTACCACATGCGATTTCTAAACGATTTGATATTTTTAATGGGACTCGTCAGGGCTGCCCCCTCTCCCCCCTGCTTTACGTCCTATGCATAGAACCTCTAGCGGCCCGTATCAGGAGTAATCCAGATATTCAAGGTTTTTTAGTGCGAGATAGGGAATTTAAGATCTCTCTATTTGCAGATGATGTTCTTTTGACTTTACGCAACCCGCAAGTTACCCTACCAAACTTACATACAGTACTGAAAGAATATAGTCTGTACTCGGGATATAAGCTTAATAATTCTAAGACAGAAGCCCTGCCACTTAATATTTCCCCGCACCTCATTTCGACACTACAAACAACATTTAAATATACATGGAAAGAGGAAGGGATCAAATATCTAGGTGTCCAGATCACCCGCGCATATGCCTCCCTCTATAAAAATAACTTCTCCCCATTTTTTCAAGAAATAAATACGCTACTGTCTAAATGGTCTTCCCTCCCGCTGTCCTTCTTTGGTAGAATATCTGCAGTGAAAATGACTATTCTACCAAAGTATTTATACCTTTTGGAAACTCTCCCGGTGCCTATACCACGTAGCGAAATTCGTAGGTTCCAAACAGCCTTATTGAAATACATCTGGGCAGGGAAGCGTCATAGAATACCAAAAGCAGTCCTACTTTCTACTATGACAGTAGGAGGCCTGGCTGTCCCTGATGTGTATCGGTACTATTTAGCAGTACATCTTCGTAGAATTCCTGGCTGGACTTCAAGGTGGGCATATACTAAATGGGCAGAGATTGAGAAGCTGTGGGTAGCTCCTATTCACCCGAATTCGCTACTGTGGTCTGGAAAGGTGGAGACTTGCCCAAAATCCCTATTAGGTCCCATGTTGTTCACCAAAAACATATGGAAGCTAGCTAACACCTTATACCCCCTGTCTTCTCCCAAATCTCCCATGACTTCTTTTCTATTTAACCCGGCTCTACCGGATGGGCTCACTGCGAGGATGACTAAACCGTGGGCAGAAGCTGGATTGTTCTACTTTGCAGACATATTAGACCCCTGTTTGAGAACGGTTTTGCCATTCTCGACGCTGCAGTCTAAATATAAGTTACCGCCCAATGCACATTTTAGTTACCTACAGATCACCCACTTTGCCAATTCTCTACCTGGGGATAGCAGCTTTACTAAACCTACGCACTTTGAAGTTCTCTGCAGGAATACTACCTCCACTAGGGGATTAATTTCGGATATATACAGTATCCTCTCATCTCCAGGGGGAAATGAGATCCCAAAACATAACTATATGACCAAATGGGAGACGTACATGGAGAGGGAGATACCCCTGTCGCTGTGGCAAATTATATGGTCGCAAGCCGCGAAATCTTCTCTTTGCGCTGCATATAGAGAGAACCAATATAAAATTCTGATGTATTGGTATCATACCCCAGACTTTCTCCATCATATATATCCCCTTGTTTCGGATAGATGTTGGAGGTGCTGCAGCGAGAGGGGGACACTTCCTCACATTTTTTGGGACTGTCGGTTAATTCGCCCCTTCTGGAGAGAGGTTGCGGGTTTATTCCAGACACTGCTGGGGGTTAGGGTTCCATTGTCTGTGCTAACTTTCCTGCTTAATGTACCGCCGAAAGGGCTCAGTAAGGTCTCCTCTAGATTATTATTACATGTGCTCACAGCAGCTAAGTGTCTCATTTCGGCGCGATGGAAGAGAACTGATCCCCCTGTAGTTGCTGACTTATATTTAAGAATAAGGGAGGTCAGAAGAATGGAGTCTTTGACAGCCTCTATGAATAATAGCTTAGCACGATTCAAAGAAGTCTGGTCACCATGGGATGTATTTGATTCATCTAGACCGCCCTGAGCGCATAACACTAGTTCATAACTGCGCTAGTGCACCCAGATCAAACCAGGATACTGTTCTGTTTTTTTTTTTCCCTTCCTTTCCCCCCCCTCCATTGTATTGTAGATGTTGGTTAATTTTTCTTGTCATTCCTACGAAAGCAGAGTTAAGATGACGGATAGAAAAAGAAGGGGATTTCACCATACCAAAGTATTAGTTATTAACAGGACTGATTGTTCTTAAGATCACTGTGAAATGTATGATATTCCTGTCATTCCTGATGTGCAACATGTTGTAACTTCACACTACCCCTGTCATGACTTATACTCTGTATTGTATTGAATTGATACCATGTATGTTCTTGTTCATATGGAAAAAATAAAAATATATAATTAAAAAAAAAAAAATAAATGAGACCCAAAAAACAATGGAGGAATCACAGTCTTTTCCAGTTTCAGCCTGAAAATAATTTTATTTCAGTTTCCCAGTACATTATATGGTACATTAAATGCTGTCAATAGAAATTACAACTTCTCCCGCAAGAAATAAGCCCTCACAGGACTCTGGTGATGGAAAAAGAAAAAAGTTATGGCTCTTGGAAGGCGGGGAGTGAAAAACGAAAATAAAAAAGCAACATATTAATCAGTCCAGAAAGGGTTAATTCATTTCTAATAATAAAATATTTATGACCACATGTGGGGTATAGCCGTACTCGGGAGAAATTGCTTTACAAATGTTGGGCAGCTTTTTCCTCCTTTATTCTTAGTGAAAATTAAAAAATTCAACATTTTAGTGGAAATAATGTTGATATTCATTTTCACGGCCTAATTCTAATGAATCCTGCAATAGACCTGTGGGGTCTAAATGCTCACTATACCCATAGATAGATCCCTTACGTTGTGTAGTTTCCCACATGGGGTCACTTTTAGGGGGTTTCCACTGTTTTGGTCCCTCAGGGGCTTTGCAAATGCGACATGACACCCGAAAAACATTTCAGCTAAATTTGAGCTCCAAAAGCCAAATAGCGCTCCTTCCCTTCTAAGCCCTGCTGTGGGTCCAAACAGCAGTTTATTACCACATATGGGGTATTTCCATATTCGGTCGAAATTGCTTTACAAATGCTGGGGTGTTTTTTCTCCTTTATTCCTTGTAAAAATTAAAAATGTCTACGTTTGTTCAGAAAAAAAGTAGATTTTCATCATCACAGACTAATTCAAATACATTTAGCAAAAAAACTGTGGGGTCAAAATGCTAACTATACCTCTAGATAAATTCCTTGAGGGGTGTAGTTTCCAAAATGCGGTCACTTTTGTTCTTCTTTTCCGGTTTGGCACCACAAGACCTCTTCAAACCTGACATGGTTCCTAAAATATATTTAAATAAGGGGAGGCCCTAAAATCCTCTAGGTGTGCCTTTGCTTCTGAGGCTGGTGCTTCACTGCACAATCTGGGCAACATATATTGAGTTGCATTTTTATCATATAAAACATTCTGTTACAAAAAAAACAAACTGTATTACAAATGAATTTTGGCAAAAAAAAAAATTTACATTTGTAAATTTCACCTCTAAATTGCTTTAATTCCTGAGAAACGTCTATGGGGTTAAAACACTTTCTGAATTTTTTTGGGATACTTTGAGGGGTGGAGTTTTCAAAATGGGGTGATTTTTGGGGACTTTCTAATATATAAGGCCTTCAAAGCCACTTGAGAACTGAACTGGTCCCTGAAAAAATGGGCTTTTGAAATTTTCTTGAAAATATGAGAAATTGCTGCTAAAGTTCTAAGCCTTGTAACGTTCTGGAAAAATAAAAGAATGTTCAAAAACGATGCAAACAAAGTACACATATGGGATATATGAAATCGTAACTATTTTGGGTGGTATTACTGTCCGTCTTACAAGCAGATACATTTAAATTTAGAAAAATGCTAAGTTTTGCAAATTTTCTCTAAATTATGGTGTTTTCCCACACATAAATATTGAATTTATTGTCCAAATTTTTTTACTAACATAAAGTACAATATGTCACGAGAAAACAATCTCAAAATCACTTGGATAGGTAAAAGCATTCCCAAGTTATTACTACATAAGGTAACACATGTCAGATTTGAAAAATTCGGCTTCGTCCTCAAGGCCAAAACAGGCTCAGTCCTGAAGGGGTTAAGGCATGGTTTTTGTATCTCCTCTAATACTTGAAAACAGAAAAAAATATTGACCACGTGACATTTTTTAGCCAGCTCTGCTGGGTTAGGCAGGTAACATTTAATGGAGAAGTTACATTTCATCTGTCATTGTAAATACAGAAGAGAAGGCGTGCCAGCCATGTCATATCATATTTCTTTTTCAGCATTATCTTTTTTTTTTATTTTTCCAATACAGAATTCCTTCAATAATATTCAAACTATAAAATTACTTCACACATGAATAATTCACAATACAGATAATAAATCACATTTCCCTCCTTACCCACCCCCACCCCCAAGGGATAAAAACATAGAGCAAGAGCGAAAAAAAAAAATAATTATATATTTTTCTTTTCCTACTTTCAATCAAATTTTTTTTAACATCTGGGGATACCTCATTACACCATCTTCCCCATCGCTGAGAAAACTTTCTCGTTGCCTTCATATTTTTACATGTAATACCCTCAAGATGGATATACCATAGGATTTCTACTTTCCATCCCGGCGGCTCCTTAGGGTATGTGCACACGGTAGCAGGCTTTTACGGCTGAAATGACAGACTGTTTTCAGGAGAAAACAGCTGCGTCGTTTCAGCCGTAAATGCTCCTCCTCGTATTATGCGAGGCGTCTGAGACGCTCGTAAATCGTAAGCTGCTCTTCATTGAGTTCAATGAATAACGGCTCAAATTACGTTGCAAAGAAGTGCCCTGCACTTCTTTGCCGAGGCAGTCAATTTACGCGTCGTCGTTTGACAGCTGTCAAACGACGACGTGTAAATGACAGGTCGTCGGCACAGTACGTCGACAACCCCATTCAAATGAATGGGCAGATGTTTGCCGACGTATTGTAGCCCTATTTTCAGACGTAAAACGAGGCATAATACGCCTCGTTTACGTCTGAAAACAGGTCGTGTGAACCCAGCCTCAGAGATCCAGTGTCTCAGTATCATTTTTTAGCAATATATAAACTACACCCTAGTGATCTTTTTTGGGAATTATTTAGAGTAATCCCAAGACTACATCCAAGCATACATGTAATTGGACTGCAATCTATCTCAATGTTATAAATTGTATTCAAGACTTCTATAACCCTGTTCCAGTATCTGAACTTTGGGCAGTTCCACATCAAGTGGATCAAATCTCCCTGCAGACCTTTACAACTTGGACAACTATCCGTCTCTCTATATCCCATTTTTTTAACCTAGTCGGTGTATAATGAGCTCTATGTATTATAAAGAGTTGAGAGGCCCTTTGGGAAGGGAATATAGACAACAAAGGAACAACCTTGTTTACCCATTGTACTTCCTGTATTTTCCTTACGTCATTCTCCCATTTGCCCACTAGGGGTCCCCAGTTCACCACTATTTCGTTAATCAACTCACCATAAAAAATTGTTATCCCTTTTTTAACTCCTTAATGACCGGGCGTGTTTGTACCTTAATGACCAAACCAGATTTGTCAAATCTGGTATGTCTGACTTTATCAGACAATAACTCTGTGAAAGTTTTGAATATCCAAGTAATTCTGACATTGTTTTTTCGTCACATGTTGTACTTTATTTTAGTGGTAAAAGTAGACTGATACAATTTGCGGAAATTAATTAAAAAAAATAGAAAATGGAAGAAATTTTGTAAAAATTAAAATTTTTCCCTATTTTTTACTGCAATATGTCACATATGTACACACATACTGTACAATTTTTTTTAATTAAATATATATTTCCATCTCTTTACTCTATTTTGGCAGCACTTTTGAAAAAATAAAATAAATTTTCAGCAATTTAGAGGACTTACAAATTGAATAATAATTTTATAAATTTTGAAGTACATTTTGTTTTCCTGCACCAAGCCAGGTTTTCAGAGGCTCATAGGTCTCAGAGTGATGGAAACCCCCACAAATGACCCCATTTAGAAAACTAGACCCCTTAAGGTATTTACCTAGGGATATAGTAAGTATTTTGACCCCACAGTTTTTTGTTAAATGTAATACATAGGTGAGAAAAAAAAAATATTTCACTTTTTTCATAAAAGTATCAGTTTGAAGACAATTTCTTTGTAAAGCGACCATGAGAATGAAGAAACACACCACAAAATCTATCACCCTGTTTCTCCTGTTTTCAAAAATACCAACATTGTGGCCCTAATGCGCTGCCTGGACACACGGCAGGACTCAAAAGGAAGGGAGCACCCGGAGGCTTTCAGGACTCATATTTTGCTTGAAAATGTTTTAGGCCCCACTGTACATTTGGAGAGGCTTTGAGCTGCCAGAACGATAGAAACTCCCCATAAACGACCCCATTTAGAAAACTAGACCCCATAAGGTATTTATTTAGGGGTATAGTAAGTATTTTGACCCCACAGTTTTTTGCTAAATTTAATGCATAACAGGTGAAAAAAAAAATTATTTCACTTTTTTCATAAAAGTATCAGTTTGAAGACCAATTTCTTTGTAAAGCAAACATGAAAATGAAGAAACACACCCCAAAATCTATCACCCTGTTTCTCCTGTTTTCAAAAATACCCACATTGTGGCCCTAATGCGTTGTTTGGACACACGGCAGGGCCCCAAAGGAAGGGAGCATCCGGAGGCTTTCAGGACTCATATTTTGCTTGAAAATGTTTTAGGCCCCACTGTACATTTGGAGAAGCTTTGAGCTGCCAGAAAGATAGAAACTCCCCATAAACGACCCCATTTCGAAAACTAGACCCCTTAAGGTATTTATCTAGGGGTATAGTTAGCATTTTGACCACATAGGTTTTTCGCTAAATATATTGGAATTAGTCTGTAAAAATTAAAATGTACTTTTTTTCTGAAACAACATAGAAATTTTTATTATTTACAAGGAATAAAATGCACCCCAACATTTGTAAAGCAATGTCTCCCGATTACGACAATACTTCATATGTGGTAATAAACTGCTGTTTGGACCCACAGCAGGGCTCAGAAGGGAAGGAGCGCCATTTGGATTTATGATTTTGCTGGAATGGTTTTCGGTGCCATGTCGCATTTGCAATGCACTGGAGGGACCAAAACAGTGGAAACCCACCAAAAGTGACCCCATTTTGGAAAAACCTTCAAGGAATTTTTCTAGGGGTATAGTGCGCATTTAGACCCCACGGGTCTTTTGCAGAGTTTATTAGAATTAGGGCGCGAAAATTAATATCAAAATGTTTTCCACTAAAATGTTGCATTTTCTCATTTTCACAAGGGATAAAGGAGGAAAAAAAAAACAACCATTTTTTATAAAGCAATTTCTCCCGAGTACGGAAATACCCCACATGTGATCATACGTTTTTTCATTAGAAATGAATTAACCCTTTCAGGACTGATCCATTTTTTGCTTTCTTATTTTAGATTTTCACTCCCCGCTTTCCAAGAGCCATAACTTTTTATTTTTCCATCAATAGAGCGGTGGGAGGGCTTACTTCTTGCGGGAGGAGCTGCAGTTTTTATTGGTACCATTTTTTGGTACATAAAAAGTGATTCAAAAGTTGTATTACATTTTTTTTTTAGAGCGAAGGTGACAAAAAAAAAAAACAGCGATTTTGCCGGTTTCAATTATTAAATTAAGGTGTGCACTGTGCAAATTAAATAATGGTATATTGTAATAGTTCGGACTTTTACAGACGTAGTGATACCAATTTTGTTCATTTTTTTTACATTACTTTAGAAGAAAAATGCGAAAAGGTGTTTTTTTTTAACTTTAAAAAAATAATAATTCTCACTACTAATAACTATAATTCTTCTACACATTTTATTAATCAATCCCCTTAGGGGACTTGAGCCAGCGATCATTGGATCACTGGTACAATATACTGCAATACTAATGTATTGCAGTATATTGTTATTCTTACAGGCTTCTGTAACAGAGCGATCCCTGTACCTGTCCGTTAGTCCCGGGTGTCAGCTGTAATACACAGCCGACACCCGCAGCGTATGGAGCGGGCTCAGCACGTGAGCCGGCTCCATACATCAACCGCCGCACCATGACGGGCAATTAAGTCATAGTGCGCAAAGGGGTTAGTGCACAGCGGATGGTTCAAAGTGAAAATTGCAATTTTCCACTGATATGCTATTTTAGTGCATAGTATGTTGTGCCCAGTTTGTGCCACAGAAGACAAATACCTCATAAAACGTTAAGCGGGTTCTCTCGGGTATGGCGACGCCATATATGTGTGGGCGCAAACTGCTGCTTGGGCACGCTGTAGGGCTCAGAAGGGAGGGAACGCCATTTTGCTTTTGGAGCGCAGATTTTGCTTGGTAGTAGTTTTGTTTGGGGTTTTGCTGGTATTTCCGTTTATAATGTGGGGGGCATATGTAATCTGTGCGGAGTACATCAGGGCATAATAAGAGGGTATAATAATAGGGTAAATAAATAATATTTCATAGATATGTGGCCGGTGTCGCACTGATAAATGGCGCCCGATCTTATCCACTTTTGGACACTCTGCACATTTTGCATCGTTATATTCTGAAAGCCAGAACTTTTTTATTTTTTCACCACCGGAGCCGTGTGAGGGCTTATTTGTTGCGGGACAATCTGTCGTTTTCATTGGTACCATTTTGGGGTACGTGCGATTTTTTTTGGATTACTTTTTATTCAATTCTTTTGCAATCCTGAGCAAAAAACAGGAATTCTGACACCGTTTTTTAGGTTTTCTTTTTGCGGCGCTCACCGTACGCTATAAATGACATTTTTACTTTATTCTGCGGGTTGGTATGATTACGGCGATACCATATGTATATAGGTTTGGTCCTTTTTTTAGCGTTTGCACAATAAAATGACTTATTTATAAAAAAAAAAAATTCTGTGTCACCATATTCTGAGAGACATAATTTTTTTATTTTTTAGTCAAAAAAGCTGTGTAAGGGCTTGTTTTTTGCGGGACAGATAGAAGTTTTTATTGGTGCTATTTTTGGGTACATGCGACTTTTTGATCACTTTTTATTCTTTATTTAGGGAGCAGTGGTGACCAAAAAATAGTGATTCTGTCGTAGTTTTTTATTGATTTTTTTTGGGGTGTTCATCGTGCGGGAAAAATAACATTACAGTTTTATAGTTGGGGTCGTTACGAACGCGGTGATACCAAATGTGTGTACTTTTTTAACGTGTTAATTTTTTTTCTATAATAAAAGTCTTATTATAGGAAAAAAAAGCAGTGTTTGTTTATAGAACTTATAACTTTTATTTTTACACTTTTTTTACTTGTCCCACCAGGGGACACTTAGACTTGCAGCTTTGATCGCTGCTAGAGTACATTACACTACACACGTAGTGTAATGTACTCCAACTGTCATTGTGACGTAACTGTCACTCTGACAGGAAGCCGAGGAGGACCGGCCGGAGGCTGTTCCTCCGAGGCTTCCGTACATGGCAACCCGGAGGTCATTATCTGACCTCCGATTGCCGTGACAAGCATGGGGGCTGTCGATGTGCTTCAAACCACTTAAATGGGGCGACGGCAATCCGTCGCCGCACTTAAAGAGGCTCTGTCACCAGATTTTGCAACCCCTATCTGCTATTGCAGCAGATCGGCGCTGCAATATAGATTACAGTAACGTTTTTATTTTTAAAAAACGAGCATTTTTGGCCAAGTTATGACCATTTTTGTAGTTATGCAAATGAGGCTTGCAAAAGTCCAAGTGGGTGTGTTTAAAAGTAAAAGTCCAAGTGGGCGTGTATTATGTGCGTACATCGGGGCGTTTTTAATACTTTTACTAGCTGGGTGCTCTGAAGAGAAGTAACATCCTCTTCTCTTCAGAACGCCCAGCTTCTGACAGTGCAGATCTGTGACGTCACTCACAGGTCCTGCATCGTGACGGCCACATCGGCACCAGCGGCTACAGTTGATTCTGCAGCAGCCTCGGCGTTAGCAGGTAAGTCGATCTTACCTGCTAACGCCGAGGCTGCTGCAGAATCAACTGTAGCCTCTGGTGCCGATGTGGCCGTCACGATGCAGGACCTGTGAGTGACGTCACAGGTCTGCACTGTCAGAAGCTGGGCGTTCTGAAGAGAAGAGGATGTTACTTCTCTTCAGAGCGCCCAGCTAGTAAAAGTATTGAAAACGCCCCGATGTACGCACATAATACACGCCCACTTGGACTTTTACTTTTAAACACACCCACTTGGACTTTTGCAAGCCTCATTTGCATAACTACAAAAATGGTCATAACTTGGCCAAAAATGCTCGTTTTTTAAAAATAAAAACGTTACTGTAATCTACATTGCAGCGCCTATCTGCTGCAATAGCAGATAGGGGTTGCAAAATCTGGTGACAGAGCCTCTTTAAGGGGTTAATTGCCGAAAGCAGCAGCGATGGTCCGCTGTCCGGCGAGACTGATGTGACATCTGTCTAGTGCATTTTCGTCCGTGGTCGTGAAAGGGTTAAAGATCAGATTCAAAAACAGTTCTTTAACCCCTTCCCAACATTTGAAATAAACAACCAATTTTTGTAAAGCAGTTTCTCCCGAGTATGGAAATACCCCATATGGGGTCATACATTTTTTTTTATTAGAAATGAATTAACCCTTTCAGGACTGGTCCATTTTTTGCTTTCTTATTTTTGTTTTTCTCTCCCCGCATTCAAAGAGCCTTAACTTTTTTCTTTTTCCGTCAATAGAGTGGTGTGAGGGCTTATTTCTTGCGGGAGGAATTGTAGTTTCTATTGACACCATTTAAAGTGCCATAAAGTGTACTGGGAAACTGAAAAAAAAAATCTTTGCGGGCTGATATAGGAAAAAAAATCTGATTCTATTTTTTGGGGTTTTCGTTTTTACAGATTTCGCCGTGCGGTAAAAACGAAAACTTTACTTTATTCTGCGGCTCAATACAATTACGGTGATACCAAATTTATATAGTTTTTTTTATATTATACTACTAAAATCAAATTGTAAAAAAAAGAATGGTTTTGTTTCACCACATTCTGAGAGCCGTAACTTTTTTATTTTCCGGTTGATTGAGCGGTGGGAGGTCTTATTTTTTGCGGGACGAGCTGTAGTTTTTATTGGTACCATTTTTTGGTACATAAAAAGTGATCAAAAAGTTGTATTACATTGTTTTTTGAGAGCTAAGGTGACAAAAAAAATGATTTTGGCGGTTTAAATTATTTAAGTTTTTTACGGTGTTCACCGTACGAGTTAAATAATGGTATATTGTAATAGTTCGGCCTTTTACGGACGTAGCGATACCAATTTTGTTTCTTTTTTTACATTACTTTAGAAGAAAAATTGGAAAAGTTTTTTTTTCTTAACTTTAAACTTTTTTCTTTCTCACTACTAATAACTTTAATTCTTCTACACATTTTATTAGTCCCCTTAGGGGACTTGTACCAGCGATCATTGGATCGTTGGTACAATATACTGCAATACTGATGTATTGCAGTATATTGTTATTTTTACAGACTCCTGTAACAGCGCGATCGTTGTTCCTGTCCATTAGTAATACACAGCCGACACCCGCAGCGTATGGAGCGGGCTCAGTACGTGAGCCCGCTCCATACATCACCCCCCCACCATGACGTGCTATTAAGTCATAGTGCTCAAAGGGGTTAATGCACAGCGGATGGTGTGAATATTGCAATTTTCCACTGATATTCCATTTTAGTGCATAATATGTTGTGCCCAGTTTGTGCCACTGAAGACAAATACCTCATAAAACGTTAAGCGTGTTCTCCCGGGTATGGCGATGCCATATATGTGGACGCAAACTGCTGTTTGGGCACGCTGCAGGGCTCAGGAGGGAGGGACGCCATTTGGCTTTTGGAGCGCAGATTTTGCTTGGCAGTTCTGTTTGGGGTTTTGCTGGTATTTCAGTTTATAATGTGGGGGCATATGTAAGCTGTGCGGAGAACATCAGGGTATATGTAAGCTGTGCGGAGTACATCAGGGCATAATAGGAGGGTATAATAATGGGGTAAATAAATAATTCATAGATATGTGGCCGGTGTCGCACTGATAAATGGCGCCCGATCTTATCCGCTTTTTGAACACTGCACATTTTGCATCGCCATATTCTGAGAGCCAGAACGTTTTTTTCACCACCGGAGCCGTGTGAGGGCTTATTTGTTGCGGGACAATCTGTAGTTTTTGGTACCATTTTGGGGTACATGCGATTTTTTTGATCACTTTTTATTCAATTTTTTTGCAAGCCGGGTGACCAAAAACAAGAAATTCTGACCATGTTTTTTAGTTTATTTTTTGCGGCGTTCACCGTGTGCTATAAATGACAGTTTTACTTTATTTTGCGGGTCGGTACGATTACGGCGATACCATATGTATATAGTTTTTTTTTATGTTTTGCAGCGTTTGCGCAATAAAATCACTACTGTGTCACCATATTCTGAGAGCCATAACTTTTTTATTTTTTTGTCAAAAAAGGTGTGTAAGGGCTTGTTTTTGCGGGACGGGTTGTAGCTTTTATTGGTACTATTTTCGGGTATATGCGACTTTTTAATCACTTTTTATTCTCTATTTTGGGAGGTGTGGTGACCAAAAAAAATTGCGATTCTGGTGTAGTTTTTTTATTGATTTTTTTTGGGGTGTTCATCGTGTGAGAAAAATAACTTTATAGTTTGGGTCGTTACGAACGCAGCGATACCAAATATGTGTACTTTTTTTTTTCCTATAATGAAAGTCTTATTATAGGAAAAAATGTTTTGTTTATATAACTTATAACTTTTATTTTTACCCTTTTTTTTATGGTCATTGTCTGGCCTCCGATTGCCACGACAAGCATCGGCAGCCCCCACAATCACTTCGTGGGGGCTGCCGATGTGCTTCAAACCCCCGCAATCGGTCGCCGTATTTATGGGGTTAATTGCCGAAATCAACGGCGATGGTCCGCTGACCGGCAAGACTGGAGTGTCAGCTGTCGGGGACAGCTGACCTCCCGGTTCCCAGACACTGTCCGTCAGGACAGTGTGCGCCGGGAACCGCTCCGCAACTGTATGTCCTGGTGCGGGAAGCAAGCCCTCTGCAGGACGTACAGTTGCAACGCAGCGCGTGAAGAGATTAAAAACGACAGCTTATCCAGCTAAAAATAAGCCTCATACCACTTAATAGACGGAAAAATAAAAAAGTTATGGCTCTCAGAATTTGGCGACAAAAAATAATTTTTATTTTTTACACTTAGGTTTTTACTTGTAAAAGTAGTAAAATATAGAAAAAACTATATATATATTTGGTATCGCTGTAATCGTATTGACCCGCAGAATAAAGTTAACATGTTTTAATTGCACAGTGTATTCCGTAAAAACGGCGTGCAAAAAACAATGGAGGAATTCAATGTTTTTTTCATTTTCTACCCCACAAATAATTTTTTTCCCATTTCCTAGTATATTATATGGCACAATAAATGGTGCTACGAAAAACTACAACTCGTCCCGCAAAAATCAAGCCCTCATAGGACTATATCGACGGAAAAATAAAAAAGTTATGGCTTTTGGAAGGTAGGGAGGAAAAAACTAAAATGAAAATCTGAAAAAGGGCTGCGGCGGGAAGGGGTTAAAGGCCAAGGCCAACTATAAATACTGAAGATACCATGTATCTCTAATTCCAAATTTCTGACATAGGGTCTGAAAGGTCTTCATTTTCCCAGCTTCCATCACCTGTCCCAGCCTATATATTCCCCTGCCTTCCCAATTTTGAAAGTTATTTGATTTATAGCATTCCTCCAATTTCAGATTTCTCCACAAATACGAGATTTCAGTATAATCTCCAATACACTTTACTTTCTTTACTTTACGCCATACCCTCTGAAACACAAAATCAAAAACGTGACATGCACTTCTTTTTCGCTGACATCTTTTTACGTGCCGTTTTTTGAAAACGAGTAAAAAAAACGCCCCATCGGAACAGAACGCCGTTTTCCCCATTGATGTTTGGAGGCGTTCTGCTTCTGATTTTTCAGCCGTTTTTCGGGACGTATACGGCCCAAAAAAACGTCTGAAAACACTCCGTGTGAACATACCCTACTACCTTACAAATGTACCCAGGGATATCCTCGCAGTTATTTAAACCCCAGCCTCTCCATTGAGACATGTGGCCTGCCAAAAAGTACATCTGAGTATTTTGGATAGCTAAACCCCCCCTCCTCTTTATTTCTCTGTAGGCTATTCAATCTTATTCCTGCATTACGACCCTTCCATATTATAGCCCTATAAATTGCATCTGTTGTTTTAAATATTTTGGAGTTCAACCATACCGGGCTATTTACCAGGACATATAATAGCTGAAGATGTAGCACAGATTTAACCAGTGCAGATCGCCCATGTAAAGAAAGTGGGAGTTTTGATCAAATTTTAACCTTCTCTTAATTAGTAAAGGTTTTATATTTAATTCAACATAGTCATCAATATTTTTAAAGACGTTTATCCGAAAATATTTAAACAAAGTGTTACAAACAGGAAGAGGGAGAGCACCATCCGTACATAGATTATCCAGTCATAATTAAACTTTTATCAGGATTAATTCTGATACCAGAATACCCAGAAAACTTGTATATTTGTTCCATAGTTCGGGACAGCAAACTCGCCCTATTCTCCAAAAACAACATTACATCATCTGCATATAACAATTTTTTCCTCCATCCCGCCCGGTTTAAATCAGCGAATACCCAAATCTCCTCTTATTGCCACAGCTGTAGGTTCAATTGCATGGGCAAACAAAAGAGGGGACAGAGGGCACCTCTGACGGGTGCCTCTACCAAGCAGGAAATTAGATGTTTTATCTCCATTTATAAGGACATGTGCCCGTGGTCGAAGATGTATTATTTTTATCCACTTTCTGAATACTGGACTGAAACCCATCCTCCCAAGTTCCTCCTGCAGGAAACCCCACTCGACCGTGTCAAAAGCCCTGGGAGGCATCTAGTGAGACCAACAGGCGATCAGCAGAATAGATTTGTTTTTCAGTTGCATTAGGGTAAGGCCACACGGTACGGCCACGGTGCGTTTGTTACGTTTTTTAAACCGCAGCAAGTTATTTTTAAATAGAAGTCAATTTTTGTTATGGACAGACTGCTGCTATTATATTACAATGTTTTTTGTGCGGTTGACCGCATCTTCATAATGTCCGACTGCATGCGGCTAATGACCGCGCTGCCAATGTTGTTGCTGAACTGCTTGCGTTTTTGCTAACAGTTCTGCAATGTATTCTAATGAACTATATACAGGAAGCACCTGACAAACTTCAACACGGGTGAAAACTATGTCCATAAACTATGCGAGTAAAACTATGCAACAGAACTGCAGCATTACAGAGACAAAAAAATGCATGCGGTTTTCAAACGCAACAAAACCGTGTCAACGACGCGTTTTTTAAGCTGAAAATGAAATTTGGAGCTTCTTTTGAGGCTTCTTTTCAGACGTTTTTTGAGGCGTTTTCGGAGCTGTTTTCAATAGAGTAAATGAAAAACGGCTCCAATTACGTTCCGAGAAGTGTCCTGCACTTCTTTTGACGAGGCTGTATTTTTACGTGCCGTCTTTTGACAGCGACGCGTAAAATCACAGGTCGTCGGCACAGTACATCGTAAAGCCCATTGAAAGTAATGGGCAGATGTTTGCCGACGTATTGGAGCCGTTTTTTAAGACGTAATTCGAGGCGTAAAACGCCTCCATTACGTCTGAAAATAGGTCGTGTGAACCCAGCCTTAAAGTGTTTTTAAGTCTACATATTTCCCTATTCAGAATACCCCTTAAGTGTGCTTTACTAGAATCCCATATAATATTTTGAGATGCCGTCTCCTTATTAACTTCATAAAAAAGTAAAAAGTTCTTCCTCAAGCTTATCGTGAGTGTTTATATAATCTAACCATTGTGGATTTAAATTCCAATTTCTTCTTCTGAAACTATTTTTAGTGCCAATATTTATACCAATAATAGAGTGATCTGACACCCCATGGTACATGTTTTCCATTAAATGATATACCCCTTGGTTCCCTATGACTAAATCTATCCTAGTTGGTGACATATGGGTTTTTGAGAAACCGGTAAATTATTTTCCATTTCAATTTTTAAGCCGCCATAAGTCCAACCATTTAAGTTCTTTCAAAAATTTCCAAAATAGTCAATTTAGAATAATTTTTCACTCCTACATAAAATTGATCTTTATGCAAGTCTACAATATTATTAAAGTCCCCCAGAAAAAGACAGGATGGTTATCTCTGCCTACAAGAAACTCCTGAAACTCATAAATCACCTCATACACAAAGGATGGTGGAAAATATATATATATCTGCTACTACACATTCAATACCATCAATGATGCAGCGTAAAAAAAAACATATCCTCCCTTTTATCCAATTTCTGAGCTATCAACTCAAATCGTACTCCTCTACAGAAAAGTATTGACACTCCTCTTAAAAAAGAGGAGTACATTGAATGGAACTGAGCCTGTATCCAGCTTTTCCACATCCGATCAATAAATTCTGATGTTAAATGAGTTTTCTGTAGGTAAATCAAAGAGGATTTCTGCCCCCCTTAAAAGGTCAAAAATTGGTCCTCTTAATCCAATTTTCCATCCCTCTTATATTCCACGATATAATCCTAACGGTCATATTTCTAAAAAAAAAGACCCTGCTCCTCATTTCCCAACCACCCCACCTCCTCATAGTATACCCTGAGAGAATTTTCACTCTTTTTTTCCATCCTTTTACCCTAGAGAGCATACTCCGTTTTTTCCCATGGTTATTATCCCCCCGCCACCCCACTCCTCCTCTTCATTTTATTCTAAGGACCTTGATGTCTAATTTCTCTTCGGAGTTTCTCCATTTAAGAAATAAACTGTCCATCCAACTATGAATATCTTCAGGCGCTTTAAAGAACTTTGTGGTTCCTTCCCATACGATATGCATCTTTGCAGGATACAGCATTGAATACTTGATCTGATTTTACTGTAGTCCTTTTTTGACCAGGGAAAATTTACTCCTTTTCTGTGTCCCATGAGAAGGCTGGATAGATAGCAATTCTTTCTGAATTGAACATCATTGTCGCTTTAATTCTCGCATTCCTGAGTATTTTCTCCCGATCCTCGAAGACAAGCAATTTAAGCAGCATCTGTCTAGGAGGGAACCCCGCTTTTGGGGGACCTGTTGGAATTCTATTAACTCGTTTAATCATAAAAAAAATTGTCCTTATCCAAAACTTCCTGCAGCCATTTAGTAATAAAATCCCTAATATCGCTACCTTCTATTTTCTCAGGAAAGCCCAGAAGTCGCAGGTTTTTTCTCCTTGCGCGATCCTCCATTAACTTTATTTATGACAAACTTTTTTTTCCAGGACCTGTATTTTCTTCTCCATTTTATTTATACTTCCTTTTATTTTAGAGACATCATGCCTGATGAATGTTACTTCTTGCTCAACGCAGTCCAACTGCGTGGACATCTCCCCCAATTTTTCATTGCACGCATTGACGCATTTAATATGGCTTTCAGAAAGACTTTCTCTTCCTCTATGTTTATATCAGACTCAGCCTGTACCTGTCCTTTGTGCTGGGAGTTTATAGCTGAGATATTAACGGTTTGTATAATGTCCAAATGAAGTGCACTTATATCATTACTGGTGCCCAAGTTTCTCAGCTACACTTTCATTTAGATTGCTCCCTTTGCTGCCCCCTCCTCCAGTTTTTCCTGCTGCTGCATTTTTGCCTTTTCCTCTATTCATAGTGCTTTCGATGTACTCCTATGGCATAGGTGGCTCAATACAAAATAGAAACAACTAACCGTTCCAGGTTTAGATGTTGCAATATCAAACACACACCTCCAATATAAGGTACAGGGTAATATAGGGTACAGCCAAAACAGGATCTCACTAGTATTCACCGATTTCCCGCTTTTTCCAACTAAGCCACTTTTTCTTAAAAGGAACCAAATTTCTCTCAAAGAGACCACAACTCTTATGATATCAGATTGTTTTGACAAACAATAGGTTCCTTTCCTGTATTTTTCAGAGAGAACAAATAAATGACAAGTGGCATAGATAAAAAGAAAATAGGTACTTCTCTGCTCAATGGTGATTCCCTGTTGGCTCCATAGGTAGTAGTCCTAAAGCATAGATTGATGGAGTATGTAGAGTAGCCCATGAAGCAGCAAAAATAGGAGTAGAAAGAGACCATCCAGCCAGCAGAGCAGGGTCAAGCACAGTAGAACAAAATGCCGGTCCTTTATGGAACCTACAGAGTGGACTGTGGAATATCAGAGGCAGAGGGAGACCACCCATCCAGCCAGCAGTAAGGCACAGCAGAACGGAACGCCTAAATAACCACACACACCAAGAGCAGGGGGAGACCACCCAGGTAAAGCAGCGGAGCGGAGCAGGGCTGAGCGCAGTTGACAAGACGCCGACAGATCATTGCGGCACAAGCAGCACAAGTCCAGTCCACACAGAGGGGAGCAGAGAGAGATGGAGTTCGGAGGTCAGAGCGTAGCGATGGAGGCTGACCGGAACCTTTTCCAGAATTATCAGTTCTATTTCCTCAATCTTGTTAGTTAGGCTTCTGGCATTAGTATATATGCACGTTTTATGTTTTTTCCATGTCTCTTTTACTCACCCCTATTAACTACTCTTAAAACTTCCCTTCATTTCGGCCCCATTTTTATTACATAGCCCCAGGTCACTAGCTACGCTGTCTTCCCCCAACTATACTATATATAATATATATACACCTCCAACCCTCTAGCCATCTTCTCCCCCAACACCGCTGAACCCTTGCCATTCAGGTGCAGAAAAGAAAAGTAGATCCGGAGTTTTTTGTATATAAAATATAGCTTTTACTTGTTTCTCTTAAAAAATTGCTTTAGAAAAAACATGCATGTACAGACAATATATATAAAAAGTAGCAAGTGTACTGAATTTTTGATGCTCATTCATAGCCTGTATCCAGTATCGTGAGGTGATACGACATTAACAGCAGTTCATGCGTGTATATAATGAATAAAGAGTGTTCATCAATTTTTATGTCTAGAGATCCTTTCCAGTTAGTGACCAGCAGGTAATAATAAGTGACCAACAGGTACAAGAGTATCGGGCTCAATGCCCCCCTACCCGTATGGATGTCATCCGTTTTCTCTGACAACCTTTAAAGCTTGCTCTCCAATGGATCAGGAAAAAGCTCTCCTTGTATGTATAAAGGATCTCCTCTGTGAACTCTCGTAGTATAGATAAAATCTCCCAACGCGTTTCCTCACGGCCACATGACGTCAGACGCTAGGAAACAGGCGCCAAATAAGGAAATACAGACGTACTTGAGCGATTTCTTGCCACTGCAAGCACGCCTGCAGACATACAGCCTGTTGATTTGCTCCAGCACTCCTGAAAATATGGATCTAGCTGGGTATGGCCCCTCTCCCCTGATGAATCATGTGGCCGTGAGGAAACGCGTTGGGAGATTTTATCTATACTAAAAATCATTTTTGAAATTGGGCTTATATAATATTCTAATTTTCTGAGAGACTAAATTTTGGGTTTTCATTAACTGTTAACCATAATTATCAACATTAAAAGAAAAAAAATGCTGGAAATAGATCACTCTGTGTGTAATGAATCTATATAATATGGGTTTCACTTTTTGAATTGAATTACTGAAATTAACTTTTTAATGATATTCTAATTCATTGAGAAGGACTAGTACATAGCTCCTATGAGGAACTATACATGAAAATGTTGTTGGTCGAAAAATATGGTTGGGGAGATGGATATATATTTGCGTTTGTGTCAACTAGGCCAGTGCAGAGATTCCTGGTAGTTTAGGGTAGTGTTAATGGTATTATTGGTGGTAGTCCAAGGCAGTAAAAGGGTTAAAGTCTACATATAATTAATATCCTCTTAATTCCAACATTCTTTGCTGGTTAATTTTATAATATATATTTATAGGAGTTCGATCTCCATGTTTCAGTTACAGAGATCCAAATCCCCCACTTCTTTTCACATAGCCATAGAGATAAATGATAAAACGATGACTGCTTTCAGCCACTACTAGATGGAGTTTACTGCATACTGTGAGCTCCCCCTACTGGTGGTGTGAGGAAAAGGAATTTTATGACTTAAAGGGAATGTGTCGCTAGAAAATTTTTTTTTTTTAGTTAAACAATTATTATGTAAGTGATTAAACATTGTTGTCATTTTTATTTTTTTTTCACAAGTCAGGAAATATTATAAATTAGATTCTAATTTATAACATTTCCATGAGCTGGGCACTAGAGGGAGCAATTCCAAAAATTGCAGCATTTGCAATGTGGTAAAGCAACCTCATTGCTTTATGCTGCAAATTTGGGGTAGACACACTCGCTCTAGTGTCCTCACACAATCCCCCCTCCCTTATTCTGGCTTGTGCCAGGAGAAGGAGGGGGAATCTTCAAACCTCCTACACTGTGTGCCGCCATTTTCTGAGCGAATGTACAGTGCAGGAGTATTAGATACAGTGGTAATCAGACAGTATAACACATCACATACACAAACATAACTTACCTGCTCCTGCCGCCGCTGCCGCCTCCGCTCCTCTGCCTTGCGTCTTCGCTGCCTTGAACATATGGCCGGAAGCCGCGACCGGAAGTCGTCATCTTACTGTCCGGCCGCGGCTTCCGGTCCACATGAAAATGGCGCCGGATTTCGCTCTGCCAATGACCTTTCTTTTGGTCTATAGTGAATGGAACGGCTCCCGTTCGCATTCTCTATGGGGATGTATGTGCCGTATTCCATCTCTGTATGTGTCGTTAATCGACACATACAGAGATGAAAAAAAAAATGGCAGCCCCCATAGAGAAGTAAAAGTAATAAAAAAGTACAACACAAATAAATAAAATTTATTGTAATAACATACTAAAAGCAATATTATAAAAAATAATAATTTTCATGACACCTTCCCTTTAATGTGGAGCAGGGTTTTTGTAGTTGATAACAGAGCTCTTTCATCTAGCAATGTAAAATTGCTCCTAATTTACCTGGACTCGTGAGGGCAGTAGCACCTTTGCGCCATAATGGCAGTCATGAACGCAAGACCTGTACACCCAGTGACATGGACATATTCAAGTAAAAGGAGTAGGTTGTCATTCCCTCAACTCCTTATTCACGTGCAACTGTCCAGCCCAAATTTTTCCAAACCATATGTGAAAATCATCATTTGGAATGAACTGCAACCGTAATGATTGTACCCTTACTCAGTGAGCCATCTCAGCTCTGCTGCATATAGTTTATTATTCGTTATAAAAATTGAAATTCTTCTGAAATCTGGGTATGAGAGATTGGAGTTCATGGTTGCTTTGGCATTTGGGACATTTTCGTCCATGTTATATATATTTTTTATATATATAAAAATTCATTTGTTACAGTTAGTACGGTTGAAAAAAGACACAAGTCCATCATGTTCAACCAAGGGATGGGAAAGGGAAGGGAAATACAAAAGCAAATATGGCACCACTGGCTTCCATATCAAGAAACTTCCTCTATATCACTGGCACCACATCAAGAGACTTCCTCTATATCACTGGCACCACATCAAGAGACTTCCTCAATATCACTGGCACCACATCAAGAGACTTCCTCCATATCACTGGCACCACATCAAGAGACTTCCTCCATATCACTGGCACCACATCAAGAGACTTCCTCCATATCACTGACACCACATCGAGACTTCCTCCATATCACTGGCACCACATCAAGAGACTTCCTCCATATCTCTGACACCACATCAAGAGACTTCCTCCATATCACTGGCACCACATCAAGAGACTTCTTCCATATCACTGGCACCACATTCAAGAGACTTCCTCCATATCACTGGCACCACATCAAGAGAGACTTACTCCATATCACTGGCACCCTAGGCTTCCACATCAAGAGACTTCCTCCATATCACATCTGATGACCCATATCAGCCAATAGAAGCTCACAGGTTCTTCATTAGCCTCACTGGCATACACACAGTTTTGCATCAGGTTCCCATAACATCCCAGTCATTTTTGTTTTACACCGGGTTTCCATAACAATCCAGCCATCTTTCTTTACTCACCGTGAACGGACTGTACCTATACTACACTGTACCTATACTGGATTTCAGCATTCTCAAAAATTGAACACTTTTCAGACCAATCGTACCTCCAAAAAGGAACCCTGCACTTGGACTTTATTGGATATGTTGGCTTCATATCGGTAGGTAAGTTTTTAACCACACACAAAAACAAATAGACCCGTGTGAAGCCGGATAACTCTACTAGTGTACTATATATTTCATGGTCTCGTATAAAAATAGATGAAAGCACTACTGATATTAAAAGACCGGACTAGAATAACTAATAATAAGTTTTAACGTAAGTGACTTCTATCATCAGCTCATCACCATAAACCGTACAGCTTGCAGACATTAGTTCTGGCACACAGGGAATGCTCTCCTAATGCTTTACAAGAACGATGATGTTCTGGAAAGCCTTCAAGTGTAGTCACTCCTGTGTTCCAGACGTCACATGATCCCCTTTATCATCTGCCAGTCAGTATAGAGTTGCTGTTCACGTTAGCTCTGACATGAGAACCACCAGAGCGCCATCACCCTAACATGCAAAGTAAATTACATATTTGCCTTTCGGTTGTAGCCATTTTTATGATTTCATAGTTCACAAACACAATTCCTCCTTGGAAAGAGTATCAAGCCTAGTCCTGCCGATGCTCTGCTCCGGAACTCCAGCGATAGGAAACCCCTGAAGTCACTGACCAAATGTCGGGAGCAGTGCTGGAGTCCCCGAGCAAAGCGCTAGCGGATTCTCTTCTCAGGGACTCCAGCAATAGGCAATGTGACAGCCCTTTGCGGTCATGCGCTTGATAACACGCCGAAACTAACAGCACAGGAAGCAAGCCCTACGTCACATGGGGCCGTGTCGGCGCATCATCAATATTAGAAAAGCTCCAGGACTTCCGGGAACAGTTCACGGGGTTTGAACTGCACGATTTACTACCGAATTTTTAATTAAAGTACATTAGTAAATGGCTTAAAAATATTAATGCAAAGCAATTTTTGGTCCCCGGATAACCCCTTTAATTTTAGAATAATGCTATGCTCACCTGTAAACACTAGGTGTCAGTGAAAGCATACGCTGTATAAGACCTTAGCCCTGATTATTTTGGGTTGTTGACTTATTGTTACACGAGTCTGGAAACACGTCAGTCTCGCACTACTTCCCACACTGAAACAACCACAGAGTCCTGACAATCGGCTTTGTTCTTTGTATCTTACTTGAAGTGGCATAATACCTTTATTCAATGAAGCTTTATAAAAGACTCTAATGCTTAGGGAGGATAGGAAAATGGATTGAGATCCCATTTATAAAAAGTATTGGCATCCTGCTGAACTATAGATTGAGGACACAGAGTCTGCAGCAGATGTAAATGTGTTCTGTACATTTAATGGGTTGCAGACTTGACCCTGTTCCTGTTTTGTTGTAAACCCCAGAACCATGACGCATATCTGCTATGGGACGAAAGGAAAACAAATTTTCTAAATTAAGCTAAAAAAAGATGAAGATGGAAACAAGGCGCCGGCCTCCCCCTTGTCATTAGCGACATAGCTTCTAATTCTTGTGGTTGATGACTGATTAACGAGGTAAAATTAGGTCAGTGCCAGGGGTATGGAAATGTTAAAGGAGAGACGATCCTTCTGGTAGCAGTGTATTGCAGCTGCGGCTTCACTCCTTGTGGGATTTATAGTAATGCTTCAGAATTTATCGCTAGCTAAAGCTAAACATAAACTGAGTCATTGTCCCAGACATTGACCCTAAAGGTTATTCACATAGTAAAGAATAATTACAGGCCGGTCCTTCTTTATTCTTCTAGAGTTCTCCACATGAAGTACTGTGGCTCTGTGCCATTCCGAGCAGTGTCCCTAATATGACTTTCTACTATAAGAAAAATCCCAGCCCTTCATGTATAAAATCCACAGATATGCTGCGTTAAGTGGAAACAATGTGGAGATTGCTCGTGTGTTTTCCAAAACAAAAAGCATGTTCTTAAGTTAGTAAATAAGGTCAAACAGGGATCCCTTATAATGTGTGGAGATTTTAATATTACATCTGATCCTGACATGGACTCTACAAATGTGGTTGGTAGGGGCAAGCCCTCCATAGCACAGTTACTGAAAGAAGAACACTTGCATGATATATGGAGATACTTACAGAGATTACACTTACTTCTCCCATACCCATAATTCTTACACGAGAATAGATATGTTTATTATAGATAGTGAATTGGTGCAAGCAGTGGAATCAGCTTCTATTGGACATATTACATGGTCTGATCACGCACCAATTTTACTCACTGTTTTAGAAAAATATAATTTCCAAAACCATAGACCATGGCGTATGAATACATATCTTCTGAATGTGCCCAAACACAAGGAAACCTTAGCATCAGCTATTCAATGTTACTTTGAAATTAACTCATCCCCTGAAATTTCTGCATCCACACTTTGGTACTGCCACAAAGCAGTTATACGTGGAGAATTTATTGGATTAGCGGCTTTCGAAAAGAAGCAGAGAGAGTCGTGTAAACACTCCATACTGACTCAGTTATATCACCTGGAGCGCTTGAATAAGTTGAAGCCTAATGCCCAAATTGCGGCCCAGATTAGAGAACTTCATAAATAACTTCACTTATTGAGGTTGTACAAATACGAAATGGCTTTGAAACGGGTGAAAGCACATTTCTATGTAGCCGGAGATAAAGCTGGGGCTACACTTATTAGGAGAGTTAGAAAATATCAGGCCAGGAGTACAATAGGTTTCATTGATCACCCTACAAAAGGCAAAGTTCATAATCCGGTAGATATTGCTGATGCATTCGTTGCATACTATGAGAAGTTATACAATTTAAACACAGATGAGACGGTTCCCCAGCCTACAGACAAGCTGATTGAGGAGTTCCTTCGCGGACTAGATCTCCCAAAGCTAGATGACTTACAAACAGAATCTTTAAATGCTCCGGTATCAGTAGAAGACATAGGGAAAGCTATAAAAACTATGGGATGGGATTCCGGGAGAGTACTATAAAACTTTTCCTGACCTCTTATCAGACGCTTTGGCCCAAGTGTTTAATGCAGGCAGCTACAATTATTGCCTTGCCAAAACCATGGAAGCCACCAACATCACCAGGTAATTTTAGACCAATATCTCTGTTGAATACGGATTTGAAAAAATCTTGGCCCTTAGGTTGGACCCTCTCCTTCCCTCACTAATAAATGTAGACCAAGTTGGATTTGTCAAGCACAGACAAGCTACTGACGGTACTAGGAGAATGATAGACCTAATTCATATTGCTCAGTCTTCTTCTGTACCTGCGGTGTGCCTCTCCTTGGTTTCAACTGTGTTTTTATTGAAAATTTTCAAAATATACATATGGCTTAGATCTGCATGGGAGGCCATGCAATTCACATAACAAAACAGTAAATTTCAATAGACAAACAAGACATCAGGGAAAAGACACAGGGGATAAAATAAGGGGGGGGGAGGGATAGTCGGAGCTCCACCAACAACCTAATCTTGAGATTCCTGTATCCAATATTTGTCCCACGGGTCCCACACCACTTTGAACCTGTCCAGTCCATTGTCAATAGAGGCCGTCATATGTTCCATTGTATGTATTTCCCTAATTCTAGTTACTAAGTCGATGTGAGAAGGAGGGGTTGTGTGCCTCTCCTTGGACGCCGAAAAGGCTTTTGACAGAGTTCACTGGGGCTTCCTGTCACAGGTTCTTACTAAATTTTGGTTCGTGGGGTGGATCCATAGAGCTATAATGTCAATGTATACCTTACCTACGGCCCAGATTTTCATATCAGGGATAATCTCCAAATCCTTTTGCTTTTCAAATGGTACAATGGTACAATACCCCCTTTCACCGCTAATCTTCATTTTGATAATGGAGCCATTTGCTTAGTCTATAAGATCTCACCAGAATGTCATAGGTATTTCCGTCGGTAATGTGCAGCATAAAATTGGACTGTATGCTGATGATGTGCTCTTGACTGTAACCTCCCCAGTTCAATCTCTCCCTCATGTTCTGGCGAGTATAGTCGCTTTCAGTAAAGTATCTTATTATAAAATGAATGACTCCAAATCTGCAAAGTTACCAATTGACGTTTCTAAATCTGTTAAAAAACATATTTCTAAACTAGTTCCATTCAGCTGGACGGAAGGCCATATATCTTACCTAGGCCTTAAGCTTATGGCTAAATCGGCGGATATGGTTGCCTTTAGCTTTAAAGATCTCTGTTCCTCCATTAAGGCTCAAATTCAGAAGGTCTTTGATGTTATATCATGGGTGGGTAGGATAAAACTAGTAAAGATGTGGCTCATGCCGAAGATTCTTTACTATTTGAGAACTATCCCTCTACAAATACCATTGAGGGTTATTACGGATTTACAATCAACACTTCTTAAATTTATATGGGCGAATAAAAGAGCTTGTATCTCTAATGATTTAATGACCACCCATGTGTCTAGAGGTGTACCAAATATCTATCTGTATTACATGGTCGCTGCCCTGGCTGCAGTTAGGTATTGTTGGGACCCGAAGGTTAAAACTCAGTGGACACAAATAGAGAGTATTCATACCTTTTGATCAGATATTAATGCTGCCTTACTGGGTGTTTTAGTAGGTTCGCGAACTGACCTCAGCTCTTTACCTACGACTAGGCATATGATTCAGATGTGGAGCCAAGCGGTTAAGGTATATAAAGTGTATCATTGTTCCCTAATGAAATGCCCATTCATATATCTTTCCCACTGGATACCTAATTTAGACCTCTCGGTGTGGTGCCAAGCAGGCATACAGCAGATATCTGACCTGTTTGATGGGTTGCAATTAAGCTAATTTGCAGACTTACAGGCTAAATTCCATATCCCGAATACTCACTTGTTTATGTTTCTGCAAATTAGGCCCTTTCTTCAGAGGGGTTCAGCAGCTCTCCAGGCCTCTGGACCGTCTTTAGTGTTTCAAAGATTCTTGGATTCGGATATTACATCGCTGAAAGGTTTGGCCTCAGCTTACTTGTCCTTAAACACCCACAGCTCATTTCTCAAATTGAAATACATGTCTCAGTGGGAGACGGATATGGGTCGGGAGTTCTCGGAGGAGGACTGGAGGGCTGCTTTACATCACTCACATAGGATATCCAAATGTGTCAATCATATAGAAGCCGTTAGGAAAATTCAGTTTAGTTGGTACCACACACCTGTGCGGTTACAACATATGCAAGCTGGGGCTTCTCCTTTGTGTTGGAGGGAATGTGGAGCAAGGGGCACATTATTTCATCTATGGTGGACATGTAAATCAAGTCTACCCATTCTGGAAGCGTATCTTCCGCTACAGATCAGAATTAATGGGAGCAGAACTTTTACCTTCCCCTGCATTGGCTTTATTGGATATGCAGATGGATGAGACCCCTTTAGAATATAGGTGGCCAATAAGCCAGAAGTGTTTGTCTCAATGGGCCCCTTGGATGGAGTTACCCCATGTTCAACTTCTGCTCCGCAAGAACTCTGTCACTCTGTGAATGTATCTGTGCTAACTTATACATGGTTTTCGTATCCTGTTCCTTTTTGACATCTCATATGTATAATTGCTTGTATTTATCACCACCACTCTTTGTATGTCTGTTAATATGTCAGTATGTCAACGTCCGAGGCATGTTTCTGATATCTAAAGGTGCAAGCTTTTTCTGTGTTCTGTATACAACACTGTGAGACTGTATCATTGGGATGTTGTATACTTTTGTATTGTACTTTGGAAAAATAAAAACCAAGTGAATTTCAAAACAAAAAGCATGTAGCAACTGAAAGTACAGGGGCAGGGGCACTGGCTGGCACAACTACAGATGTTCTATTGCTGGCACTAACAGAGGCTCCGTAACGAACGCTAGTACAGGGAGATTGTTGTGGGCACTATTAGGCCGGGTTTACATATTGTGGAAAATCCGCATTTTATTACAGTAGCAGCAGAGTGGATGAGATTTGAACAAATGATGAGCGGGGAAAAAACGCTCAGAAATAGCTTTTTAATCCGCAGCATGTCAATTGTATTTATGTAATCGCTGCTTTTTTGTTGCAGGTTTTCCCCATTGAACTCAATGGGGAGATAAATCCTGCAACAAATTGCAATTCCGCCGCAAAGATCTTAACTCAGAAAAAAATAAAATCTTATACTTACCCATTCTGTGCTTCTTCGTCCAGGTCGGCCTCCTGAGATGAAGTTTCATTCCATGTGACCGCTGCAGCCAATTCTGGCTGAAAACCTTCACCACAACTTGGTGCAGTTTTTCGTCCGGAATTCGCAGCGGCGATCAGGACTGATACGCTGTATGCTGTTATGCAGCGTATCCGCCCTGTGTGAACATACCCTTAGGCCTCATGCATACATCCTTCACCTTTTTCACGTCTGTTAAAACCGGATCTGTGTGTCTGTTGTGACATCCGTGTGGCTTCAGTTATTAACTATTAAAATAACGGGAGTGCCCATGGCCCCATAGAAATTAATGTGCCCATGTGCTATCCGTTAAAAAAAAAAGGATAGCACCCTGAAGAAAATAACTGGAGTGAGCATGAGGCGTTATAGGGACACTGATACTGGCGGAATTTTATGGACACTATAGATGTCACTATTATATGGACACTAATATGGCTGGTTCTCTTATTTGGACGCTTCATGGCAGTATTATTTGAGTACAGTATGATACTATTATGTTAGTACTACATTGGGTGGCTTTTCTGGCTACGTTATGGCTGTATCATTGGGAATACTGAAAGACACTGTATGATGGTATTATTTGAGTATAATATGGCAATATTAGGTGAACATATTGGGTGTCAGCACTACGTTGATATTAACATGTTAATTTTATGTTACTTTTTAGAATATACTAGTGTCGGTGTGGCCATTTGGATAGAGCGTCTAAAGCACCAACCAATTTGTACCTAGAGATTTTGTTCATTATCCTTTTGAAGAATAGTAAATTTTCATAGGAACAATCATCGTTATTATTAATTTATTCCAATTAGTTACATAGCGCAAACATATTCTGATGCACTGTACACAGATTGTAATCAGGAAGATTGCATGTAGCAGACTTCCGTCTTCTACCATAGGCCATGTTCAGACGTGGCGGAATTCTTCCGCTGCAAATGTTGGTGCAGATTTGGGGCAATTACGCAACAAATCTGCACCAACATTTGCATATTTGACATGTAATTCAGACATTGCAGATATTACAGCGGACTTGCCACAGATTTCAGTTTTTGCATTGCAAAGGCTGAAATCCGCAGTGAAATTCTGCTTCTTTTGCGCAACATAACGTGCATGCTGCAGAGGGGAAAATTCTGCACTGCAGCCTAAATTCTGCAGTTATTTTCCGCAACATCTGAACTAACTTTCCTAAAAATGTATAGAAACCAATGTAAAAAACGGCCGCTGCAGAATTCCACAGCAATTCCGCCACGTCTGAATGTGCCCATATAGTCCTAATTTTATAACAATTTTCCTGTAATTGACAGAAAACAGATAACTTGTGAGAAAGCATAAACACTTTATCCTAATCTTCAGACTAAATTGTCCTCCACACCCAGATACGAGAGCTAAAAGAGTCTTCGTTACCTCAAGTAGCAGAAACCCGTTTAACACAGAAATTGCATGCAAGAGTTTCTCAACTTGGGTGCACATGCTAGTATGTAAGAGTATGTAGGGGAAAGTCAGGATTTTCAAAAATGGGGATGAGGGGGCCCGGAGGAACTGGCAAATGTAATTTTTTATTATCCCTTCTCCAAAATCTGAGGACAAAGCGTAATAAAGGAGAGTCTGTATCTTCCCGTCCCCTATCAAAAATAAGAGTGAGGAAGAGGAGTAGTTTTACATGCAGACTCACTGCTTATCACGCTAGTTTATGGCCAAACGGAGATTGTGGACAGTAGTGCTGACTTGTGGTATAATGAAAAATCCAGGAGCCCCCTCGCCTTTAGTCTACCGAGGGTGTTAAAACTCAACCTAGGTCTTGACCCTTTCCATACCAAATGACTAGTTCTGCGCTTAAAGGGTAACTAAACGTTCAAAAAACTTCTGACATGTCAGAAGTTTTTATCAGTGGGGGTCTGAGCACTGAGATTCCCACCGATCGCTAAAACGAAGCAGCAGAAGCGCTAGGGTGAGCGCTGTGCCGCTTCGTTTCTGATCAGCTTTTCTCGGAAAGCCGAGCGGTTGGTGTACGCACACAGACTTTCTATTGAGCCCGTACACCAATTGTTCGGCTTCCTGACAAAAAGCCGATCAGAAACCAAGCGGCTCAGCGCTCACCCGAGCGTTTCACTGACATGTCAGAAGTTTTTTCAAAGTTTAGTTACCCTTTAAGACGCAAAAAAAATGTCTGGGCAGAGGAATGGGCAGGGCTTGGAAAAGATACAAAATTTTTGCCTAGGTATCCCTTTTTGGAACGTTTCAATAGGGGTATAGAATTGAGATATGGATGCCCAGATATTTAACTTCTGATTGTTGCCAATGGAATAAGAAGCATAGCTGTAAGAGTATGTTCACACGGCTTATTTTCAGCCGTTTTTCGGGCCGTAAATGGCCGAAAAATCGGAATTAGAACGTCTGTTCCGACGGGGCATTTTTTTCACGCGACCGTTTTTAAAAACAGCCGCGTAAAAAAACACCCGCGAAAAAGAAGTGCATGGCACTTCTTGACCCGTTTTTTATTAACTCTATAGAAAAACAGCTAAAAAAAGGCCGTAAAAAAACCACAGCGAAAAACGCGAGTTTGCTTAAAAAACGGCTGCAAATCAGGAGCTGTTTTCGCATGAAAACAGCTCCGTATTTTCAGACTATTTTTGCTAACGTGTGAATATACCCTAAGTCGGAGACCTCCTAAGGGGCCGACGTAATATTAATGATCTCAGATTTTTGCACATTGACCTCGAGTCATAGTTATGTTTATATAAATAGCGCCAGTCGGCAAGCCTGGGTATTGTCTGATATAACCGGAATATACAGGAGGAAAAAGAGGGACAAAACTGCTCGACGGAGGCTCTAACGCAAAGCCTTAGATCTGTAGAACACATATCTGTAATATGGACTTGAGTATATGTTCACACGGAGTGTTTTCAGACGTTTTTCAGGCCGTAAACAGGCCGAAAAATCAGAAGCAGAACGCCTCCAAACATCTGCCCATTGATTTCAATGGGGAAACGGCGTCCTGTGCCGACGGGCCACTTTTTTTGCAGCGGTTTCCAAAACAGCCGCGTAAAAGAAGTGCAGGTCACTTCTTCAGCCGTTTTTGGAGCCATTTTTCAGACTCTATAGAAAAACAGCTCCAAAAATGGCCGTAAAAAACGCTGCGAAAATCGCGAGTGGCTTAAAAAACATCTGAAAATCAGGAGCGGTTTTCCCTTGAAAACAGCTCCGTATTTTCAGACGTTTTTGAGTTTGTGTGTGCACATACCCTAAAGGGTAACTAAACTTTTTTTTTTTTTTTTTTTAAACTGTTGACATCTCATAGTGACAGGTGACAAATTTTGATTGGTGGAGGTCCGAGCACGGAGACCCCCAGCGCTCTCTAAAACGAAGCGGCAGAAGCGCTCAGGTGAGCGCTGTGCAGCTTTGTTTCTGATCAGCTTTCCTCTGAAAGCCAAGCGAGCGGTGTACTAACTCATAGACTTTCTATTGAACCGATACACCGCTCCGAGGAAAGCCGATCAGAATCAAAGCGGCACAGCGCTCACCAGAGTGCTTCTGGTGGTTTATTTTAGTGATCGGTGGGGGTGAGTGATCAGACCCCCACCGATCAAAACTTCTGACATGTCACTAGGACATGTCGAAAGTTTTTCTTTAAACTTCTAGTTACCCTTTTTTATTGAGCGCTTATGGTATATTCACACAATGCAAGCATTTGTGCAGATTTTTAATGCAGTTTTTGAAGCCACAACCAGGAGTGGATCATAAAGGAAG
The DNA here is from genome assembly GCF_050947455.1 of Rhinoderma darwinii. NCBI lineage: Eukaryota > Metazoa > Chordata > Amphibia > Anura > Rhinodermatidae > Rhinoderma > Rhinoderma darwinii. The sequence continues at coordinate 450,828,598 of NC_134687.1, forward strand.
GAGAAGTATATAGGAAAGATTCTACATCTCCTCTTTTTTTTTTACTCCACTCCTGGTTGTGGCTTTAAAAACTGCACTGTGTGAATGGACCCTACATTTCTAAAGAAGATCCGATTACAATGTTAAGTGACAATTCTCTAGCGTTATACAGCTCCTGCTCCACACCTACTTCTCGCACATACTGTTGGTATATAGCAGCACGGTATATACCTGTTTATGTGCACACAGCAGCAACGGATTATAACCCAGAAATGTTAGAACTGGATTCACGTACAGAGCGCCCTGGATTTACCTCACTGAGGAGGATGCAAAGGCAGACACCTGCTCTGACAGTGAAGACACCGGGCACCTTCCCCTGAGGGAGGAGGAACTGGCACAGGATGAGGAAGGACACCGCTGGCACGAACCGGACTCCAGCAGCTGTTACCAGGCAGGGGCAGTAATATGGCTCAGCGTGGTGGTGGCGGGGCCGCGAACTATCAGCATATCCCGAGCGTCACCCGAGTTTACACCACAGCCGCCGTGGTAAGTACCCAGGTGCTACATGCGCGCACTGAGGGGGCGCCACTTTCAGTCACATGTGCATTGTCCAGTATCTGACCTCAGTCTTTGCTTCTATTTTCTCATCTTCTGCAGCAAATGGAACCGGTCAGCCCATTCCAGATTTATTTCAACCCGGATCTAATCTTCAAAAGACTGCAGGTGAGTGTCTTTATAACAGCTGGAAGGATATAAGGAGGCTGCTGGAGTATAATCACATACATTGTTATCCGGGCTGTACCCCCTTAAAAACGCATGCTTTCATCAGTAAAAAGTGTACAGATTTAGGGTATGTTCACACGCACTAATTACGGACGTAATTCGGGCGTTTTTGCCCCGAATTACGTCGGAAAATAGCGCCTCAATAGCGCTGACAAACATCTGCCCATTGAAAGCAATGGGCAGACGTTTGTCTGTTCACACGAGGCGTAATTTACGCTCCGCTGTCAAATGACGGCGTGTAAATAGACGCCCGCGTCAAAGAAGTGACCGGTCACTTCTTTGGCCTTAATTCGAGCCGTTATTCATTGACTCCAATGAATAGCAGCGCCAATTACGTCCGTAATGGACGCGGCGTTCAAGCTCCTGCACATGCCGTTACGGCTGAAATTACAGGGATCTTTTCAGGCTGAAACATCCCCGTAATTTCAGCCGTTACGGACGCCCTCGTGTGAACATACCCTTAGGCTGGGTTCACACGAGCACATTAACGTCCGTAATGGACGGACGTATTTCGGCCGGAAGTCCCGGACCGAACTTAGTGCAGGGAGCCGGGCTCCTAGCATCATAGTTATGTACAATGCTAGGAGTCCCTGCTTCTCTGCAGGACAACTGTCCCGTATTGTAATCATGTTTTCAGTACGGGACAGTAGTTCCACGGAGAGGCAGCTACTCCTAGCGTCGTACATAACTATGATGCTAGGAGCCCGACTCCCTGCAGTGTGTTCAGTCCGGGACTTCCGGCCGAAATACATCCGTCCATTACGGACGTTAATGTGCTCGTGTGAACCCAGCCTTAGGGTATGTTCACACGGCAGCGTCCGTAACGGCCGAAATTACGGGGCTGTTTCCAGGAGAAAACAGCACCGTCATTTCAGCCGTAACTGCATGTGCAGGCGCTTGAACGCCGCGTCCATTACGGACGTAACTGGAGCTGGTTTTCCATGGAGTCCATGGAAAACGGCTCCATTTACATCTGAAGAAGTGACATGACACTTCTTTGGCGCGGGCGTCTATTTACGCGCCGTCTTTTGACAGCGACGCGTAAATGTGCGCCTCGTGTGAACAGACAAACTTGCTTTCAATTGGCAGATGTTTGTCAACGCTTTCAAGCCGTAATTTCGGACGTAATTCGGGGGTTAAAAAGCCCGAATTACGTCCGTAAATAGGCCGTGTGAACATACCCTCATTGGAAAACACCTCTGGCAGCAGCTTATCTCCAGGGGACCAAAGGATTTGTCAAGAGGAAATCCAAGATTCCCAATGTTTGCTTACCCCAACTGCAGACCTTGGATTGGTCCTATACACACTACAGAGTTTACGGATTACGCCCAAATCACTGGGATTGTCGACAATTATTTCCTACCCGTGGAAATTGGTTGGAACATGTATACAACTTATTAGTTATTCTCTTCACACAGGCGTCAATGCATCATGGCTTCAGTTTTTGGAGTTTCCATGATGAATTTGACAGATTAATTTTGTAGGTTCTATCCAGTTTCCATTTTTTTAATGGGTAATAGGGTATGTTCACATGCACTGTGAGCAGACGTAATTCGGGCGTGTTACGCCTCGAATTACGCCTGAAAAAACGGCTCCATTACGCCTACAAACATCTGCCCATTGCTTGCAATGGGTTTTACGGTGTTCTGTTCCCACGAGGTGTAATTTTACGCGTCGCTATCAAAATACGGCGCGTAAAAAGACGCCCGCGAAAAAGAAGTGCAGGACACTTCTTGGGACGTTTTTGGAGCCGTTTTTCATTGACTCCATTGAAAAACAGCTCCAATAACGGCCGTAAAATACGTAGCGAAAAACAAGAGTTGCTACAAAAACGTCTGAAAATCAGGTGCTGCTTTCGCCTGAAAACATCTCTGTATTTTCAGATGTTCTTGGTCACTGCGTGTGAACATACCCTTAGGGTATGTTCACATGCAGTGACCAAGAACATCTGAAAACTGATAACTGCAATTACGTCTGAAATTACGGAGCTGTTTTCAGGAGAAAACAGCTCCGCAATTTCAGACGTAATTGCATGTACTGGCGTTTTGCGAGGCGTCGTTTACGGACATAATTTGGAGCTGTTCTTCATTGGATTCAATGAAAAACGCCTCCAATTACGTCCCAAGAAGTGTCCTGCACTTCTTTGACGAGGCTGTTATTTTGCGTGCCGTCTTTTGACAGCGACGCGTAAAATTAGAGGTCATCGGCACAGTACATCGGCAAACCCATTGAAATTAATGGGCAGATGTTTGCCGACGTATTTGAGCCGTGTTTTCAGGCGTAATTCGAGGCGTAAAACGCCTCCATTACGCCTGAAAATAGGTCGTGTGAACCCAGCCTTAGGGTATGTGCACACGATAGCAGGCATTTACGTCTGAAATGACAGATTGTTTTCAGGAGAAAACAGCTGCCTCGTTTCAGACGTAAATGCTCCTCCTCGCATTTTGCGAGGCTTCTCTGACAGCCGTAAATTTTGAGCTGTGCTTTATTGACTTCAATGAAGAACGGCTCAAATTAAGTCTGAAAGAAGTGTCCTGCACTTCTTTTGACGAGGCTGTATTTTTACGCGTCGTCGTTTGACAGCTGTCAAACGACGACGCGTAAATGACAGGTTGTCTGCACAGTACGTCGGCAAACCCATTCAAATGAATGGGCAGATGTTTGCCGACGTATTGTAGCCCTATTTTCAGACGTAAAACGAGGCATAATACGCCTCGTTTACGTCTGAAAATAGGTCGTGTGAACCCAGCCTTATAGTGAAACATTAAAATGGAAACCTGAAGGAAAACAAAATAATTGTAGTTGTAACTTGTATGCACTTTAAGGCCGGGTTCGTATGTAAACGCGGCGGAGTTTCCGCAACGGAATTCTGCGGTAATTCCGCAGCATTTACAGTTGCAGCAAAGTGGATGAGATATTAAAAATCTCATCCACTTATTTGCTTGTCTGCATGCTGCTGAAAATACGCAGCAAAACTGCAGGAAACCGCAAGACATTCTCAGCAAAAAAATGCAAATAAAGGTGCGGTTTTTACGTTTTGCTGCGTAAATCGCGGCATTTTCATGCTGTGGGTTTTGCGGCGTATTTATCCAGAACTAGGGAGATAGAATTCGCAAGCGGAATAGCGGAATAAATTGACATGAAGCAGTTTTGAAAATTCGCACCGCCGGTCAATTTACGTCTCGAAAAATAGTGCAGCGTGGACATGAGATTCCCTGGAATGACGTCACAGGGATTCCCTATGCAGAGCGGGCTTGTTGGGATGCAGAGAAGACACGATCTGCGTGACTGGCTATACAGATCACTGATAACAGTGATATAATAGGCTGTTAACATTAGATCACGGTTATGTACAGTATATAAGGACAGCAGGGAACACAGATAATTTGTTCCCTGTTAACCTGTGCCTCTACACCGCGTTCCAAATTATTATGCAAATGTTATTTTTCGCTGATTTTCCTAAATAGTCGATGCAAATGACAGTCAGTATAATCTTCAAGCCATCAACCATTGGAGTATAATGCAAATTTTATTGAACAAATCTCCTAATGATAACAGATTTTTTTTTTAGAAGTAAAAAACTCAAAATGCACTCAGAATAACCTCCCAGAGCTTCTGTTTTGATGTGAACTGCCTCCCACCCTCATAGATATTTTGCTTGAGGATGCTCCAATAGGGTTGAGGTCAAGGGAACATGGGGGCCACACCATGAGTTTCTCTCCTTTTATGCCCATAGCAGCCAATGACACAGAGGTATTCTTTGCAGCATGAGATGGTGCATTGTAATGCATGAAGATAATTTTGCTTCGCCAATTTTTACAGACAGTTTATTCCAAACTCCTCACTGACTTCTCCTATCTCTAACCTCACTAAGAAGGGCATGAGCGCCAAGGTGTGGACTCCTGAGGCAGAGTCCGCATTCAATAGCCTGAAGAGTGCCTTCACATCAGCCTCTATCCTCCATTATCCACATGTCTCTACAGTTCTCGTTGGAGGTGGACGCATCCTCTGTCGGTGCTGGTGCATTCCTGTTACAGAGTGGTCCCCAGGGCAAGTCAAGGGTATGTGGATATTTCTCTAAGCTCTTCTCTTCCGCTGAACGCAACTACTCGATTGGGGATCGGGAGTTACTGGCCATCAAATTGGCTCTGGAAGAGTGGAGACATCTACTAGATGGCGCAGCTCATCCGATCCTAATTTTTACAGACCACAAGAATCTGACCTACCTCCAGACGGCCCAACGGCTGAACCCTCGTCAGGCCAGGTGGTCACTGTTCTTTACCAGGTTCCAGTTTGAGCTCCATTATCGTCTGGCCGACAAGAATGTGAGGGCCGATGCCTTGTCCAGGTCTTTAGAGACGGAAGACACCATGGAGATTCCACAGAGGATAATTGATCCGTCTTGCATTGTCTCTGTCAATCCCCTGCAAGTTGGGGACATTCCTCCAGGGAGAACTTTTGTGTGCCTGGCTGATCGTGGAAGAATCCTCCGCCGGGGACATTTCTCTTGACTGGCAGGTCACACGGGGGTCCGTAAGACCCGGGATCTGATTTCTCGTCATTTCTGGTGGCCCACGCTGCCCAAGGACATTATGGACTTTGTTTCTTCCTGTTCTGTATGTGCACCCAACAAGGCCGCTCATTCCAGACCTGTTGGTCTGCTTCAGCCATTGCCTGTACCCAATGCTCCCTGGCAGCATATAGCTATGGACTTTATTACGGACCTACCTCTCTCTGCCGGATGCAGTACTGTCTGGGTGGTGGTGGATCAATTTTCGAAGATGGCCCACTTTGTTCCTCTGACCGGTCTTCCTTTTGCTCCTCAGCTGGCCAAGCTGTTCCTCCAACACATCTTCCGCCTGCATAGCTTGCCGCAGCATATTGTGTCTGATCGAGGGGTTCAGTTTACCTCGAAGTTCTGGAGAGCCCTCTGCGGACTCCTCGGTGTGAAGTTGTACTTTTCCTCAGCCTACCATACTCAGTCCAATAGTCAGATCGAAAGGATCAATCAGATCTTGGAGAACTACCTACGTCACTTCATCTCCAAGCAGCATGATGAATGGGTGCAGTTGCTCCCATGGGCTCAATTTTCCTACAATAATCACACCAGCCAGTCCACAAGGAATACACCGTTCTTCATTGTCTACGGCCAGCACCCACGAATTCCTGTCCCGGTGCCCGATACTTCCGAGGTACCAGTGGCTGACTCCGCTTTTAGAGACTTCCTGCAGATCTGGCAGCAGACTCGATCCTCCATCCTAATGGCAGTCGACCGCATGAAACGGAAGGCGGACACAAGGAAAAGAGAACCTCCTCCGTTTCTTCCTGGCACAAGGGTCTGGCTGTCTTCCAGGAATATCCGACTAATTGTGCCATCATGCAAATTTGCTCCCAGGTTCCTCGGACCCTTCGAGATCCTATAGCAGATCAACCCTGTCGCCTACAATCTTCTGCTGCCTCCTACCCTCAAGATCCCCAACTCCTTCCACGTCTCCCTCCTGAAGCCAGTGGTTCTGAACCACTATACCAAAACTCCTAACCCTATGGTTGTCTCCAGCAGTCCTTCAGACACCTTTGAGGTTAAGGAGATCTTGGACATCAAAAAAGTGAGAGGAAAGGCTTTTTATTTGTTGGATTGGAGGGGGTTTGGTCCTGAAGAGAGGTCTTGGGAGCTAGAGGAGAACCTCAATGCTCCTACTCTTCTGAAGAAGTTTCTCTCTCGCTCTGGTCCCAAGAAGAGGGGGCGTAAGAGGGGGGATACTGTAATGTCCGTGGCTGTGGGCCGTCAGCTCCAATCCCCCCTGACTGCCGCAGCCTCCTCCTCAGCAGACGCCAGCGATCGCTTCCACTCCTCAGCCAAATCCCGAAGGGTGCGTGTGCACGCTCTTGCCCGCTCTTAAAGAGGCAGCGCGCACACCGGACCTTTTGATGAACTTTGAACCCGTGATTACCCTAAACTATAAGAGGGGTCCAGCCCCCTGCTTCTATGCCTGAGCGTTGTTGATGTTTCCCAAGTTTGTCTATGTGATGGCCTCCAAGTGTGTTCCTATTCCCTGCATTCTATACTATCCTGGTCGAGCACTGTGCTGTGCCAAAGTCGTGTCGTGATGTATTTCACGTCTGACCTGCTTCACCTCGCCTGACGTCTACCTGCTGCCAAGTCCCAGCCGAGCCTGCCTTACTGCTGTCCGAGCTGCCACAGGTACCTATACGAACTATAGACATTGACCTGCGCCCTGTTTGCCAGCTACTTTACCGCCAAGGTGGTACGGCCCAGTGGGTCCACAGACCCTTCGTGACAGCCATGTTCGTGTTTGCAGAGCCTCTAAGTTACCAGTACAGTGGAAACCCCCAAGGAGTGACCCCATTTTGGAAACTACACCCTCAAGGAATTTATCTAGGGGTGTAGTGACCATTCTGACCCCACAGGAGTTTTTCAGAATTTTATGCAAAGATGAAAAATTAAATTTTTTTCACATTTATGCCATTTCAGTGCCCAATATATTGTATTCAGCTTGTGTTATCGGAGATACTCCCACCATAAATTGTTACGCAGGTTCTCCTGAGTACGGCAATACCCCACATGTGGCCATTATCTGCTGCCTGGGCACATGACGGGGCTCAGAAGGGAAGTAGCAGCATTTGGCTTCTGATCACAGATTTTGCTGGAATGGTTTTTAGGATAAAAATGTTAGAAAATTTATACTGAAAAGTTTATATAACTGTATAACTTTGCATACATTTTGGATAAAATTTAAAATCTTGCTCGTTTGGATAAAGTTTGGATGAAAGTCACTCATCAGCCACAGGAATACAGGACTAAAATATGTGCAACTGTGTTCCGCTGAACCTTCCGGGTACGGCCTAGGCACACGGCAGGGCTAAGAGGAAATTTTATTGGAAAGTCTGGGTAAAATTTTGGGGAGAAAGTCCTGGATTATAAATTAGTCATGGCAACATCACTGAAATGCCAGAGGGATGCAGGAATTATATATGTGTAGCTGTGTTCAGCTGGTCTCTCCGGGTACGGCCTGAGCACACGGCAATGGTAAGAAGGGAAAGAGGGGCATGTGGCATAATATTACTGTAGCTGTGCGAAGTACATCAGGGTAAATATAAAAGGCTGTTTAACAACAAGATCAGAATTTCAGCGACGTATGGTATATTTTAAAACACTCCTTCATGCACAGTCCTGGCTTCTCTGGGCACGTGTCGCACTGATAGGTGGTATCTTTTCTTATGCCGTTTTTAAAGCATACCTTGCAAAGTTTTTGTCTCTTTCCCTTCTTGGCAGTTTGGGGAACTTCACTGGGGAAATGTTGCCCTGGCACAATGCGTGTTGGCTCCCTTCCAGAAGTACTGGGGCCCTCCGCTTCCTGATCTCCAAATATAAGGGACTTTATTACCACCTCTTGAAATTCCAGGAAAGTTCCCCACTGGCCTGAATATCTGAATAGCACGTAAGCATTATACAATGCTATTTGCATGATGTGCAAGGCCAGCTTCTTGTACCACGCCTTTGATTTGCACATGGCATTGTATGGCTGCAGCAATTGATCTGAGAGATCAACCCCTCCCATGTATTTATTGCAGTCAAGAATGCAATTGGGTTTGAGGGTCTCTGTACTGGTACCTCGTACAAGGACGGTGTTGCGGCCATGGCCATGTATTGTTGTCGATATATGGACATCCCTCTTGTTCTTATACTTGACACAATAGTTTGTCGCTGCATTGTGCCCTACTCTCACCTCTTCTGAGCTTTTGCCCGAGCAGCGACCTAGGGAGGCTTCTCTGGTTCTTGTGAACTGTGCCGGTTGACTGTACTTCTGGAATCGAGTCTTTTGAAAAGTAGTACGCTGGTATGGTAATTATCAAGGTAGAGGTTACATAGTTACATAATTAGTACGGCTGAAAAAAGACACATGTCCATCAAGTTCAACCAAGGGACGGGAAAAGGGAAGGGAAAAACCTCTACACATAGGAGCCAATACTTTTTTGTTCTAGGAAGTTATCTAACCCTTTTTTAAAGCCATCTACTGTCCCTGCTGTGACCAGCTCCTGCGGTAGACTATTCCATAAATTCACAGTTCTCACAGTAAAGAAGGCTTGTCGCCTCTGCAGGTTGAACCTTTTTTTCTCCAGACGGAGGGCGTGCCCCCTTGTTTTTTTAGGGGGTTTTACATGGAACAGGATTTCACCAGGTGGTAGCACTTGTCCAGCAGTGGATGCACCAAATCCCACACTATCTTGCCGTTAACTCCCATGAAGGGGGGAGGGGGCATTCTGGGGGATGAATAGTGGTGTCCTTCCCTTCGTATATTTTAAATTTGTAGGTGTACCCTGATGTACTTTCGCACAGCTTGTACATCTTCACGCCATACCTTGCCCTCTTATTCGGCAGGTACTGGCAGAATCGAAGCCTCCCTTTAAAATGCACTAGGGACTCATCAACAGCAATGCACTACTCGGGGGTGTATACCAAATTTGGCACTGAAATGGTCTAATAGGGGTCTAATTTTAAATAGGCGGTCAAAGCTGGGGTCACCTTGGGGAGGGCACTGTGCATTATCGCAGTAATTCTAAAATCTGAGAGTTATCTCAAAACGAGTCCTGGCCATCACCATACGGTACATGGGGGTGTGGTACAGTATATCTGTGCGCCAGTATGTTCTTATGGATGGCTTTTTCAGAAGCCCCATACTGAGCACAATACCCCAGAACTTCCTAATTTCCATGGTGTCTACAGGGGTCCACCTGTTGGGCTTGGTGTAAATAGATGAGGCATTCTGGGTGATAAACTGTTGGGCATACAGGTTAGTTTGGGTCACCATTAAAGGAAGGGTGTCGAGGAAAAAAAATTTTTATAGCAATTTGCTTTTAGTGTTTTATTAAAATACATTTTATTTATTTGTGTGTTTGTGTTTTTACTTTTTTTTTTCTAACTTTTTCTTCACTATGGGGGCTGCCATTTATTTTTATCTCTGTATGTGTCGATTAATGACACATGCACAGATGGAATACGGCACATACATCCCCATAGAGAATGCGAACGGGAGCCGTTCCATTCACTACAGTGTACGCCGTCTGTGTGGGAACGGCGCATGCGCCGCTCCCACACAGTCCAAATGGAAGGTCTTCGGCCGAGTAACATCCGGCGCCATTTTCTTGTGGACCGGAAGCCGCAGCCGGACAGTAAGTTGACTACTTCCGGTTGCGGCTTCCGGACATGTGATTAGAAGCAAGCACTAGGAGCGGAGGCGGCTGGAGCAGGTAAGTTATGTTTGTGTATGTTCGTGTTTTAGTGTGTTATTACCACTGTATGTAAGCCTACTACACTGTGTAGTCGTTAAAAAAAAATGGCGGCACACAGTGTAGGAGGTTTGAACTTTCAATCCCCTCCTTTCTCCTGGCACCAGCCAGGATAAAGGAGGGGGGATTGTTTGAGGATGCTAGAGCGAGTGTGTCTTCTCAAATTTTGCAGCATAAAGCAATGTGGTTGCTTTACCACATGCCAATGCTGCAATTTTGGGAATTGCTCACTCTATTGACCAGCACAGGGAAATGTTATAAATTAGAATCTAATTTATAATATTTCCTGACCTGTGAAAAAATTTAAAAAATTAGAACAATGTCTAATCATGTATATAATAACTGTTTAACCAAAAAAAAATATATATATTTTCTAGCAACACATTCCCTTTAAGTCAATACATTCGTCAGTGAAATAAACTTTAAAAAAGTATATTTCCTGTAACCCTGCCGTTTCAAATTGAATCCATGGAGTGCCGTAAACCCAGGGACCTGGGGCTCGTAGTTCGCGGGGATTGGGGTCCACATGCGGTCACTGTTCTCGGGGGCTGGTGTAGCAGACATCCGGGGGCAATGTCTTGGCGGTTCCTCATCCTCACTTGATGAGGAGGAAGAGGAGAGGTATAAGAGGGTTTCTATGTCACTTTCTGACTCGCTGTCCGAAGCTATAATGGTATATGCCTCCTCAGCCGTAAATACTCTAAGGGCCATTATGCTCATTATCAGATAGGTACAGGGGCGGATTACAATGAGGGCAATATGGGCAAGTGCCCGGGGCCCGAGGCTTGAAGGGGGCCCAGTTCGCCCCACTTCTCCCTTACCGGCTGTTAAAATTACAGCCGGTTCAGAAAACCGGAGGGAAGCGGGACCGCTCACCCAACCAGTGGCTATACACTACACTACGCACTACACAATAAAAAAAGTTACTATAGTAACGGGAGCCGCGGCCCGTTACTATAGTAACGGGAGCCGCGGCCCGTTACTATAGTAACTACAGTACTTACCTTCCTGTTTCCGGTGCGCAGCGCATGACGTCACCACCATCCTGAGTCAGGACATCCGCCGCGGCTGAAGAGCAGGGTAAGTTTGATACCTCTTCTGCTTGAAGCTGATGGCTTGGGGTCCGACTCCCAGGACCCCCGCCAATCACCTGTTTTGAAGGGGACGCAGCGCTCGTACGAGAGCTGGTGCTTCACCTTCATTCTGGTCACTTGCTCACACTGAATCCGTGTGGGCAATTCACAGTGTGAGCGAGTAAGTGAAATGAAGGGGAAGCAGCTCTCGTACGAGTGTTGCGGCCCCTTCAAAACAGGTGATTGGGGGGTCCCGGGAGACGGACCCCAAGCCATCAGCTATTGATGGCCTATCATGAGGATAGGCCATCAATGTTTAGGGACTGGACAATCCCTTTAAGCCTAGAGGGCCCATGCAGGCTTAGAGGGCCCATGAGAAGAGGATCACAGATTGTGGCTTAAATACAGGGCCCATGTGTGATACTGTCTGCTGGGCCCTGTATCTAAGCCAATCACATGGTAGGCTTAGATACAAGGCCCATGTGTGATCCTGTCTGTTGGCCCCTTTATCTAAGCATCTTACATAAGCACATGGTAGGCTTAGATACAGGGTCCCACAGACAGTATCACACATGGGCCCTGTATTTAAGCCTACCACACGTGTTACTAATCGTTTTTTGTGTGTTTTCTTACAGGTTCGGTCGTTGGACTACGTCGAATTCCAGGACTACTTCGATGACGGCGTTTTTATTATCAATAAAATGGTTAATGAGGGTTGTCTGGGTGTTTTTTATTTCAATAAAATATTTTTTCTATGTCTTTGTTTGTTTTTTAAACTTTATTACTACCGCCTTAGTAATGGATGCCGGCTGATTGACAGCGTCCATTACTAAGGCGAGGCTTACTGTTAGACGGTACAGAGGCTAACACTAACCCCCATTATTACCCCGTTACCCACCGCCACCAGGGGTGCTGGGAAGAGCCGGGTACGATCCAGTACCTGACCATCTGTAGTGATGGTCGGGCAATGGGGCGGCCGCAAGCTGGTATTATTAGGCTGGGAAAGGCCAAAAACTGTGGCCCTTTTCCCCTGGTAATGTTAACCTGCTGCTGGCTGGTTATGAAAAATGGGGGGGGACCCCGCCAGATACAACAGCAGTAGCCTAGCATTACCAGGGGTGAAGGGTCACTGTTTTTGGCCTTTCCCAGGCTGATATTACCAGCCTGTGGCTGACCCGGTACCTGACCATCACTACAGATGGTCGGGTACTGATTCGTACCCGGCTCTTCCCAGTACCACTGGTGGCGGTGGGTACCGGGGTAATGGGGGTTAGTGTTAGCCTCTCTGCTAACTGAAATAAAAAAACAAACACAACCCTCATTAACCATTTTATTGAGAATAAAAAAACGCTGTCATTGAAGTAGTCCTCGAATCCAACGTAGTCCAACAACCGAACCTGTAAAATAACACAAACACACAAAAATAATTAGTAACACATAAAAAAGCAAAACAATTCTTATACTTACCTTTTCTGGGTCCAGCGCTGGAACCACAATGTCAGCGAGCCGGTCCCTATATCTAATCCTATCCTGTGATACTGTCTGTTGAGCTACTGTATCTAATCCCTATCATGTGTGATACTGTGCTGAGCCACTGTATCTAATCCTATCCATAGTTTGTAGGGTCGTAGTGCTATAGATATGCTGCCTCCTATACACACATATTCAGGGGCACAGTGTATAGTACTATTATATTCAGGAGAGCAGTGTATAGTGCTATTATATTCAGGAGCACAGTGTATAGTGCTATTATATTCAGGAACGTAGTGTATAGTAATATTATATTCAGGAGTGCAGTGTATAGTACTATTATATTCAGTAGTACAGTGTATAGTACTATTATATTCAGGGGTACAGTGTGTGAGAAGTCATCATAGAGGTCTGGACCGGATGGAGAAGAAAAGAGAAAAAGAACGAAAAAGAATCTGAGGCGTCACCGGTGAGTCACTCAATATAAATGTTTATTCTACCTGTGACTGATCAGTAGTGTAGTCACTGTATGATCTGCAGCAAGATGACGGATGGTAGCATTCTTTTTGTTAAACAGCAACTCCCAGCATATCCTAACCATTGTTCAGGCTATACTGGGAGCTGTCGTTTTATGATGTACACATTTATATGGCAGGGGTTTTAACTGAATTTGCAAATTATCTCTGTACTGAACTGTATTTGTTCTGGTGCTGTATATATGTACTGAGCTTGAGAGAGAGAGAGAGTGTGTGTGTGTACTGAGCTTTGTTCTGGTGCTGTATATATATATAAATACTGAGCTTGGTTCTGGAGTTATACATATGTACTGAGCTTTGTTCTGGCATTGTATATATGTAATGAGCTTGGTTCTAGTGCTGTATATAGGTACTGAGCTTTGTTCTGGTGCTGTATTTATGTACTGAGCTTGGTTCTGGTGTTGTATATATGTACTGAGCTTGGTTCTGGGGCTGTATATATGTGCTGAGCTTGGTTCTGGGTCTGTATATATTTACCTTCTCTTAAGTTAAAAGTATATGTTAAATCTACTTTTACCTTAAGAGAAGGTAAATATATACAGTAAAAACTAAATCCAAAAAACCATGGAGGAATCTCAGTTTTTTCCAATTCACCCATTATATGGTACTTTACATGGTGCCAATAAAAAACTATAACTCCTCCCGCAAAAAAATAATCCTTCACACACCACTCCTTTGATGTAAAAATAAAAAAGTTATAAAGCTCCTGACCACTTCAGTGTCTCAAAGTATTCTGCTTTCTTTCTTCTATATGGCTCATTCTGCTTTTACAGCTAAATTAAAACCGTGCCAGGTCTGTGGCCGCCTAAACAGAAATCTGCAAATATATACGGTACAGCGTCTTCGGAGTTCGCGTGGGGGGGGGGGGTCCCAGAAAAAGTGCCCGGGGCCCATGGTACCCTTAATCCGCCCCTGGATAGGTATGTTGTGTGAATGTTATACTTCAACACATGTAGCATGTAGAATGTGTAACCAGCAAAAACTGTTTTTATTTTATTTAGTAGTAGTAGTAAAATTAAGAGCAAGGTCTGAATTATAAATCAGCGATGGTGATGTCACTAATCAGCCACAGGGACACAAATTTGGAGTATGCCTCACTAATATGAAATGCTCCAAAAAAACAACTTGGCATCTAGATTATAGATCAGGGATTGCAATGTGCTAGGAAGTATGCGTCACTAGCAAAACCTACATAACTAAACTCCTATATATATTTTTGGGAGTTTTATATTTTATAAATTTTTTTTGTAGTTATTTTTTTTTTTTAAAGAACAAAAGAAAAAAAACAAATGCTCGGAAAAAACCTAGAGCAAGGCTTGTATTAGGCGATCAGTTATAGCAATGTCACTGATAAGCCAGGGGGTGCAGAAGACGAGTTTGTGTCACTTGCAAAAGCTACCTAACTAAACTCATATTTTTTTTTTAAGTCACTGATCAGAACATAAAGAAAAGTTATATTATTAGGGGTTTTGAACAGTGATCAGTGATCAGGGGGTAAATGGAGGATGGGGGTAGTAGTATTAGATAAATGCAGCTCTGTAACACACAGCTCTCTAGAACACAACCGCTCTGCTCACTCCCAACAACTGCAATGAGGGTGCAGAGCGGGATCATAATGTAAAATGGTCACCAGTGTTCTATGATTGGTCAGTCACGACAGAGAGACCAATAGTCGGCAGTCAGGGGACCCGCGGTCCGTAAAAGTCCAAAACTATTACAATATAGCATTATTTGTCTCAGACAGTGAACGGTGTAAAAAAAAACAATAATTTAAAACCCCAGAATCGTTGTCTTTTGGTCACCATAGCGCTAAAAAGAATGAAATAAAAAGTGATAAAAAAATCGTATGTACCAAAAAATGGTGCTAATAAAAACTACAGCTCGTCCTGCAAAAAATAAGCCCTCACACCGCTCAAACGATGGAAAAATATAATTTATGGCTCTCAGAATGTGGTGAAACTGAACAAATTATTTTTTTTAACCAATAGTTTTTTCTTTGTAAAAGAAGTAAAATATGAATTTTTTTCCTATTTTCTGTTGTCTAAAACCTGTTGTCTTGAAAATGTGAAGACTGACTGCTTCCTAATGTCCTAGAAAAAAATTAAAGGATGTTCAAAAAATATCACAAAGTAGCTATATTGTAAATATTAATTAGTAACTATTTTGTGTGGTCTATTTTGTGTGTGCCTTACAAGCAGAGAATTTTGAAAAATGGAAATCTTTCAAGATTTTCAATGTTAGTTTTTTTTCCACATATAAACAACAAATGAATCGACAAACTGTAGTACTAAGGCCTAATGCAAACGACTAGTAGACTTCTATGGGCGAGTGCGTGCCGCAATTGCGGACAAGAATAGGATATGTTCTATATTCTGGGGATAATTTCTACGGCGCGGACACACATCCGTAAATATACGGAAAGATGTCCGTGGCCAATAGAAACTAATGGGTCCGCAATTTCAACCGTAATTACAGATGAAAATCACGGTGCATGGGGCCTAACAAAGTACAATGTGTCACAAAATAACAATCTCGGAATCACTTGGGTAATAAATGCATTCCAAAGTTATTACTACATAAAGTGACACGTCAGATTTGAAAATTGGGGCTCTGTCCACAAGGTCAAAACTGGCTGCAGTGCCAAGAGGTTAATAAATATCTGGCCCTGCTGTTTGCTATGAAGTCATTAATTTCCCACTTATATAGTACCAGCATATTCCGCAATGTTTTACAGAGATATCAGTTGTACATATATTTTTGCCCTTATTTTGCTCCGCAGCACTGAACCACGGCTTCTCAATAATTTTGACAAATGTTTTTTGGTGCATATTCAGCAAGAAAACTTGATGTCTACCTACCCGAGTTCGTTTTGACCTTTGATGATCGCACTTATACTGTAATGTGTTTTATTTTCACAGATTTGGAGACTAGTAACCAATTTTCTGTACTTTGGACGTCTGGGCTTCAGTTTCCTTTTCAATATGGTTTTTACGTATCCTCACATACTAGTAAGGCTTCTTACCCTCTATATAATGACACCTTAAATATACACCGATGCATATAAAAGACACTGAAGCTTTGTTATTTTGGTTTTGTTATCTTGTTAGTTTCCTTTACAGATATTTCTTCTATCCAGGTACAGATATTGTAAAATGTTAGAAGAAACCTCCTTTAGGGGGCGCACAGCGGATTTTGTATTCATGTTTCTCTTTGGAGGACTCATCATTACAGTATCCTTTTTTTCCTATTACTTTGAAAAAAGTTACAGACACTTAGGATTTCTACCCAAAACGTAAAAATTCATATATTAGTAAATCAGAAAATGTTAATTACCATAGAACCCTATGGTGATTTAAACTTGGTTCAGTAGAACCGCTTGGGGTTCAGGTATTGTCTACATAATATGGATGGTAAAATGTAGCTGTATTACCACTGTGTGAAACCAGCCTTAGGCCTCATGAACATGGCATGGTATGTATCTGATTAGGCATTCCATGACAATCTTTCTGCCGATTTTTATTATTTTTTGAAATTATAACTTAGGCTGGATTCAAAAAACGCACCGTTTTGCGTGCGCAAAATGCACTTAACAGCTCCGTGTGGCCTCTGCATATGATGCGCGGCTGCGTGCTTTTCACGCAGCCGCCATCATTATGACACTCCGTTTGGATGTTTGTAAACAGAAAAGCACGTGGTGCTTTTCTGTTTTCATTCATCCTTTTCACAGCTGTTGCGCGAATCACGCTGTTCGCACGGAAGTGCTTCCGTGTGGCATGCGTGGTTTTCACGCACCCATTGACTTCAATGGGTACGTGATGCGCGAAAAACGCTCAAAGAACGAACATGTCGTGACTTTTACGCAGCGGACCAACGTTGCGTAAAAATCAGGCACGTCTGCACGGCCCCATAGACTAATATAGGTCCGTGCGACGCGCGTGAAAATCACGCGTGTTACACGGACGTATATAACGTTCGTCTGAATAAGCCCTTAGCATGTTGAATCTATAACACAAAGTTTTTTGCTGGCGGAAAAATCTGCCTCAAAATTCTGTTAGGAATTGACCTGCCGGCAGAGCATTTGCTGCGTTTTCCGACTGCGGCCATTTAGCGCCGCGGGCAAAAACCTCAGCGAAACACGTGATCTCTGCCTCCCATGTCAATGGGAGGTCAGAGACGGAAACACCCGAAGAAAGAGAATGTCGCTTCCTTTTCCCGCGAGTGTTTTTTTTTTTACCGCTCGTGGGGAAAAAACGCCTCCGCCCCCCATTGAAATCAATGGGAGGCAATTTCGAGCGTTTTTTTGGCGCTTTTTTCGTCGCGGTTTCCACGTCAAAAACAGCACCAAAATACTCCATGTGGACTAGCCCTAACTAAGTGACAATATATCCAGAAACTGAAAAAAAAAAATCTGAGGTTTACTATCAGGTTTCTGACAAACGGAGCTAGGCTTGGTTCACACCTGCGTCGGTGTGCCTTTGTTCTGCTCCGTTAGAGGAGCAGAACAAGGGAATGACGGAGGCAAAGGTTCCGTTGCATGACGGATACCACCAATGGCCGACGGAACCCATTGACTAATGCTTTCCGTCGGGGTGTCCGTGATTTTACAAGAGACAATAGCGCAGCAAGCTAGGGTTCTGCACTTCTTGTCACTTTTGCAAAAATAACTGCTGCAACTGTGGACTGGCTGACTACAGCTTTTACACTAATCTGTGGACTGATTGACCACAGTTTCCAAAAAACAGGCAACGGCCATTACTAAGGCACTAATAAAGTATTAAAAAAATATTTTCTTATGTCTGTGTTCTTTTATCGAAATAAAAACTCCCCCACAGAACCCACGTTTATCCATTTTATTTATTAAAAAAACAATCATCACAGTAGTCCAACTAATCTACCACGTAGTCTAATAGGTCAAGCGGAACCTGCAAAACAAAAAAAATTGAAGTTAGTAGTATGAAAAATAAAAATACTTATCCTCACCTACAGCAGCATTTGTCTCCTCCCCTACGGTCAATGAACTGGGACGGGAACTAGAGATGAAGCAGAATTATTAAGAGTTATTAATAATTCTGGCGCATCATGGAGCTCCCCCTCACAAACCTCCCCCACACATGCAGCCGCTCCCAAAAAAATAAACAACCACCACAAACACATGTACACACACACACACACACACGCGCGCACATGCACACGCTCAAAAAAAAAAAATCACAGCGAAAACCATCCCCCCCCCCCCCCAAAGCCACACGTACCACCCCAAACATGCAGCCACACCACGCGAATCCCCCCCCCCCCGCACAAACCCCCCCAAACATGCAAAACACCCCCTCATGCACACACACATACCTTACCTGCAGTGCGACCGGTCTTCACCAAAATGACGCCGGCTTTCCCTCTACAAACAAGCTTCTATGCTGGGTCGCTCTGAACTGCGCATGCCACAGAGCATGTGTAGTATAGAGTTAGACGGCTGAAGTTTAGGAGATAGCAACAGGAGCTGTTCCTATTTCCTATGCCCTGTAGCTGCCATAATACATCTGTGTATGTGTCATGAAGAGACACATACACAGATTAAATAAAAAATGGCAGCCTCCAGAAAAATAAAAAAGGTGTAAATAAAAAAAAAAAATCATGTGAAAAAATTAAGTAAATATAATATTAAAAGTAAATAAAAATAAAGAAAAAAAAAAATTCACGACACCTTCCCGCTCCAAAAGCCAAATGGCGCCCCTTCCCTTCTGAGTTTTGCCGTGTGTCCAAACAGCAATTTATCACCACATATGGGGTATTTCCGTATTCGGGAGAAATTGCTTTTCAAATGTTGGGGTGCTTTTTCGCCTTTATGCTTTGTAAAAATGGAAAAATTCTAATTTTTATTGGAAAAAAAATTTCACTTTTCATTTTTAAGGTCTAATTCCTCTATAAATTCAGATAAATTCCTTGAGGGGTGTAGTTTGCCAAATGGTGTCTTTTTGGGTGGGTTTCCACTGTTTTGGCTCCACAAGACCTCTTCAAACCTGACACGGTGCCTAAAATATATTCTAATAAACAGAAGGCCCCAAAATCCTCTAGGTGCTCCTTTTCTTGTGGGGCCTGTGTTTCAGTACATTAGCACACTAGGGCCACATGTGGGATATTTCTAAAAACTGAAGAATCTGGGCAGTAAATATTGAGTTGCGTTGCTCTGGTAAAACCTTCTGTGTTGCAGAAAGTATTGTATTTCCAGGAGTCCAACATTATAGCACCACAGGAGGTTGCCATATTGACCTCTATAGGGACAGGAAGACAGAGGTTAAAAAGGCCCCTCCCTCCACCCACTTGTCAATGTTTTTCCAATTACTACACCAGGATGGATGCAACCCAATTTATTTTATAGGGATAATAACCGACATGAGCTAAACACAAGAAATGGTTATAAACCATACCTAATAGAAATCCCAAAATATGCAATCCATATATAGCACGGTGCCGTTTCGGAGAGCAACAATTCAAAAAGAAAAAAACAAAAAATATTTTCCAAAACATACCAGGCACTCTTTGGGATAAGAATAATTTTATATAAATTTTTATTAAATTCCATATAAAAATATATTTTAAAGATTTTTCATATATAAATATATCTCTTTCCTCTTTTATCCATAATACAAAGATTTTTTATAGGAAAAGAAAAGGGTTTGAGAAAACACATTTGTTTCAAACTAGATGTACATAATTTAAAAAAAAAAAAAAAAAAAAAAAAAAGTCTCCTGGCCAGGATACCAACACAGACTTTTATAACATTACTGCCATTAATTTATCCCCCTCTAAACACAATGACATGTCATGATGAGAAAATCATAACAGGGGTGGGGATCGTAACCGTATTCTTTTACAGAAAGAAACGATGTGGATTTATACATTGGGAACCCTCAACCCTAGAGGTCTTAACAATGAAATAAAATTTAATATGTTCTTATGACATGCGGAATTAATAATCCCCTTCTATTTATTGGTGGTTGCGTCTTTGTGGTGTAATATGATTGCCCGTCTTTTGGATACCTCCAATGGATTGATTACCTTGTGACCTATTCTCAAATGGTTTGATTCGACCCAATCTAAGTAAATATATCTTTTCACTCCTTGAAAATAGGAGGGAATAGACTTATGGGATGAATAAAGAACTAACTGTTATGATTTTCTGCCTCCGAGTGGTGGGGACTGGGTCCCTACAGATTTTTATCTGTTGTGGACCCGCTCCCTGCCCTTCGGAGACAGACATTAAAATCCTTGGATTCCGGAAGCGTTTTTGCCCTAATTTGGGAAAGCCTGTTTTATATCCCTTTATGTTTTGGAAGTGATCTTGTCGGTTTGGCATTTGGGTGGGGGTTGCGTGGATCCTTAAGGGCCGGCTGTGTAACAGCGTCCCGTGATTTTTCCACGCACCAACCAGCGAACTAATTTTCCTTTTATAAATACTTTTTTTCTCTGGATAAATGGATAGGTCCTATGGATGTTCTCTGTCCCTGGGTGATGGGGACTCGGTCCCTCCGGAAATATTCTCGGGGTTGGACCCACTCCCTGTCACCCGGGTACAGAGGATGCCTTGCCTGATTTTCGGCAGATAAAAATTAGCGGGACACTATCATATTACTGTAATAAATAGGTACTTTATGGGCTTAATGCTTTATGGACAGTCCGTTGACAGGTGCAGCGTCAAATTAGTGTTATACCATCTGAAATGCAACATGGATCTCTCATCATTTATTTAATTTTTTGGATTTTTTATTTATTTTTATTTATTTATTTTTTTATTTTATTTTCTTATTTATTATTTATATAATTTTCTGTTATATTTTATTTATTATAGACACTGCTGATCACTAATGGGTTTGTTAGGGATAAATGAATTTTTCTTAATCCAAAAAATGGGAATTTACTTGCAATGTACTGTGTGTATATGTTTTGGTATTTTATATATATGTATATTCCCGGATAGAAATGTATGATGAAATACTGAGGGGAATCTATAAATATGGACAAAACATGTGTATAATTGGACGTTTTGGATTTGAATCATTGGATTCTATGAGTACTTAATGTAATATTTTTACATATGGGTCCAGTTCCCTTTAAATTTGGCACTATAAAGAGGCCAGACTTTACTGAACTCACAAAATGGCTCTGAGGAAATCCTGGTTCGGGATGAAACATGTCAGCTGATCAATTAGTCTACACCTGGCAGGTAGTGACGTCAACCTTGCCTCGTCTTGCAGTCTCCAGTGTTGCCAGAAAAAACCAACGTGGATACCAGCATATTACGATACCGACTCTCCAATGAGGAGTGTGTTCCATTGCTATAATTTGCTCACCTTGGGTGAAACCTCGGCTGCCCCCGAGTATAGGAAGATCCAAGCTATTCAACATAAGGATTGACCGTGGATGGAGTGGATATAAGGAGAACCTTCCATGTGGGAATTGTGATCTGCCAATGATGAGATTGAAGGGGTGAAAAACGCGATTGATATATTTTTTTAAAATCTGCCTTAACTCTACAATTGCTCCAGGAGGAGGAACATAATGAAAAAGAGTGAACTTTCAGTCCACCTTGAGTTGCGAGATCAACATAAAGATGAGTATTCAACTCTTTATCTATATTTGCATGGCTATTATATAAGAGGAACTGCTCCTGTTGGTTTCGGACCAAAATTTTAAAAGGAGGAAAAAGCAAAAACTGCAAGTGTGAACTGAGACCAATGGTGTCTGAATAAAAATTTAACGTGGATACCAGCATAGCAGGATTCCGACTCTTGAATGTAGGAGCGTGCTCCATTGCTTAAATTTGCTCACCTTTGGGTGAAATCTCGGCTGCCCCCGAGTATAGGAAGATTTAAAGATGAATATTTAACTCCTTATATACAATTGCATTGCTATCACACAAGAGGAACTGTTTCTGTTGGTTTCGGACCAAAATTAGAAAAGAAGGAGTAAAAAGAAAAAAGCGCAAGTGTGAACGGAGACCAATGGTGTCTGGATAAAAAAATCTTCAGAACCGGTTCTTATAGCAATTCTCTTATATGGGTCTGATTTTGGCTTATGTATAGAACACCTATTACCTAGATATCTCATCATGACATGTCATTGTGTTTAGAGGGGGATAAATTAATGGCAGTAATGTTATAAAAGTCTGTGTTGGTATCCTGGCCAGGAGACTTTTTTTTTTTTTTTTTTTAAATTATGTACATCTAGTTTGAAACAAATGTGTTTTCTCAAACCCTTTTCTTTTCCTATAAAAAATCTTTGTATTATGGATAAAAGAGGAAAGAGATATATTTATATATGAAAAATCTTTAAAATATATTTTTATATGGAATTTAATAAAAATTTATATAAAATTATTCTTATCCCAAAGAGTGCCTGGTATGTTTTGGAAAATATTTTTTGTTTTTTTCTTTTTGAATAATAACCGACATGTTAATTTGGATGGAAGGGTGCTGTCATGATGGACTCTTGGAAATACAATTACCGGTAGGTGTAATTCCTACTTTCCAGTACATCCGTCATGACAGCACCACAGGAGCAATACCAAATTATAATGCTCAAGGCGGCACTACAGATTGGAGGACTTTCCATCCAAAACTAAGATCTATATCGGACAGAACGTCCAATCTATAGTGTCTGCAAAAGGTATGATAGTTCGACCAAGTGGCAGATCTGGTCCATAGAGGCTTCTCTTGTCTCTGCCCAAGAGGAGGAGACCGCTCTTGTAGAATGAGCTTTTATTCCCACGGGAGCACAGAGTCCTTGGGAACTGTAGGCTTCTTGAATGGTAATCTTTACCTATTTTACTAGAGAGCTTTTTGAAGCTCTCTTTCCTTTATTTTTTCCGCCGTAAAAGGGCAAATACATTTTTATCTAGTCTCTAGGGGGATGTTACTTCCAAGTAATGGAGAACAGCAGGTCTAACGTCCAGGGAATTGTACCTTTGTTCCTGCTGATCTTTTGGATCTGGATAAAAGGCAAAATTATTTCCTGATCTCTGTGAAAAAAAGTCGCCACTTTAGGAATAAAGGATAGGTCTAGTTTTAGAACAATTTTGTCCTCCCGGATCTTTAACACCTTCCCGCACACGGGCGTGACTGTACGTCCAAATAGAAAAGTGCTTTCCCGCACACGGGCGTACAGTCACGCACGCCCTGGAGATAAAGCGAGCACAGGAGCTGTGCGTGCTTTTTCAGCGGCTGTCAGCTGTTATACACAGCTGACATGCCGCTGCGATGGCTGTTACTGCCGATCGCAGCCATTTAAAGTAGTGCAGTGCATCGTACCGGGGATCAGAAGACTAGATCTTCAAGTCCCCAGGTCAGTGTAAAAGAAAAAGTAAAAAATGTGAAAGAAAAATAAATAAATAATAAAAACAACACTTGCCCTGTTTCCCTGATCAACTCCTTTATTATTAGAAAAAAAATGAAAACATGAAAAAAACCTATACATAATAGGTATTAGTGCGTTCAGAACGGCCTGATCTATAAAAATGTCACATTATTTTTACCGCACGGTGAACACCGTAAAAAATTTTAATAAAAAACTGACCGCATTTTATTTTTTGGTCATCTTGTCTCAAAAAAAATGTAATAAAAAGTGATCAAAAAGTTGCAAGAAACGCAAAATGGTACCAATGTAAACTACAGTTCGTCATGCATAAAACAAGCCGTTCCTGCAGCGATATCAACTAAAAAATAAAAAAGTTATGGCTGTCAGAAAATGGCGACACTAAAACATGATTTTTTTTAGAAAAGAGTATTTTTATTGTGGGAACGTAGTGAAACGTAAAAAAAACGATATAAATTTGGTGTCGCTGTAATCGTATCGCCCCGCAGAATAAAGTTAACATGTTGTTTATACTGCACGGTGAACACTGTAAAAAAAAAAAAAACGTGCTAGAATTGCTGTTTTTTGGTTTCCTCATCTCCCAAAAAATTGAATAAATAGTAATAAAAAAATAAATAAAATCGCATGTACCCCAAAATGGAACCAATAAAAATTACAGCTCGTTCCACAAAAAACGCGCTCTCACACAGCTCAGTCAACGGAGAAATAACACGTTATGACTCTCAAAACGCAATGATGCTAAATGACGGCCCAGACTCATTTTTTAGGTCCAGTAGAATCACTAAATACCCCACATCGTCATTTGCTGGACCCCACAGGTGGACCCCGTAGACGCAGCGGAGATGAGGAAACTTTAGGGCCTTGTGCTGCTTATAGGGCTAGTGAAGAAGTCAAAGATTAGACAATACTGGAGCGCAGATATTTAGTATAATACCCAATAAACCCGGCCTGTGTATAAAGGATTGGTTCAAAGCGTACCACACCAATCCATGGATTATTCATTCACCCCATTATTACATCATCCTATTATGCCCTGATATACTCCGCCCAGCTTACATATGCCCTGATGCACTCTGCCCAGCTTACATATACCCTGATGTACTCCGCCCAAGTTTACATATGTCCTGATGTACTCCACCCAGCTTACGTATACCCTGATGTACTCCGCCCAAGTTTACATATGTCCTGATGTACTCCGCCCAGCTCATATATGCCCCCACATTATAAGATGAAATACCAGTAAAACACCAAGCAATATCTGCGCTTCAAAAGTGGTGGTCCAACTGAGCCTGGCAGTGTGCCCAAACCGCAATTTATGACCACATATGGGGTATTACTGTATTCTGGAGAACCCGCTTAACAATTTATGGGGTGTGTGTGTCTACGGTGGTACAAGCTGGGCACAACACATTGGGCACTGAAATTGCATATCTGTGGAAAACAGCAATTTTCAATCTGCAACATCTATTGTTTACTCATTTTTGCAAAACACTTGTGCGGTCAAAATACTCACTACACCCCTAGATCAATTCTTTAAGGGATCTAGTTTCCAAAATGGGGTAATTTTTCGGGGGGTACCACTGTACTGGTACTATAGCTCTATGCAACATGGTGTCAAAAAACGAATCTTGTAAAATCTCCACTCCAAATACTAAATGGCGCTCCTTCCCTTCAGAGCCTTGCTGTGTGTCCAAATAACAGTTTATGACCACATGTGGGGTATGTCCGTACTCCGGAGAAGTTGCTTTACAAATTTTGGGGTGCTTTTTCTCTTTTATTTGTTGAGAAAATGAAAAATTTTGAACTAATGCTACGTGTTATTGGAAAATAATGTAATTTTTCATTTTCACTGCCCATTTGTAATAAAATCTATGAGACACCTGTGGGGTCAAAATGCTCACTACCCCCCTAGATGAATTCCTCAATGGGTGTAGTTTGCCAAATGGAGTCACTTTTGGGTAGTTTCCACTGTACTGCTACCTAAGGGGCTTTGCAAAAGCGACATGGCGCAGAAAAACCAATCCGGCAAAATCTGCTCTCCAAAAGCCAAATGGCGCTCCTTCCCTTCTGAGCCCTGATGTGTATTCATGCAGTACTTTATTACCACATATGGGGTATTTCCGTACTCTGGAGAAGTTGCTTTACAAATGTTACGGTGATTTTTCTCCTTTATTTGAATAGAAAATGAAACATTTTTACCTAAAGCTACGTCTTAGTGGAAAAAAATGAAATTTTTCATGTTTACTGCCCAATTCTAATGAAATCTATGAAACACCTGGGGGTCAAAATGCTCACTACACCCCTAGTTGAATTCCTCAAGGGGTGTAGTTTCCTAAATGGAGTCACTTTTGGGGGGTTTCCACTGTACTGGTACCTTAGGAGCTTTACAAATGCGACATGGTGCCGAGAAATCAAACCAGCAAAATCTGTACTTCAAAAGCTAAATGGCGTGCCTTCCCTTCTGAGTCCTGCCGCTTCCCCAAACAGCTGTTTATGACCACATGTTGGGTATTTCTGTACTCTGGAGAAGTTGCTTTACAAATTTTGGGGTGCTTTTTATCATTTATTTGTTGTAAAAATTAAAAATTTTGAGGTAAAGCTACATGGTATTGGAAAATAATGTAATTTTTCATTTTCACTGCCCAATTCTAATGAAATCTATGAAACACCTGTAGGGTCAAAATGCTCACTACACCCCTAGATGAATTCCTCAAGGCGTGTAGTTTCCAAAATGGGGTATTTTTTGGGGTGTTTCCTTTCCTTTCGGCACCACAAGACCTGTTCTAACCTGACATGGTGCCTGAAATATAATCTAAGAAAAGGAAGGCCCTAAAATCCTCTAGGTGCTCCTTTGCTTCTGAGGCCGGTATTTCAGTCCAGTAGAGCACTAGGGCCACATGTGGAATATTTCTAAAAACTGCAGAATCAGGGCAATAAATATTCAGTTGTGCTTCTCCGGTAAAAACCTTCAGTATTACAGGAAAAATGGATTAAAATGGAATTTCTGCAAAAAAAAATGAAATTTGTAAATTTCCCCGCTACTTTGCTTTAATTCCTGTGAAACGCCTAAAGGGTTAAAAAAAACTTTCTGAATGCTGTTTTGAATACTTTGAGGGGTGCAGTTTTTAAAGTGGGGTGATTTGGGGGGGTTTCTAATATATAAGGCCCTCAAAGCCACTTGACAACTGAACTGTTCCCTAAAAAAATGGGTTTTTGAAATTTTCTTGAAAATGTGAGAAATTGCTGCTAACTTATAAGCCTTGTAACGTCCTAGAAAAATAAAATCATGTTCAAAAAATGATGCCAATCTAAAGTAGACATGTGGGAAATGTTAGCTAGTGACTATTTTGTGTGCTATAACTATCTGTCTTACAAGCAGATACATTTGAATTTCGAAAATGCTAATTTTTTGCAAATTTTCACTAAATTTTGGTGTTTTTCACACAAAAATATTGAATATATCGACCAAATTTTTTCACTAAACATAAAGTACAATATGTCACGAGAAAACAATCTCAGAATCGCTTGGATAGGTAAAAGCATTCCCGAGTTCTTACCACATAAAGTAACACACGTCAGATTTAAAAAATGAGGCTCTGTCATTTGGTCCAAAAGTGGCTCAGTCCTGAAGGGGTTAAGAGCAAGGTCTGAATTATAAATCAGCAATGCTGATGTCACTAATCAGCCACAGGTACACAAATTTGGAGTATGCCTCACTAATATGAAATGTTAGTGGTACCAATAGAAACTACAATTCGCCACGCATAAAACAAGCCCTCCCACAGCGATATCAACGAAAAAATAAAAAAGTTACGGCTCTCAGAAAATGGCGACACTAAAACATGATTTTTTTTTAGAAAAGAGTATTATTATTGTGGGAACGTAGTGAAATGTAAAAAAACAATATAAATTTGGTGTCGCTGTAATCGTATCGCCCCGCAGAATAAAGTTAGCATGTTGTTTATACTGCACGGTGAACACTGTAAAAAACAAAACAAAAATAAACGTACTGGAATGGCTGTTTTTTGGTTCCCTCATCTCCCAAAAAATGGAATAAATAGTGATAAAAAAAAATTGCATGTACCCCAAAATGGAACCAATAAAAATTACAGCTCGTTCCACAAAAAACGCGCCCTCACACAGCTCCGTCAACGGAAAAATAACGAGTTATGACTCTCAAAACGCAATGATGCAAAATGATTCTAAATGACGGCCCAGACTCATTTTACGGTCCAGTAGAATTTCACTAAATATCCCACATCGTCATTTGCTGGACCCCACAGTTGGACCCCGTAGATGCAGCGGAGATGAGCAAACTTTAGGGCCTTGTGCGGCTTATAGGGCTAGTGAAGAAGTCAAATATAAGGCAACACTCGAGCGCAGATATTTTGTATAATACCCAATAAACCCGGCCTGTGTATAAAGGATTGGTTCAAAGCGACCACACCAATCCATGGATTATTCATTCTCCCCATTATTACATCATCCTATTATGACCTAATGCACTCCGCCCAGCTTACATATACCCTGATGTACTCCGCCCAGCTTACATATACCCTGATGTACTCCGCCCAACTTACATATACCCTGATGTACCCGCACATATTACATATATCCTGATGTACTCCGCACAGCTTACATATAGCCTGATGTACCCGCACATATTAGGGTATGTGCACACACACTAATTACGTCCGTAATTGACGGACGTATTTCGGCCGCAAGTACCGGACCGAACGCAGTGCAGGGAGCCGGGCTCCTAGCATCATACTTATGTACGATGCTAGGAGTCCCTGCCTCGCTGCAGGACAACTTTCCCGTACTGAAAACATGATTACAGTACGGGACAGTTGTCCTGCAGCGAGGCAGGGACTCCTAGCATCGTACATAAGTATGATGCTAGGAGCCCGGCTCCCTGCACTGCGTTCGGTCCGGTACTTGCGGCCGAAATACGTCCGTCAATTACGGACGTAATTAGTGTGTGTGAACATACCCTTACATATACCCTGATGTACTCCGCCCAGCTTACATATACCCTGATGTACTCCGCACAGCTTACATATAGCCTGATGTACCCGCACATATTACATATACCCTGATGTACTGCTCACAGCTTACATATAGCCTGATGTACCCGCG
Source organism: Rhinoderma darwinii (assembly GCF_050947455.1). NCBI lineage: Eukaryota > Metazoa > Chordata > Amphibia > Anura > Rhinodermatidae > Rhinoderma > Rhinoderma darwinii. The sequence continues at coordinate 450,857,255 of NC_134687.1, forward strand.
CATATTACATATACCCTGATGTACTCCGCCCAGCTTACATATATACCCTTGATGTACTCCGCCCAGCTCAGATATGCCCCCACATTATAAGCTGAAATACCACTTATACACCAAGCAATATCTGCGCTTCAAAAGCCAAATGGTGGTCCAACTGAGCCTGGCAGTGAGCCCAAACGGCAATTTATGACCACATATGGGGTATTCTGGAGAACCCGCTTAACAATTTATGGTATGTGTGTCTACGGTGGTACAAGCTGGACACAACACATTGGGCACTGAAATGGCATATTTGTTGAAAACAGCCATTTTCAATCTGCAATATATATTGTTTACTCATTTTTGCAGAACACTTGTGCGGTCAAAATGTTCACTACACCACTAGATCAATTCTTTGAGGGATCTAGTTTCCAAAATGGGGTAATTTTTCGGCGGGTACCACTGTACTGATACTATAGCTCAATGCAACATGGTGTCAAAAAGCGAATCTTATAAAATCTCCACTCCAAATACTAAATGGCGCTCCTTCCCTTTAGACCCTTGCTGTGTGTCCAAATAGCAGTTTATGACCACATGTGGGGTATTTCCCTACTCTGGAGAGAATGCTTTACAAATGTTACGGTGCTTTTTTTCCTTTATTTGTTGAGAAAATGAAAAATGTTTAACTAATGCTACAACTATAATGTAATTTTTCATTTTCACTGCCCATTTGTAATAAAATCTATGAGACACCTGTGGGGTCAAAATGCTCACTACCCCCCTAGATGAATTCCTCAATGGGTGTAGTTTGCCAAATGGAGTCACTTTTGGGTAGTTTCCACTGTACTGGTACCCAAGGAATTTGCAAAAGCGACATGGTGCAGAAAAACCAATCCAGCTCGCCAAATGGCGCTCCTTCCCTTCTGAGTCCTGATGTGTATTCATACAGTGGTTTATTACCACATATGGGGTATTTCCATACTCTGGAGAAGTTGCTTTGCAAATGTTACGGTGATTTTTCTCCTTTATTTGAGGAGAAAATGAAATATTTTGACCTAAAGCTACACCTTATTGGAAAATAATGTAATTTCTCATTTTCACTGCTCAATTCTAATGAAATACCTGTGTGGTCAAAATAATCGCTACACCCCTAGATTAATTCCTCTAGGGGTGTAGTTTCCCAAATGGGGTCACTTTTGGGGGGTTTCCTTTGTTTTTGCACCAAAAGACCTCTTCTAACGTGACATGGTGCCTGAAATATAATTTAAGAAAAGGAAGGCCGAAAAATCCTCTAGGTGCTCCTTTGCTTCTGGGGCTTTTGTTTCAGGCCCGTAGCGCACTAGGGCCACATGTGGGATATTTCTAAAAACTTCAAAATCAGGACAATAAATATTGAGTTGTGTTTCTCTTGTAAAAACCTTCAGTATTACAGGAAAAAATTGATTAAAAAGGAATTTCTGCAAAAAAAAATGAAATTTGCAAATTTCCCTTCCACTTTGCTTTAAAGGGAATGTGTTGCCAGCAAAACATGTTTTGTTTTTTTTTTAGTTAAACAATTAGTGTATAGGTGATTAAACATTGTTCTAATTTTTTTTTTTTTTCACGAGTCAGGAAATATTATAAATTGGATTCAATTGGATTCTAATTTATAATATTTCCCATTGCTGGTCACTAGATGGAGCCATTCCCAAAATTGCAGCATTGCATGTGGTAAAGCAACCACATTGCTTTATGCTGCAAAATTGGGTAAAAAGCCCTCGCTCTAGTGAGCTCTCAGCATCCCCCCCTCCTTTATCCTGGCTAGTGCCGGGAGAAACGAGGGGTTTGAACGGTCTAACCTCCTACACTGTGTGTCGCCATTTTTTGAGCTAACACACAGTGTAGAAGGTTTACATACAGTAGTAAACACACACTGAAACACAAACATACATAGAAATCCCTTACCTGCTCCAGTCGCCGCCGCTCCCTCCGATCCATCCGCTCCGTCTGCTGCTCCATGTGCACAAGTCCGGAAGCCGCGACCGGAAGTAGTAATCTTACTGTCCGGCCGCGACTTCCGGTCCACAGGAAAATGGCGCCGGACGGCGCGCATTTCAAATTGAACTGTGTGGGAGCGGCGCATGCGCCGTTCCCACACAGCGGCGTACATGTTAGTGGATGGAACGGGCCCCGTTCGCATTCCCTATGGGACTGGAGCTGCCGTATTCCATGTCGGTATGTGTCGTTAATCGACACATACAGAAATGGAAAAAAAAAATGGCAGCCCCCATAGGGAAGAAAAAGTGTAAAAATAAGAAAAAGTAACACACAAACACACAAATTAATCCAAACGTTTTTAATAAAGCACTAACATCTTTAACATATTAAAAAAAAATTTGTGGTGACACTGTTCCTTTAATTCCTGTGACACGCATAAAGGGTTAAGAAACGTTTTAAATGCTGTTTTGAATACTTTAAGGGGTGCAGTTTTTAAAATGGGATGATTTGTGGGGGTTACTAATACATAAGGCCCTCAAAGCCACTTCAGAACTGAACTGGTCCTTGACAAAATAGCCTTTTGAACTTTTCTTGAAAATGTGAGAAATTGCTGCTAAAATTATAAGCCTTGTAACGTCCTAGAAAAATAAAAGAATGTTCAAAAAATGATGCAAACATAAAGTAGACATATGGGAAATGTTAACTAGTGACTATTTTGTGTGGTATTACTATCTGTCTTACAAGCAGATACATTTGAATTTAGAAAAATGCTAATTTTTGCAAATTCTCAAAATTTTGGTGTTTTTCACAAATATTTATGGACCAAAATTTTTCACTAACAAAGTACAATATGTCACTAGAAAACATTCTCAGAATCGCTCGGATAGGTAAAAGAATTCTGGAGTTATTACCACATAAAGTAACATGTCAGATTTAAAAAATGAGGCTGTGTCATAAGGTCTAAAAGTGGCTGGGTCCTTAAGGGGTTTTCCCACGAGAGACATTTATGACACATCCGCGGGATTTGCAGGGCCGGCCTTAGGATAGATGGTGCCCCATGCGAAATGATCTTTCGGTGCCCCACCCCATCATTAAAAAAAAAATTATAATACCCCTTTAGTGCCCCCATACAGTATAATAATATTTCATAATATAATATATTACAACCCTTTAAAGGGAACCTTTCACCTCCCCATACATGTGCAGCATGTAATGGGGAGGGCTGAACAAACCCTGGGGCACTTAAAAAAACATTTCTACCTCCCTCCGTTATTTAGATATCGGTGCCGATATATTTGGCGCCCGATATTTAAATAACCCCCTGAACGGTCAACGGGGCGTGTACTGGCAAGGGGGCATGTAACATCGCTGTGACACTGTCCAATCAGATATGGGCAGTGCTATAGCGCGCACGCTCTCTCTTCAGCTTTCAAGATTAGTCTTCTGCCGAACTTGCAGAGGGGGCGTGTCACTGCTACGGACAGTGTAAGGGTATGTTCACACGGCAGCGTCCGTTACGGCTGAAATTACGGTGCTGTTTTCAGGAGAAAACAGCACCGTAATTTCAGCCATAATGGCATGTGCAGGCGTCTTTCGCTGCGTCCATTACGGACCTAATTGGAGCTGTTTTTCCATGGAGTCCATGGAAAACGGCTCCATTTACGTCTGAAGAAGTGACAGGCACTTCTTTGACGTGGGCGTCTTTTTTACGCGCTGCCTTTGGACAGCGGCGCGTAAAAAAAATTACCGTCGGCACAGAACATCGTAAGACCCATTCAAATAAATGGGCAGATGTTTGCCGACGCTTTTGAGCCGCATTTTCAGACGTAATTCGGGGCTAAAACGCCCGAATGACGAAAAAAGCTCCAAAAACGGCCGTGAAAATCGCGAGTGGCACAAAAAACTTCTGAAAATCAGGAGCTGTTTTCTCTTGAAAACAGCTCTGTATTTTGAGACTTTTTGACTCTGCGTGTGAACATACCCTTAGGCTGGGTTCACACGGCCTATTTATAGACGTAAACGAGGCGTATTATGCCTCGTTTTACGTCTGAAAATAAGGCTACAATACGTCGGCAAACATCTGCCCATTCATTTGAATGGGTTTGCCGACGTACTGTGCCGACGACCTGTCATTTACGCGTCGTCGTTTGACAGCTGTCACAGCGTGATCTCGCGAGGACACGCTGTGTGTCTGTGCACTGCCAGAAGCTGGGTGGTAACGAAGAGAAGGGGATGATGCGGATTCGTCAGCATCATACACTTCAATTCACAACGCCCAGCTAGTAAAACAAGTAAACACACATAGATGTACACACACACAATACACGCCAAGTTGGAAATAAGATTAAAAACGCCCAGTTGTGCATAAGAAAGGCTCATTTGCATAAATATAAAAATGCTCATAACTTAGCCAAAAATGCTCGTTTTTGAAAAAGAGAAACGTTACTGTAATCTACATTGAAGCGCCGATCAGCTGCAATAGGAGATAGGGATTATAAAATCTGGTGACAGAGCCTCTTTAAGTAAGGTTCTATGATGGAAAGAGATTGCATTTCTCCAATCCTTCTTGCTGATGTAATGGCAACTAAAAAAAAAGTTTTTAAAGTTAAAGCTCCTATGGATATAAAGTTGATGGGCTCAAAGTGAGAATCACAAAGAGCCGCCAAGACTATATTTAGGTCCTAAGAAGATACTGATCTTTTAAGGGATGTTTTTAATTTAGAAACGGCCTGTGTAAATCTTTTATCTCCCTATGTTCAGCTAGGGGGTGTTGAAAAAATTACTTAGATCCGAAATTTGTACCTTTAGGGTACTAGGACGAAGTCCCTTTTTGAACCCCGCTTGAAGAAAATCTAGGACTTTTGCTATGTTAGGTGAAAAGGGGTCTTGATCTGGATCTCCATGCCAGGAACAGAATTTCTTCCAGATTTTCGAAGTTACCTCCTTATGGCTTAAAAGAATGGTTGAAATTACCTCTCCTGAAAGCCCATGGTTTTCTGCCTTATAGGATCAATGTTGATCGATTCAGTATCCACTTCTTGATAAAAAGGTCCCGGGGAGAGAAGGTCCCTTTTTACCGGGAATATGACCGGGTCTTCCTATACCAACCGACTCAGGATTGGCATTGGAACACCCGACTCCACTTTGCTTTAATTCCTGTGAAACGCCTAAAGGGTTAAAAAATATTATAAATGCTGTTTTGAATATTTTGAGGGGTGCAGTTTTTAAAATGGGTGATTTATAGGGGTTTTCTAATATATAAGGCTCTCAAAGCCACTTCAGAACGGAACTGGGAAAAAAAAGGCTTTTGGAATTTTCTTGAAAATATGAGAAATTGCTGCTAAATATCTAAGCCTTGTAACGTCCTAGAAAAATAAAAAGACGTTCAAAAAACGATGCAAACATAAAAGTAGACATATGGGAAATGTGAACTTGTAATTATTTAGTGTGGTATTACTATCTTTCTTACGAGCAAATACATTTAAATATATAAAAATGCTAATTTTTGCTAATTCTCTCTCAATTGTGGTGCTTTTCACAAATAAACACTGACCAAATTTTACCACTAGCTTAAAGTACATGAAAAACTCAGACTCGCTTGGATAAATAAAAGCATTCCAAAGTTATCACATGAAGTGACACGTCAGATTTGAAAAAAATAGCCTGGTCCATTAGGCGAAAGCAGGCTGTGTCCATAAGGGGTTAAAGGAAAGGTGTCATGATTTTTTTTATTAATTTGTGTTTTTAGTTAATAAAATATTATATGTACTTTATTTAACACATTGTGGTTTTTTTATTAACACTTTCTTACTGTACTGGGGCTGCCATGTTTTATTTCATCTGTGTATGTCTCTTAACGACACATATAGAAGAAATTACGGCAGCACAGTACATAGGACACAATGAACGGGAGCTGTTCCTTATATCCTGTGCTACTGCCATCTCGCTCTGTACTGTGCAAGCGCAGTTCAGAGCAATCCGACATAGAAGCTGATTTGTAGGGGGAAAGCCGGCGCCATTTTAAAGAGCGGCCGCACTGCAGGTAAGGTTTGTGTCTGTCTGTCTCACGCCCCCACCCTTGCGCACACGTGTGTGTGTGTGTATATATATATATATATATATATATATATATATATATATAGCAGAGCCGTGTATCGTGCGCAGCAGGTCGGTATCCTATTTTTGTGCAGTGGAGTATGCACGGGCGCCGCTGATCCCTCATAGCTGCTTATCAGCGGTTTTGAAGAATCATCAATTGTTTGTGTGGGCTTATGTGTGGGGGGAGGTGCATGCAGGGTGCTTGTCTGATGGTTTGCATGTGGGGACCTCTAGTATTGTGGGGAGAAGACAGAAGTCGCTGTAGGTGAGTATAAGTATTTATATTTTTCATATTACTAACTTTATTTTTTGGGTTTAGCAGGTTCCGCTGGACCTATTGAACTTTTTTAATAAAATGGTTAATGAGGGTTGAGTGGGGGAGTTTTTATTTCAATAGAAATATTTTCTTATTTCTGTGGGGTTTTTTTTATTACTTTATTAGCGCCTTAGTAATGGCAGTTAGTAGCTTAGTGTTAGCCGGTAAAAAGCTAACCCTAACACGCCCCCCCTCATTATTATTACCCTGGTACCCACCACCACCAGGAGTAATGGGAAGAGACGGGTACGATCCAGTACCCAACCATCTGTTGTGATGGCCTCAGGCTGGTATTATGAGGCTGGGAAGAGCCAAAAACTGAATTTTCCCACCCTGGTAATGCTAGCCTGCTGCTGTGTTGTATCTGGCTGGTTATGAAAATATGGGGGACCCTGCGTAATTTTTAAGAAAAAAAAAAAATATTTCATGGGGTACCCTCCATTTTTTTTTATAACCAGCCAGATACAACACAGCAGCAGCAGCCTAGCATTACAAGGGTGGGTAAAATTCACGTTTTTTGTCTCTTCCCAGCCTGAGGCCGCCCACAGTGCTCAACCTTAACAACAGATGGTCGTGTACTGGATTGTACCGTGCTCCTCCAGATACCACTGGCGGCGGTGGGTACTGGGGTAATAATAGGGGTTAGTATTAGCCTTTTTACTGGCTGACACTAAGCCCTGCCTTAGTATTAGACTGTGTCAAACAGACAACAGCCATTACTAAGGTGGTAAAGTATTAAAAAACACAGACATTAGAAAATATTTTTATTGAGATTAAAAACTCCCCCACACAATCCTCGCTAACCATTTTAAACAAAAACCGTAGATCGCAATAGTCCACCGAATCTACAACGTAGTCCAATAGGTCCAGTGGAACCTGCAAAAGAAATTGTTAGGCTTCAAGCACACTTCAGTGAAATGCTTCAGTGTGCTATCCGTTTTTGTTTTTTTGTTTTTTACAGATAGCGCACTGACCCATTCATTTCTATGGGGCCATGCAAAATTCCTTTTTCCAAGTTTTTGGGCGTGTAGTTAGGACTCTGGGAACATTTTGCGCATTTTATGCACCAAGGAATTGATGCAACGCTTTTTTACGCAACACGTTTTTAAAAAAACGCTTGCGTAAAAAACTATCAGCTTGCTTTCCCATTGATATAAATGGGAAGCTTAATCAAGCGTTTGACGCTTTTTTCATTTGTTTTTTTACGCATTTTGTAAGTGCTTTTTGGCAAAATTAGGACTCCCATTGACTATGGGAACATTTGGGACGTTTTACATGCAAAGGAATTGACTCTACACTTTCACACAACGCGTATAAAAAAAAATGCGTTGTATGTACTAACAGCACACTTGACCAATTATGTAAATGAAAAGCGTAATGAAGCGATTTTTGATACGGTTTTTGTCACGTAAAATGCGCCAAAAAACCACGTCAAATACACACCGTGTGAACCTGCAAATTGAAAAGTCATTCACTTCACATTCATCATTCTTAGCCTTTTAGGGTGTCCTATAGATTCTACCAGCTGCATTGTAAAAGCTCTGCCAAAATGGGAGCCACACAATGCTTAGCAATTTGAAGACACCTCTTCCTGTCTTATAGCCAAAAATATGGAGGGGGGGGGGGTGAGATTCCCTCCCACATTTACAGCAGCTGTGAGTCAGGTTGTTTTCCCTTATTCACCTTGCTGTAATTCTGGGAAGTGCTCCCTCTGGTGGCCAACATAGGAAAACATGTCAAATTATTATTTAATTTGTAATACTTCCCACCACGTGGAAGAAAAAAAAAAACAGCAAAAAACAAAGAATGTAATAAAAAAGAAGTAACTTAGTTAAAAAAAAAAAAATCAATTTGTAACACATTCCCTTTAAAGACACCAGCACTGCAAGGCAATAGTGCTAACCACTGAGCCACCACGCTAGCCACTGTACACTAGAATGTGGACAGACTGACTGCAGCATTTACACTATACTGTTAATTGACCAAAGCCTTTACAGAAAACAATGTGTTGCATGTTCTGGCTACCTCCAGCTACCACTAGAGGGGGTGTAAGAGTTTACTATATACATTAAACCCCCATAATGACACCTTTGCAGAAAGGTTCCCTCTAAAGTGCAAGCATGGGAACTATCAGTAGCTTTATGCTGCCCTATGACCGACACACTGATTTCAGTGGTCTGTCACTATCGGATAATTTAGTAATTTTAGAGAACTTCCATTTAGAACGTTGCAGCGCTCAGATTGCACTGGAAGGATTCAGACGTATTCATGAGCGGACGCTCCCCCGTCAATGATTGACAGCTCTCCCCCTATTACTGTGCGTAAGGGGAAAGCAATCAATCAACGGCAACTAGGCAGGGGGGACCGGCAGCTCATGATTATACCTTGAGCGCTGCAATGTTCTAAACGTAAATTCTCTATCTAAATCACTAAACTAATTACATATATATATATCTATCAGACCGCTGAAATCAGGGCGTCTTACTACTTTATGCTGCATTTAGAGGGGGCAGCAAAAAGTCACTGACAAGTTACCTTTAAAATTTGTCTATGCAGCAAGACTGGCTAACAACAAAAATAACGATAATGCATTTCTGAATACATGAACGTCCTACTCTCCTTAAACAAGAGACAGGTTTTTGGTCTTTTTGTCAATCTCTCGTTCCTAGGCCAGGCTTTCACCTTGATGTTGGTATATGTTTGGTGCCGCAGAAATCCTTTTGTTCAAATCAATATTCTTGGAATTCTGACAGTTCAAGCCCCTTACCTGCCCTGGGTGCTTATGGCTCTCTCTACTAGTGGGCGATTCCATCCTTGTTGATGCCCTAGGTAAGATACATGGCTTGCAGGTCCACTGTAAACCAATTCATTCTATCCTCAAGCATCATACGTTCGCTCCATTTTAGACCACCTGTAATGTATTTCTTCTTTTTCAGGCATTGCAACTGGGCACATTTACTTCTTTCTTGAGGACGTTTTCCCAAACCAACCAGGAGGAAAAAAAGCTCTTAGTTACTCCAGCAATTTTGTGAGTATGATAAACCCAGATGAAGACGTGTCCTCACTCTAACCATTAGTTGATCTATTATGCTGGCTGGATTTCAGGTAATAGGCAGATGTTGGCATAGGAGACATTATTTGCAGAGACTGAACATTTTGTACTAGATAATCCGCTGTATAAAAACAAACCATGGCATGGAAACAAGGATGCGTTCAATGAGTGCACTTTCAAAAACCAATGTAATAAATAGTGGCCCTGGGATTCTGGAAGAAAGCATGCCCACTACATTCTGAGTGTATGAATGCAACTTCTTACAACCAGCAATACTATTCAATGTCATGAGATGAGCAGCTTTGTATGTCTTCTACAGGAAACAAATATTTGATGATCCTCCCTCGGACCCCAGCTACAACCATTTACCAGAAGATATTGTAAACCAATGGTACAATGACCAACCACCTCAAGATGACTGAAGTGTCATGAACCCAAATGTCCCGGACATCTTGAAGTAAATGATCTTTTCTAAGCTATGAGCCATGCAGAAATGAGTTATATGGGACAAGAAAGGTCGGCCATTACCTTTTTCTGTAATTACCTTTGCCAGGATTATATTTTAACGGTAGACAAAATACGCCATATTCTTACCGTGCATTGATCCTTTGACAGACATGTAATAATTGGATGAAGCACAGATTAGATCTATAATTAAACATGACTTTAACCAGAACAGACTTAACCTGTTGGAACATAAAAGTAAAATAAAGCAAAACCCTCAGTGCAAAATATTGCGCATTATGGTTTATTTAAAAAGTTCTCTACAAGTGCGTGATGCACTTATACAAATTAAAAATAGAACACAAAATAGCTTTACATATCACGTACACAGGTATAAAGGAGGGCTTGGGACATCTGTCTCAGGTCTTCCGGTAGTCCGGTAGCACTAAAGCTTCACACTCTGTACATGGAAGGAAAGGATGAGGGAGTCAAACTAGGCAGCACCCAGCTGCTTTGAAAGTGGAATGTGTGGGTCTCCTGCACCTTCCGATTTGGGCTCAAGAGGTGCTAAGGTAACCCTCCTTTCCTCCACAACTCTTTAGTCTTAGAAATTTTTACATTTTTCGTTTTTTTTATGATTACTTTTTGTTTATTTATGGGGCGAGGTTCCATCTCCAGGATGAGAACCGCGAGTTTCGTCGGGAGGGGACTGTTTACCAGGCCGGTGCAGTGTTGGCAAGACGTCTCATACGCCTATAAGGAGGAAAAGAGAAGAGGGGCAAGGTAAATGATAAGGAGGTTGTAGGTGTATTCTTAACACTAAGGCAGAGGATCACGTTATGTTCATGGGGGATTTTTAAGTTTCACTCTGGTCCACTTGAAAAACATTCTGCGCTGCATATACCTCGAATACCCTTCTAAGCACCTTCTAACAAACCAACATAAAACCAGTTCCTGCATCCTAAAATCATCCTTCAACTCTTAGAGAGCCTCGTTGCTAATGAAAGACCGCAAGGGCAACGTTGCCCAAAAAGTGCAACAGGATGGCACGGCTTTAAAACGCGATATGCCAAGTGCAAGGTCCATTATATACACATCTACATGCCTGTGGCCAAACGTTAGAAACTCCGAAGACAATTCTGGTTTAGATCAAGTTTGCAATTTCACAGCTCGAGAAACTAAGTGAAAACAGATACCGGCTAATGCAGTATATTGAGGCCGAACAATAAGTCTTGTTAGAAGCAGCTGTACTAGGATTAGAGTTCTACAATGGTCAGCTAGTGTAAAAGTTTAACGCTACTTCATCGAACTTGTCAGTCCCATGGATTCTGATAAGGTTGTGTTTCACCACTATGACATACGAGGGACGATAGCGAAGATTAAATAAAAGTATCTGGAACATATTTACACATGGATGTAATCATAGTCGGTGTATAAATATGCCATTGTGGGAAATAGAGAAATAACTAGGTAAAGTGCCAAATCGAGAGCTCCCTTTTTCTCTTTGGCAGGTAAGGCATTTATGGAAATAGCCATAGGGGGGAATTTAGTAAACCACATAGAAAAGTCTTCAACTGTCACTGCCCCTATTAATGTGGCAAAACACAACCATAAGCACATACACTCTCTGTCAAGGCACATGCTGCTATTTTTATATCAGAATGTATTGCACTAAACAAATTCATACAGAATCAAACTCTTGTACTTGCAAGCACCAGAGTGGGTTGTGATATAGAGACCAGAATGTCCTCATTTACGTAAAACCAAAACTAGGAGCCAAACAGATACTCACAAGTCTCAAGGGATAATACATTATAAAAGCAAGTCAGTTAATCATGTAATTCCAGCTTATGCCACACGGAGGACAATATTACAGACATTGGTGTCCATAAACCATTTAACTGCAAGAGGGGTATCACACTGCATTACTGTAGGGATACCTCCTATGAATTCCACCAATTAAGAAACCAATCAGATTTCTCCAATTGTGATCAACTTTATGATAGGGATTCTAAACCTCAGATAAAACCGTCCATCCACATGTACTGTCTGAATTCTGACCTATGTCCAAAGAGACTATCCAACCAGCGTGCGACAACCTTTCTAAAACACAGCTCCTAACCCTCCATAAAAAAAAACATTAATACTGTCACTACACTGCCATACACGTAAAAGTAAAAATACAAGTCCCAATACTGCACATAAGTACTTGATAAAGCCACCACCTGTAATATAACCAGTGGCGATTCAGGTTCCATTAACCCAGCATGCACCAGTAGACTTATACTCTACAGGAACTGGCAAGTTAAAGGATTAGGGTTAGCATTTGAAGCAGCAAAGCTATATCTATAACGACATTTCACAAGCATATTTTTGGCACCACTTTTATGTATAATCGATTAACAAAGAATACTAAAGCCTGTTCAACAAACGAGATATCCTAAAGAACGTTAAAGATTCTGTTGTGGGCACACTTTAGTAACAGATGTACTCTTGATAAAGGAACCAGCAATACCCTATATATTGAAAAGTTCCGCTAAGGAGGAGAAAAAAAAAAAAAAAGTGTAATAAATATATATATGGCAAGAAGGTGGCGGACTATCTCAATGTGAGACAAAGATGCTAGAAGTTGGAAATCAATTATAAGGGCATTAAGCCTCAGGGCCAAGTACGGGAATTAGTGTTTAAACAAAGTATTTTCTAATGAAAGGGCATTGTGCACAGATGGTGCCAGTAAGCTAATGGCGAGCACTGGGAGAAATGTCCAATCCCACCAGCTCAAGTCAAATGAAATACCAACACAACACTTGCAAAGTGCGATAATGATTAAAAGAGCAGCTCCACTGGCTGAAGCGCAACAGCACAGACACGAATAGAAACACATCACTTCATAGGCTGGTGCGCAAAAGCTGAAAAGTCTTCCTCGTGGACGCTCCGAGAAAGTGCCACATTGTTGTCTATATTCTACCCCGGCGAGAAGCCCGGAAGGAAAAGCGTATGAAACGACGGTGGCACCTGGTGTTCCTGTCCTGATCACGGATCTTCTTTTCCATTTCTGCGTCTGTAAGGGTCTCCAGAAGTGGACACCATTGGTCTGCATCACCTGTATTTCGGATAGCGATCTCTACTGTTGGCAAAGGGTTTTCACTGAAATAAAATATTAAAAAAAAAAAAGGGACAGATATGAGAAAATGGCGCACTAACACCACAGTATCAACTAGTACATGCAGCACTAAAGCCATCAGTCCTTTCTTCCCTTAGTAGCACAGATAAAAATACGTAGTTATTTTAGGGCTGAATTAAGTGGCAGAAAGTTGCTATAACCCCTTAATGACCAGCCTATTTTAGACCTTAATGACCAAGCTATTTTTTACGTTTTTCCATCGTCGCATTCCAAGAGCTATAACCTTTTTATTTTTGCGTCGACATAGCTGTATAAGGTCTTGTTTTTTGCGGGACAAGTTGTACTTTTTAATAGCACCATTTTGAGGTACATATTATTTATTGATTAACTTTTATTAACTTTGGGGGGGGGAATAGAAAAAAAAATCTGAAATTTCGCCACTCTTTTTTGCGTCCTAAATATACACTGTTTACCGTGTGGTATAAATAACACAATAACTTTATTCAGCGGGTTGTTGCGATTGCAACGATACCAAATGTGTATAGTTTTTGTATGTTTTACTACTTTTACACAGTAAAAACGCTTTTTTTTTCAAAATTATTTGGTTTTGTGTCTCCATATTTGAAGAGCCGTAACGGTTTTATTTTTTCGCCGATGCGGTTGTGTGAGGGCTTTTTTTTTGCGGGAAGACTTGTAGTTTCTATCGGTACCATTTTGGAGTCGATGCGACTTTTTGATCACTTTTTAATCACAGTCAGGATTCACAGTAAACAGCAATTTTTCCGTCGTTTTTTATTTCATTTTTTACGGCGTTCACCGTGCGGGTTAAGTAATGTAATAGCTTTATAGTCGGGGTTGTTACGGACGCGGCGATACCAAATATGTGTAAGTTTTTTACTTTATTTTGTTTTTTTAATAGTAAAGCATTTTGTAAGGGGAAAAAGTGAGTTTTTCTTTTTTTTTCAGTTTTTTCTTATTAGCTTTATTAAACTTTTTTTTTACTAGTCCCACTAGGGGACTTTAATATGCGATCATCCGATAACTATTATAATACACTGCAATACTTTTGTATTGCAGTGTATTACTGCCTGTCCGTTTAACACGGACAGGCATCTGCTAGGACATGCCTGCGGCATGATCTAGCAGGCATTCACCACAGGCAGACCTAGGGGCCTTTGTTAGGCCCCCGGCTGCCGTTGGAGACACAGACACTCGGCAATCTTATCGCCGGGTGTCAGTGGGATGAGAGGGAGCTCCCTCCCGCTCTCCAAAAACGACTCAGATGCGGTGCTCGCTATTGAGCACCGCATCTGAGGGGTTAAACGGGTGAGATCGATACTAATATCGATCTCACCCGGCAGAGCAGGGACACCCCCAGCCCTCAGCTACCTCTGGCAGCTGAGAGCAGGGAGATTTGACGCTCCCTGCTCTGTTTACTTTATTCTGATGCAAAAGGCATATGCATCAGAATAAAGCCCGTTAGTGGCCGCCGTGAAAAGGCGTATTGGCGGTCACTAACGGGTTAAACAAAACTGCAGTTATTACACTGTTAAACTCTTGGGTTGCTATAGAATCATAGCCAAAATATATAGTAAAGAATTGAATATGCCACAATTCCCAATCATGCTTTTTACTCTATTTGATAGGGGAGAGCGAGGCAACTCCACTCCCGTCTCCATTTATAAATATACATGACATTTGCCTGTCAGATGCGAGAAATAGGATTACCCCAAACCCTGATCTCTTCCATTTGTCAATTAAGATTTGGTCGATATGAGTGGAGAAGGGCTGCACCCCAATATATAAGCAAAGATTCACCAAAGAGCACGAACTAAACTTACTCCACTTGCACAACAACTTTTCTCTAAACCACTAGCAATAAAAAACATTGCAACACAATGCGGTTTTCTAGTCAAATCCCAGCTGTACTTTATGTCCCATCTCTTCCCCAGCTGTCAAGGACGGTCCTGTATCTGTGACCACCGTGTAGTAATATATGTGAGACAATAGCTGGCGTGCTGGTAGTTTTTCTGTACAGCACACTGGACCTGCTCGTGATACAGGCAAGCTGGGAGGACAGAAGACAGCGAGGGGAGGGGAGGAGGGGGGTTTCAGATGACAAAAGTAAAATCGTACTGTTGTCAAAAACCCAGTGTCTCGTGGTTTTAGGCTTTAAACACCTGGGTTGATATCGTTGTATGCATATTTATCGGTGGTCAAAACATCCAGAAACTCTGATGACTATTGCTTCCCTTATATTGAACCTCTTTCACGGGCAGTTTTGCTATCCATGTGTATATATACACACATAATATACATACATACACATACACATAAAGAGCAAATGATTTACTGGTGAAAAGAAATCCACAACACTAAATAGAAATGAATATTGGAAAGGTTTTACAATGGAAGTACGTGGTCACTTGGCTGTAAAGTATCTAAAATTAAATAGTGGCTTGAACTTGAGTGACCTTGTGTTTTGTGTGGTCACCTTAGGCCACATCTCGTTTTGTGCACACGTTTGTGGTCCACGACGACGTATACATTTTTAAAGTAACAAAAATGTATGTATTTGTAACATACGCTTAAGATTTTTAGTCGTATACGTTTGTGTCTGTTACTTATAAAAACTTATACTTTTTTGTTCTTGAGCTAAATTAAACTTTTTAAAGTCAAAACATAAAGGAAGAAGTAGGGAGTGGCTGCAGTGTTTTCTGGCACCAGGCTTGGCAGGGGGAGGCACTATTATCTCAATCTGGGTAATTTCCTATATATGGTGACAAAAACGCATACGTTTTACATATGACGTAGTAGGGTTTAAGACTGCATACGTCGTCCATACATCGCCACTGACTTCAAAACAAATAAAAACGTATACGTGTGGTAAACGGTTTGGAAAGTGAAAAAAGAGTAGTAGACTACGCTTCACAGGACACGGGAGGGGGGGGGGTGGGGATAGAACATAAGCACACAAAACATTTCCACAAACTACACTATTAGGGAATGTTCACATGCAGTGAGCAAAAAAGTCTCAAAATACAGAGCTGTTTTCAAGGGAAAACAGCTCCTGATTTTCAGACGTTTTTTAAGCCACTCGCGATTTTTGCTGCCTTTTTTAGGAGCTTTTTTCGTTAGTCAATGAAAAACTGCTGCAAAAACGTCCCAGGAAGTGACCTGCATTTTTTCGCAGCCTTTTTTTACGTGTAAAAAAACGCTCCGTCAGAACAGAATGGCGTTTTCCCATTGAAATCGATGGGCAGATGTTGGGAGGCATTCTGCTTCCGATTTTTCGGCCGTTTATGGACGGAAAAACGGCCGACAATAGGCCGTGTGAACATACGGGCATCCGTCCTGACACTTTTTTTCATGTCAAAACGTTCACATCAGACGCACAGTGAAAGAAAAAAAAAAAAGGAAAAAATAGATGTGAACTTAGCCTTACCTGTGTTTTTGTTTTTTTTGTTTTTATAAAAGAAAGGAACAAAGTTTATATAAAAACGTACCCTTAAGTTCCAGCCACATTTGGCACCCGTGTTTAGCCCCACAATGTAATTGGACATATGTTTTTATAAACACAATGTTTCTTTTTTATATATCAATATACTGTATGTCTCCAGCCGCTCTCTAAACAGTTAACCCCGCTTATATTTTATCACTTATTTCTCCTGGAAAGGACCCATGGGAAAACTATTTTGTGTGGAGTTTAAAGGAGGGTAAAAAGGATTAATCTGCATTCCAACTGGACAGCGACACAAAAAAAAGATTGTTTGCATATTCTGGAAATGTGAAACAAACAGTTTAAAAAACAAAAAACACTTTAACATACTCAAGAAAAAAAAAAAAAAAAAAAAAAGCTATATAAATATATATCTATATCCTTTTTTGACCTTGGCAAAGTAAAAGTATTAAAGTGCACAGCGATACTAAGGCCGTGTTTACACAGAGCATTCACTGCATTTTTTAATTGAATAAAAATGCGGTGCCCTCACGTTTCACGTAAGTGATCGTTTGTGTATACGGCATTTCAGTCACCATTTACTTTTGTACCAGTAGCATCACTTACCTGAACGCATAAGTCTTCTGATGCCAGCTGAGCTGTCCACGGATGCTGTATGCAATAGTGGTAACAAACTCGCCCCCCAAGCCAAGCTCCGAACACAACTTCAGTGCAAACTTCTCTGGAGAGTTCTCCTTTTCCGACATATCCCACTCAAACTGGTCAACCAAGGAAATGTTCCCAACGTGGATATTTAGCTGAGGAAGAGCACAAGGAGAAAAACAGCAAACCACAAAGTAAGGCCGCTAATTTCTCACTCACCAACACAGCTATAGTCTCGCCACAGAGACATTATGCAGTCGCGGAACAAACACGGCCAGCTTTTTCGATGTTACGGAAATGATCTTATTACAGTACCATGCAAAAACATCATCCAAGTATGAAATCAGAGGTGAAAACTGCACAGAATGTCCAAAGATTATCAAACTGTCTGGAAAAAAACCGCACCGCAACGACATGCAATGGAGTCAGCTGAAAATGGACAGAAGCAATTGTAACAATGTTATGGCACAGTGTGGAGGCAGATTACTTTTTTCAGATGTACCTTGATGATGACTCTCTGGTCGGACTGGTCCTCCAGAATGCTGTCAGTAGGATAAGACTCGATCTGCTGGCGGATAGCTGAAGCAATAGCTGGGACAAAGGCAAGAGGGTTGAGGTCCAGGTCGTCACAGAGAATCTCTGAAAACATTTCTGGGGTCATTAACTTCTCTGTAGAGGAAAAGGAAAAAGTTGAAAAACAACCCCCAAAAAAAACAAAAAGCAGGATATCACCTGAAAGGCTATATAAACCGAAGAAGACTTTTTTTTTTTCCCATGAATACAATGTATTATAGGGTTTAGTGCAACTATGGAATTGGTTTTTAATTTAAAAAAATATATAGGTTTTACTTTTTGAGATACAGCTTCTATGTATCCTGACAGCGAGTTCATAACTTAGATGTGATCGGTAACAGGTGGATCCTGCGGGTCTCACACGCAGAACCCGCTGTCACCAAAGCTGTCAGTCCCACTGACCTGAGGAATTCCGGTTTCAGTGCAAGATACAGCTTCTGTGTATCCAGGATACATATAAGCTGTATCTCAAACAGTACTTTTTTTTTTTTTTTTTTATAAAAACCCAAATTACAAAAGTTGCATTAAACACTACAATACATTGCTTTAACAAAAAAACTAAAAAGTATACATAGCCGTTGAAAGCAAATCATACGCTTCAATCCTGCAAAGTAGCTTGATCAGACATCTCCTAGCCTAACCCCAGTTCCACGGGAGAGCTATGCTCTTTAGGGTGTCCCATTCATATGAATCGGACTTGCAGAAATCTATGCACATGCTGCATAAACACCAATGTCTGCATTAAATCTTCCATGTTGGAACACACCCTTAAAGGGTTATTCCCATCTAAGAAATATATGACATAGATGCGGGTCCCAGCAAGTGAGCTCTGATGTTTATGTAACACCTATAGATATCAATAGAGAGGCACTCCATTGAATCTCCACCTGGATGAGGCAGCCGGGACCCGCATCGATCAGATTATAGAGCTTGGACCTGAATCTATCAGACATTCATGGCATATCCCATAAACGTCTTAGATTGAATACCCCTTTAAGTGGAATGGCTACAGTCCATGGCCTGACTGCGTCGATCCCAAGTGAAACTGAGCAAGGCTTAGACGCTAAAGGAGCATTGTGCGCTGAAGTTCTCTGCAGCCCAACGTTCCAGCAATCAGTGAATGTCTCAGCGTTCTGACTATCACCAATACTATTGTCTGACATCTAAATATGCCAGAAGATAGGCCACAAAAATTCCTAAGAAAAAAAAAAAATGTACGCTATAGAAATGACAAAACCATGTCAAATGGATTACCAACAATGGAATGGATTACCAACAATGGAATGGATTACCAACATATACCACTTGAATTTTTTTTTTAGCTACTAGTAATGGCACTCTACAAAGAATCGATCACAAATTACTACTTATTCAATTTACAAGTCAAAAGTACCATTCATGTTCCACGTAAAGGCATCACGCAACTTCTGTCCATCTATCTCCATGTCCAATCGGATAGGAACTAGCACTTCCGGCTGAGAAGCATTCTCGTGAATCACTGCTGGATCATGATCATCAAAGCTATGAGTTGGAGAACAAAAAACATGAAATCTATTGTTATGTAATATGGCCAATGAAATAAAAGAAATTCATTGTTACATAGAACAAAAAGGAATATATATATATATTTGAGGAGGTATATACACATTGCTCTTTGCTCACCACTTGCTCTGTAAAGTGAAGAAAAGTGAATATTTTTTTTTTTACTGGGTTTTATGATTTCCAGTAATTCCCTTATATATCATGAACAGCAACTAACTTGTTCTACGTCTCAATAGCTTCCGCTACTAGCTGATAACTCGAAGGCCTCCCACACACGAGCGTGTTCGGTCCGTGATATACGGTTTGTATGTCGGCCGCATTTCCCGGACAGAACACACTGCAGGGAGCCGGGCTCCTAGCATCATAGTTATGTACGACACTAGGAGTCCCTGCCTTGCTGCGGTACAACTGTCGCGTACTGTATTCATGTTTTCAGTACGGGACAGTA
Organism: Rhinoderma darwinii; assembly: GCF_050947455.1. Lineage (NCBI taxonomy): Eukaryota > Metazoa > Chordata > Amphibia > Anura > Rhinodermatidae > Rhinoderma > Rhinoderma darwinii. Next base: position 450,876,907 of record NC_134687.1, read on the forward strand.
GTTCCACGGAGAGGCAGGGACTCCTAGCGTCAGATTAGGATGCTAGGAGCCCGGCTCCCTGCACTGTGTTCTGTCCGGGAAATGCGACCGACATACACACCGTATATCACGGACCGAACACGCTCGTGTGTGGAAGGCTCCTAAGCCCAGAATCTCTCTCACACACACACACACACACACACACACACACACACACACACACACACACACACACACACACACACACACACACAATTTTTGTGGCAGTTTTTGACTTCGTTGTTTTAGCCAAGAACTAGATCCAGAAGGAAGGAAAAGTATAAAAGACCGATATATCTCCTTTCGTGTGGTTTAAAAAAAAAAAACGGAGCCAAAAACATCTCCATTGAAAGAAAAATAAAATAGTTAAGGGTCTCAGAATATGGCAACACAAAACTATTATTTTATTTTTTTAACAAAAAGGTTTTTTGTAAAAATAGTAAAACATAAAAATCCGTCTAAAATTTGGTGTCGCTGTTATTATACGGACCCGCAGAATAAACATGTCATTTTTACAGCACAGTGAACGCCATAAAATCAAACCCAAAAGAACAATGGAGGTGTCGTGTTTTTGGTTTTTTTTACATTCAACCCCTCTATAAAAAGTTTTACGTTTTCTGCACATTATATGGTGCATTAAAACGGTATTACCATCTCAGACATTTATGGCATATCTACCCATCTCTAGAACAGGGCCCCCTGACACCCATCCAACCTTCTCCCGCTGTTGCTGGGCTCCGCCCATTGAATTTTGCTACGATGATTCCAGAAACTCCCATAGAAGTAAATGGTAGTTCCGTAAACATCGTAGCTACGCTGTTTCCGTAGTTCCAGAACTACTCCGGTCTATGGGAGTTCCAGAAACATCGTATTTGTTTTTCTTAATCCCACTATTTACAACATCACAAAGCTGGTGGCTTCTCCCCAAAACAAGGAATGCTTTGTGATTGTACCAAAAAATAAAAACACATGCCGTGCAAAGGAGTCCAACTCTAAATTACACATGCCCATAAGCGAGTCTTAAGTAGACTGGACATATTTTAAGTAGAATTTGACCGATACAATTCTTGGCATGTCACGATCAGTGCGTTTGTGTAAGGAAGGATGGGAGGATGTCACACTAACGCCTTATTTACACGAGCGTAGTTCACGTCCGTGATACGCGCGTGAAAATCACGCACGTGAAAATCAGACCACAAGAACTTATTGTGCAGAGGCACGTAATATGGGCGAGAAAATCAATACAAAACTACACAAAAAAAAAAATAAGCCAGCAAGAACATCTCACCACAGCGGGAAGGTCCTCTTCTTGTCACGACCCAAGCGGTTTCTATTGATAGTAGTAGAGCAGGGCACAGCATCCAAGTGATGCGAGCTGTTGGGCAGTGTCGGAACCCACTGGCTGTTTCTTTTTGCTTTTTGTTCCCTGCAGTCAAAACAAAGCTTGTGAGGTAAATCCAAAAATATTAGGGACACCAGAAGTAAAAGTTGCATACAGATTTTTACCCCTTAACGACCAGCCTATTTTAGACCTTAATGACCAAGCCATTTTTTACGTTTTTCCATCGTCGCATTCCAAGAGCTAACACCTTTTCATTTTTGCGTCGATATAGCTGTATGAGGACTTGTTTTTTGCGGGACAAGTTGTAATTTTTACTAGTATCATTTTGGGGTACATAGAATTTATTGATTAACTTTGTTTTTTTGGGGGGGAAGGGGGGGGGGGGAATAGACAAGAAACCAGCTATTTCACCACACTTTTTTGCGTCCTAAATTCACGCCGTTTACCGTGTGGTATAAATAACACAACTTTATTCGGCGGGTTGTTGCGATTGCAACGATACCAAATTTGTATAGATTTTGTATGTTTTACTACTTTTACACAGTAAAAACACTTTTTTTTCTCAAAATTATTTGTTTTTGTGTCTCCATATTTGAAGAGCCGTAACGTTTTTATTTTTTCGCCGATGCAATTGTAGGAGGGCTTTTTGTTTACGGGACGACTTGTAGTTTATATCGGTACCATTTTGGAGTAGATGCGACTTTTTGATCACTTTTTATCAGATTTTTTTTTAAGGCAGGATTCAAAGAAAACAGCAATTTTTGCATGTTTTTTTACGACGTTCACCGTGCGGGTTAAATGATGTAATAAGTTTATAGTTGGGGTCGTTACGGACGCGGCGATACCAAATATATGTAACTTTACTACTTTATTTTGTTTGTTAATAATAAAGCAGTTTGTAAGGGGGAAAAGTGGGTTTTTCACTTATTTTTCACTTTTTATTAAAAAAAAAATTTTTTATTAGTCCCACTAGGTGACTTCACTATGCGATTATCCGATCGCATTTATAATACACTGCAATACTTCCGTATTGCAGTCTATTATGCCTGTCCGTGTAAAACGGACAGGCATCTGCTAGGTCATGCCAAAGGCTTGATCTAGCAGGCATTCACTACAGGCAGACCAGGGGGCCTTTATTAGGCCCCCGGCTGCCATCGGAGACACAGACACTTGGCGATCTTATCGCCGGGTATCAGTGGGATGAGAGGGAGTTCCCTCCCTCTCTCCAAAACCACTCAGATGCAGTGCACGCTATTGAGCATCGCATCTGAAGGGTTAAACGGGTGAGATCGATACGAATATCGATCTCACCCGGTCGAGCAGGGACGCTCCCAGCCCTCAGCTGCCTCTGGCCCTGAGAGCAGGGAGATTTGACAGCTCCCTGCTGTTTACTTATCCTGATGCAGCGACGTAAAAAGTCTATTGCATCGGAATAAGGCCCGTTAGTGACCGACGTAGAAACACTATGGGCCGGTCACTAACGGGTTAATGACGCAGCCTATTTTGGCCTTCAGGACGCAGTGCTTCTTTTCTCATTACCACATTCCGAGTTTTTTTTTATTTTAGCATTGCCGTAGCGGGAGGAGTTCTATTATTCAAGGGTACCATTTTTTTCTACCTATAACTCAATAATTAAGTTTTACTTGAATTTTTGGGGTGTGGGGGAAAAAAAAAAAAAACAGCTATGGGTTTTATTATATTATTTTATGCTGTTCATCGTACGGTATAAATAACGTTTATGATGTTTGGAGCGGGCTCATGTGCAGAGTCCGCTCGATACACTGCAGGTGTCAGCTGCATTTTACAGCTGACACGCTGCACTAACGGCCAGGAACAGCGATCGCACTGTTCCTGGCCGTTTAACTAGTTAAAGGGGTTTTCCCATGAGGGACATTTATGACATATCCACAGAATAGGTCATAAATGTCAGATAGATGCGGGTCCCACATATCTCTAGAACAGGGCCCCCTAGACCCCGTTCTAGCTTTTTGTGCTCACGCGGCCTTACAGCCACTTACTGATTACATGGTCGTAAGCTACGGAAACTCGCTGAGCTACGCTGTTTCCGTAACTCCCAACCATGTAATCAGTAAGTGTCGGGAAGGCCGCGTGAGCACAAAAAGCTAGAACGGGGTTTAAGGGACTCCAAGGTGGGACCCGCATCTATCTGACATTTATGACATATCCTGTGGATATGTCATAAATGGCCCTCATGGAAAAAACCCATGCCGTGGTTAATAGCGACAATGGCATTTAAACACTTAAGCTGATGGTGGTCATGGAAGCCAGGGGGCCTAATGAAGGCCCCTAGGTCTGCCTCTGTAGAGCCATGCCTCTGACCTGGCTTAGCAGAAGCCTGTAAAAATTACAATACACTGCAATACCGCAGATCAGGGGAGATATATATATATATATATATATATATATATATATATTAAAAAAAAAGTTATTACAACTTTTCCCATAAGCATAATGTAAAAATAAAGAAATAAATTGGCCCTGGCAACGCTGAATCGATGAAAAAATATAGAGGTTATGGCTCTCAGAATGTGGTGAAACAGAACAAATTTATTATCGTTTTTTTTTTGCAAAAGTAGTAAAATATCAAGTAATTTTTTCCTATTTTATGTTGTCTAAAACCTGGGTGCGTCTTGTAGTCCGAAAAATACGGTGTGTGTGTATATATTAATTTATACACTTTGTCACAAATGCGTCAATATAAAAAAAAAAACATGTATTTTTCAATGGGAATTTATTTTTATTTAAAAAAAAAAAGTTAACTTTGATTATTATCTAAAGAGGCTCTGTCACCAGATTCTCTAATCTCTAATCCCTATTGCATGTGATCGGCGCTGCAATGTAGATAACAGTAACGTTTTGTGTTTTAAAACGTTCATTTTTGGCCAAGTTATGAGCTATTTTATATATATGCAAATGAGCTTTGAAATGGACAACTGGGCGGTTTTTTTTTTTCGTTATGTCCAACTGGGCGTGTATTGTGTTTTTACCTGGGCGTGTCTACGTGTATGACGCTGACCAATCAGTGACCAGTCAGCGTCATACACTCCTCTCCATTCATTTACACAGCAGCGATGTGCAGCCACATAAACAGAGATTAACGTTAATCAAGTGTCCTGATAATGAATACACATGATCATCGTTTACCTCCGTAATCTCGCGAGATTTTTTTTCCCTTGCTGGAAATCTCACAGAAAAGATTCAGAAGTGTCAGGATTCTGAGTACACATGACGTCCAGGCTGGATTTCATGTGTATTCATTATCAGGACACTTGTGTATCTGGCTGCACATCGTTCTAGTAAGAACGCTGTGCTGCTTGTAAATGAATGTTGAGGAGTGCATGATGCTGACTGGTCACTGATTGGTCAGCGTCATACACGTAAACACGCCCAGTTGAAAACACAATACACGCCCAGTTGGACATAACGGAAAAAAAACCGCCCAGTTGTCCATTTCAAACCTCATTTGCATATATATATATAAAATTGCTCATAACTTGGCCAAAAATGAACGTTTTTAAAAAAACAAAAACGTTACTGTTCTCTACTTTCTCTACATTGCAGCGCCGATCACATGCAATAGGAGATAGGGGTTTGAGAATTTGGTGACAGAGCCTCTTTAAACATTTTTCTTAGTCCCACTATGGGATCTGACTGTGCGATCCTCTGATCCCTCAAAATACACTGCAATACTCCTGTATTGCAGTGCATTATTGCTTTCAGTGTTTTAGGCCCCGGCTGCCATAACAACCCATTGGCACCATGCAATTGCGTCACGTTGGCGGACTGACAAAGTGAGTCCGCTAATGTCGAACACCTTAGATGCTGTGATCCCTAAAGACAGTGGCATCTAAGGGGTGAAAGGCTGGTATCCGAGTTGGCTCCCATCACAGCGGACACATTTACAGTGCTTCGTATATATTTACGGCACAGGGAAGGAAGAGGTTAAGAAGCGCAGGTAAATATATGTTTTTAACAGCTCTGGTACCGGTAACATACACAGTGTTGAAGAAACACTGCTCAAACATTCCATACAGCACTAATGATACCATAATAACATACTATTTTATAGTAAACTACAAAGTACGCACACAATGTATACCCCAAAATGAAGAAGAACTGATGATGAGTGGAGGGAAAAGTCCCCCAAAGCTGAAATCCCGCTCACCTGAGATAAGTTGGAGGTTCAGTGCTAATGGAAACAGCCTTGTATTTTTCATCATTCCCATCAAGGATTTCTTCGACTTCTGAAGCTTTCAATAGGGTGACACTAGTGGCCAATGTTGTGTACCCATGATCTTTAGAAGAAGAAGTTAAAAAAAAAAAAAAAAAGATGTTATATCACTTCACCGAATACATTGCCAATATCAAGGGACCAACACGACTCACTTCCCTTCTAGCTTGGGACTCCAACAAGAACGTTTGCAAAACATTCAAAATAATTTCCAGCAAAAATAAATAGTCAATTTAAGTCCCCCAGTAGCCCTCGTGTGAGTTCATTCAATTTATTAGGACATTTAGTTCCTGTAACTTACGCAACGATAGGCAGATTTGCCATTCAGGACACTGGAAAAGTGGGATGACAAGCTCTAGACGATGGTCAGCAAGGTTTTTCCTTTAACAGTTGACTATTAAGAAATCTTCACATTACGTGACATTTAAAAGGGGTTGTCCAGTTTTATTTTTACTTATTTGTAGAATAGAAAATCATACAGTTTTCTAATATACATGTATTAGGAATTCTGCTCACGTACATTTATTATAGTGCAGGAGGCCCCCGTTACAGTGGAATGGTATAGTCCACAGATTAGTCCTGTGTAACGTATCCACAAGCTAGCTGAATATGACTAAACATGGCGTCAGTCATGACCCCCCCACCCCCCCATACACATCACGCGACCCCTAGCATACAGTTAGCAACAGGGTTACATGACATATGTTGGGGCCACAGAGGACACATCCATGGACTAAGTGAATAGGACTAATGGTGGAGCAATGATGAACAACTGCTTCACTGTGTCTGTATTTACTTGTATAACATGGCTGCCTGTCTGGTCATGTTGTTAATAAAGTTACATTCAAAAAACACACGAGACAGTGAGAAGAATGTAGGAGCTGCTCCTCACAGACATGATGATGAGAGGCTTCTGTATGTAGAAACACTTTATAACTTCTGCTCCTCAATAATCTATTATATACCTGGACAGTGTTACCTGAATGCCAGGGGTCACATGATGTGGGTCAAAGGCAGCTACAATGATATAAGAAAGGCAAGGGAGCAGAATTTTAAATATATGGATATAAGAAACCTGTATGATTTCCTATTCTATAAATTAATTAATAAAACAAATTTAAAAAAAAAGTGGACAACCCCTTTAAATAATATTCACTTAAAGGAGTCGTCTCATGAAGATGGCCTGTTTTCAAATGGAAAACGGGGTTAAAGAAGGACCCAAGACGATCTTCTCTCAGTGAAAACAGCTGATGTAGCCAGAGGTGCAGCTGCTACAGGGGAAATGGATCATTACAGTGAAACGAATGGCTGTCCATGTAATGCATAGAAAGTCCTGGTCCCTACAGAGCAGCTCTCGGTTCTGTCTCGTAGAGGGGTGGTCCTGAGCAGGGGCATATTGACATGGGTTGTCTTCATGAGACAATCCCTTTAAAGGCTAGGGACACCTTTGCAGATAATATATTGTATATGTTTTACTATATAAAACATTTAGAATTGTTTTAATTTTAAAAACTTTGCAGTTTGTCTTCTGCAGCTTATATGTGATGCGGTTCACTGCTCAGTCTGAAAGACCAGCTGAGTGTAGACTCCTCTCTAACCTCTATCTACTCTCCTGAACACTGCTCTGAGATGACATTTGATTTTCTTTGGTTGTAAAGATGTCAGCTTAGAATAGCGTTCAGGAGAGTAGATATAGAGGAGTCTACATTCAGCTGGTCTTTCGGACTGAGCCACGAACGGCATCCAGCAGCTTGTAATTTATGACATACAAGCTGCAAAAGGCAAACGGTGCAAAGTGTTCAATTACAATTACTTTTAAATATGCTTTATTTATTCAATACACACAATGCAATAATAAAAAGGCGTCTACAGCCTGTAAAGCGGTTATCCAGGTTCTGATTTTTTTTTGCTAATGGCTGAAATTGAGATAAAATTTACAAAACAAGCAGTACTGCGCTATCCTTTTTCCCGACCATACCAGCGCTGATGCTGCTGCAGCACTCCCGGTGATTGTTAACATACAGCCAGTATGTGACTGCTACAGCCTATCAGAGAGCTCAGCGTTCATGGGTTGTATTTCTGAGGGATCACTTACAGGGCCCGAAGTAGGCCGTGTAAACTAGCTCTGATCAACGAGACGGCGCTTGTTTGCTCCTTTCATAAGGAGCTACGTATAGGTACAAGCACTCATTACTACGATCGCTCATCCGCATACATATCTATCATGTCGGCAGCGCGTCTCCCAGTTTACAGAGGGAGATGTGCTGCCGACAAGAATATTTTAGGCTGCATAAACGATACAATCAGCCGATGAACGGGCTTCTCGGCTGATCGTTGCCCAGTTTACATAGGGCAATGATCGGGAACGAGTGGTCTGTGAACACTCATTTGCCCGATAACTGGCCCGTGTAAAAGGGCCTTAAAGAGGCTCTGTCACCAGATTATAAGTGCCCTATCTTGTACATGATGTGATCGGCGCTGTAATGTAGATAACAGCAGTGGTTTTTATTTAGAAAAACAATCATTTTGACGGAGTTATGACCTATTTTAGATTTATGCTAATGAGTTTCTCAATGGACAACTGGGCATGTTTTACTTTTTGGCCAAGTGGGTGTTGTGGAGAGAAGTGTATGACGCTGACCAATCAGTGACCAATCAGCGTCATACACTTCTCCCCATTCATTTACTCTGCACATAGCGATGTAGCTATATCGCTATGTGCAGCCACATAAACACACTATAACATTACTGCAGTGTCCTGACAATGAATATACATTACCTCCAGCCAGGACGTGATGTGTATTCAGAATCCCGACACTACGGCACAGCAAGCGTAATCTCGTTTTAAATTACAGTTTACAGCGTAATCTCGCGGGATTACCGAAGTGTCAGAATTCTGAATACACATCACGTCCTGGCTGGAGGTATATTCATTGTCAGGACACTTGAGTAACGTGTGTGTGTGTGTGTGTGTGTGTGTGTGTGTGTGTGTGTGTGTGTGTGTGTGTGTGTGTGTGTGTGTGTGTGTGTGTGTGTGTGTGTGTGTGTGTGTATATATGTGACAGCACATCACGATAGATAAGATCACTATGTGCAGAGTAAATGAATGGGGAGAAGTATATGACGCTGATTGGTCACTGATTGGTCAGCGTCATACACTTCTCTGTACAACGCCCACTTGGCCAAAAAATAAAACACGCCCAGTTGTTCATTAAGAAACTCATTAGCATAAAGCTAAAATAGGTCATAACTCAGTCAAAAAATGATAGTTTTTCTAAATAAAAAACACTGTTGTAATCTACATTACAGCGCCGATCACATTATGTAGAAGATAGGGCACTTATAATGTGGTGACAGAGCCTCTAACATTATGCCCGAAATAAGATTTGTGACCACTGAGCCTTCTGATTGGCAGCAGCGGTCAAATGCTGCCTGCATGTAAACAAGCACCAGGAGCGCCCCACTGGAGCATCAGGGCTAGATCGCCGGAAGGATAGGCATGTACTGCTTTTCTTTTGTTAATGTATCTCATCTTCAGCCATAACTATAAAAAAATAAATAAAATCTGAATATTGCTAACCAGAAGCACTGCCACAGTAATGTTTACATACACTTTGGCCACATGGATGAGATCCCCACCACATAAGTAAATGAGAGCACATCTAGTTCATTCTTAGCTGCACCATATACATAAATCCCTCTCTCAAGAAAGATCCATCAGTATTGAAGCTTCTACCTGTCCACCAGCTATAAACAATCAGGTGTCCCCACATTACGGCCTATGCAGGAATAGTCCCGGCAGCGAGGGACCAGTGTAGTTGCTTTTCAGATAGATTGGCGCTACACGTGTCCCCACCTGTTTACATGAGGCATATATTTGGGGTGTATTACGCTGGGGCACGGAGGCGCTCTCTGCAGGTTGCCCTGTGGTGGACTAGCAAACATATGGCACATAGAACGGTAAAGCTAGACGAAAACCATGAAATCAATATTTACATTTCTTCCCATGTGAAGAGGCTACAATTTTCTTCCTTTCTTCAACAGTGGCCAGCCGTCTCCAGAGGGAGGGGTACCTCTTATACAGCGAACCCCTGAACATGCGCAGGTAATTCCCCACCTGTGGGCAAAAACACATCAGACCCTTCACATACATCACCGGGGTTCATAACATTGGCGGGGAGGGGGGTGACACACTAGGACCAGAGGTGATCCCCCTGGAAGATCTCATGCCCAATACCTGCCATGCTATTGGCACTCTTCTGTTTCAGTCATCTCCCCTGGTAACACAGATACAATAACTGGGGTCTATAGAACACTGCGAGATATACAGGTGAACAGTCAAGTAAATGGATTATGGGAAAAGTGGAATAATTCCTTATTATTACCCTCTCTATACATATTATTGTCTACAACTCCCCCACCCCCTCCAAAGCCTTTGTCTCAGACCCTGCTCTAAACCGCTTAGGGCTGCTGTGTTTTAATGCTCCGACCCCGAACTTCTTGGTCTCATACCTCGGAGCCGATCATGTAAAACTCCCCATCTTCTTCTAGCTGAAATTTCACCGGCTTTTGGCCGAATGTTTTACTCAGCGCCATGATCATTTTGCCGTCTCCAGCGCCTGGCCCGGCTCATCGAGCATGCGCAGTACATCAACGTCGCAATGAGCATGCGCAGACGCATCTGCCAATGAGCATGCGCAGAAGCATCTGCCAATGAGCATGCGCCGTTCAAGCTGCTAGTGACTACGTAGAACAAGCTGTCAAGGAGCATGCGTACTACAACAACCTCGTTTCTTTCATGCTCGGGGTATTTTTCTGTAGCGGGCGGAATATTACCAGGCATTTGTCTACAGTCGTCGTGTATTTGCAGTTCAGTTTAGTGTTTTGTTGGGTCTGCTTCAAGGTCCTGGGAGAAAACAACGTGTATCCAGTTTTCCCCCGATATTTTGATAATAGAACTATAATATTGATACTGTGCCTAATGTATGTGAATATACTGTCAATTATAAGAATATTAGGAGATATAACAGCCTGAGGCCAATGGCTGAGTCCATTTATACAAGTCACTGAACTCCGAGGTGACTAAACATATGTTATTCCTTATGATACACATCGCTGCTGCAGAACCTCATTTTTAAGAGAAAAGGCTCACTTCCTGCCCACCATTGACTGATTAATATGAAACCGCCTGATCATTTTCAGAAAAAGCTGTATTATTTATGGTATGCAGCAGCTGAGACAGAATCGTATAATACACTGCAGCTGCTGAAGTACCTCTTCTTAAAGAAAGGGGGAGCACTATACATCAGTCAATCGCTGTAGAGGAGGAGCGATCTGTGACAGGCTGCTTCTGCCGGAAGAGATAAGTAGTGTCTATGTAGCGCTATTTATCTCGGTATAATCACCGGGTTCTAAAATTAGAATGTGATGTTTATAGAAACATTATTTACACTGACTTCAATGGAAAATGTCCATGTATTATACCTCCATACAGTGCCAAATAACAGGACCCCATGGTCCTCAAATAACAGTGCTATGTGTAACCCAACTTATACTACTATACATAATAACAAGGCTGGCATAATAACAAACAGCCAGTAAGCAGGTATAGAGTGGGCTAGACGTGGTGGGGACTTGCTGGTGTAGGCCTGTCTGCTGCAATGGTCCCTTTTCCCATTCTATAATTCAGTCCTGCCTCATGGAACATGTGGGCACATGTATTAATAACCATTGGCCACAAGTATATGGACCCTTTGCTATGTAAGAACTACTTTCTCAAGGCCTCTGGTCCCTCATTATACTTTAGCCTTGCCGGGGTTTTACGCTGGGCGATTATCGGGCAGACGAGCGTTTATAGAACGCTTGTTGCCAATAATTGTCCTGTGTAAACGGGAATGATCAGCAGATGAACGATCAAACGCTTGATCATCCGCTGGTTGTATCATTTAAAAAAAGTAAACATCTCCCTGTGTAAACAGGGAGACGCGCTGCCTACATGTTAATAACGTATAGGGACAAGCGATCGGAGTAACGACCCCTCGTCCCTAACCATAGCTTTGTTTGACAGGAGCAAATGAGCGTCGATCAAATCTCGTTGATTGGCGCTTGCTGCATTGTCCGAATATCGGCCGGTGTAAAAGGGCCTTTAATTTGCGGCCTCTATTGAAAGGCATCAGCGATTTCACAAAGCTGCTGTAGTATTGTGCAAATATAAAAGCAACATTGCAATATTGACAGTCTATAAAGGTATACAATGTATACAATTTCCTAAACTTTTTTTACATGTTTTTTTGAAGCCCATTTGTTGCACATTTTTTTTGTGTGTATAGTCCCGGATCTCGCTCCCAACAACCATGGCAAACAGCTCATTCTGCCGGGAGAAGTTGCGGCCAGCCAGGCATTTCCACTGTAGTGGAAAGGTAGTATTAGGCTGGATTCACACGAGCATGTTACGTCCGTAATGGACGGAACGTATTTCGGCCGCAAGACCCGGACCTAACACACTGCAGGGAGCCGGGCTCCTAGCATTATAGTTATGTACGACGCTAGGAGTCCCTGCCTCTCCGTGGAACTACTGTCTCGTACTGTAATCATGTTTTCAGTATGGGACAGTTGTCCTGCAGCGAGGCAGGGACTCCTAGCATCGTACATAACTATGATGCTAGGAGCCCGGCTCCCCGCAGTGTGTCCGGTCCGGGACTTGCGGCCGAAATACGTTCCGTCCATTATGGACCAAACATGCTCGTTTAAAGGGGCTCTCCATTCTGGCTTATATAGGGGTCCAGAGCTGGGTACTTCCTCTATGATGTCAAAATGCCCTAATCGGGCATATGGACAGGGGTTTTCCTCATGAGACAACCCCTTTGAGTTCATGGTGGCTCAATTGTTAGCATAGTTGCCTGAATTTGACATGTGCAACATCTTGCACCGATGGGGGCGACAGAAAGCCCCCTTCCTCTGTAGCCACTTAGATGTCACAAATCACTTGATTATAGCATCTAAGGGGTTAAAAGGCAGGGATTGGAGTAGATTACAACCAGCCCCCTGCTCTTGATGGAAGTACTATTATGTAATATTGCGGTAAGAACACTGCAATTAGAATGTAATAGTATGTCCAAATGTGGTAGGGGGTTAAAGGCGTTTGTATAAGTCTAAGACACGGAGATAAAGCGCTATTAGTACCACATATGTCTCGAGTATACTCTGGGAAATACTTCCAACGAATACGCTGAATGTTTTAGATGAAAGCATATCTGTATTTTTTTTTTTATGTATTGAAAAACATTGAAAAAAGTCGACTACGCTTTTCAATAAAAAGGGGTCCTGCAAAAAAACTCAGAGATTGCGAGCCACCTGTGGGAATAAACCGTCTGCGCATGTTTTCCTGTTGACGACCTAATAATTGGCCAGTGTAAGTGAGCCCATAAACCTAGTGGTAGTGTGCCGCAAAACCCCAAAAAAAACCCTCGGTTTTACCGTGAATGAACACTCTTGACCTCATGGCTTGTACAGGTGAAACACATGACCAGTAAATGTAACTGCCGCTCGCATTAAGATTTCCAATAGGCATTACTACATTGCACGCTCCTCTGCCACCTTGGCACAGATTTGTTCAGAGCCAGAATGTTTCACAGGTGTTTCATCAACAAGCACACCAGGAAATTATGTGTACTGGCCTTTTAGGGTATGTGCACACACACTAATTACGTCCGTAATTGACGGACGTATTTCGGCCGCAAGTCCCGGACCGAACACAGTGCAGGGAGCCGGGCTCCTAGCATTATACTTATGTACGATGCTAGGAGTCCCTGCCTCGCTGCAGGGCAACTGTCCCGTAGTGTAATCATGATTACAGTACGGGACAGTTGTCCTGCAGCGAGGCAGGGACTTCTAGCATCGTACATAAGTATGATGCTAGGAGCCCGGCTCCCTGCACTGTGTTCGGTCCGGGACTTGCGGCCGAAATACGTCCGTCCATTACGGACGTAATTAGTGTGTGTGCACATACACTTAAAGTCACAGGGTGCATGGCTAAACCAGCAGGGGGCAGCAGGCCAAACTACAAACAAAATAACTAGACAAAAATAAGATAGACCAACGACACTGAATGTATCGGACACAGGGAAACCATATATAGCCAATTGCGTATTGATAAACTATACTACATGCTTCTACTCTAAACCTGGGATTGTAATGGTATGCTTACACGCACTAGCAAAATACGTGTGAAATTACGGAGCTGTTTTCGCCTGAAAGCAGCTCCTGATTTTTAGACGTTTTTTAACAACTCACGTTTTTCGTGGCGTTCATTGCGGACGTTATTGGAGCTGTTTTTCAATGGAGTCAATGAAAAACGGCACCAAAAACGTCCCAAGAAGTGACATGCACTTCTTTGACGCGGGCGTCTTTTTACGCGCCGTCTTTTGACAGCGACACGTAAAATTACACCTCGTGGGAACAGAACATCGTAAAACCCATTGAAAGCAATGGGCAGATGTTTGTAGGCGTAATGGAGCCTTTTTTTCAGGCGTAATTCGAGGCTTTAAACGCCCGAATTACGTCTGAAAATAGGCCGTGTGAACATACCCTAACCCTGTCGGTGGACTGTGCAGGTTCCCTTTTCTCTGCCCTGGAAATGTTTCTTAATTAGTTGTTTAGGATTGGTTTGGTTATGCCAGGAAAGCTGGTTCAGGAAGTGCTTCCTGCTGCCTTTCACCATGAACCTTTATACGCGCACGGTTACTGTAATGATGTGGGTAAGGAAACAGACAAGTGAGCCCTAATCTACCCGCCACTCAGTCCCTGCCTACTTGCAACGACCCGCCCTAGGCGACGGGGTACAACTGGGCGACGGTCCCTACGCTCAATAAGTGCACGACAGACAAACAGACAAGGGTACACAGAAGCAAGGGAAAAGGGGCAGTTGCCCACGGCAACACCGTGAGCAACAAGAGTGGTGAACGAGCCGAGTCAAACCAGGAGTGTACGAGGTACCAAACGCAGAGCAGGAGAGTAGTGAACAAGCTGAGTCAAACCAGGAGTGTACGAGGTACCAAACGCAGAGCAGGAGAGTAGTGAACAAGCCGAGTCAAACCAGGAGTGTACGAGGTACCAAACGCAGAGCAGGAGAGTAGTCAGTAAGCCAGGGCCAATATGAACCAGGGTCAAATAGTTCAAGAAGCTGCAGCAGGGCCAGGAAACCAGCAGAGAAGTATCACAAGCAAGGAGGAACAGGAAAGGCAGGTATAAATAGACAGAGGGCGGGAGCTAGCTCCGTCTGGCCAGGCTGCGATAGGCTCTCCCACTCCTAAGCCTGCCATCCTGAGTGGTGGAAGATGGAGTCAGTCTCACAGACATAGAAGCAGGTGCAGACTGATTACCTATGGGCGTAGATATACAGAAGCTGTGCCTGGCAGATCCTTAACAGTTACATCTCTTTTGCAATTTATCAGATATTCTCAAGATGTGGGTTCTATATATCTACAGTACCAGTAGGACAAGGTTCTCATTTTCTGTCTGTTTATAATGCCTAAAGGGTACCTGAGTTTTGATGAGTTCAGTAAAATCATGCAGAGGCCTTATTGGGAGGTCATTCTGTATTTGTTTAAAGAGAATGTGTCGCGAATGAAACCTTTTTTTTTTTTTAAAGTAAGTTACTTATTTCTATTATATCATTTAAGTTTTTTTCTGTATTTTTTTTTCCTTCCACATGGTATTAAAAACTAAATAATAATTTGACATGTTTTCCTATGTTGGCCACCAGAGGGAGCACTTCCCAGAAATACAGCAAGGTGAATGAGGCAAAGCAACCTCACTCACAGCTGCCGTAAATGTGGGAGGGAATCTCACCCCCCACCTCCTACAAGACAGGAAAAGGTGTCTTCAAATTGCTAAGCAGTGTCCGGCTGTCATTTTGGGTGTGATTCTGCAGCTGGCAGAAGCTATAAGACACACCAAAAGGCTACGGGTATGTTCACACGCTTACTAAACAAAGGGAAAACAGCTCCTGATTTTCAGCCATTTTTTAATCAAACTCGCTTTTCTGGCGGCATTTTTTACGGCCGCTTTTGGAGCTGTTTTTCTATAGAGTCAATGAAAAACAGTTCCAAAAACGGCCCAAGAAGTGATATGCACTTCTTTTTGGCAAGCGTCTTTTTACGTGCCGTTTTTGGAAAACGGCCACGTAAAAAAGGCTTCCTGTTGGAACAGAACGCCGTGTTTCCCATTGAAACCAATGGACAGATGTGTGTAGGCGTTCTGTTTCCGAATTTCAGCCGTTTTTTGGAACGTTTGCGGCCTGAAAAATGGCTGAAAACACTGCGTGTGAACATACCCTTAGAATGATGAAAGTGAAGTGAATTACTTTTCAGTTGACCGGTTCACACGGCGTGTATTTGACAAGTTTTTCTTGTGCATTTTACGTGCCAAAAACCGCATCAAAATACGCTTGATTACACTTTATTTTGCATGTTTGGGGGGATTTGTGTGTGGGGGGGGATGCTCGCCGCTGATTCTTCAAAACAGCTGATAAGCGGCAATGAAATATCAGCGGCGCCCGTGCATACTCCGCTCTGCTACACACACACACACACACAGCACTGCTACACACATACACACACAGCACTGCTACATACACACACACTCAGCATTGCTACATACATACATACATACACACACAGCTCTACTACACAGACACACATACTCAGCTCTGCTACACAGTCACACACCCTCAGTACTGCTACATACAGACACACACTCAGCACTGCTACATACATACACACACACGAACACACACACACACACACACACACACACACACACACTCAGCTCTGCTACACAGACGCACACACTCAGCTTTTCTACACAGACGCACTCAGCTCTACTACATAGACACACACTCAGCACTGCTACTTACAGACGCACACACTCAGCACTGCTACATACGCACACACTCAGCACTGCTACATACACACACACTCAGCACTTCTACATACACACACACACACACACACACACTCAGCACTGCTACATACACACACACTCAGCACTGCTACATACACACACACACACTCAGCACTACTACACAGACACACACACACTCAGCACTGCTACACAGACACACACACACTTAGCTCTGCTACACAGACACACACTCAGCCCTGCTACACAGACACACACAATCAGCACTGCTACATACAGTTACATACACTCAGCACTTCTAGAAATAAATAAAAATTTTGTTTACATTATATTAAAAGCAATATAATAATAAAAAGAAAATCATGATACCTTCCCTTTAACCATTTATGAGTTCTGTATCATTGTTTACTCCACGCCAATTTGCCTTGTTTTGTCTGCACCCAAACTTGTATTCCTCTCTGAGGCTGGGGACGTGGACTAAACTTACAAATCGCGGTTGGGGGGGTCACTTTAAATAGCTATACTTATTCTTATAGTGCTGTGATTCTGGTGGCATATGTTCACACGTAGTCAACAAAAACGTCTGAAAATCCAGAGCTGTTTTCAAGGGAAAACAGACCCTGCTTTTCAGACGTTTTTTTACCAACTCGCATTTTTCGCAGCGTTTTCACGCCGTTTTCGCGGCGTTTTTTACGTCCGTTTTTGGAGCTGTTTTCATTGGAGTCTATGAGAAAACAGCTCCAAAAACGTCCAAAGAAGTGTCCTGCACTTCTTTTGACGAGGCTGTATTTTTACGCGTCGTCGTTTGACAGCTGTCAAACGACGACGCGTAAATAACAGGTCGTCTGCACAGTACGTCGGCAAACCCATTCAAATGAATGGGCAGAGGTTTGCCGACGTATTGGAGCCGTATTTTCAGACGTAAAACGAGGCATAATACGCCTCGTATACGTCTGAAATTTGGCCGTGTGAACATACCCTGAAAGCTGAGATTCTTATCTTTCATATGCCACCAGGATAGCTGTGACACAACCGGAGATATCACTAGTTGAAAACACAGTCAGGAATGGAAGCTGTATACTATATGCATATACAATTCCCATTCCTGACTGTGTCTTTAACTAGTGATATCTCCAGTTGTGTCACAGCTACAATTGTGATTCTTGTGCCATATGAAAGATAAGAATCACATCTTTCATATACCACTAGGTCCAAAATATGGCTATTTGAAGTGAGCCCCCTTCCCTCCAGCCTCAGCCTCTCACAGCGAGCCTGCATTTCATCTCGGCATCCTTAGCAACAGTGAGTGGACAATAATTACAAATTAGGGAGACCCCTAGTGGCAGGGATTTCAAACAGGTTCTTTTAGTGGAAGCCGTAAAAATTTTTAATCAAAGTGATTTGCAGATTTGTTCAGGATCAAATATACTATGATTTAAGACTAAGTTGTTGCAAACGTTAGTGGCCTTTTAAAGGGAACCTGTCCTCAGCATTTTACCTGTTGAACTCTCCTTACCCCGCAATGGCCGCAGCTGTTCAAAGTTAATTTCCGTTATCCCCTCTCCTATAGTCCTCCTCTGTCTGTAAATATCGGTCTGCATAATTTTCGTGCCTTTTACGGTAATAATTCTTTACTGTATTACGTTGCTTCTTATTCCCGCCCACCGCCGCCACCTGTCCCGCCCTAAAATGGCGTAATCTCGTATAAAATATTGAGCATACATGCTTCACCTATGTTACGCTCAGTGGCGGATTAAGTAGACCATGGGCCCTGGGCTGTTATCCAAACTTGGGCCCCCCTTCCTCACCGCCGCCCTGCCGCGCCGTAACTATTTTTAACACTACCTTTGTGGGCAAGCATTAACAGTGTTACGATTTCCCTTGTCACAGCGCGGTGTCCCTACATACTGACAGTATCACACTGTGCAGGGACACAACCTCCTGACAAGGGGAATTGTCTATCAGTCCTGGACTGCAGAAAGACTTTTTGTGAAATACAAGGATTTCCTATAATAAACATGTCAGGAGAGGTGACAGATTCTCTATAAATCTATTGACTCACAGGTGACGACGTCTCAGATTCTAGTAGTTTTTTTCCTCTATTCTTCTCCATCCGGTCCAGCGCTCATGACGACTTCTCCCGGCAATGACTCATTTCTGCAGAATTTGGCACTCAGACGTCTCCTCACTTTTCCAACATTTCCACACCTATAAACGAAAATAAAGTTATTATGGTGCCACATACTGTACCCCTAAATATAATAGCACCAAACACTGCGCGCCTGAATATAATACCACACACTGTAAAACGCCACATACACACAGCCCCCTGTACATAGTGCCACACACAGCCCCTGTAGATATTACACACCCCCATAGATATCGCCATACACAGCCCCCTCTATATATCACACATCCCCCTCGTAGAGAGCGTTACACACAGCCCCCTATAGATAGTGCCATACAGCCCCCCTGTAGAGAGCGCCACACAGCCCTCCCCCTCTTGTAAATAGCACCAAAAAACCCCCCCTATAAAGAGCGCCACACACATACCACTGTAGATAGCACTACACAGCCCCCCCTTGTATATAGTGCCACACAGCGCTCCCCCTTGTATATAGTGCCACACAGCGCTCCCCCTTGTATATAGTGCCTCACAGCACTCCCCCTTGTATATAGTACCACACAGTGCTCCCCCTTGTATATAGTACCTCACAGCGCTCATTCTTGTATATAGTGCCACACAGCGCTCCCCCTTGTATATAGTGCCTTACAGCGCTCCCCCTTGTATATAGTGCCACAAGGTTATGTACACATTTAAAAACTTTATATTATAGTTATATATATATATATATATATATATATATATATATATATATATATAGTATGTGTGTGTATCAGTGTGATTGATTGATTTTCTTAAAAAATATTTTTACTTTTTGAGATACGGCTGCTTTGTATCCTGTATCCGTCAGGTCAGCAGGACTGACAGGATCAGTAACACGCAGGATCCACCTCAAATCTATCACATCTAAGATTATAATTTAGCGCAGGGCCCGTTTCACTGATCCCGTCAGTCCTGCTGACCTGACGGATACAGGATACAAAGCAGCTGTATCTCAAAAAGCGAAAATATTTTTTAATAAAACGTAATTACAAAGTTGCACCAAACACACATTTTTATAAAAAAATAAATAAAACCGACGTGATTTTTGCAACGTTTTTTCCATAGACAATGCAGGTTTCGTTTTTATACACACCTTTTTTGCTATTTTAGAATTTTTATTCATAAAGTTTGAAAATAATAGTAAAAAAATAAGCTTTTTTACGTTTCAGCTATTTTTTTTGGTAATAACATAGTTTTACCCTAAAATAGACCTTTTATTTGTGATCGTCATTGTCTACCGTAAATTTTAATATATTACATGTCTATATTAGGGTAATTGGGTCAGCGCTAGCGTTACAACAATGATTGGCGGGGGGAACGTTTTTTTTTGGGGTGGGTATTTCATGTGTATTTATTATTAAATTTTTTTTTGCACTTTACTTTATTATTTTTTTATTACTATGGTCTGTTCCTCAAAGGTCAAAAAAGACCTTTGGGGAACTTTATATATTTTTTTTCTTTCCTTTACACCATGTTTTTCCACTGTAACTGGGGCTGCACAGCAGCCCCAGTTACAGGGGAAATCAGCCCTCTCATAGTGACGATTGTCACTAATAGGGCTGTGCTGGGTCTAGTAAGACCCAGCAACAGTCTGCCACTAACGGCACCCGGCGATCATGTGACCAGTCACATGATCACCGGGAGGAATAGAGACAGCGCCGCTGCTGCTGTCTCTATTCCTTTACACAGCGTTCATTGAGCGCTGTGTAAAAAGACATCAGAGAAGACAGAAGCAGCGAAAGCTGCTTCTATCTTCTCCTCAGGGTCCCCGGCAGTCACTGACTGCCGGAGACCCGACATTCAGCTGCCCAATCGCGCGGGCAGCAAGTTAAAACCCGAGCCGTAGAAAGTCTATGGCTTGGGTTTTAAGGACCCGTCCCTGACCGCTGGCCGTAAAAATACAGCCAGCGGTCGGGAACCAGTTGGGCAGGATAAGTCAACTAACCTAAGCGCCGGTGACCGACTGCCCGGCTCTTCTCTTGCAGCTTTGGAGTAACAGAACAGCCGTCCGTCGCTGTTCTGTTACTCAATGGCGGCGCCCGCACTGTCAGGGAGGCGTGTCCTACCCCTGGATCCCGGCCAATTCCCTGCTCCTCCCCATCTTCGGCAGTTAGCAGCGCTAGCGCGCTGAATAGGTTTACAGGACGATGTGCGGTTCGGGCTGCCATGGGCCCCCTGGGAGCCTCGGGCCCCGGGCGGCCGCCCGAATCGCCCATATGATAATCCGCCACTGGTTACGCTACCCTTCCCTGCTTCGTTTGTCCCTGAAACTATTTACTGCGTATGCGCCGCTGATAGTGCACAGACCCCTTTCAGCATCATATTGCACATCATAACGGCTTTCCGTCGAAGAGAGAATGTCCCAGTGCGAGATTTTGTGTGCGGTGGAGGGAGGACAGGAGCTGTCAATCAAAAACAAGGAGGCAGAGTTAACTCAGAAACGCTGGAGGAATGAAGATATGACTTTCTGAAAGTAGATGTAACTTTTATACTCGCTTGCATATGGCCATGGAACACTCAAAAACGGAATACTAAAGGTACAGAACCTACTTAGAACACAATTATAGGTTAAATAACAGAGATTTTTCACCCACTACCACCAGGTATTGCTGGTTTGATAAGTAACATGCTGGTGATGGGTTACCGTTAAGATTGATTCTGAGGATGTGGACCAGTCTCCCACGTAGGGATGGATGACAGACTGGCGGAAATACCTCTTGAACCCCTAGCAACATATAGGCAATAATATAATCATCATATGTGGTGAATCAAATTTTTAACTGTATTTAAAAATAATTTAAGATCTACCATAATAAAGTACAGGCCGGACCCGGCAGAATGCCCTGGGGGGAGGCCACCATGATCAGGGATGTAGGCAGGGAAGGAGTTAAGGGAGTTAGGAGGGGTGGTTAGGAGGTAGTGGGGGGCGGAGGTTAGTGGGGCGAGGCTAGAATACTTAATGGTGGCAGAGAGGAAGGAAGCCGCCATTAGACCTAGCAGCACAGGAAAGCTTGTTCTGTACTGCTTTACAACATGTATGCCCTACTTACTCAGCTCCAGGCGGCCGTGGCAGAACGAGGCATGGCTTGGCTTGCAGAGGGGCTGGGGCTCTCCGGGTTCGGCGGTGAGCGGACGAAGCGAGGAGCGGGTGGAGCCCTCTGGTTCAGCGGCAAGAGCAGAGGATGTGGCGGTGGTTGGATCCGGGGCGCAGGCGGTGACGTCATCTCGGCGGCGGTCCCGTCGCACGAGGCCTCCGGAGAGGTTGAGCCTGGACATCATGCCGCAAGCCAGGCGCAGGGTAAGGAGCCCCACGAGGGACCCTCCAGGCCGGGCCCCTCGCTCGGCTGCCGGGAGCAGGACGGCCTGGTCTGAGAGGAATCCTGTCAGCCGGCCTGGCTCAGCGGAGGTGGGGGGGGGGCAGGCGCCCTTGCAGCTGGGACCGCCCTCTGCCTCCAGACGACGGGATCCAGGATTTGCGGCGGGCCATGCTGGCGATGATCCAGTCGGGCGGCCCACCTGTCCCCAAGATGATGTCATGGGTTCCAGGCGTGTACCACGGTTGGTGGTGACACGGCGGGCAGGTGGGCGGCTACCTGCGGGCCACGGAGTGGACGAGGCCCCCAACAGACCGGCGGAGAGGCCCAGTTCATCTGCGCTAGTCTGGAGCGCTTCCTTGGAGAGTCGTGGGTGTCGGTCGTGTGGCGCTTGTCCTGGGCCGCCTGTACCGGATGAAGTTGACGACTGGGAGGTCGGTGGACAGGAGGGATGTCTGGATGAATCCTTCTCCCCAGTTGGTGGGGACACAGCACCTGCG
The DNA here is from genome assembly GCF_050947455.1 of Rhinoderma darwinii. Lineage (NCBI taxonomy): Eukaryota > Metazoa > Chordata > Amphibia > Anura > Rhinodermatidae > Rhinoderma > Rhinoderma darwinii. Next base: position 450,899,420 of record NC_134687.1, read on the forward strand.
CAGTCCAGTGAGTTGATGTCTCCTACTTTTTCATTGCCTGCTATATTTCGGTCCCCGGGGTGGGGGGTGGGTGTTCACTTGCGCCTACGGGGTTGCCGGGGTGTAGCGGGGGTAGTCCTGGGAGTGCGGTTGGTGAGGGGGGGAGGTTCGTGAATTGTTGGGTTGTGTGCATGAGCTTTCAGCGCGATGGGGGGCGGTGGGTCCCCGTCTCCGGTATCAGCATGGGTGGGGCCGTCGGTGGGGCCTGCAGTGGTAGATAGTACGCCCGGTGGGGTTGGGGGGTGTCTAAGTAATCGGGAGTGGCAGTTTCTGTGCAGACGGAAAAGGATGGGGCGGTGGATGAGGTGCGGTTGGTTGATAAGGCGAAGGGCGAGGTGTATGTGTGTTTTGAGGGTCCGTTGGGGGCGCATCTGAATCCTGAATTAAGGGAAAAAATATGGAGGAACGAATATGTGGAAATATTTTCATTATTGCCTATGGAGAAATGTAATTTAGATAAAGGGAAATGGTTGGAAAGCAAAAAGGAAAAGGAAGAAAAACGTCGCTATCGCTTGATTCCTCAAACATTTGTCAATTGGTTGCAAGCGTTTGCGATTTTAGCGAGTGTAATAGGACAGAAGACGCCTGAACATTGTTCCGGCCTCTTCTGTTATATGGATGCTATCGGGGAAGCTCATCGAGTTTACGGCGGGCAGACATGGCTACGCTATGATGAGCAGTTCCGACATTGGAAGGCCGTGCGACCTGACATTAGATGGGATAACAAGGATATTGGCTTATGGTTGCGGGTCATGGCTCCGGTGCGCTTTGGTCAGTCCTTTCCTGGGGGTGGGGCCGGATCGGCTGGCCCCTCATTGCCTTCTGGGGGGGATTAGGTGGGGCAGGAGGAAAATTCGGGTTCTGCTGGAAGTTTAATGAGGGCCAGTGTAAGTTCGGACCGGGTTGTAAGTTTAAACATAGCTGTTCCTCCTGCGGCGGGATCTCTCACGGGGCCGTTAAATATTTTCGGAAAGGTAAAGGACGGGGGGCAGGGGGAACCTAGTCAAGGGCCGACGCCGGTGAAGTGGGAAGAAATGGAGCCCTTTCTAAATAGATTCCCTGATAGATTAAGGTCAGTTTTGTTATTGACTGGTTTTCGGGTTGGTTTCCTATCCCGGCCCCCGTGCATAAGGTGCCATTTACCTTGCGTAATTTACGTTCAGCGTTGCAGTATCCGGGGTTGGTTGGGGACAAGTTGCGGAAGGAGGTGGAATTTGGGTGTATGGCGGGTCCGTTTGAGTGTTGCCCATTGCCGGATTTAGTGGTGTCGCCGCTGGGGGGTAGTGCCTAAGAAAGAGCCGAATAAGTTTTGGCTCATACATCACTTATCTTATCCACGGGGGCGATCGGTTAATGATGGGATTTCTCCGGAACTTTGCTCGGTGGTTTCACATCGTTTGATGCGGCGGTTGCGTGGGTGCGCCATTATGGGGCGGGGGCTTTAATGGTGAAAACGGATATTGAGTCGGCGTTTCACCTCCTCCCGGTGCATCCTGATAGCATACGGCTGTTAGGGTGTTATTGGGACGGGGCTTATTTTGTGGATCGCTGCCTCCCTATGGGGTGTTCGATTTCCTGTGCCTATTTTGAGGCTTTTAGTTCCTTCTTGGAGTGGGTGGTTTGTGATGTGGCGGGGGTCTCGTGGGTTATACATTACCTAGACGATTTCCTGTGTGTTGGTCCAGCCGGTTCTTCGGTCTGTTCTAATTTGTTAAGCACGATGGAGTGGGTGGCGAAGAGGTTCAGTGTACCTTTGGCCCAGGACAAAACAGAGGGGCCTAGGTCCTGTCTGGTCTTTTTAGGAATCACCATTGATTCTGGGAGGATGGAGTGTCGGCTTCCGGAAGATAAACTATAGGCTTTGCAGACGGAGGTGGATCGGGCTAGGCATTTGCAGAAGATCTCTTTGCGCGCATTCCAGTCCTTGTTAGGAAAGCTCAATTTTGCTTGTAGGATCATGCCCATGGGTCGGATTTTTAGCAGGCGGCTGTCAGGAGCGACGGCCGGGGTGTCGGCCTGCATCATTTTATTTGTCTGAATAAAGAGCTTAGGGCGGATTTGGCCGTTTGTTTTGAGTTTTTGCATTGTTATAATGGGAAGTCCTTTATCATGTCACTGGTGGTTGACAGTGTGGATTGGGAGTTGTTTACAGATGCTGCGGGGGGCGTGAGTTTTGGGGCTTACTGCAAGGGACAGGGGTGCGCTGCTCGGTGGCCGGAGAAGTGGGTGGAGTTGGGTTTGGTGAAGAACCTTGGTTTCCTTGAGCTGTTTCCCATCGTGGTGGCGGTGGAAATTTGGATTGAGAGGTTTCGGGACAGCAAGGTCCGTTTCCATTGTGACAACTTGGGGGTGGTGGGGGCTATTAAAAATGTGTCAGCTTTGTCCCCCCCCCCCAGTAGTCTGGCTTTTGAGACACTTCGTTTTACGTTGCTTGTCATTGAACGCTTGGATTGTGGCAGTTCATGTGCCGGGTGTCCAGAATGACATCGCAGATTCTCTTTCTCGATTGCAGTGGGACCGTTTCCGGATGATGGCTCCTGATGCAGATGCGGAAGGGATCTCTTGCCCGGAGTGGCTGTGGGGGCTGGGTTACGAGCCGCAGGAGGATGGATTCGGGCCTCGCTTGCTCCGGGGACTTGGGCTGCTTATGATTCTGCGTGGTGGGAGTGGGAAAGTTGGCTGGCAGTTCTGGATGGGGTAAGGACGGATGACGATCGGGTGGTGGCGTTGCTGGTTTTTCTGGGACAGGTCTCTATTGTGGGCTGGTCAGTGTCCAAGGTTAGTCGTTTTGTAGTAGCCCTGGCTTTTGTTTTTAAGCTCCGGGGGTACAGGGATATTACAAAATGTTTTTTGCTTGGCCAGGCCCTGAAGGGTTATAGGAAGGGGAGAATGTTACCGGATCATCGGCGCCCAGTGTCTTTTATGTTGTTGGAACAGTTGTGGAGGTTGTTGGGTGAAATTAGTTTTTCTAGTTTCGAGGTGACTCTATATAGATTGGCATTCTCGTGGGCATTTTTTGGGGCCCTGAGGGTCGGGGAGCTGGTGGCGCCCAGCACTAGGAGGTTGAGGATGGAGGATGTTTTGTTGGCGGTCAGGAGTGTGGAATTCTGGATTCGGCGTTCTAAGACGGATCAGGGGAGTTGGGGTAAGAGAGTGGTGTTGGGGGCGGCCAGGATGTGCCCGGTCGCATGCTTTGCGGGGTACAGAGAGGTTTGGCCGGTGATGAGGGACAGTTGTTGTGTCACATGGATGGGTGCTTTCTGTCCCGGTACCAGTTTACATGGGTAATTATTGGCTAGGTGATGGTGTGCACCTGACGGCTGTGGGGATCGATCTGTGGACTCTGCGCTTGCAGGAAGGGATCGAACGGGCCCTCTTGTTGGGTGGGGGCTTGCATACTTAAAGGTGTCTAAGTATGTTCGTGTGGCGGATTGGGGGTCCTTGGAGTTGGTGGTAAATTACTGTGGGGGGGGGTTCATCGGGGGTATGGCTCCTCCCTAATTTATTATGGTTGGTAGTCTGGTCAATTTGGGCTTCTGCTGGGTGGTGTCCCGGGGAGTGGTTGCAGTTCAGGTCAGCCAACTGAAGGTATGACGTGCCCCTGAGCCAGTAGGGTGACAGACTTTTGTAGCTCCAAGGACTCCCCTTCCATTGTTATTCTTATTTGTAAATTGTTGTTCATTATGTTTGTTTGTAAATAAAATGGCTGCTGTGGCCGAATTTATCCAACCCAAGTGTCCGAGTTTTATTATAGGGATGGGGGTTTGGTAAGGGGTATGGCCACTAATGGGGGAAGGGGAGTGGGTGAAGTAACATGAGCCTTATAAGAGTGTATGCACTCTACAGTCCCCTGATCATGAGTGAAACTAGAATTATGCAGCATAAATCCATATTTTTTAATTATGTGTGGTATAGAAGTAGCACCCAGAGATTATACTGGCTACAATTTACAATAAAATAGACACAAAACCATTCTATAAAAACACAAATTTTATTACAGATCATATAAAAAGTTCATATACAACAAGGAAGGATAACAAGTTCATAATGGTAATTTAAATAATAGCGTACAATAAGAACACTGCATAATGGCTCGATTAGTAAGTGATACATTGTAAAGGGACCTTCTAAAATATGTTATTAGTACCAGTAAAGGATAAGTCCTTGACTAACTAGTAAGCCCATATACCCCAGGTATATAAACTGACAAGGTCTGAAATGATATCAGAAGCACGATACCAGAATAGTCCCTTTCACCTGAAATATTTGGAAACTCTACAGTGTTTCTAGTGCTAGACCTCCTATGCTAAAGCCTACTTACACCAGTAATGCCCAACTTCTTTACTATGGGGAACCCCAGGATTCTACTGAACCCAAGATCAGACACTGCAATGAGCTGATTAGTAAATATAATTTAGTAGTGTATCTCATATAACAATATATAGTTCATACAGAATGTGTTGATCTATGTTTGTATAGTTGTTCAATCACGATTTTTTTTGTGAAAACATATGTGAGTGTGCAGACGTGTATGTGTACATGTGGTAAAGCATTTACTTGTTTCTTATTATTTTTATTTTCTTGATAGAATGTGTCTATTTTTCTTTAGAGTGCTTAAACAGGAGCACTCCGCAAAAGTAAAACCAGAATTTCAATCTTAATGTGTAACTAAACATTCGACAAACTTCTGACATGTCATAGTGACATGTCAAAAGTTTTAATTGGTGGGGATCCGAGCACTGGGACCCCCACCAATCGCTAAAACTAAGTGTCAGAATTGCTCGTGTGAGCGCTTACTTTCTGTTCAGCTTTTTCCGGAAAGCCGATGTATCGGAGTACAAGCTCATAGACTTTCTATTGACCCCGTACACCGATACATTGAGTTCTGGAAAAAGCCGAACAGAAACTAAGTGGCTGAGCACTCACACAAGTGCTTAGTTTTAGCGATTGGTGGGGGTCTCAGTGCTCGAACCCCCACCAAACAAAACTTCTGACATGTCACTATGACATGTTAGAAGTTTGTCGAACGTTTAGTTACCCTTTAAACATCATAACCTCACCATCAAGAATCCCTCACCAATCCTGAAGCAGTTCTTGCCTCAGCTTTTTTAGCTAAAGGCAGAAGTGGGTCCAAAATAAAGGAATTTAAAAATAATAAAAAAAACTGATGCACCTCATTTCATTTGTGTCAACTCATATGCTTGGCTAAAAAAAAACAGCCAAAACTGCACCATAAAAACTGCATCAAAATTGTGTGTGTGTGAATGTGTGGGGACCAAAAAGTATTAGCAGTGTACTCACTGCAGTTTGTGAGTACACTCACTAATATACATTCTGGTCGTTCCCCCCCCCGTCCCGCTGATTTTTAGATTTTAGATTTTTACAGCGATGCTGGGGGACCGGAAGTCTAGTGGCACAGTCTAACTAGATGATGACTCGACTAGTCGTCATGTGACCGGCCCACTGTAATCTATGTAAACTGCTGTACTACTGCTATTGCTTATACATAGAGTACAGTGAGGCCGGTCACATGACGAAGAGTCGTATCGTCATCAATGAAGACTGTGCAACTAGACTTCCAGCACTATAAAAATCTATGAAAATCTCAGAATCAGTGCGACAGGGGAACTAGAATGTATATTATCGAGTGTACTCACATACTGCAGTGAGTACACTGCTAATAATTTTTGGTCCCCACATAACCCCTTTAAAGCCAACCTGTCACCATATAGGTTTGCTATGAGTAGTAGTAGGCGCTAATTTTATCCAATTGATTGTCCCCGAAAATACAGCAGTTTGGTCAGGTCTCCAGATGACAATAGATTTTTATTTTTTCCTGAAATTATTCTTTCTGACTTTGATATTTGTAATTATAATTCTTATGATATTTGGTTGTTAGTAAAGCACAATTGCAGTCACAATATTTACATGAAAGGGGCCAGTAAACGCTCTTAAGATAATTGGGTACATTTCTAAAAACTGGATTTTTATTGTAACGTAGATTTCATCCCTGTATAAATACTGTTTGAAAACTTGAAATGTTCTGTTCCCACTGGCGTGTAGTTTGTACCATTGACAAAATGTATTCATGAATGATAGGATTTGTCTCATTTTTATCATTTCAACATCTAGGTTTGCTGTCAGTAAATGAAAGCATTACATCCAGAAGACAAAAACCTGTTCCTGTTATGTCCAGGACAAGTCTCTGGAGGTAAACAAGAATTTTCCCATTCACTAGTGGTGAAATGAAGTATATAGTGTGGTCTGGCAATTTCACTTGCTGGCAGTGGGGCTTTATGCTAGGCAGCTGTCAGAACATATCTGGGCATATTAAACACTTGCTAAAGAATAAGCTAATGAATAAATACTAAAAAGTTTTGTGGGAACAAGCAGTTCAGTTTTCTTGGGGCCTATTTTAGCAGTAGAAGTAGAATCATGGAGAACCAGAGGCATATTTGATTAATTGTGCTATGCTTCTGTCCGTTACAATATGTACCATTGACAATATTGTTTCCTGTACATTGGGTGCAGATTGATTATGTTTAATTTTCATATATTTACACTGACTTGCTGAACTGGCTGAATGTACTTAAATAAACAAACATACGGTTGTCTATATATTGTAACATTTAAATTAATTTAAAATGTAAGCATAGATGTGTGTATAGCACATTGGGTTTACATTTGTGACCATAACAGTCTGTCAGCTTGGCCACCATTGATATAAATCTACTTAAAGGGGTTATCCAGGTTTTTAAAGTTGCTGGCCTAGCCTTAGAATAGGCCGTCAATATTAGTTCGGTAGGAGTTTGACACTCAGAACCCCCACAATCTGCTGTTTGAATGGGCCATGACGATCTTACGAGCGCCGCATCTTGATTGTTTACATGGATTTCTTTTTCGTTCGTACTTATATGCACCGTTACATTTGTAGTGGCGGTGCAAGGTATTGCAGCACTGTCTCATTCACTTGATTGAAAGGGTGCCCAGTGTCAGACCCCCACCAAGCTAATATTGATGGCCTAACCGGAGCATAGGCCAATAATTTTAAAAACACGGATAACCCCTTTAAAGAGGTTTCAAACGCCATACCTTACTGAACTGTCGGGTCCGATAGCTTGGATCTCAACAATCTCTAGAAAAAATGGTCCGAAACCCCTATGGCATTTACTCTTCACAATGCCATTCCTGACCCGGTGCTATGCACAGAACTGCCACACAGCCCCATTAAAGTGAATAGGTTTGAGTGGCAATTAGTGCACAACACCAGGTCCAGAGTGGCACAGTGCAGGGAAAAAAGTTAAGGCAGTGGGATTTCATTAAGATCACCCTGTGGAATAGTAATTTGTAGAATACACAGCTCAAAAAATATCACACCATGGATTTACCCTCATATCAATCATATGGCACTTTTAGTTTATCGATACAAAAGAATAACTAGTAGAAATGTTATTGGAATTGTGTGGAAACAGTTACCAGACAGCAACACGAATCTAGTACCAGAAACCTCTCTTGGTCAGTGTCCAGCACTGGAATTGGTATTGTTAATGTACAGATACATACATTAAATAAAAAAAGAAATGAAAAGTCTTTCTTGGTAAGTGTCGAAAGTTGTGTTAATATCATCATATCAGTAAAGTATAGTGAGTAAAACATACAGTTCATAGGGTTTCTTCACTAACTCATGAAGAAAATAATAGTCCCAATAAAATTGTTGCTTTTAGATGTTGGTAGGACTGATCATGTGAACTCGGAACTAGAACTCGGCATTCACTGGTTCCTTCCATTTCCTAAGAAAAACATTGAAATAAGAAAATTGATGCGTAGCTTACAGGAAACGTTCCTTTAAAAAAGTAGCTGACTTTGTGAGACAATTTCTCTCACAGACATATCAGTCTAGGCTTCCTGACAATCCATCACACGACGTGCAGCCACGTTCTAATGTTTTTGCCATACCAACACGTGGTAAGGTTAAAATGTCCCTTAACTATGCACCTGGAGTTAAACCACCTTGCTTTATAAGTCAGTCAAAGAAAAGAAAACATTTGGTTGATGCGACAGAAAAGACTGTTCTTTGCATTACTTTCTGCAGTCCAGCAAGAAGCATGGGCTTGGATTACGTCAGTGCTCTGCAGTAATAGGTGAACGTATTAGAAAGGGTTTTCGTGAAGTTGGTTGTGCTCATCATAATGAGTTGGCGGATGAAGATTCCACTGAACAGTTGAAGAAATCCTGGCTGACCAGGCGTGGATAACCCTCTAACACACGAACTTGTACAGGATCAAACTTCCAGTAATATCGCCCCCGCAGGAAATAAGCAAAACCTAAAAGAAAAAGTCAAAGATGGTACAGTTAATAGTGAGTCAATACTTCCAGGAATTTAGCTAGGATAGGGACAGGGATGGTAGATATTGTTTACATCATAGCAAATAAAAGTTCTGCTATTTCCCATCATGGTAATTTCTGATCTGATCAGATGATATCAAAGCAACAATATTAGTACAGCTGTACTTAGGGTTCATGCACACGGCCGTAATATGGATCTGTGTTGTATGGATCTGTAAAACAGAACCAATACTTTGGCACAAGAAGTTTTTTTTTATCGCAGATTTATATGAAATCAATGAGAAAAACAAACATGGCATGTTTCATTACATGTCATATGAGCATTGTTTCTAGGGAGGAATTCAGTGCTGTATAGAGGCACCATACTGCGGCACTCTGTCCCGCAATACAAGCCCCATGCACATAGTGGATGAGGCCTCAAGCTGTTTGCTTCTCCAAAACGAATTCTAAAACAAAGAAAACTTTACCCGAAGGTCAACAGGACAAATATGGCTATCATCTCTTTTACCTATTACCTATTACCTTTTTTTTTTTTTTTTTTTAATAGATCAGTGTGTTTAGTGTAAGGCCCCCTGCACACGGCCGTAGCTGTGTATACGGTCCGTGATTACAGCAAGGATGGGACGCGGAGTGCCATTCGCGGGCCGTCCGCACACAGAAGATGTGCATTGATTTCAACGAGCCCAAACCGCAAATGCGGACTGTATAATGACATGTCCTTATTTTTTGCATCCGGGCTCCGCGCAATTCAAGGACCGTAAAATCCACGGTCATGTTCATTGGCCCGTAGGAAAGCATGCATTCTATACTATCCGCAATTGCGGATAGTATATGATGGCAAAGCTACGGCCGTGTGCATAACGCCTAACTTCTTAATTTTTTTTTATTAAAAATTATTTTACATTTTTTCGATACAGCTGTTCTGTATTCTCTATGCAGAACAGCTGTATCTAGCGCTAAATCCTGCTCAGTTCAGTGTTACAGGTGGATTCTTCGTAGAGATACGCACGACTCGCTCTCACTGAACCCGTCAGGTCCGCGGTCCTGACGGGTTCAGGTCATAGCGAACGATACATCTGCTCTGTATAGAGAATACAGAACAGTTGTGTCTCAAAAAGTAAAAGTAATTTTTAATAAAAACTAATTAAGACGTTACACGAAACACACTGAATGATCTGTTTATTATTTTAAAAAAAAGCCCTCAAAGGTGTCCATAGCCTTTAAGAATATTATATTCTTCCTAAGAATTTCTGCACTCGTCAAATTAGAGGTAATGGTGGCTTGTGCTATGTTTCTGTCCCTGGTTTTTTAAGATGGAGTATTTCTCCCAGTGCGAAATTCTGTAGAAATGATATTTATAGAAACTTCTTACCGTGTTCATCCTGGAAGGCAGCATCTATGCTTGTGGGCACCCCTCGCCAATCGCTCATGCTTCGTGAGTGTCCTTTTTCTATTCTTTGTTTGTCAGTATTGAATCGCCAGTATTCTGCTCCTCTAAATAAGTATGTTTTCTTACTCTTATTAGTGCCCCACAAAAATGCAGCTTGAACATCAGGTACAGACAATCCAAGATCTGATATTTGGAAGGGACCTGTGGCTTGTAACTTTCCATCAAAAACCCAGTACTTTGAGCCTATAAAAGTTATGATATAAATATTCAATTTATTGGGTAATATTTTATTCTACCAATTTCTGTAGCTGCATGCTTGTTACTTAAAATGTTGAGATCGATAACGATAAATCAGGTCGTAGGCAACCTTTTTTGTGTGTTGTGCCGATAAAAAAATTAAAACAATCAATGATGAAGCACTCGGTGTGCCATGCATATAAGACAAACTGTAACCACCTATGTGACATAAATCATCTGTGGTGCATACAAGACCACTGAACACCAGCTGGCGGGGTGCACATGGGAAAGACTGTGGTTACTGAACACAAGCTTGGGTGTGCTGCACAAAGGAGAGAACGACTACTGAACACCAGCTGGGGAGTGCACATAGGAGAGACTGCAGCTACTGAACACCAGATTGGGGGTGCTGCACACAGGAAGGAGAACGACTACTGAACAGCAGCTTGTGGGAGTACACATAGGAGAGACCGTGGCTACTAAACACCAGATTTGGGGGTGCACATAGGAGAGACCACGGCTACTGAACACCAGCTTGGGGGGTGCACATGGGAAAGAGAGCTGCCAATTTTTGCTAACTTTTTCTTTTATTGAACGGTTACTGAACTCCGTCTTTGCGGTGCTGATCCCCAGGCGAAAGCAGCGCTTCATTATTCGCTTGGCGGCGCTGAACACCAGGAGAAAGAGCAGTGCTGTATTGTTTGCTTGCCAATTGTTCAGCAGTGACAAACACAATAAAGCACTGCTCTCTCTCCTGGTGATCAGCGCCACCAATTTCATAATGAAGCGCCACTCTCCCTGTGTTCAGCGCCACTAAGCACAAAATGACGCTAAACACGGAAAGAGAGAAGTATGCCAGCAAATCATGCCCCACGTGCTGACTGTGGCATAGGTGCCGCAGGTTGCTGCCCCCTGCCATAAATTATACAGATAAATAAGACGCCAAACAACTCTACTATGCTCCAATGAAGTTCTGCACTTAGGCCTCATTTTTCTTAGTAAAGGGTACTATAATAAACTTTTCATCTGTGTCATCCAACTCTGCTGATCCTTTATTTTTACTTTATAATATAAAAATTTATCTGCCTATTCCTATGAATCCTATCTGTCTGTAACATGTCTATCAATGCCCCTTTCTTCCAAAACTTGAAATATTGTGCCCCGGGGTTTGTTGTTTCATAGGGCAGTTGAGCTGGCAGAAGCTTCATTATCTGCTGTGCCTCAGGGTTAATAGGACATGCTGCGGCTCCGGTGTGCAGACACACAACAAAGGCTTAAGAATGTGAGAAGATCCACGGACCTGTCCTAGCTTGCATCTACACACTAAAAGTCACACCGTTACAAGCACCTCTATATATATGGAAATGTCTGCATCTATTCTTTGTGCCATTAAATGGAATCACTTTTAATAGGGCACAGTTTGCCACATAGACAGCTACAATGCAGCATTTACTTAATGAGCAGCTGGATTTATAGACTAATGGAGCTGTATAAAATCATCTATACAAATATACATATAAGGCTTCGTTCACATCTGCGTCGGGACTCAGCTCATGGGTTCCGTCTGAGCTTTTCGTCAGGGGAACCCACGAACGGAATCCAAACTGAAACAAACGGAAACCATAGGTTTCCATTAGCATCACCATTGATTTCAATGGTGACAGATCCGGTGCAAATGGTTTCTGTTTGTCACCGTTGTTTAAGGGTTCCATCGTTTTTTCAGAATGAATAGCGCAGTCGACTACGGTATTGATTCCGTTGAAACGACGGAGCCCTTAAACAACGGTGACAAATGCAAACCATTTGAATCGGATCCATCCCCATTGAAATGAATGGTGATGCAAATAGAAACCTATGGTTTCCGTTTGTTTCAGTCAGGATTCCGTTCATGGAATGGAACTTATGAACGGAGCCCTCACACAAATGTGAACGAAGCCTTAGGCTACATGCACATGTTGCAGAATTTATACAATTTAGAATTTATACTTATACAAACAGATACTTTGTTGGTTTACAACACAATGACCAAAAGGTAATACTTCTAGATATACTTGTTTTCAATGTAAAGAACAAAGCAGACCTGGCAAATACCACATGTCAGCAAAAATAACAACTCAGGCAGATGCTGTTACGCTATAGCTTTACATCCCCTCGTTGCAGAAGTATATATAAACCACTTCCAGGGTCGGACTGACCCATCAGAGCTTTATGAGATGACAAAATAGTACAACACGGCCTCAGAGATCCAGCAGAAAACAACTCTGTAGAAACTTTATGTGATGATGTTTCGCATTGCAAGTCATTATGCAAATTAAGGTCTAGTAAGGTTGTAACATGTTTGCACAATAAACGCTATTTTGTTACTTCTTTGGATATGTAAATTCTCCAGTAAGGAAAAAAAAGGGTAAAATTGTAAGAGTCATGCACTGCCCTTTAACCCTTTTAGGACCAAGCTCATTTTGGCCTTCAGGACCAGCCCTATTTTTTCAAATCCGACACGTGTAATTTTATGTGGTAATAACTCTAGAATGCTTTTACCTATCCCAGCGATTCTGAGATTGTTTTCTCGTGACATATTGTACTTTATGTTAGTGGAAAAATGTGGTCAATAAATTCATTGCTTATTTGTGAAAAACACCAAAATTTGCAAAAATTATGTTTTTTCTAATTTTATCTGCTTGTAAAACAGATAGTAACACCACAAAAAATAATTCTATTTCACATATTCCATATCTCTACTTTATGTTTCCATCGTTTTTTGAATGTCCTTTTATTTTTCTCGGATGTTACAAGGCTTAGAACTTTAGCAACAATTTCTCACATTTGCAAGAAGAATAATAGGTATGATACCTTTATTGGCTAACCATAAAAGTTCTATATGCAGCTTTCAGAGCACAGAGGCCCCTTCTTCAGGCAGTTTACAAATGAATGACTTAGAAAAAAGCACAACATTTAGATGTTACACAAAGACAATTAGTACATGAGGTGATACATCATTAAGATAAGCCGGGGCAATAAAACTGAGGTTATAGGGGTGATGACTTAGGAGTTAAGGCATCTGGAGTCAGTCTGATGGGGGACGTGATGTGTGTCCATGTAGTGGCTCATAAATCCTGGTGTTAGATTGAGGCCTTGTGTCAATGACTGGAATTTTATCATCATCTTGAATTACCAAATTTTTCTTTCTCTGTTGTTTTTAAAATGACCCTTCAGAATGAGTACCTTTAAATCTGCCAAACTGTGGTCTGGTCCAGAGAAGTGTTTTCCCACGGGTGTATCCACCTCCTGTTTTATTGTATGTCTGTGAAGATTCATCCTGGTTTGTAGTTTTTGTATTGTTTCACCAATGTAGATTCCTTTATTGATGCACCTTGTACACAGGATCATGTCCGGTTTGAGGAGGTCTTGTGGTGCCAAAACACCCAAAAGTGACACGGTTTTGGAAACTACAGACCTCAAGGAATTTATCTAGGGGTAAGTGATAATCTTCACCCCACAGGTCTTTTGCTATATTTATTGGAATTAGTCTGTGTAAATGAAAATCTACTTTTTTTTTCTGAAAAAACATAGACATTTTTAATTTTTACAAGGAATTGGATTTTGGAGCGCAGATTTTGCTGGATTGGTTTTCAGTGCCATGTCGCTTTTGCAACCCCCCTGAGGTACCAAAACAGTGGAAACTCCCCAAAACTGACCCCATTTGGGAAACTACATCCCTTAAGGAATTTTTCTAGGGGTATAGTGAGCATTCAGACCCCACAGGTCTTTTGCAGAATTTATTAGAATTAGGCGTTTTTTTCCACTGAAATGTTGAATTTTATAATTTTCACAGAGCATAAAAGGAGAAAAAGCACCCAAACGTTTGTAAAGCAATTTCTCCTGAGTACAGCTATACCCCACGTGGTCATAAATTGTTTTTCATTAGAAATTAATTAACCCTTTCAGGACTGATCCATTTTTCGTTTTTCCCTTCCCGCTTTCCAAGAGCCATAACGTTTTTTCTTTTTCCGTCAGTAGAGTGGTGTGAGGGCTTTTTTTTGTGGGAGGAGTTGTAGTTTCTAGTGACACCATTTAAAGTACCATTTAATGTACTGGGAAACTGAAAATAAAATTCTTTGCAGGCTGAAATTGGAAAAATCTAAAACACTATGATGCTGATATCTACAGTGTAAATGTTTTACAAAAATGTTTATTATTTGCAAAGTTATGAGCATTTTTCTAAATATGCTAATGTAACTATACTTGCCAAGTGGGAGGTTACTCTTTCTTTTCACTCTGGACGGTGTAATGTTTTCTTTATCAGCGTCATACAATTCTCCTCTTCCCATCCAAGCAACACAGCATGATCATATTAGTATACAGCTTCCATTCCCGACTGTGTTTTCAACTGGTGATACCTCCGGTTGTTTCACTGTTCTAGGTGGTCCACAGCTGGAGATATGGCTGTTTGCAGTGATCCCCCTTCCCTCCAACCTCAATCTCCCACACTGTGTGAAGCAACTTCATGCTGATAGGACAGCGTCAGAGGCTGTGAGGAAGCTCCACCTCAGGAGAATCGCTGCTGTTGACACCCACTTGTCAAGTATAGCCTCATTTGCATATTTAGAAAAAAGCTCATAACTTTTAAAATAATAAACGTTTTGGGACATCATTTTCACTAGCATTAGCAGTGTGACTGCGCCTATTAGGGCACATTCAGACGTGGACAGTCCGCAGTGGAATTCTGTAGCAGCCGTGTTTTACATTTCTTTCGATACATTTCTAGGAAACTTAGTTCAGACGTTGTGGAAAATAACTGTGCGCAATTTAGGCTGCGGTGCAGAATTTCCACTCCGCAGCATGCACATTATGTTGTGGAGAAAAAGCGGAATTTCACTGCGGATGACAGCATTTGCATTGCAAGGGCTGAAATCTTCAGCAAGTCTGCTGTGATATCCACAACGTCTGAATTACCTGTCAAACATGAAAATTTTGCTGCAAATTCGCAAAAAATCTGCAGCAACATTTTCAGCTGAAAAATTCCGCCACGTCTGAACATGGCCTTAGATTAGCTAGGAGATTGAGTATTACTAAACTAGTGACAGATCCTTTTTGAACACATCAATGACAACTGTTTCCAGCACTTGCTTTTCTGTACAACAATGAGTGCATATAGAGTTTGTACTAAGTTTTGTTTGAAAAAAACTCTATCTTATTGTACGCCAATTAGTAAAAGAATATTTCCACCTAAAATGTAAAAATGACCGTATATTAGTAAATCTGAAGCAGCCAAAGATTGGTGATTATGTTTGTTTTTTCCAAAAAGGACAACAGGAAGTGCAGCCATATTGGTTGTTATTTTTGAATTGGGTAATCAACTTTCATTTACCAAATTTTTAATGACCAACTTTGGGTCTTTCACACTGCCTTATTTTGGCCGTAACAACGTGCGCCGCCCAATGAGACAGCTCGTTCATCGACGCTCGTTTGCTCCTTTTACAACGAGCTATTTATAGGGACGAGTGCTCATTGCTACGATCGCTCATCCCCATACATTTCTATCATGTCGGCAGAACATCTCCCTGTTTACACGCTGCCGACAACGATAATATTTTAGGATATTTAACGGTACGATCAGCCGATGAACAAGCGTTTGGTCGTGCATCGGCGGATCGTTGCGCTGTTTACACAGGTCAATGATCGGGAACGAGCATTCTGCTCATATAGGACCATTTTTACATTTTGGGAAGAAATCCTCTCTAAACATTGGTATCATTATCTATGGAAGATAGTACAGCATAGTAGAAGACTGAAAGACATCAATGGACAACTTTAGAGTAGCAAGGAAGACACCGCCTGTTCCTTCTCTGCCTTGTCCTATATAACTGGTAATATTATTATTTTACAGAGCAAAAATCTTGCCATAGGGAACTAGTTATTTGTCCTTATCCGAGGCCACATGCACACGACCGTAGCCGTGTGCACAACCGTGATTTTCGGGTCGGCCGGCTGCGGACTGTCAGCCGCGAGCCGCCCGCAAATCACGGGCAATGCACATGGCCGCGGCTATTATTTTCAATGAGCCCGGACCGCAGAACATGGCCGTAATAAGACAGGTTCGTTCTTTCTGCGGTGCGGGCTCCCGGGCCATGCACGGACCGTAAAAACTACGGTTGTGTGCATGGCCCCATAGAAATGAATGGGGCCGCAATTCTCCCGTGGATTTTCGGGGGAATTGCAGCCGCAAAAACATGTTCGTGTGAATGGGGCCTTAATAGTCTGTGAGCAGGAAGTGAATAATGGACACCAACAGAAGTATTATATGATATCTCTTAAGTGTTATAAAAAAATAAACATAGAACTTAAAAGAAATACGAACAGGAAATGTTGCCATGAGACCAGTGCAACACAGTGGCCTCAGGATTTGGGCCTATAATCTCGAACATTGCTAACTCAGCCTAGAAGTAAGATATTAAAAGAAACAGGAACACTAATGGGACTTTTCTATATTAAAAGTCAAAATTACTTCTGGTAGGTCCACTTTAAGTAAAAATGGCTATAATATAAAAGCTACGTAATGCAATTTACCATAGAAGAACCAGATGTTCCCTACAGAATCTTCCAAAGCAGCATCTACAGACTCAGGGATCCCTTTCCAGTGTCTTGAAGCCAATGCTGGATATCCACTCTGTAGTTTCCCTCCTCTCAGGCGCCAGACATACCCAGATCTGAAGAAGAACAGCTCTCCACGGATTGTGGATACAGCATCAAAATCTGTTGTACAGGCATCTGGCTAAAAAAAAAAAAGGTGGATAAAATTAAATGTATGTCATGTCTATTTTTTTAAATTAAAATCAACAGGCTTGGTGTGTATTATATTAAATTGCACTTATATGTTAGCGATCTACTAACTTCAGTTCCCCAAGATACTTCTAGCATTGGAATAGTTCTCTTAATTTTTAAAGTAAATGTCCACCCTTGAACACCATTTTTTTTAATCTAAATAGATCCAAACTTTAAAAAAAAACATAAATTCTCTATATACAGTATATCAACAGGGGGGGGGGGGAAGTATTATGAGCATACTGTATTGAGTTCAATGTATAAACACTTTGCAGTCAGCTACTAAGCTCCCTCTAGTGGCAAATGCAGGGAGCAAGAATGTTATCATTTAACTTTCTGTCTATGCAAAGGATTTGGAGCTCTGTATAATAAAAATGTATCTTTGACCACTACAAAGATATATTAAAAAAAATGACCAGCACAGAAAGTTGACCTAAAAAAGACATGGCGTAAAAAGGTGGACGTTCACTTTAAGCCTATACATTTGCTTAGACAATGTAGCTAGGGAAATCAGAAACAGCAATGTGAACACAAGACTGTGATTAGCTATATATAATGTAGTGCTGATGATCCTTTTATTTTTTTTGCACAGATTAAATGTTCTTCCACTACTTCTCTCATTCTCCTTGATAGTAAGCGTTGTCCAGGTATTTTTTTTTCTCCTTTTCTCCACCACGAGCTTATATGTGACTGCACAAAAAGGCATACAAGCATGAAACTTAGGGGATACCCCTCTACTGCATAAACGTGCCCTAAATGGACATTTGAAATGGAGTTGTCAAGATCGCACAACCCCTTTTTCACTGTACAATAAAGGTTTTTACAATTTCCAGAAGCAGACAGCATTATTAAACTAACCTCAGAATAAGGGATCTCATTGCTTTCAGGCTCAGGCTGGCTTCTTTCTGGCTTTATGGTTGGAGCTGAAGTTGGAGGTTGTGGAGCCCCATACAGGTATTGGATTCCCTGTTTATCATCAGTGCTAAGGCTGAGTGGATAGCGAAAGGTATAGAATGGAGACATCAAAGACTTGGAGACTGTGGAATGTTGTAAGCCAAGCACATGGCCAAACTCATGAGCAGCTACTTGCAAAAGGTCTGTTCCTGTAATGGATGAAAGCCAATATATTAGTATAAATGATGGACATTGGTTGCAAAAACTTTTATAGTAAAGCGATAGATAGATAGATAGATAGATAGATAGATAGATAGATAGATAGATAGATAGATAGATAGATAGATAGATAGATAGATAGAGTGAAGGAAATAAGTATTTGATCCCTTGCTGATTTTGTAAGTTTGCCCACTGTCAAAGACATGAACAGTCTAGAATTTTTAGGTTAGGTTAATTTTACCAGTGAGAGATAGATTATATTTAAAAAAAAACAGAAAATCACATTGTCAAAATTATATATATTTATTTGCATTGTGCACAGAGAAATAAGTATTTGATCCCTTTGGCAAACAAGACTTAATACTTGGTGGCAAAACCCTTGTTGGCAAGCACAGCAGTCAGAAGTTTTTTGTAGTTGATGATGAGGTTTGCACACATGTTAGATGGAATTTTGGCCCACTCCTCTTTGCAGATCATCTGTAAATCATTAAGATTTTGAGGCTGTTGCTTGGCAAGTCGAATCTTCAGCTCCCTCCATAAGTTTTCGATGGGATTAAGGCCTGGAGACTGGCTAGGCCACTCCATGACCTTAATGTGCTTCTTTTTGAGCCACTCCTTTGTTGCCTTGGCTGTATGTTTCGGGTCATTGTCGTGCTGGAAGACCCAGCCACGAGCCATTTTTAATGTCCTGGTGGAGGGAAGGAGGTTGTCACTCAGGATTTGACGGTACATGGCTCCATCCATTCTCCCATTGATGCGGTGAAGTAGTCCTGTGCCCTTAGCAGAGAAACATCCCCAAAACATAATGTTTTAACCTCCATGCTTGACAGTGGGGACGGTGTTCTTTGGGTCATAGGCAGCATTTCTCTTCCTCCAAACACGGCGAGTTGAGTTAATGCCAAAGAGCTCAATTTTAGTCTCATCTGACCACAGCACCTTCTCCCAATCACTCTCAGAATCATCCAGATATTCATTTGCAAACTTCAGACGGGCCTGTACATGTGCCTTCTTGAGCAGGGGGACCTTGCGGGCACTGCAGGATTTTAATCCATTACGGCGTAATGTGTTACCAATGGTTTTCTTGGTGACTGTGGTCCCAGCTGCCTTGAGATCATTAACAAGTTCCCCCCGTGTAGTTTTCGGCTGAGCTCTCACCTTCCTCAGGATCAAGGATACCCCACGAGGTGAGATTTTGCATGGAGCCCCAGATCGATATCGATTGACAGTCATTTTGTATGTCTTCCATTTTCTTACTATTGCACAAACAGTTGTCTCCTTCTCACCCAGCGTCTTACTTATGGTTTTGCAGCCCATTCCAGCCTTGTGCAGGTCTATGATCTTGTCCCTGACATCCTTAGAAAGCTCTTTGGTCTTGCCCATGTTGTAGAGGTTAGAGTCAGACTGATTAATTGAGTCTGTGGACAGGAGTTTTTTATACAGGTGACCATTTAAGACAGCTGTCTTTAATGCAGGCACCAAGTTGATTTGGAGTGTGTAACTGGTCTGGAGGAGGCTGAACTCTTAATGGTTGGTAGGGGATCAAATACTTATTTCTCTGTGCACAATGCAAATAAATATATATAATTTTGACAATGTGATTTTCTGTTTTTTTTTAAATATAATATATCTCTAACTGGTAAAATTAACCTAGCCTAAAAATTCTAGACTGTTCATGTCTTTGACAGTGGGCAAACTTACAAAATCAGCAAGGGATCAAATACTTATTTCTTTCACTGTAGATAGATAGATAGATAGACACAGGCCAGTACCTACCTAAATTGTTCCCAATGGTCCAAGCTTCATCATAGTCAAAGTGTACATCACCTTCACGATGTGTTTTTGGAAAGAAAGCATGAGCGAGAATTCCCCCAGGACCATCAAATGGCAAGTTGTCTCCATGCCAGTAGCTGTAAAAGTATAACATTTTAATTGAATAAGTTACAGTTATGATCAGAGGATGTGTTTCCACTATTCACTGTATCTGGATCATCATAAGTAAAGGTAAACAAGTAGACATACATCATTTACAGTAAAATGCAAATAAACTGCAAGTATGGAGAATTATAATGCCCAGCATTGTTATAATAATGGGAATATAGTCATGTCAGGAGAGCAGAAAAGTCATCTTTAAAAGTAAAAACAAAGTTATATGCACTCAAATTCTCACCTACACCATTAATACCAAGGTCAAACTATGGGTAAGTGAGGCTACAAGCCGGCCATAAACATGCGATAGATTACGTCTTTCAGCCCAACCCCCATAAACACACAGGCTCAACCAAACATATTTCAACAGGGAGAGGGCTTATAAGCAGCTACCAGACATCACTGGCACCAATTGCACAGGTTACAGGCCACTGGCACCTGTCCGATGTTCTTGTTCTAAAGATGTGACATAATTTGACAATTCCCATATGTATCAGATTAGTTCATGAATTGTCAGGATCCTCAGAAGGAAACCTAAGGGTACGTGCACACGATATCGACAATTACGGCTGAAATTACGGAGCTGTTTTCAGGAGAAAACAGCTCCTGCATTTCAGACGTAATTGCTCGTACTCGCGATTTGCGAGGCGTCAATTACGGCCGTAATTTGGAGCAGTTCTTCATTGAAGTCAATGAAAAACGGTTCAAATTACGTCCCAAGAAGTGTCCTGCACTTCTTTGACGATGCTGTCATTTTACGCGCCATCTTTTGACAGCGACGCGTAAAATTACAGGTCGTCGGCAAACCCATTGAAATGAATGGGCAGATTTTTGCCGACGTATTTGAGCCGTGTTTTCAGGCATAATTCGAGGCGTAAAACGCCTCGTTTACGCCTGAAAATGGGTCGTGTGAACCCAGCCTAATGTGTATGGCCACCTTTTAAAGTTTGAGAGATAGGGGACATAAGGTTTTAGTAGTTTTTGTTGATAAATGATACAACTGATAAGTAGTCAGTCCTATCAATTGTACAGTACGTGTGGATGCACAGAGTATACATGGCAGTGCTGCAAGTCTGAAAAGAACTTGAGACACAATGTACTGTGTAAAACACTTGCAGTATGAGACTGGACAGTAATATTTATACATGGTTAGGCTGGAGGCTTTCATCCCAGGAGGAGATTCTGAGCATTTTGGCAGTCTACCAATTAGCGAATTGCTAGTGAAGTACCCCTGCCGGAATGTCTCTGGTTGGTAGAATTTTTTAACCATGAGAATGGGAAGATAAGTTTACTGTAGGGAAAAGAAGCTTATTTTCAGAGGCAGTTACTGTAATCCATTCATTCATTCACGCTGAGGATCTATAACTATTATTTTTCAGAATTTTATATATTAATAATAAATTCACAGACACAAGGGCAAAGAAAAGTGGAGGAATTGACTAACCGTCCCCAATGCCCGTGCTGGACTGCACATGACCTACTTCTCTCCTCTACTCCTATTTCTCTCTCATGCCACTTACCGTGTGAAATCAATATTAATGTCAGCGCGTCCTTCATGTACCTCAGTGAATGTTAGAGGTGTCACCTCACTCCACACTCTAAGTGCTTCAGCAAGAGTCCTTCTCACCTTTACCTTGCTGAGCTGCCATGGAAAGCGGATAAATCTAGAACACAATGAGAACAATGTTAGAAAGTGTTAGCGTCGATCAATTCATAGGACACTAATATCAACATTGAGATTTACCTACATGAAGTGTTAGGCCATGTTCACACGCGACGGAAAGTTCCGCTGTGGAACAGGCCAGTAAATCTGTGATTTATCTGTGATAAAACCAGCATGTGTAACATGCAGATTTTGCGGCAGATTTAGCCATAAATATCACCTTTCGCAATGCGAAATTCGCCGCAAATTCTAAAAGATCCGTGGCACAATAGAGAATGCTGAGGGCAACTTCACATTTTATTTTCAAGCACGTTTCCAGTGAATTGACTACCTGGTGACTTGCTGACCTGTGTCACGAGCTGCACTAAAGTGGAGATTTTGTTTTTGTGATATATACATTTTTGGTACTGTAACTTTAATCCCCAATCTCGGCCATTGCAGCATGTAAATTACAGCCGGCACCCGCAGCAGATTGCGTGGGCACAATTACTGTGCCCGTGCCATCCACTGGGCATACCATTGTGTCCTATTGAGGTTAATAGGATTTTTCAAAGGACCTCTAAGAAATGAAAGCTGAAATCTGACTGGTTGGCTCCCTTTTTCCCTTGCATTCATTTTACTAAATCTCTTTCAATATATCAAGCAAGAATCCAGGCTGCTTAGCTCATGGAGGATGAGAAACAAAATACCCAATTAACCATACCTGCCAACAGTTCCTCGAACCAGACTTCAAAACGGGTAGGGTTTATGCAAATGTACATAATGTAGTTTTGGGGCATTCCCGGGTGTAAAGGGAGAAGGGCTTAAAATGCCCTGCAATTTGGGGTTTAAAGATTGAGAGGTATATATTAACTGACAGCAAACAGATCCCGAACATGGTGTGGAACTGAAACACAAAGGACCTCATGTATGAAATCTAGTACAGGCAAGAACTGGACGTGTATCTGATAGCACCATAGAAACCAATCAGATTTCAGGTTTTATATTTTTAAAGTAGTTTTGAAAATGAAAGCAGTGATCAGATTGGTTGTTATTGCCAAAACCTCCAGTTTTGGTCTGCACTAATTTTATACATAAATATTTTAGAATGCTTTAGAACTTTTCATTATAGGATGATTAGGCTTAATTTACATAAAATCGGATATTACGGGAACTCTATGTGCCATAAATCATTCAGTCTTTCTTTTCCCCTCCTAATTAATCTTTATCTCGTGGATGATAGGGTGCTGCACAAACCTTACCCTGCCCATTTTCCACTTCTTCCATTCACCCCAATTTTCGCCATAGGCTTGAACCAATGAATGATGACTTTTGTCACTGCCACTACTGCTACTACCATTACTAATTCTTGTCAACATATACACTAGTCATTATATCATTTAGTGATCTTACTTGTATGTAAGATCTGTCTTGTCCCAACGACCTCCAGAGAGCACGAACCGCTTATGTCTATTGCGACCATTTGAAGAGTCTGCAGGGACAGGGATATCAGGTACTCCACAACGAGGAGGGTTCCAAGAATTATGAGGTCTGAGAATTCCCTTTGTATGAGGTTGTTGCGTCCATAACCGTGACTTCAAGGAGGGATTATCCAGCTCCTGTAGATAAAAGAGGTTGAGTTCTTCCTTTCAAGGAGACATTATAATAATTTGTCCACTTTGTTGCCTGATTTTGGACATTGAATTAATGAGCTCCATCTTCTACCACCTCCTATTTACAAAGAAAGGAGAAAGGTTGTACTTGAAGTCCATGGGTGTATTATAGAACTCATACATCATTAGGGATATATGGACAGGGCAACAGATGAATCTTCTTAAACATTCTTTTTGAGAGTCAAAAAATTCTATTTGATTGAATTGTCCAGAGAAATTGTTACTGCTACAAATTTTCATGTCCATTAATTCTACACAGGGTGCCAGTGCTCTTTACAGTGTACCCAAAGCTTGTGGAAACATGGAAAAATTCCATATAGGAGGAGAAAATGTGCCTTTTTTTTTTGAATGCTTGGCTAAAAATAGTACTGAGGGCTGTAAAATATAGTCAGTAGAAAACACCAACAAGCATAAGCTTTAGGCCACATGCACATTGACATATTACGGATCCATGTTGTGTCGATCTGTAAGGTGTCGTCCTATGTGGCCAACATTTTTGGCTTGGCTCCTTGCCATAATATGTAGGTATTCTGCCCTAGAAAGAATTCTCACAGAAGCATTATACGGTTGCCTATGGGTGCAGAATACAGACCTGTTGGGACTCACCACTTGCTTAACCTTCCAAGGCTCATGTACCTGGCTGTATGTACACCTCTATGCTAAGCCTTATCTGCCGCTGGAGCAGGGGTAGGCAACCTTTTTTGTATGGTGTGGAAATAAAAAAAAAAATCAAAGATGAATTACTCAGTGTGCCATGCAAAAACGAAAGTCATATAACACAAACTGTTGCTATGTATGTGATATAAATAAATTAATTAAACTTACATTTCAGTGTGAGCCTTGTCCCTGACTTTCTTTGCAGCGATGATCCATCTGTGGTGAATACGAGGTGACTTTGAGCTGAACACAGGACTTACAGTGATCTGCAGTAAGCCTGCTACATGAGGGGCTGAGGATGGAATTCATGTGTGAGAATATGTGCTCACACCGATACTTACAAGAGAGAGCAGCTACTAAACACCAGCTTGTGGGGGCTGCTCACAGGGGAGGAGCGGCTACTAAACACCAGCTTGTGGGGGGCTGCTCACAGGAGAGAGGGGTTACTAAACACCAACTTGTGGGAGGGTGCTCACAGGGGAGGAGCGGCTACTAAACACCAACTTGTGGGCAGGTGCTCACAGGGGAGGAGCAGCTACTAAACACCAGCTTGTGGGGCGCTGCTCACAGGAGAGAGGGGTTACTAAACACCAACTTGTGGGCAGGTGCTCACAGGGGAGGAGCGGCTACTAAACACCAACTTGTGGGCAGGTGCTCACAGGGGAGGAGCGGCTACTAAACACCAACTTGTGGGCGGGTGCTCACAGGAGAGAGCGGTTACTAAACACCAGCTTGTGGGGGCTGCTCACAGGGGAGGAGCAGCTACTAAACACTAGCTTGTGGGGGGATGCTCACAGGAGAGAGGGGTTACTAAACACCAACTTGTGGGCGGGTGCTCACAGGGGAGGAGTGGCTACTAAACACCAGCTTGTGGGCAGGTGCTCACAGGGGAGGAGCGGCTACTAAACACCAGCTTGTGGGGGGATGCTCACAGGAGAGAGCGGTTACTAAACACCAGCTTGTGGGGGGCTGCTCACAGGAGAGGAGAGGCAACTAAACACCAGCTTGTGGGGGGCTGCTCACTCACAGGAGAGAGCGGTTACTAAACACCAGCTTGTGGAGGCTGCTCACAGGAGAGGAGCGGCTACTAAACACCAGCTTGTAATGAGGTTCTCACAGGAGAGAGCGACTACTAAACATCTGTTTGTAGGGGGGTGCTCACAGGAGAGAGCGGCTACTAAACATCAGTTTGTAGGGCGGTGCTCACAGGAGAGAGCGGCTACTAAACACCAAATTGTTGGGGGCTGCTCACAGGAGAGTATGGCTACTAAACACCAACTTGTGTTTGGGGGGGGGGTGCTCACAGGAGAGAGCGGCTACTTTACACCAACCTGTGGGTGGGTGCTCACAGGAGAGGAGTTGCTACTAAACAACAGCCTGTGGGGGCTGCTCACAGGAGAGGGGCGGCTACTAAACACCAGCTTGTGGGGGACTGCTCACAGGGGAGAGTGGCTACTGAACACCAGCTTGTAGGGGGGTGCTCACAGGAGAGAGCGGCTACTATACATCAGCTTGTAGGGGGCTGCTCACAGGAGAGGAGGGGCTACTAAACACCAGCTTGTGGGGGCCTGCTCACAGGAGAGAGTGTCTACTAAACACCAGCTTGTAGGGGGATGCTCACAGGAGAGAGCGGCTACTAAACACCAGCTTGTAGGGGGCTGCTCACAGGAGAGAGCGGCTACTAAACACCAGCTTGTGGGGGGGGGGCTGCTTACAGGAGAGGAGCGGCTACTAAACCAGCTTGTGGTGGGCTGCTCTCAGGAGAGAGTGGCTATTAATCACCAACTTTTAGGGGGGTGCTCACAGGAGAGAGCAGCTACTAAACAACAGCTTGAAAGGGGGTGCTCACAGGGGAGATCGGCTACTAAACACCAGCTTCTGGGGGGCTGCTCACAGGAGAGAGTGGCTACTAAACAGCCAGCTTGTAAGGGGCTGCCCACAGGAGAGAGCAGCTACTAAACACCAGCTTGTAAGGGGGATCTCACAGGAGAGAGCGGCTACTGACCATCAGCTTGTAGGGGGGTGCTCACAGGAGAGAGCGGCTACTAAACACCAGCTTGTAGGGGGCTGCTCACAGAAGAGGAGGGGCTACTAAACACCAGCTTGTGGGGGCCTGCTCACAGGAGAGAGTGTCTACTAAACACCAGCTTGTAGGGGGCTGCTCACAGGAGAGAGCGGCTACTAAACACCAGCTTGTAGGGGGCTGCTCTCAGGAGAGAGTGGCTACTAATCACCAGCTTTTAGGGGGGTGCTCACAGGAGAGAGCAGCTACTAAACAACAGCTTGAAAGGGGGTGCTCACAGGGGAGATCGGCTACTAAACACCAGCTTCTGGGGGCTGCTCACAGGAGAGAGCGGCTACTAAACAGCCAGCTTGTAAGGGACTGCCCACAGGAGAGAGCGGCTACTAAACACAAGCTTGTAAGGGGGATCTCACAGGAGACAGCGGCTACTGAACATCAGCTTGTAGGGGGGTGCTCACAGGAAAGAGCGGCTACTAAACACCAGCTTGTGGGGGGATGCTTACAGAAGAGAGTGGCTACTAAACACCAACTTGTGTGTGTGGGGGGGGGGGGGTGCTCACAGGAGAGAGTGGCTACTTTACACCAACCTGTGGATGGGTGCTCACCGGAGTGGAGTGGCTACTAAACACCAGCCTGTGGGGGCTGCTCACAGGAGAGGAGCGGCTACTAAACACCAGATTGTAAGGGGGATCTCACAGGAGAGAGTGGCTACTGAACATCAGCTTGTAGGGGGGTGCTCACAGGAAAGTGTGGCTACTAAACACCAGCTTGTGGGGGGATGCTCACAGAAGAGAGTGGGGGGGGGGGGGTGCTCACAGGAGAGAGTGGCTACTTTACACCAACCTGTGGGTGGGTGCTCACAGGAGAGGAGTAGCTACTAAACACCAGTCTGTGGGGGGATGCTCACAGAAGAGAGTGGCTACTAATCACCAGCTTTTAGGGGGGTGCTCACAGGAGAGAGCAGCTACTAAATACCAGCTTGTAAGGAGGTGCTCACAGGGGAGATCGGATACTAAACACCAGCTTGTGGGGGGCTGCTCACAAGAGAGAGCGACTACTAAACACCAGCATGTAGTGGGGTGCCCACAGGAGAGAGCGGCTACTAAACACCAGTTTGTGGGGGGTTGCTCACAGGAGAGAGCGCCTATTAAAAGGGAAGGGGGAATGGCTGCACAGAGGAGATTTTCGGGGGGCTGACAAAAAGCTACTCAGAAACTGCGTTGTTCACTATGTGCTGTCTTATACTGACAGATTTACGTTACTGAAGTGTTTAGACCATGAATAGACATTCCTTCCAGCCAGGACGGGATGTCTATTCACAATCCCGACACTTCGTTAACGTTTCTGTGGTACTTACAGCAGAGCAAGCGTCATCTCGCGAGATCACGCTGTAAATGACAGGTTACAGCGAGATTACGCTTTGCTCTGCTGTAAGTACCAAACAAACGTAAACGAATATATGGGGTCTATATAATATATGGGGACTATATAATATATATAATTTATGGGGCCTATATAATATATGGGGACAAAATGGGGACTATATAATATATATAATTTATGGGGACTTTCTAATATATAGGGCCCTCAAAGCCACTTCAAAACTGAACTGCTCCCTGAAAAAATAGCCTTTTGAAATTTTCTTGAAAATGTGAGAAATTGCTGCGAAAGTTCTAAGCCTTGTGACGTCGTAGAAAAATAAAGATGCAAAAAACGATGCAAACATAAAGTAGACATATGGGAAATGTAAACTAGTAACTATTTTGTGTGGTATTACTATCTGTTTTAAAAGCAGATACATTTAAATTTATAAAAATGCTAATTTTTGCACATTTTCTCAACATTTTGGTGTATTTCACAAATAAATATTGAATTTATCTACCAAAGTTTTTCAATAATATAAAGTACAATGTGTCATGAGAAAACAATCTCAGAATCACTTGGACAGTTAAGAGCATTCCCAAGTTATTACCACATAAAGTGACATGTCAGATTTGAAAAAATCGGCTTAGTCCTCAAGGCCAAAACAGGCTCAGTCCTGAAGGGGTTAAAATCCACCTCAGACCAGTCAGATACATTGTCTAAAGACTGCCTGGAAAAAGAGATATATTGTAATAATAATTGTATCTGTGCCAGAAAATAAATTCATGAAGGTTTGTATTTTTATAGTAATCTTATACCTCATGAAAATACATTGACCTGTAATAACCTATAATGCTTTAAACTGCACCCCTAGTATATCCTCCTCTTAGAAAAAAAAAAAAAAGGCGTGTATTGTAAATATCTGAATATTTTAATCCTTCCTAAACATAATATTTAGAGATGCTATTTGAAATACTTACAATCTAAAAAGAGACAGTCGGCTTAAAGTACCAGAGCAGCGGCTAGATATCTACAAAAGAGGGTATTAAGAATAAACCTTGGGGTAGCTTATTATAAAGCTGAAGTTTGTGTCTTCTTACAGCATAGTCATATCTATACCAAATTCTTTTGTAATGACTGAAATGTCAGCGATGGTCATATATAAACAGAAGAATGGTCCAATGTGTTTTGTTATTGCAGATGTAACATGCAAGTCAATCAAATTTTTAGAAATCTTCAGATTTTTTTTATTTGAAAAACACACAATGTGTAGGGTTTGTTGCGTTTTTTCCCCCACCCCTTATTGCCATTTCATAAAGTAGCAATTCTGGGAGCATGTTACATGTATGTAAGGGGGATATGACGTATATCAATTTTATATGTTCCCTGTGTTCCTGCTGTCTGTGGAGATGGGATTTGTGTGCCCCTAGTCTATCAATGCCGGACTGTAAAATTAGTGCTGCGGTGTGGGCGGACTGAAAGAGAAGGAGTTATGGGGAGACAGTCTCTGGAGCGAGTGGCAGTTGGTATGGTGTTATTTTTCCACCCGTTCTTATCCTGCAGACTAAGGCAAATATTACAGGGGCCGCTTTTAATACAGATATCGACACGAGACTGCTTCAACATTTGGTTTATTTGACAACTAAGGCTGCGTTCACATCTGCGTCAGGGCTCCGTTCCGAAGTATTCAGTTTCCATCACTGTTGATTTCAATGGTAACGGATCTGGTGCCAATGGTTTCCGTTTGTCTCAGCTGTGCAAGGGTTCCTTTGTTTTAACAGAATCAATAGCGTAGTTGACTACGGTATTCATCCCGTGAAAATGACGGAAAGCTCAGACGGAATGTTGGAAGGAACCCTGACGCAGATGTGAACGTAGCCTTATAAACACTTTCAAGCACTTGAACTGAAGTTGTATACAACTGAGGTTAGGAAAGTCAATCTACTGGGAGTCCCACCTCAATCTATGTACAATGTTGGAGCACATCACTCTTGCTCTCCTTCCGTTTGTGCTTCTGTGGGTCACTCTGGGGCCACCCACTATCTTGGCAGAATATGGTGCGATGGCTCCTTGCGATGGCTAGCCACTACCTTTTGCCCAGATCCCCTCAGTTGTTACTAGTCACAAGACAGATGTCCTCCCTGTTGGTGGGGCTTACAAATAGGGCATGTCTCCTATGCAGCTGCAGCACAATCTGTCTCTATATCTTGTTGTCACGGACTCAGGGATTCCCACACACTAAAGGGAGCCAGAAATCAATGGTGCTGCCAGGGAAAAGCCAATTTCACTCAAGAATTCCTCCCTCACTGTGTTACCAGGAGCTCCTTTTCACTCAAAATGGCACCTCACCAACTGCCAATGGTTTCAGAGACCGCCTACCTAGAACTCCTTTTCAGTCTGCCCACACTACACCACTAATTTTATAGGGACACGCCGACCAAAACTAAACTTTCCCATGTGTACCATTATGGTATTCCATGTGTCAGTCTCTCAGCTGTAGTTTTTCTTGCTGCTTCTATCTCTATATATCAGACGGGGATGGTTGCTTAGCAGCAGTGTGAATCAGGCTCGGTGACACGCTTTCTCTACTTGATTCTATGGAGATCTATGTGTCACCGATCACAGGCTTCAGCAGTTCCTGTACCACACTAGTTTTGCACAGGGTGGGGGGCAGAAACTTCTATCATCAGCTACCACTGGTACTTAAACAGATTCCTGTCACACAGGTATAATGTAAAGAATATAGTGTAGCCTCCCTGTCTCTATACTTATGGTTTCTCAGCTTATTTAGGAGAATATAGTGAGAATGATAATCAGTGTCACCCAGCGTGCAGAAATGGTATGGTCTTTAGCTAGTCATGTGATGGTGTGCTGAAGCATCATGATAGCAAAGCAAAGAGGAAGAGAAAGCTGGCAAAATCTAAGAATCATGGCAGCAGTTTAATAAGTACAATATACATAAAAGAAGTG
Source organism: Rhinoderma darwinii (assembly GCF_050947455.1). Classification (NCBI taxonomy): domain Eukaryota; kingdom Metazoa; phylum Chordata; class Amphibia; order Anura; family Rhinodermatidae; genus Rhinoderma; species Rhinoderma darwinii. Next base: position 450,929,620 of record NC_134687.1, read on the forward strand.
CAGAGGGTGGTATACAGTCAGGTTGGTGAATGCAGACATGGAAAGTTGTGTTTCCACTGGAGGTCTTCTTTAAACACAGAAAGGACACACATGCAGGACACACACAGACACTCATTAACAGGGGAAACATATGGGGCCACACAAATCACATCACCACGTAGTTGGCAGGATAAGACACCGGCACCTCACCAACTGCTCCAGAGACGGCCTCTCTATAACTCCTCTCCTTTCAGCCCACCCACACCACAGCACTAATGTTAAAGGTGAGGTTGTGGAAGAGTTTCATGCCACAGGTCCACCATGGCAAGACTGAGCACAGCAACAAGACACAAGGTAGTTATACTGCATTAGCAAGGTCTATACCAGGCAAAGATTTTAAAGCAGACTGGGGTTTCAAGATGTGCTGTTCAAGCGCTTTTAAAAAGGCACAAAGAAATGAACAACGTTGAGGACCATAGACGCAGTGGTTGGTCAAGGAAACTAAGTGCAGCAGATAAAAGACACATCATGCTTACTTCCCTTCAAATTCAGAAGATCTCTAGCAGTGCTATCAGCTCAGAACTGGCAAAAACCTTTGAAATCCTTCAAATACTGTGTGTAAGTGTACCTAGAAGAATTGATGCGATTTTGAAGGCAAAGGGTGGTCACACCAAATATTGATTTAAATGTCTCTTCTGTATATTTGCATTGTATTTTGTTAATTAATTTTAAAAAACTATTAACTCTTCTATTTTTGAAAGCATTCTTACTTTGCAGCATTTTTTCACAACTGCCTAAAGCTTTTGCAAAGTACTGTATATGTTGGAGCTCAGTTTTTCTGATACAAAAGGTCAAATCTCCTGAAACAGGGCTAAATGATAAAACACCTGGCCACCTGTAGCGGTTAGTCGAGTTTACTGTATACTGTATATATAAAATTGCAAACTGAATAAAAGCTGTCAATTTTTTTGCAGTGACTGATGGCTGCCGTTTATATGCACGTTTACCTAGGGGCTATCAGTCACTGGTGAGAGGGGTGGGGGGATGCGGGGACAGTGATCCCCACATGAATATAGTGGACTCATAACTATGTGTCCACTGTATCCTTTGTTAGGCTCTATTAGCCTAACTGCGCAATATCTTTTGTGCCATTTGGACTAATAGTATAGCGAACCTGTCCCTGTAATATGCTGCCCTTCAAGAGGTCAGCTGTAAGGCAAAAAGTACTTAGCTATGTGATATGTATACAGAAGCAGTTATGTTTAGTTGTGCATGTCAGTACCTGTGTAGTCCGTCTAAAGACAAGATTAATGACAAGAATACCCATGAGAATCACCTTTAGGCTTCCTTATTGTAAGTCAAATACAGTGTTGATGCAGAATCCCTAATGTACAATGCACAGCAATCTCCCCTATTACTTTAAAGTTGGCCACACATCATATAGCTGTCAACTTAAGACTCCTTCGACCGACAATTATCTCCCCCAACTCCTTTAAAATTATTCAATAATGGAGAGACAGTCTCCCAGCAGAACATAGGATTGCGCATGTTGAAATTTTACATGCCTAATGCTAATTTCTTTTGAGATCTTCTGTTAGGTAAAATTTGCAAGGCCACTATACACATCAGGTGGGCCACCAAAACATGGCAGGATCTGCTGACATTAATGTGTATGGGCAGCTTAAGTCTGAAACAGAAATGCATGCCTATTATCCAGCATGCCATATAATTATCAATTAATTTTGGTTAAAGGTTATGTGTATTTTTGTTACCGTTTTTTGTATTGCTCTAACATAATTGAAATAAAATAAATAAAACTCTTGACAAAAATGTCACTGTTTTGTCTCCATAGTTATAGACTATTAAGAAACCCTGTATAGTTGGATTCTGTGGTCATGTGTTAAACTATTCCATCTTGCTAACCTACAGACAGTGGAAGGGAGTAAGGCCTCATGCACACTTCAGTTTTTTCCTTCAGAGTGCTATCAGTTTTTGTCACTGATAGCACCCTGACCCATTCATTTCAATGGGGCCATGCACACTTCAGTTTTTTTGACGGTCCGTTGCTCCTTTCCGATCCAAAGTAGAGCATGTCCTACTTTGGTCCAGGATTCCGTGACCGTGAGGCCCATGCAAGTCAATGGGGCCGTCAAAAAAACTGAAGGCACACGGAAGGCATCCGTGTGCCGTCCGTGTGTGACGGAGCCGTTGCCTAGCAACCGCCGGGCGGGCAGAAAAACATTAGAAAAATATTACACTAATCGGCAGCCGCTTGTCTCTATCAATAACTGATAGAGAAAAAAGGCTGCTGATTAAAAATAAAATAAAAAGCATTTCATACGTACCCGGACGTTGTCTTGGTGACGAGTCCCTCTTCTTCCTCTAGTCCGACCTTCTTTTGTGACGCGGCAGCCTGTGATTGGCCGCAGCGGCCGCGGCAGCCTGTGATTGGCCGCAGCGGCGACATGGATTGAACGTCATCGCTGGAGACCGGACAGGAGGAATGTAAGTATGAACTTATTTTTTTAAAAAAAATGTTATTACATTAAAATTTTATTTTCTGCGCGCCGAGCATGGTACTGTCACCCTGGACAGTACCATGCTCGGCGCACGGAAACGGAAACACGGAGTGCACATGGGAGTGCACACGGAAACCACACGGCCGCTAAAACGGGTTCACGGAACCGTCAAAAGCGGTCGTGAAAACGGTGACGTAAGTGTGCACGAGGCCTAACACATAACTGCAGGATCAGACTACACATAGTTTGTTTGCAGTCTGTAACTATGGAGACACATACATCTGCATAGGAGCTGTATAACCAAGAATGTGGTTAATATTCAGCTACTGCAATCACTTGAACTATGAATGCTGGTATAACAGAACCTTTTGCCACATATACTGTTTATAAACATGAGCTTTTTACGGGTAGTTCCTAATGAATCAAAGAGGGTTGCACTCTCAACAGATTTTATTTGAACAAGTGGCACGACAACTAGAGTAGTCCTCAAACCGGGTTTGGGGATTTAAGCTCCCAGGTGCAGCTATGGGTCACAATGTCCACTTCTCTTTAGGGCAGCAACTATTACTCTCTCTCTCTCTCTCTCTGCCCACTGCTGTCGTGCAGGTCTGGGTTTCTCACTTGGCTGCCGACTAATATTGGGAGTTATTTCCAGGCCTATTATTCACCTTCAGCAGGTACTGCTGCTCACGCAAGCGGGTAATGCCGCTCATCTTTTTTGGAGCACATTTCACTCCACTTGGACGCTTCACTCCTTCCTTTTTCTCAGGATACAGTCTCAGGCACTACTACTACTGACACCTGCAGCCAAGCTTTTCTACACTTTTACGCGGACATGGTCTACGCAGCACACCGGGGCCTTCCGCCTTCTTCTCACTTAAAGAGGCTCTGTCACCAGATTTTGCAACCCCTATCTGCTATTGCAGCAGATCGGCACTGCAATGTAGATAAGAGTAATGTTTTTATTTTAAAAAAACGAGCATTTTTGGCCAAGTTATGACCATTTTCGTATTTATGCAAATGAGGCTTGCAAAAGTACAACTGGGCGTGTTGAAAAGTAAAAGTACAACTGGGCGTGTATTATGTGCGTACATCGGGGCGTGTTTACTACTTTTACTAGCTGGGCGTTGTGTATAGAAGTGTCATCCACTTCTCTTCACAACGCCCAGCTTCTGGCAGTGCAGCACTGTGACGTCACTCACAGGTCCTGCATCGTGTCGGCACCAGAGGCTACACTTGATTCTGCAGCAGCATCAGCATTTGCAGGTAAGTAGCTACATCGACTTACCTGCAAACGCCGATGCTGCTGCAGAATCATCTGTAGCCTCTGGTGCCGACACGATGCAGGACCTGTGAGTGACGTCACAGTGCTGCACTGCCAGAAGCTGGGCGTTGTGAAGAGAAGTGGATGATACTTCTCATCAGAGCGCCCAGCTAGTAAAAGTAGTAAACACGCCCCGATGTACGCACATAATACACGCCCAGTTGTACTTTTACTTTTCAACACGCCCAGTTGTACTTTTGCAAGCCTCATTTGCATAAATACGAAAATGGTCATAACTTGGCCAAAAATGCTCGTTTTTTAAAAATAAAAACGTTACTGTAATCTACATTGCAGCGCCTATCTGCTGCAATAGCAGATAGGGGCTGCAAAATCTGGTGACAGAGCCTCTTTAAAGGCTATGTAAACCTTTGAACACTTTTTTTTTTTAAAGAAAAAAAACAATGTATCATGGTGTTTTAGGCAACTTTTTAACTGATTTTTATGAGAAATTACTTTTTCTTTTTGAGATATAGCTTCTAAGTATCCTTGATACATAGAAGCTGTATCTTGCGCTCCCACCGGAATTCGTCAGGTCAGCGGGACTGACGGCTATCTTGTGATAAATAATAGGTGGATCCCGCCCCTAATATCCCCTGACGCTACCTACCCTCCCCTTGACATACAACCATTCCTGCGTTCTCACACAGCTCCCCACTGTACATCACCTCCTTCTCCTTCTCTGCACACCCGGCTTCTCAGTCATGGTAACCGAATGTTCAGCCGGCATGGGAGCTAATGCTCCCTTGTACCATGCAGACACTGCTGATGTCTCCTGTCACATCATGGAGCATGGTGGCACGGGGCACAGAAGGAAGAGGGCAGATGGACAAAGAAGGGAAGACACACAGGATAGGTACACGTCACGCTGTGTGTCTGAAGTGAAAGTAGCTGGCTGGGAACGATGAGGTCACCCACAGGTCCTTCAACCTTGGCGTTGGAAGAGAGAAGACACCACAGCTCCAGGCGTACAGTTGAATCTGCAGCAGCATCACCGTGTCAGGTAAGCATAGCAAACTCCCTAGAGACGAGCATATTACCTTCTCGGACGGCTGCAGCCCATGTATCTTCTCTGTCCGACGCCAAGGTTGAAGGACCTGTGGGTGACGTCACGCTGTGTGTCTGCAGTGAAAGAAGCTGGGTGGGAACGATGAGAAGTGTATGACGCTGATTTGTCAGCATCATACACTTCTATACTCAACGCCCAGTTGGTAAAAACACAATACACGCCCAGTTGGTAAAACGAGAAAACGTGCCCAGTTGTCCATTGAAAAGCTCATTTGCATAAATATAAAATTGCTCATAACTTGGGCAAAAATGATAGTTTTTAAAAAAAAACAACAACTTTGCTGTTATCTACATTGCAGCGCCGATCACCTTCAATAGGAGATATGGATTTGATAATCTGGTGACAGAGCCTCTTTAAAGGAGCCGTACCATTCCCTTACAAGCTGTTGCTCTTTTATTAAAAAATCACTCTCTGCCTCTACATCAATCCCAAAGCACCTTCAAACTTACTACACAATTAAATGGCATTGATCTTTTCCCAGACAATAAAACCCAGCAGCGACCTTAAATACTGTTGGGGAACATAGACTGTAGTCATTCAATGCCCAGATAGAAATTGAAGATTTGCCTGTGTAACATGAGAAGCTTTACACTTAAGTTGCACTGTTACTAGTTTTGATTCTTCACCGGAAGGCAAACACATTTCTGTATGGATATTGCCATTTGTGAATGAATGGTTTTGTCACGCCTGATTTCTCATCCTATTCTCTGGAGTTTACAGCTTGACAATGGTAAACAGTCTGTGTTTGTACTATTTGACCTGGAGGTTTTAATTTTGCCTCAGGATTCAGACCATTAAACACTCTAAGCTCTTGACTAACTTCTCCCTCCTTCTGTGACATCAACACTTAGTGTCTGAAGATATCAGTGACTCAAATTCAAAGTCACCTGGAGACAGATATGGGCTAATTAACCTTCCATCTACAAAAGCGAGACAGGATGAATAACAGACTGCCCCAGAGTTCTTCAGGGCTCCGCGTCTCTTGGTCACATAAATCAGTGTGCGCAACATAGATCACAGTATCCTTCAATCCAGCAAAATGATTAACTGTCTCTCTCTATTCCCCAGCCAAACCAAGCATGCTTATTGCCTTAGGTTAGGGTGGACAAAACGGCTTCCATCACCAGGGGTCTGCTTATCTACAGAGGACTGGGCAATGGTCCTCTTACCTGGCCCGAGATGGGTCGTGTTAATGAGCAACGATCAACGAGACAGGATTATTATCAGTAATGTATGGGTACGAGCATTTCCATCATGTGGGCAGCACATCTCCCTGTTTACACAGGGAGATGTGCTGCCGACAATGATAATATTTAATGATGGGTTTGCTCGTTCATCGGCTGATCATTGCCCTGTTTACACAGGGCACTGATCAGAAACGAGCACTCATATGAACGCTCTTTTGCCCGATAATTGGCCACGTAAAGGGCTTTTAAGGGTCCTTTTATACCGGCTCATTGATCGGCACTCGTTTGCTCCTTTCACAAGGAGCTATAATTAGGGTCGAGCGATCGTTCCTACGATCACTCGTCCCCATGCATTTCCATTTTGTCGGCAGCACATCTCCCAGTTTACACAGGTAGAAGTGCTGCCGACAACGATAATAATTTGTGCTGATACAAATCAGCCAATGAACGAGCATTTGCTCGTTCATCGTCTGATTGTTGCCCTGATTACACAGGGCAATGACCGGGAAGGAGCATTGATATGAACGCTCTTTGCCCGATCATTGGCCCGTGTAAAAGGGCCTTAAGTGTCCAATTTTTTATTCTCCCAAATGCAGACACTTTGGGGAACAGTTGGGCTGTCCCCACACACAGCAGATTGTCACTGTATACCGTCTTCAATTGTCTGACGTACATGGCCTGCCTTAGATTAAATAGGATTCTATCCAGTGTGATATAAAATATCATTATACATAGGAATGTTAGGCTGGGCTACTGGGTTTAAATCAAACCAAGAGCAACATCTTCACAAAGTTTGTATATTCTTTGTAAATGCATTGCTATATATTAGGTTTCAACCCAGCCTACCAGTATATCAGAAGATGCTACAGTGGGCCAGTCTCCAATATAATAATAAAGGTGGCCGTACACATTAGATTATTGTCAGTCAAACCTGACAACCATATAACGTGTATTGGGGCTTTCCAACTGCAGATGTTGGTTGAGAGAAGAATCGGGCAGTTGGATTTCAACATAGTCTTCAGGGGAGATTTCCCTTTGGTTTTCAGGGGAGATAAGCCACCACCACATGTGTATAGCAGCGAATTCCTTCCCTCTCCCCATTTAGAATACATGAGGGGGGTCAGGAGGAAATGCTGTCGGCTGAACAAGCGTTCGACCGTCATATATCTAATGTGTATGGCCAGCCTAGGTCTCAGCCACTAGGCTGCCATCTTATTGATGATATGACCTTTAAGTGCAATGAGAACCGCAGAGATTACAATGCAATTAATTCTCCCTAAATTCAGCCATACTATTTGGTCTGCTGCTTAAGCAAAGCAGGCATGGCAGGCTGGTGACAACACAGTATCTTCGTGATTCTGTGGCAATCCTGTATTGCCAGTCAAATTCAGCTGCTGCAGCATATTTCTGGGCATTAGCAACACCCCTGGTACTGGCTGCCAGGGATAGGTACTTGGTGCTGGATCATGGATTACCCAAATTTATGTCAGATTATAAATTAGATTATAACAATAATCGACAGCTCTACAGAATAGTTATCTAAACTTCTTAATAATTTTATTGACAATTGTAGGATATATAAATGGTTTCAAATAAATGATTACATATAAATGTCAAGAGTATCATTACGGCAGGTTCTATCAGCCAAACTATGTGCAGATCTATGGCCAGCTGCAGTGAAAGCAGGAGTTATCTGAAAAGACTATGTAAGTGGTACGGATATTTAGGAAACACTTAAACAGTTACTGCTGTATTTTGGAGCGATTTCCAGCACAGATGGTCATGTTTTTCTTATTAACAAGTATCCTATTTGTGAGATGGGCTTTAAATCAGGGGTGCACAACCTTTTCTTGCCCGAGGGCCACATTGTCAGATTGTACCACAGGGCCGCAATAAAACATAAAGGGGTATTCCCACTTTAGATATTTATGGCATAAGGACAGTATATGTTGTAAATATCTGAGAGGTGGAGGTTCCAATTCTTAGCTTACCACCTATCGGGAGAATGGAGGTCCCCTGGTCGGCACTGCAGAGAAGAGGTGGCAGTACATGCACGAGGCTATAGGAGTTACAGAAACAACTCCCATATCCCATAAACTACAATGGAAGGATCGGGATTTTACTATGCCTGATTCATGGTTTCCCCTGGAGATATACACTGCTTCTATGACAATAGGCATCCATGCTGGGCTCACATGCAGTAGGTGTCAGTGATGGCTAACTAAGGTGTATGGCGGGATAAGTAAAGCATTGTATTAACAGATTTTCAATATATGTATAATTAAACTTTTCGTTTTGTGTGCTTTAAAGGCTATGTAAATGTTTGAAAGTGTTTTGTTTTTTAAAAAAAAAGTGTATTAGTGTGTGTTAATAAACATTGTAAATACATTTTATTAAAAATGATTTCTACTTTTTAAGATACAGCTGCTCCGTATTATCTATACAGAGCAGCTGTATCTAGCGCTTTTCACTGAATCCATCAGTCCCGCGGATCTGTCGGGTTCAGTGACAGCAGTCAGGATCCACCTGTAATCTATCACATCTAAATTATGAACTTAGATGTGATAGATTACAGGTGGATCCTGCATGTCAGAGACACGCAGGACACACTGGCATTGAACCCGTCAGTCCCGCGGACCTGGCGGGAACAGGATTTAGCAAAAGATACAGCTGCTCTGTATTCAGAATACAAAGCAGCTGTATCTTAAAAAGTAAAACATTTATCTACAAAGTTTATTAACAAACATTTTTTTATTCAAAACAAAACAAAATACTTTCAAACATTTACATAGCCTTTAACTGCATGTCCAGAACTATTAGGCTATATTCACACTTTATACCGTGATGTAACCCAAAGCTTCACCATAACCACTCCAAAAATAAACCTCAAGGCTGCAGATTACACATAGGGTTTTGTTATAGTTTTGCCATGGCCAGCGGCTGTAATATTCTTTAAAAAGGCAGTTTCAGAAAATGTCCTTAAAACTGCTTCCATTAGAAAACAGAGTTGTACTTTTCACGTGGATTTATGCTGCATTTTTTACCTTTGAAATCTGATAGAAAATGCTAAAGTTTTAGAAATTTTCAGTTTTCTATTCAGCTTTCAATTGCAAAGTGTTAGTGAGATTTGTAAAGATCTCATTCACATTAATGTAACATTTGTAGGCTGCAAATAAACAGGAATATATACATAGCAAATATACAGCAGAAAAAACAGATAAATCAAAAGTGTGAACTTGGCCTTTAGCCTGTCTACATACAATTTGTGGCTATGCTGTGCATAAGGGCAATGATCGGGAACGAGCATTCATATGAATCTTCTTTTGCCCGATAATTGGCATGTGTAAAAGGGCTTTTAGGGTCATTTTACACCGGCCAATATTGCTCGCAAAAATGAGCGCTGATCAACGGGACAGCTCGTTGATCGGCACTTGTTTGCGACTTTCACAAGGAGCTTATGTATGGAGTCGCAACTGAATTTTTGCTGAAAATCCACAGCATAATATAGTAGCAGCAAAGTGAATCAGATAGAACAAATCTCATACATACACTGGGTAAATAGTGAGCCGAAAAAACGCTCAGAAATTGACATGCGGTGCAGAATTTTATTTTGCAGCACGTCAAATGTATTTGGGTAAACGCTGCTTATTTGTTATAGGTTTTCCCCATTAAATTCAATGGGAGGTAAAACCTGCAACAAATAGCAGTTGTTGCGTTTATTGCGGTGAAATCACAGCGATTCCGCTGCAAGAAACGCAACTCAGAAAAAAATTATCTTATACTTACCCAGAAGTCTGTGTTTCTTCCTCCAGTCCTGCCTCCTGGGATGACGTTTCATCCCATGTGACCACTGCAGCCAATCACAGGCTGCAGCCAATCTGCGATTGGCTGCAGCAGCGGTCACATGGGATAAAACGTCACCCCAGGAGGCCCGCCTGTATAACATCGGCTGGCCTCCTGGGATGACGTTTCATCCCATGTGACCGCTGCTGCAGCCAATCACAGACTGCAGCAGTCTCCTGGGATGAAAGGTCACCCCATGATACATAACCCTGACACGTAGTGCATACTACTTTGCCTATATACAGCTATCTTGTGACCACATAGTCCCAAATATTGCCCACACAGTCCCAAGTGATGTTTATATAACGCAGTACCCACATGGTGCCGAACAGTGCCCAGAGTGCCAAGCTTTGTCCACATAGCCATAAAGTATGCACATAGTGCTATACTGTGCCCCTGCAGTGCTCATAATACCATACTTTGCCAGGCAGTGCCAACATAGTGCCATACTATGCCCACATATAGCCAAACGGTGCCCAAATAGTGCCCAGAGAGAGTGATACTTTGCCAGATAAGTAATCCCTTCATTCCCCTGTCACACAACCCACACACCACAAAGCAGCCACCATTTACTCCCCCCCTCCCCCCCATTTCGTTCCATGGCTAAGAAAGAACTCTCCTGCACTGTGCCAGATGTTGGTACTTCAGGACTAGGCAGGGCAGGAGTAAATACACCAAGGATAGCAGAAAAGCACCTAAACTCCAGCCAGATCTAGGACACTTGATAGTCCTGGACACTCATGAGTCAGAGAAAACTAGCGGACAACTCCTAAATGAGCTGTAATGGGCACCATATTGGTTGTTACTCATCTTTCCCATGAGATACAGCTATACTTAAGAAACTGATGCACAGAATTTTCAACAATGTGACAGAAGGGAATGACTCATAAACTTACATTTAGAAAAGATTTTATTAATTCCAAGAGAAAATATTCTCTATGGGTGACTTTTAATAAACACATAAATAAGCAATCATTTAACACTTTAATCTACCATACACACTGCCCTTTATAAAGCCTTAGGGCTTGTCCACACGTAACCGAATTGCTGCAGAAAATTTCTGCAGCAATTCCGCAGAAACTAGCAGAAATTCTGCTGTGAAAAAAACGCACAATTTCCTGTGTTTTTTACTGCAGAAAATGGTGCAGATTTGCGACGTTTTTCTAAATGCTGGGAGATGGTGACCTCTCCTCTGAAAAACGCATCAATTCAGTCCACTTTCTGCAGCAGGAATTGACATGAATACGGTACAAAAAAACAAAAAACGCACCGGAGGTTGCGCACCGGAGATTTTTGTTACATCTCACCCACTTTGCAGCTACTGTATTCTTCGTCATCAATTTCGAACGGAAAATACACAGCACTTCCGCTACGTGTGGACAAACCCTAATTCATCCCTGGTAAATATATCAATGACCAGTTTGCTCCTAAGGAATACACAGTCTGCTATAAACATTGGTTTTGTCAACATAACATCTGTCCAGAGTCCAGTGAGTCAGTGCTACATAAACTGTAACCACAACAACATTACACTATTCAACATCGCATATCTCGAATTTGGGATTTAACTCTTTTATTCATTACCAGACCAAAAAAAAGTCATATAACAATTTTTATGTAACTCTATGTCCTTCCTCTATCACCCTTTGCCTTTCTTTTCCTCTGCACTGAACATTTACTCTGTGCAATGTTTTCAAATCCTGTTTATACAAAGGATAAACATTTCAAAAGATCGGAAATAACTGAACAAGAACGCCGAGTCCATCTGGGCAAGTTCTGCATTGGCTCCTGTAGCTGCCACCGCATTGTCAACGGGTGTTCTACTTTCTAGATGTCCGTGTGGAGGACTTGCAGGCGGTGACAGAGCGGTCTTGGGTACCACTCTTTTAAACTTTAGCAGAGAACTATTCCCTTTGTTCTGGCAAGGAGTCCAGCCCATTAAATCAGTTTGTGTTGTGGCTCCTCCTAATGCTACTTCTTTACTTACTGGACTTCATATGCAAAAAAAAGATGCTGTTCTATGTCCTAGACAAAACCTTGGCGTACACAACCACTTTGTGAGACAATGTAATATAACAAAGATGTGAGCGTAAAATAATCTTATTTATTCTTTATGTATAGGTTCATATATCATACCAGCTGGCTTGCTGAATGAGGGAATTGGATAAATTCTTTCCCTACATTTTCATCAGTTTAAATCCCCACGATGGCATAAGGGTTTACAGCTGAAACGCTGGTTTCTGTACATGCGAAAAGCTGTCATTACATACACTGTGCTTAGTGCTGATGGATAAAAAAGCGCCAGCCTGCAGATTCCAAATCCCAGGCAGCTGACAGTACAGAAACGCGGCATCCCTTATACAAACAGGGTCTGCCAGAGTCCTCCTGTGGCTGTCACACTCATCCAGTCAGAAAATCATCACCTACACGCATAGAGGCCTGCAGCACATTCCTCCCAGGTGGAAACATGTGCAGGACAAACTTACACATTTCTATTATTATTTTTTTCTGCAATGTGGCATGAAATTTAAGAGGGAAATCCCAGCGGAGCAGCCCTAGCATACCAAACAGCTATTGGTCCCTATTGGCACATCCGTAGAGTATCTAACTGTACTATGTATGACCAAAGTACATGCTGCTACTATATTTATGCCACAAATTTGCCAATTTGTCAGTACAACTGTGAGGTGCACCTAAGGCAATGCCATACACAGATAGTACTAATATTATATTTGCAGTCTGGTCAAGACGTTGGACATAATATGTAAAATGCAATAGGATATCCCAAAACATCCGCTATAAACAAGATACAAGCGGTGCATTTAATAATAAAGAACATAAATGCTGCCTGACCGAAGTACAAGAGGAGGACAACTCATGCAAATAAACTGCTGTCTCAGCACATAGCACCATGTATCAACTCATCCTACAGAACTTAGATGTGCCAATGCATTCCCTCAGATACACACCAAGGGAAAAATTACAGAATTATATAAAAACAGACGTGAAAATAACTTCTATGTCTGTAACTCACCTGGCTTTTCTCCTTAGAGTTCCTTTGAGGTAAAGTTGCCGTTTGTGCCCCTAGTAGGCACAGGGCAGGTAGGATCATGAGGAGATTCATCCTCAGAGTAGGGCACAGGTTGCCTGATAGAAGCAGTGCTACTGTATGTGCAGCAAACTCTTTGTTCTTTCTTTGTCTTTCTTTTCCTCTTTCTGTTTTTTCTCTCCTCTATGTGTATGTGTGGAGGAGCTGACCGGTGCCTGTGTCAGTGAGCAGAGATCCCTGCTGGGGATTTATACTCCTCTGTGCCTTTTGTTCTCTCTCTTCACTTTTATGGCCTGAAGTGACACATCTGAACAGCATCACGTGCTAAATGTTTGGGAAGGAGAGACAGAGAGAGAGAGAGAGAGAGAGAGAGAGACACAGAGGGGTTGACTAAGGAGAGGGGTTCATTTGGAGAGGAGGAGGGAGACGGTTAATCTCATTCCCATAAACAAAAAAACGAAGAAAAAAAGAAGTCTAAGGGCTGTAAGTTTACACTGTAGTGTGTCTATGTAATGTGAGGACTTAAGAAACATAATAAACACAAAGGAATAGTCATTAGCAAATGTGTCCAAAAATATTCCTAGTTGTTGAGTTGTCACTTTGTGTTACCTAAAGCTGCCCATTAGATATCGGTTTGTGGACCCTACTGTATTTACTATCAATCTATTGGAAACTACCAGAAACTCATCTCATGTCCAGGTAAAAACAACTGGACAGGTTGGATTTTATCTGTCCAACTCTATTGCTTCCCTGCACGATAAGAAATTATTTTATTTAGGGGGCACAGTGTGAGGCGCTATTATATTTAGGGGAACAGTGTGTGGCGCTATTATATTTAGGAGGCACAATTGTGTGGAGCTATTATATTTAGGGCACACAGTGTGTGGAGCATTATATATTCCAGGGACATAGTGTGTAACACTATTTTATTGAGAGTCACAGTGTGTGGAGCTATTATATTTAGGGGGCACCGTGTGTGGACCTATTATATTTAGGGAGCACAGTGTGTGGAGATATTATATTTAGAGGGAACAGTGCATGGAGCTATTATTTTAAGGGGACACAGTGTGTGGAGCTATTATATTCAGGGGACACAGTGTGTAGCACTATTATACTCAGGGGCACAGTATGTGGAGCGAATATATTTAGGAGGCACAGTGTGTGGAGCTATAATATTCGGGGGACGCAGTGTTTAGCACTGTTATATTTAGGTGGCCCAGTATGTGGAGCTATTTTATTAATGGGGCAGACTGTATGTAGCTATGATATTCAGGGGACACAGTGTGTAGCACTATTATATTCAGGGCACACAGCTTGTGGAGCTGTTCAATTTATGGTGCTAGTGTGTGGAACTATTTTATTTAGGTAATCATTATGGTGGTCTGGATGAAGAAGTATTGAGAATGATTCATAGAAAACATCACCTGTGAGTCACTGAATGCATATGTTTATTCTCCCTCTGACTTTGCCTGATTAGAACTATAGTCACTTGTATTGTCTACAGTGAGATGACGTGTGGTAACTGTAATGTCCGTGGCTGCGGGCCGTCAACTCCAATCCCCCCGACAGCCACGAGTCGGCAAGCGCTGGCCCCAGCCTCCTCCTAAGGAGATGCCAGTACTCGCTTCCACTCACCTCAGCCGGATCCCGTAGGGTGTGCGCACACGCTCGTGCCCGCTCTTAAAGGGGCAACACGCACACCAGACTTTTGATGAACTTTGAACCAGTGAGTACCCTGGACTATAAGAGGGGTCCAGCCCCCTGCTTCTATGCCTGAGCGTTGTTGATGTTTCCCAAGTTTGTCTATGTGATGGCCTCCTAGTGTGTTCCTGTTCCTGTGCCCTGCATTCCATACTATCCTGGTCAAGCACTGTGCTGTGCCAAAGTTGTCAAGCACTGTGCTGTATCACACGTCTGGCCTGCTTCACCTCGCCTGACGTCTACCTGCTGCCTAGTCCCAGCCGAGCCTGCCTTACTGCTGTCCGAGCTGCCACAGGTACCTATACAAACTATAGACATTGACCTGCGCCCTGTTGGCCAGCTGCCTTACCACCAAGGCAGTATGGCCCAGTGGGTCCACAGACCCTTCGTGACAGTAGCATTCTTGTTTGTAAAACAATAATTCCCAGCATACTTTTACCACTGTTATGGTGATACTGGGAGCACGTTTCATGCAGTACAAACTTATATGGCAGGTTAACCTGAGTTTGCAATTGATCTCTGTACTGCTTTGTTCTTGTACTGTACTTATGTTATGAAACTTGGTTCTGGTGATGTATATATGTACTGAGCTTTGTCCTGGTGCTGTATATATGTACTGAGCTTTGTTCTTGTGCTGTATATATATGTACTGAGCTTGATTCTGGTGCTGTATATATGTACTGAGCTTGGTTCTGTATTTATGTTAGGAGTTTGGTTTTGGTGCTGTATATATGGTCTGTAGCTTGGTTCCAGTGCTGTATATATATATGTACTGTGCTTTGTTCTGGCACTGTATATATGTACTGAGCTTTGTTCTGGTGCTGTATATATGTACTGAGCTTTGTCCTGGTGCTGTATATATGTACTGAGCTTTGTTCTGATGCTGTATATATATGTACTGAGCTTGATTCTGGTGCTGTATATATGTACTGAGCTTGGTTCTGTATTTATGTTAGGAGTTTGGTTTTGGTGCTGTATATATGGTCTGTAGCTTGGTTCCAGTGCTGTATATATATATGTACTGTGCTTTGTTCTGGCACTGTATATATGTACTGAGCTTTGTTCTGGTGCTGTATATATGTGTACTGAGCTTGGTTCTGGGGCTGCATATATGTACTGAGCTTTGTTCTGGTGCTGTATTTATTTTATGAGCTTAGTTCTGGTGCTGTATTTATGTACTGAGGTTTGTCCTGGGGCTGTATATATGTACTGAGCTTTGTTCTGGTTCTGTATTTATTTTATGAGCTTGGTTCTGGTGCATTAACGACACAGGCTGTTTTGGCCTTAAGGATACAGCCAATTTTTTCAAATCTGACATGTGCCACTTTATGTGGTAATAACTCTGGAATGATTTTATGTATCCAAGCGATTCTGAGATTGTTTTCTCATGACACAATTTACTTTATGTTAATGGTAAAATTTGGTCGATATATTCAGTGTTTATTTGTGAAAAACCCCAAAATTCTGAGAAAATTAGCAAAAATTAGCATTTTTCTAAATGTAAATGTATTTGCTTGTAAGACAGATAGTAATACCACACAAAATAGTTACTAGTTAACATTTCCCATATGTCTACTTTATGTTTGCATCGTTTTTTTAAAAGTCCTTTTATTTTTCTAGGACGTTACAAGGCTTAGAACTTTAGCAACAATTTCTCACATTTTCAAGAAAATTTCAAAAGGCTATTTTTTCAGAGACCAGTTCAGTTCTGAAGTGGCTTTGAGGGCCTTATATATTAGAAAGTCCCCATTAATCACCCCATTTTAAAAACTAGACCCCTCAAAGCATTCAAAACAGCATTCAGAAAGCTTCTTAACTCTTTAGGTGTTTCACAGGAATTAAGGCAAAGTAGAGGGGGAATTTTTTGGCCAAAATTCATTGGTAATAAAAAATTTTCTTTAACACAGAAAGTTTTACCAGAGAAATGCAACTCAATATTTATTGCCCAGATTGTGCAGTTTTTAGAAATATCCCACTTGTGGCCCTTGTCGTCTAATGAACTTACGCACCGGCCTCAGAAGTAAAGGAGCACCTAGTGGATTTTGGGGCCACCTTTTTTTAGAATATATTTTAGGCTCCATGTCAGGTCTGAAGAGGTCTTGTGGTGCCAAAACAGTGGAAACCCCCCAAAAGTGACCCCATTTTGGAAACTACACTCCTCAAGAAATTTATCTAGGGGTATAGTTAGCATTTTGACCCCACAGTTTCCTTACTAAACTTATTAGAATTAGTCTGTAAAAATTAAAATCAATTTTTTTCTGAAACATCTTAGAAATGTTTCATTTTTACAAGTAATAAATGAGAAAAAGCACCCCAACATTTGTAAAAGCATCTTCTCCCGATTATGGCAATGCCCCATATGTGGTAATAAACTGCTGTTTGGACACACGGCAGGGCTCAGAATGGCAGGAGTGCTACTTGGCATGTAGATTTTGGTTGATTGTTTTTTGGGCGCATTTGCAGAGCCCCTGAGGTACCAGTACAGTAGAAACCCCTGAGAAGTGACTCCATTTTGGAAACGATACCCCTCAGGGTAATCATCTAGGGGTGTAGTGAGCATTTTGATCCCACATGCGTTTCATAGATTGTATTAGAATGGCAGTGAAAATGAAAATTTTTTTTTTTTTCAAAAAATATGTAGTTTTGCGCCCAATTATTTTTTCACAAGGGGCAATAGGAGAAAAAAACAACACATAATTTGTTACCCAATTTTACCCACGTACAGCAATACCCCATGTGTGGCCCTAAACTGCTGTTTGGGCACATGGCAGAGCTCAAAATGGAAAGAGCGCCATTTGGCTTTTAGAGCGCAGATTTTGCTGGACTGGTGTACGGGCGCCATGTCACATTTGCAGTGCTCCCTTAGGTACCAGAGTAGAGTGTAAAACTCTGAGAAGTGTCCCATTTTGTAAACTATACCCCTCAAGGCATTTATCATTTGCATGGACATATGACAGGTCTCAGGAGTGAAAGAGCAAATGCGCACGTGAGGCCTATGTTGGTGACTTTCACAGCATTGGCCCACAATGGCAGGGCCCCCAAGTAGTGACCCCCATTTTGGAAACTGCACCCCTCAAGGCATTTTTTAAGGGGTGTATTGAGCATTTTGACCACACAAGTTTTTTTTTAGTTTTTTTTATTAGAAATGAACGCTCAGTGGATGGTGCAAAGTGAAAATTGCAAATTTCCACAGTTATATGCCATTTTAGTGCACAATATGTTGTACCCAGTTCGTGCCACTGAAGACAAATAAACAAATAAAGATAAATAAATAAATGAAGATCAAACAGTTATGCGGGTTCTCCCGGGTATGGCGATGCCATATATGTGGACGTAAACTGCTGATTGGGCACGCTGCAGGGCTCAGAAGGGAGGGAGCGCCATTTGGCTTTTGGACCGCAGATTTTGCTTAGTGGTGTTTGGGGTTTTGCTAGTATTTCAGTTTATGATGTGGGGGCATATGTAAGCTGTGCGGGGTACATCAGGGCATAATAAGAGGGTATAATAATGGTGTAAATAAATAATAATTCATAGATATGTGGCCGGCGTCGCACTGATAAATGGTGCCCAATCTTATCCGCTTTTGGAACACTGCACATTTTGCATCGCCATATTCTGAGAGCCATAACTTTTTTATTTTTTCTCCACCGGGTACATGCGATTTTTTTGATCACTTTTTATTTCATTTTTTGGCAAGCAAGGTGACCAAAATGTTTTTTATTGTTTTTTTTACGGCGTTCACCGTGCGCTATGAATGACAATTTTACTTTATTCTGCGGGTCGATACAATTACGGCAATACCATATGTATATAGGCTTTTTTATGTTTTGCAGCGTCTGCACAATAAAATCACTTTTGTTTCAAATAATTAATTTTCTGTGTCACCATATTCTGAGAGCCATAACTTTTTTATTTTTCCATCAAAAAAGCTGTGTAAGGGCTTGTTTTTTGCGGGACGGGCTGTAGTTTTTAATGGAATAATTTTGGGATACATGCAACTTTTAGAACCTTTTTTTTAATCTGTTTTGGGAAGGGTAGTGACTAAAAAACAGCAATTCTGGAATTTTTATTTTATTTTTTTACGGTGGTCACCGTGCGGGTAAAATAGCATGATATTTTTATAGTTCGGGTCGATACGGACGCGGTGATATTACATATGTGTACTTTTTTTTATGTTTTCAGTTTTTTCCTATAATAAGACTTATTATGGGAAAGAAAAGGTGTTATAGTTATTTTTAACGTGAAACTTTTATATTTTTTACTTTTTGACAACATTTTTATTAACTTGTTTTAACTTTTTTTTTTTGTCCCACTAGGCGATATGAAGGCATGAAGCCCTGATGGCTATTCTAATACACTGCACTACCTACATAGTGCAGTGTATTAGAGCTGTCAGCTATTTACTGACAGAAAGCCTATTAGGCTTCGCCACCCCGCAACGGAAAGTCTAACTGAAACCACAGCTTCCGTTGTATCAGTTTCAAATATGGAGCCGTGAATGAAAAACTTAACTGACCAACTTAAAGTTCAACACTATCCAATATCCTGTTCTGAGAGCAGGACCAGATTTATACCTTTTAATCAGAACTTTGTGCAGCATTTCTAATGGATCTGGGTAATATAATACTGTACAATTAATCTATACAATGATCCCAACCACTGTGTTTCTTTGACATGCACATACTGGGAAAGACTTGTCTGTCTATTAGGTACAGGGCTTCGTTGACTGTCAAGATCAACCTATGTATGGGAAGGAACAAGGTAATAGAAGTTCTGTATTATACCAGCAGTTCATCTATCACATAGGTCACTCAGCAGCATCCTGGGAACAAACAAAATCACACACAGCCTGTAGAAATGCATACAAAATTATACACGTTCTTGAAAGAGAGAGACTAAAAACATACCCTTTTCAGGTCCACAAAAAGAATCGAGCATAAATGAAAACATGGTCCAGATCCAAACACCAGGTGTCCATTCACCTGACACCTGCCTGTGCACGTGTTTACAGACCTCCATAGATGTGTGCCGGCCTATGTGTGTGTCAATATCCTGACACCTATGAGTTTCTGCATAACATAAATACATCCATCACAAGTAGATATATTGAAAACATTTTCACCTTATCTCAACTTAAACGAATGTAAAATGAAATCGCTTAATAGAAATTCTCATATTCTTATTACCGGAATTAGTGGGAGCATTACAATAAACAGGGAATATTGTAATTCCCCAAAACTGCCCACCATATCCATCAGCAGATTGTAGGCTGCCACTTCCTGCAGCATAAAACATTATGCAGACTGTGCCTGCTGATGGGTCTTGCAGGAAGCTGCATGCTTATTATTACATTGACCCTGCTTATGAAGGAAGTTATTCTGATAATAAAACGATATACAGCATATATGCATGTTTAAGGAGAAAATCTTGTTACTTCAAATCCATAATAATGTAGTTAAAAGCAGCCCACCCCCTCCAAGCATACTGGGTTGTTTTTTTGGCGTTTAAATAACAAATTTCCTTGGAGACTGGCTGAATTGGAAATAGAAACCCAAAAGAAACGAGGTCCTGAATGCTAGTGATGTTAGGACCTTTACATACGCTTTGACATCTATGGCAGGCATGCTGTCGATTTTTATGGATTTAACTGCAAATTTCACCCTTGGCATTGCAACGGTGGAATCCATGGCCAAATCTGATGCAAAATTTAGCTACAAGGCCTTAGAGGGGTACTTCCAATTTAGACATTTATGACATATCCACAGGATATGCCATAAATGTCCGATAGATGCGGGTCCCAGCATAGAAGCTGTATTGTAAAAAGTAAAACTTTTTTTTAAATAACAATCAATTCAAAAAGTTCTTAGAATAAAAAAATATGTTGATTTAATGGAAAAAACAAACACCATTCAAAGGTATTCAGAGCCATTAAGGCAATATTCACATAACAGGTATAATTGGCCGGGTGACGGACGTTTTTTTAACGGCCGTCACACAGCTACATTAAATCAATGTATGTCTATGCGGCTATTCACACAGATGTTTTTTTAATGGACTGTGTGAACAGCCCGGGAAAAAATAGGACATGTCCTATTTTTGTCCATTTTCCCGGATCCCTCAATAGACTCAAGTTTATGAGGGATCCGTGAAAATGGGTCCCGCACGGACGTTTTTCACGGCTGATTTGACTCCCAGTCGTGTGAATAAAGCCTAAGCATATGCACTTTTGACAACAATTTTGCAATTATTGCTCTATTATTGCAAGACCCAGAAACCCTGCAGTTCTACTTAACTGAACTTAGATGAACACAGATCCATAATGGCAGTTTTACACAAGCGTAATATGGGTTCAGTGTTACGGTTGTAATACAGACCTAAGTTTCCACCCGTATTACTGCTGCAGATCCTGGCCTAACCTTAGGTCTAATGACCCGAACTAATAGCATCATAGGTCCCTATAATGCTATTAATTTTGGTAAGTGGCTGGGCTGAGAGTTGCAACTAAGAGGAATGTAGCAATACTTTTGTGTTATTCTCATGTGAAACTGGCCTAATAGCGATTGTAATGCTTGGTGGACATTAAAGGGGTTGTCCTCCTTCTGACAACTGATGATCTATCCACCAGACCCCACAGCGATAAGCCGCTCCGGTGGCCTGCAGG
The DNA here is from genome assembly GCF_050947455.1 of Rhinoderma darwinii. NCBI lineage: Eukaryota > Metazoa > Chordata > Amphibia > Anura > Rhinodermatidae > Rhinoderma > Rhinoderma darwinii. Next base: position 450,950,949 of record NC_134687.1, read on the forward strand.
CACCGGATGTTATGGCACATAATGCTATGTACGGAGCCCGGAAGCAGTTGGCTCCGTAAATAGCATAGCGTCCGTGCTGCCGAACTGCAGGTCTGCTCCTATTCATTTGAATAGAAGCAGCGCTGCAGTACTGCAGCTCGGCCGCTATTCTGTGGCCGGAGCTAACTGCTTCCGGCATGTTCACACGGTGCACAGAGGAACCGAACCAGCTGATCTCTGCGGGGCCCGGGTGTCGGACCCCCACAGATCATGTACTGATGACCTATCCGGTGGATAGGTCATCAGTTGTCAGAAGCTGGAAAGCCCCTTTAATGTAATGAATATGGGCTATAATGTGGACAGCTGCAAGATCTAGAAACCCTGCAGCGGTTCTACTGAACTGAATCTAATATTGGTTATAACACAGAAGCTGAAATGTGGACATGTTACGATCATCTGAATACAGCCCTAGGCCACTTTCGCATAACCATAATATGGCCACATTTTTGCGTCTGTCTTGCAGCTGCAATTCCCAGCTCCTGCGGTTCAACTGAAATGGACTTAGATCACAACAGAACCCATGAGATCTGGGCATGGCGAGCATAATATGGATACAAAAATGCACCCATATTACGGCTGTGTGAAAGTCGCCTTAGTCTGCAACGGAATGGCATAACTAATTTACCAGCATGTTAAATAATGATCAATTGGTTTTGATCAATCATAGTATAATTAATAAAGTTAGTAAAATTATATATGTAAGAGGACAAAAGACTGTAATATCTCGAATCGGACAAAACTGTGACAGGAATATCAGACGAATGAGTTTTTCAAACAATAGCTCATGATTGATCCTGCCTTATACATGAAAGTACAAATGTTTCACCAACACGTCATACAAAACTCATAACATTCTGTTCTCTTTGATGCGGTTTGTATTTGTTTTAATCACAAAAATGTCATTGGATTTCCCTACCCCCTATATACTGGCCTGCATTGTATTTTTGTATATTCATTATAAAGTGCTGAGTATATATTTTCCACTGCACAGATACAGAAAGCAGTTTGTGAAAATTCATTATACAGCACAGACACCTGCTCGGTGGCTGAAGATCTCTCGGAAGTCGCTGAGTCAGCTCAATAAATTCTCCGGAAAGGTGTCTGTTTGTACACAGGGTTCAGTTTTAATAGGGTGAATTAGTCCAATAAAACAACAAAGAATTTTGTTAGTTGAAAGTACTTCTGAGGAAAGTCTGTGGGTTAGGTAATATAGTGCTTATCTGGACGCCTGTGGCTATACTGATATAGTGATACTGAACAGTTTGCTGCCGACTGTGGTAATTGACAACACCTGACAAGTCTATTCTCAACGGGTTGGCTCCTTCTGTTGTGATTGTTGTATTGGGGAAGTTTGAAGCCCTGCCAGGGGCGTGACTAGGAAAGACTGGGCCCCATAGCAAACTTTTGACTGCCCCCCCCCGCTGGGTGCCACACAACCCCCCCTTGTAGATAGTGCCTCCCTGTAGATTCCGCCACACAGCGCCCCCTGTAGATACCACCATACAGCCCCCTGTAGATAGCACCACACAGTCCCCCTGTATATAGCACCATACAGCCACCACTGTAGATAACGCCATACAGCCCCAACCCCCCCCCCCCCAAAAAAAACAAAAACGGCCTGTAGCCTATGGTTTGTCTCACAAAAGACATGTATCCCCTATCCTGTGGATAGGGGATACATGTGGGATCGCTGGGATGCCCAGCGATAAGGAGAACGGGAGACCGAAAGTCCCCCCGAAGTTCTCCATGAGAAACCTCGGACTTCCGGGGTCTGCGTCCGGCAGCTCAATAAAAATGAAAGGAGCGCTGGTCACACATGCACACAAGCGCGACCGGCGTTCCATTCATTTCTACGGAGATGCCGGACACAGACCCCGGAAGTCCAAGGTTTCTCATGGAGAACTTCGGGGGACTTTCGGTCCCCCGTTCTTCTTATCGCTGGGAGTCCCAGCAATCACACATGTATCCCCTATCCTGTGGATAGGGGATACATGTCTTTTGTGGGACAAACCATAAGCTATGTGTTTTGTAGGAACAACCCCTTTAATGGAAGAGCGGGGAGATACCTCCCTGCTCTGCCGTAGTGTTCAGTGGCGTCGCACTGTAGCAGCCATAGCGGCTGCTAGCGGAGCCTCCAGCCATGGAGAGGGCCGTGGACCCGTGTCAGCGGGCGGCACGGGCCCCCTCATGCCGCAGGCCCCGTAGCAGCCGCTATGTCTGCTACAGCGGTAGTTACGCCACTGAGCCCTGCCTAGTTACCACTATATGCCTCTACCCTTTGTCAGTCATTGCCATGTTTGCCCATTATTTCTAGAAGACAGTTAAGAAAAACTTCTAAGTCATCTACAAAACTTTCTTCCATGCTGCACCACGCTGCATTTCTATCTCCAAAAGTTTTGTTAGCTGCACCAATATACTAGCACCCTCCTGCTCATTTCAGGGGTGGTATTTTAGGTCTGTGTTCAACCTAAATGTATTGGCCACTTTATGTATATTATTTCCAAATGGTTGTTAAACACTAGAATAGGCAACTTACTAATACATTTATTTTAGAAGTTCTATGGTTTTTCGCTATCTGCAAACCTACGCCTTTTGGTACACATTTTTTTCTCCCTGCTGATAGCGCGCCCCTCCATCTTTCATATGGCTGCAGATGGAGGGACACGTGACCAAAGACATCTATCCGCAACTTCCGATGAAACCCACAGCGCAGGCGCTAGTTTTGCCTCTGCGATTGCGCAGGTCCTGTGTTAGGGATCTGCCAGGTACTACGTCTAGGTATACTCCTGGGATTAATCAATCCACACCTGAGGCCAGACCTGTTAGACTGACACCGTCTCCCACCAACCAGGGTGGCAGGCTCAGGAGTGGGAGAGCCTATCGCGGCCTCGTCAGTCGGAGTTAGCTCCGCCCCCTGTCCTTTATTACCTGCCTTGTTCTCTTCCTCAGTGCTTGTAATTCTTCTGGATTCCTGGCCCCACTGCTTCTTGCTCCAGCCTGCTTCTGCCGTGCTTCTGCCTTGCTGCAGTTCTGCTTAACCTGCTTCGCTTTGCCCCTGGCTTGCTTCCTTCTCCGTGCTCACGTTGGTATACTCCACTTCATCCTGGTCCTGACTATTCATTCACCGCTCCGTTTCCTCGCGGCGTTCCGTGGGCTACTGCCCCTTCCCTTGCGTGTTCCCTGTTTGTTCTCCCGTGCACTTAGACAGTGTGGGGACTTTAATAGCGATATTAATATCCCTTTAATAGCGATATGTTGCAAGTTGTTAATAAATGTTACATGTATTGTATTCCACTCATAGATGTGATAATTTTTTTTTTTTGTGGCTCGATATCTAAATGTAACTCTCAAGCTAGAATAATAACGTTTGGGGGTCTCTGGCATAAACTATCAAATACATCTCCAAACCTGACCATAGACTTAAATATGTCCCATGATATGACGAGCACTTCAATTTTTTTAAAAAAATATTTAAATCTGGGTTGCTTGTCAGAAATTTTTCACGATGTTATATATCATTGTATTATGGAAAATACAGTTTATTTGCATTGCTCCACATGCATTTTTTTCTCAGACTATAGTAAAGTGAACGCTAGACTATTAGAGCATTTCATTAGGCAACAATCACAGTGGCTGTTCCACTGCACCAGCGTTTACATGTACCTATTGTGTCATTCCCCTTCTCTTCTTTAGATTTCATTATTTTATTCATTTATATAGCACTAACATATTCCGATGCAATGTACAGAGATTGTCATCACTCACATAGGTATCTGTCCCCATGGGACCTCACATTCTAAATTCCAAATTAACCTATTAGTTTGTTTTTGAAGGTGGGAGTAAACCCTCGATTGTAAGCTCTTATGGGCAGTGTGAACTTTTGTTTCACTGTCAATAGATGTTTGTTTGTTTGTTGTCATTGTTTGTCATTTTTATCTTACTGCTTTCTTTGAGTGCTGGCACTATATAAAGGTTATTATTGATATGATTACATGGTACTTGTCTGCGCCCACTCCCACTTGCCTTGGGCTCCTTAAGTTGTGAGGAAGTCTAAACATGCTGCTCCAAAATTTGTGATCCTAACTTCTCACTATTTTTCCCAACACAGGTAAAAAACTAAGGCCACAATGTGTCATATAGCTCCAGGTTTATTTTTACAGCCATCAATATTTTTGTAACCCAGGAAACTTTACAGCTTTCCCAGACATGCGGAGAGTGCAATAAACATACGAACTGGAGCATTACCTATCTATCTAATGTTATAAGTGCAGTAAATACAAACTATGGGGTTAAAACAACTGCATTATTCAATAATGATCCTCTTGACATTGAGAGGATGATAATGGACAATGACCTTGAACTTGGTCTGTGTACATGTTGACCTTCTGATCTGTCAAACAGTGGAGATGACAACAACACATGTAGAGAGGAAGATAGTGTAGACAGAGCACAGGGACTTATTAAGGAAACTGGGGGTGGAACGGAGGGTGAGGGTGGGTAGAAAAATCCTTAATTAAAACATTACAGAAAATCTCCAAATTGTATGCTAATCAACACTAGAAGCCTGACAAAAAAAAAATGATGAACTGAAATTAATATCAGAGGAAAAGTATGATATAGTGGGGATAACTGAGATATGGATAGATGATAGCTATGACTGGGTGACTGTCTAAGGCTTCGTTCTCATCTGCATCAGGGCTCCGTTCAGTCTGACCTTTCCGTCAGGGGAACCCATGAACGGAACCCAGACTGAGACAAACGGAAACCATAGATTTCCGTTTGCATCACCATTGATTTCAATGGTGACGGATCCGGTGCAAATGGCTTCCATTAGTCTCCGTTGTGCAAGGGTTCCATCGTTTTGACGGAATGAATAGCGCAGTAGACCACGGTATTGCTTCCATCAAAACAACGGAGCCTTTGCACAACGGAGACAAACAGAAACCATTTGCACTGGAACCGTCACCATTGAAATCAATGGTGATGCAAACGGAAATCTATGGTTTCCGTTTGTCTCAGTCAGGGTTCCGTTCATGGGTTTCCCTGACGGAAAACTCAGAATGGAGCCCTGACGCAGATGTGAACGAAACCTTACAGGGGTTTGCCTTTATGAAAGTCCTGTCAAAAGTCCACACTACGGGATGATATATGTGAGGGAAATGATCATGTGGAGTCTCTATGGGTAGAAAAACATGGAGGGAAAAAATACTGTTAGGGGTTTGCTATAAGCCACCAAATATAACAAAATTCACAGAAAATCTTCTGGTAAGGCAAATAGATGAGGCATCAAATCACTATGAGGTTATTACTATGGGTGACTTCAACTACCCAGATATAAATTGGGAAAGTAAAACCTGTGGATCTAATAAAGTAAACAGGTTTGTCAATCATTAATGATAAATACCTTTCCCAACTGGTGCAAAACTTAACTAGAGGGGGGCCCTTTTGGACTTAATATTAACCAACAGACCTGACAGAATAACAAAGGTGCATGTTGGGGGCACCTAGGAAATAGTGACCAGAATATAATAAACTTCCACTTGTCTTTCAATAGAATGTTTTGTTGAGGAGCCACAAAAAAACTGAACTTTAGGAAGGCAAAGTTTGATCAGCTTAGAGGGCCCTTAACCTCGTTGACTGGGACAATGTCCTCAGCAAATGGGGTACAGATACCAAATGGGATATTTTTATATTTTTAAGCATCTTTAATTTTTATTGTAAGAGGTATTACCTTATAGGAATAAAAGGGTTAGGAAAAGAGGAAAACCAATGGGGATAAATAAAAATGTAAGGGGGAAATAAATGATAAAAAGAAAAGCATTTAAACTAAAACAGGAAAGCAGCGAAGAAGTGCTAAAAAGCTATAGGGAAAAAAAGAAATGATATAAAAAACAGATAAAGACAATAAAACTGGAGACAGATAGACTCATAGCTAAAGAGAGTAAAACTAACCCTAAAATGTTCTTACATAAAAAATAAAATGGTTAAAACTGATAGTGTTGGCTCTTCAAAAAAGTAATATAAAGATGAAAATGGAGAACTTACCAGGTCCACATGCCATACACCCCCGAGTTCTAAGGCAATTAAATAAAGTGATAGGCAGACCCTCATTTCTGATATTTAAGGATTCTATAATGACAGGGTCTGTTCCACAGGACTGGCGCATAGCAAATGTCATGCCAATATTCAAAGAGGGGTCAAAAACTGATCCTGTAAACTATAGGCTTATAACTTTATACTCTATTGCAGGGGTCTCAAGGCCACGGGCCGCATGCGGCCCCTGGGGCTGTCATCTGTGGCCCGCGGGACACAGAGCCGCTAGTACAGACTCTGGAATTTCCGGACATCGCTGTCCACATATGAACAGCGATGTCTGGGACTTCCCCAGAGCCAGAGTCCTGTGCAGAGCGCTAGTTTAGCCTCTGCTCCGCGACTCTGTGGAATTTCCTGACATCGCGGTCCATATATGGACAGTGTGTCAGGGTCTTCTCCAGAGCGGAGTCCCGGGCAGAGCGCTAGTATCGGCTCTGCTCCGGGACTCTGTGGAATTCCCTGACATCGCTGTCCATATATGAACAGTGTGTCAAGGTCTTCCCCAGAGCGGAGTCCCGGGCAGAGCGCTAGTATAGGCTCTGCTCCGGGACTCTGTGGAATTCCCGGACATCGCATTCGATGTTTGGACACACTCTGGGACTCTGTGGAATCTTCTGACATTGACAGCGATGTTTGGGGCTGCCCCAGAGCTGGAGTCCCGGGCAGAGCGCTAGTATAGTCTCTGCTCTGGGACTCTGGGGAAGCCTCTGACATCACTGTCCATACATCGACAGTGATGTCAGGGGCTTCCCCAGAGCAGGAGTCCCAGTGATGTCAGGAGCACAGCTGGAGTCCCAGGAAGAGCCTACTAGCGCTCTGCCCGGCACTCCAGCTCTGGGTTTGCCCCCGACATCCAGGTCCATATATGGACAGTGATGTCAGGAGCAGAACTGGAATCCCAGGCGGAGTGCTAGAAGCGGCTCTGCTCCGGGACTCCAACGCTGGGCAAGCCCCTGACATCACTGTCCATATATGGACACTGATGTTAATGGCTTCCCCAGAGTTCCGGCGCAGAGCCTATACTAGTGCTCTGCTCCGGGACTCTGGGGTTGCCCCTGATATCACATTCTGGTCCAGGAGGATCCCCTGACATCACTGTGTATGGACAGTTACGTCAGTGGCTCCAACTGTAGAGGAATCCCCAGCGTCGGCAACGCTCTGGCTGGGGATGCCACTCCTAGAGGGAGCCCCAATGGAGCTATCTACTTGGGGTGTGTGTGGCAGCATCTGCGGAGGGCACTGTGGCAGCATCTGCGGAGAGCACTGTAGCAGCATCTGCGGAGGGCACTGTTGCAGCATCTGCGGAGGGCACTGTGGCAGCATCTGCGGAGGGCACTGTGGCAGCATCTGCGGAGGGCACTGTGGCAGCATCTGCGGAGGGCACTGTGGCAGCATCTACGGAGGGCACTGTGGCAGCATCCACGAAGGGCACTGTGGCAGCATCTACAGAGCGCACTGTGGCAGCATCTACAGAGCGCACTGTGGCAGCATCTACAGAGCGCACTGTGGCAGCATCTACAGAGCGCACTGTGGCAGCATCCTACAGAGGGCACTGTGGCAGCATCTACAGAGGACACTGTGGCAGCATCTACAGAGGACACTGGCATTATCTAGGGGTGTGTTGCATTATCTACAGAGGGCACTGTGGCCGCATCTGCAGAGGGCACTGTGGGAGCATCTACACAGGGCACTGTGGCAGCATCCACAGAGGACACTGTGGCAGCATCTACAGAGGGCACTGTGGCAGCATTTACAGAGGGCACTGTGGCAGCATCTACAGAGGGCACTGTGGCAGCATCCAGAGGGCACTATGGCAGCATCCACAGAGGGCACTGTGGCAGCATCTACAGAGGACACTGGCATTATCTAGGGGTGTGTTGCATTATTTACATAGGGCACTGTGGCCGCATCTGCAGAGGGCACTGTGGCAGCATCTATACAGGGCACTGTGGCAGCATCCACAGAGGACACTGTGGCAGCATCTACAGAGGGCACTGTGGCAGCATCTACAGAGGGCACTGTGGCAGCATCCACAGAGGGCACTGTGGCAGCATCCACAGAGGGCACTGTGGCAGCATCCACAGAGGGCACTGTGGCAGCATCCACAGAGGGCACTGTGGCAGCATCCACAGAGGGCACTGTGGCACTATCTAAAAGGGGGCTGCCCAATCTTGACATGTGTGTCTGCCAAGCGCTGCTAACTGAGCCGCCGGACTGCATTTAGCGACACTTAAACTGGAAAACTGGATTGTTGAAATAAGCACGTGGAGAAATCTCTCAAATTTTAAACCTAGCGGTATTATTATAGTAATGTAGTATTATTGTAGTAATATATTGCTATAGTAGATCAAATAACTAATTGATTAACAATAATTTTGTATTGTATCAAATTTGAAAGTAATTTGGCCTGTCAACTTCCCATTTTTTCTATATGTTGCCCACTTACCCGGCCGAGTTTGAGACCCCTGATCTATTGTGTAAAATGTATGAAGGTTTTATAAGAGAAGCTATCCTGGAGTATCTCAATGAGAATAAAGGTATCATTTTATATCAGTATGGATTTACGAGGGATCTGTCCTTTTACACTAATTTGATCAGCTTTTATGAGGACGTAAGCACTAGGTTGGACCAGGGTGTGTCCTTGGATGTCATATTTCTTGATTTTTCCAAAGCATTTAACAATACTGTGCTGCATAAAACGTTGGCACATAAAATTTAAATGCTGGGATTGGGGAAAAATGCGTGTAAGTGGGTAAGTAACTAGCTCCATGAGGGAAAACAGTGTAGTTATTAATGGTATATACTCAGATTGGGTCACTATTACTTAGTGGGGTACCACAGGATTCAGTATTGCGTCCTATGCTGTTTAATATATTTATTAATGACCTTGTAGAGGGATTGCACAGTAAAAGGCCCATTTTTGCAGATTAAGGCCTCATTTACACGAGCGTATTATACGCGCGTGCGACGCGCGTGCTTTTCACGCGTGTCGTACGCACCTATAATAGTCTATGGGGCTGTTTAGACGATGCGTGAATTTTGCGCTGCGTGAGTGCGTTGCGTAAAACTCACGACATGTTCTATATTCTTGCGTTTTTCACGCAACACGCACCCATTGACTTCAATGGGTGCGTGAAAACAACGCATGCCACACGGACGGTCCTGCGTTGCAGGCGCGAAAATCACGCAAGAGCTGTCAAAAGGATGAATGTAAACAGAAAAGCACCACGTGCTTTTCTGGTTACAAACATCCAAACGGAGTGTCAAATTAGAGATGAGCGCACCGAACTTCACCGGGTTCGGCCGAACTCGTTTTGACCGAACCCGGCAAAAAATGTTCGGGTACGCGACGTCAGGAGACAGTCACTGCCCACGGTGCTCAAAGACTTAAACTGTTTCAGCACCATGGACAGTGACTTTCGATCACAATATACATATACGTGTAAAAAAAACCAGAAGTTCGGACTTACCGATAAGTCCCGGCTCCTTCCTCCAGTCCGACCTCCCGGGATGACAATTCAGGCCAAGTGACAGCTGCAGCCAATCACAGGCCAATCACAGGCTGCAGCGGTCTCATGGCCTGCCGCGTCATCCTGGGAGGTGGGGCCGGATGACAAGAGAGGGACGCGTCACCAAGGCAACGGCCGGGAGACCGGACTGGAGGAAGCAGGCAGTTCATGGTAAGTTTGAACGTCTTTTTTTATTCACAGGTTGGTGTATATTGTGATCGGCATTCACTGTCGAGGGTGCTGAAAGAGTTACTGCCGATCAGTTAGCTCTTTCAGCACCTTGGACAGTGACGGGCGTCGACTACCTCATCTCTATGATGGCGGCTGCGTGAAAATCACGCAGCCGCGCATCATACACGGATGACACACGGAGCTGTCAAATGCCTTTTGCGCGCGCAAAACGCAGCGTTTTTTGCGCGCGCAAAACGCACACGCTCGTGTAAATGAGGCCTAAACTAAACTTTGGAAAGTAATTAACACAAACGAGGACAGTTTTATTTTACAAATGGATCTGGATAAGTTGTTGGCTTGGGCAGAGAAGTGGCAAATAAGGTTTAACACTGAAAAATGTAAGGTTATGCACTTGGGAAGGAAAAATACATGTCACAATTACATGCTACATGGGAAAATACTGGGTAAAACTGACATGTAAAAGCACTTCGAATTTTAGTTGACATTAAACTTAACTGTAGCAAACAGTGTCAGGCAGCTGCTGTCAAATAAGATCATGGGGTGCATTAAAAGGGGCATACAAGAACATGACGAAAACATAGTTCTACCCCTTTATAAATCCCTAGTAAGACCACACATTGATAAATGTGCACAATTTTGGGCACCAGTGCACAAGTCCCAGCAGAGCTTGAGCAGGTTCAAAGGCGGGCAACTAAAGTAATAAATGGAATGGGTGGACTACAGTATCCAGAAAGATTATCAAAATTAGGGTTATTTAATTTGGAAAAAAGAGGGGTGACCTAATAACTATGTATAAATATATAATAGGTAAATACAGAGATCTGTCTTTCATGATCTGTTTATACCCAGGAATGTAACTATAACAAGGGGCATCCTCTACTTATAGAGGAAAGTAGGTTTCTACACTGACATAGAAGGGGATTCTTTCCTGTAAGAGCAGTGAGACTATGGCATTCTCTGCCAGACAAAGTTGTCATGCTGAATTCACTGAAAGAGTTTGAGAGGCCTGGGTGCCTTTCTTGAGTATAATAATATTACAATTTTACTAGACTAGATTACTTTAGATAGGTCATTGATCCAGGGATTTATTCCGATTTCCATATTGGAGTCAGGAAGGAATTTTTCTCTAGGATGAAGAAAATTGGCTTTAGCCTCTTGGGAGTTTTGCCTTCCTCTGGATCAACATTGCAGGATATTAGGCTGAACTGGAAGGACATATGTAATTTTTCGGCCTTACAAACGATGAAACTATAAAACAGGACAAATTATTACACAGTGGTGAAAGTCTATTCCCATATAAAAGGCTCTATTCCAACTAATTGCGCCTTTAAGTGTGGGTGAAACACTAATTGTACCAGATCACCCCAGGATATTTAAGGCAGTGCATTGTTTTCTTAAATCCAGAAATTGCAACCCCCCCCCCCCTGTCCTGCCCAAGCCGGCCACCTACTCTCTTAACCACTTGTCCCAGCCCTGAGTGTGGGAAGGCAAATGATTATGACATGTTACTACACGCTGTCAGCAAATTGAGAATTACATTCAGATCTTTTCAAGAGTACGGACACCTGAATTGGCCTTCTCTTGACTTGCTATGCAATGGTTGACACATACTCTGGTTGCTGCTAAGCAAACAGAAGGATCAGTGAATTATTTATTATGGAGCTTGGATCACATGTATTATCCAAAAAGTTTCACGTTTGATTCATTAAGGGCCGTTCACATATGTCCGGTGTCCGCTTCAGTTTACCTCCGGCGTGTTGAAGAAAAGCCGGAGGCAAGCTGATGCTAGAATGGATCCCATAGTTTTCAATGGGATCTCTTCTGGCACGAAGGACATCAGTTGTGGTGCCGTACGGCGCCGGACCTCCCTGGCAGCCGGATCCAAAAACGTTACCTGCCTCGTTTTTGGTTCAGGCTCCCAGGGAGGTCCAGCTCCGTATCCTATCTATTTTAATGGTGGCCGGATGAACGCCGGGTGCTGCCGCATCCATCTTCCGGCAGCACCCGGCGGGAAGGTGGATGTGAGCTAGGAGTGGAATCCCTGGTCATAGCATTGCCGGGGATTCCGCTCCAGGCGGAGACCCTGACAACTACCCTCCCACCCAGGGCCGGCCTTAGGGGTGTGCGACCTGTGCCATTGCACATGGCGCATCACCCCAGCAGGTGGAAAAGGGCGCTGCGCTGGCTCCCTTCTCCTGCTTGTTTCAGAAGCACCCAGGCCCGGCGACTCAGCAGTCGCCTTTCCGCCCGGCCGTTTCTTCACTCAGTGGCGTCGCTGCCGCTGTAGCAGCCATAGCGGCTGCTAGCGGCAACACCGGGCATAAAGGTGCCGTCGGGACGGGACCCCCCCATGGCCGCCGCCGCTGCTGCTGCTACAGTGGTAGTGATTCCACTATAGGGGGTATCACCCTGCTCTGCTATCTACTGCTATCTACTAGCGCCACTGTAGCTCCCTGAAGGAGCGGAATCCCCGTGTGGTCGGGGATTCTGCTCCTGGAGCGCTCTGCTTGATGTCTCTGTCCATATATGGACAGTGACATCAGGGGAAACTCCTGCAGCTTCCACTCCAAGATGACGTCACTGGCCATAAATGGACACAGACGACAGGGGCTTCTCCTGGAGTGGAATCCCCGGTCAAAGCGTCGGCAAAGGGGGCTACCTACAAGAGGGCTATGTGGCGCTACCTACAAGAAGGCTGTTTGGCAATTCCTACAAAGTGGCCTGTGTGGCGCTACCTACAAGGGGCCTGTGTGGCGCTACCTACAAGGGGGCTGTGTAGCGCTACCTACAAGGGAGCTGTGTGACGCTATCTACAGGGGGGCTCTGTGACATTATCTACAGGGGGTACTGTGCCATTATATACAGAGGTCACTGCGGCATTATCAACAGGGGCATGTGTGGCACTATATACCGGGGGGTGTGGCACTATATACAGGGGGTGTGGCACTATCTAAAGAGGCCACTGCGGTATCATCTACAGGGGGTGTGTGCTACTATATACAGGGGGTGACACTATCAACAGAGGGTACTGCGGTATTTACAGGGGTATGGCACTATGTACAGAGGGAACCGTGGCATTATCTACAGGGGGGGTGGCACTATATACAGAGGGCACAGCAGCATTAGCTACAGGGGGTGTGTGGCACTATATAAAGGGGGGGAGTGTGGGACTATCTACAGAGGGCACTGCAGTATTATCTACAGGGGGTGTGTGGCACTATATACAGGGGCACATTTTCAGAGCCTCGACTACCATTTTGTGGACCATTGTGGTAAAAACTGATGTAAAAAACGGATGGTAAAAACTGATGACAACTAACAACTGATGGTTTTGTAGTAAAAATCGTGAAAAAGCCTGATGGCAACTGATACATTTTTGCATCAGTTGTAATCACGAGAGATAAAAAAACTGATGCTGATACAACTGATATATGTGAACGCACCCTTAGTCCATTGAAGAGTATCTATAACGTCTTGTAGATTACCTAGGAGATTTTTTTCATCTTCTACGAATGTGTTATTTTATTACTCAGCTCTCCCTTGACTAATAATGCAAGTTTTTAAAAAGGTTGTGTCCCACCATATTAGTGCATATTGACATCCGTTATGGCCGTGGTCGCTGACCACCGGCATCTTCCACTTATCGGCAGCTGCGACTGCAGATCTCTGAAGATTTGCGGGCGTCTCCTCCATCCAAGACACCTGCACACACTGCACTCTTTGGCTGATGCCCGTGGGGTGCGCACGCGTGTCCCCGCTCTTAAAAGGGCCAGCGCGCACACACCAGGTAAACCTTCCCTAGCCTATCCCAGCACTTCCAGAACTTTAAAAGGAAATCTGCCCATTCCTTCCTTGCCTTAGCAATGTTGTGTCTTCCATACGTTTGTCTTGCAAATGGTTCCTTAGCTGTATCCTGAATCCTGTTTCCCGTATCCAGTATCTGCGTCTACTTCTAGTGCCTAAGTCGAGTGTCCGAGACGACTTTACCATCCGTGTCCGGTGCCCGTGCCATATCGAGTGTCCGAGATGACTTCACCATCTGTGTCCGGTGTCCGTGCCAGAGTGTCCGAGATGACTGCAGTACTCCAGTCCGGTGTCCTAGCTGAATGTAACGTCTATGGCCGCGGACTGTCGTCCTGACTTACCCTCGGACGGCCGCGGCCATGGACAAGTGAGTTCCCGTCGGCATCTTCCTCCTGTGAGACGCCGGCACTCACTTCCTGGTCCGGACACGGTCTCCCGCAGGGCGCGCGCCCACGTGTGTATGGCCTTAAAGGGGCAGTACGCGCACAGTTGCAGAATACTGCAATCAGCCCAGAATGCTTCGGGACTATAAAAGGGGCTCTGCCCTCTCGATCCTTGCCTGAGCGTTGTTGTGTTACCTAAAGTTTGTCATTCCAAATGGTCTCCTAGTGTTTTCCAGTTCCCAGTGTTACCCGTTCCTGCTGCCTGTACCCTGTATCCCATGCTACTGTGCCTCTGTGCCGTCAAGAGTTGGAGTCGTGTTGTGCCCTCTGCTGCATCTGTTGTGTCGCACCCTGCCGGGTTTCTGTGTACTTTCGGAGCCTCATCTTAGCCTGAATCTACCGCTACGGTCTACATTGCCTCAGGTACCCTTTCTGAACTATAGACATTGCATTGTACCTGTTTGGCCAGCTGCTATCCCGCTACGTGGTACGGCCTAGTGTGTCCACACCCCGCTCCGTGACACTGAACTTTATTATCCTGCACAGGTCTGCTTCCCCAGACTGTCTGGCATATACCCACTTCTGACCTTCCAGGTACTTTATCTTTACTGACTCTCACAGACTCTGTTGATCAGCAGCTGCTACGTTATAGCGGAGTGGCCCAGTGGGTCCACATACCTGCAAGTTTTTACAACATCATTGTCATTTGTCCCCCTTTTGGGACCCGCCTCTTTGAGCTGTAAAGCATAGAGCCACTGGATTACTTCATTTTGAGAATGGGATGTCCAGTTGGAAGCCAATTAGTGTATGAAATATGCAACATCTAAAGCTTTTTCACATCACTGTATATACAAGTATAATATAATGTGAACTTCCTCTCTGCATGAGTGGTTGTTCTGTATTATTGACAGGTATGCTGTACTATTGATGAAAATTAAGGTCAAAGATGATGGTTGAGTCACCATACATTATACAGGAGCCTTACAATGCAAATATATGGGTGATACAGCATTAATTCAACAGTTTCCAAGAGGAAACATAGGTAAGTGTGTAACTGATCAGTTACAGATCAGTATATCATTATATTTATAACAGCAAGGAAAAGCAACCAGGGGATCCAGATCTATTAGTAAATTGTAGATTGGCCATGAGGTGCATGCAAGTGTGAACATTGCCTTCTCTACACATTTATCTTGCTGACAAGCTACTGCTGTACACCTGGTGAGCACATGAACATTAAGGGTATGTTTACACGGCTTATTTTCTGCCATTTTTCAAAAAACGCCCCGAAAAATCGGAAGCAGAAAGCCTCCAAACCTCCACCCATTGATTTCAATGGGAAATACGGAGTTCTGTTTCGACGGGCCGTTTTTTTATGCGGTCGTTTTTAAAAATGGCCGAATAAAACAACGCCCGCGAAAAAGAAGTGCATGTCACTTCTTGAGCCGTTTTTCATTGACTCTATAGAAAAACAGCTCCAAAAACAGCCGTAAAAAATATTGTGAAAAAAAATTCAAAAAAAACCGTCTGAAAATCAGGAGCTGTTTTCCCTTGAAAACAGCTCTGTATACCCACAGAAGGGTAAGCTGTTTTTACTTTTCTTTTATATTTGTCATTATATACACACACACACACACACACACACACACACACACACACACACACACATAAGTTAACAGAGTGGCTTCTCTTCTGTGTGACAAGATATAGTATTATGATAGACTATAAAGTGTAACAGTTGTAAACTACACAATATTGTAGTAATGTCGAAGTTATTCATCTTTATTTCCTTAAAAAGCATCATTCTGTTCTCTAAATATGCTAAATCATCAAAAGCCGCTATTGCCTACTGGTTTCTATATTCCGTGCTTTTCCAAGCTGGATACGGATCGTATGGAGCTCAGTAATCAGAAGAGAAACTTACTCTAAGGGCTTATTCAGACGATCGTATAATACGTCCGTGCAATGCGCGTGATTTTCACGCGCCTCACACGGACCTATGTTAGTCAATGGGGCCGTTCAGACAGTCTGTGATTTTCACGCAGCGTGTATCCGCTGCGTAAAACTCACAACGTCCTATATTTATGCGTTTTTGGCACATCACGCACCCATTGAAGTCAATGGGTGCGGGAAAATCACGCGCAGCACACGGAAGCACTTCTGTGTGACGCGCGTGATTCGCGCAACAGCAGTAAAAACTATGAAGGAAAACAGAAAAGCACCACGTGCTTTTCTGTTTACAAACATACAGTGTCATAATGATGGCGGCTGCGCGAAAATCACGCAGCCATGCATCATACGCGGCTGACACACGGAGCTGTTATGTACCTTTTGCGCGCGCAAAACGCCGCGTTTTTTGCTCGCGCAAAGCGCACACGCTCGTGTGAATCCGGCCTAAGTCCTGAGAAAGCCTAAGCACAGACCTGTCTCACTGCTGAAGAGAGAGGCAGCGGGTGCAGACAGTCTGGATGATCCTCAATTCGTGCTACAGTCAGGACTACGTTCGACATAGATGCCCAAGAAGTGAGGGCACTAAGCAC
This sequence comes from Rhinoderma darwinii, assembly GCF_050947455.1. Classification (NCBI taxonomy): domain Eukaryota; kingdom Metazoa; phylum Chordata; class Amphibia; order Anura; family Rhinodermatidae; genus Rhinoderma; species Rhinoderma darwinii. Next base: position 450,967,509 of record NC_134687.1, read on the forward strand.
TGGATTGAGGAGGAGGGCACATGTCATCATTTTAAAGCCCCCAACCCCCTTGGCAGTCATTTTGAATTTAGTTGAAAATGTACATGCGGCTGGTGTCTAGAGCACATAGACTTGCTTTGGGATAGGAGATATTACAAAGGACAAAAGTAAAGATAGGCTTCCTTTATGTACCCTCTGTATTATCACAGTAGATATCTACCTGAGCTTGCCTACCCCTGAAGTATTCCGAAAATGCTTGACAGATGCGGCAGATTACAAGCTGTTTTGTTATAAAATGCATTTTTTTTTCTTTCAACATCTTTAACCCCTTAGTGACTAGCCTATTTTAGACCTTAAAGAGGCTCTGTCACCAGATTTTGCAACCCCTATCTGCTATTGCAGCAGATCGGCGCTGCAATGTAGATTACAGTAACGTTTTTATTTTTAAAAAACGAGCATTTTTGGCCAAGTTATGACCATTTTTGTAGTTATGCAAATGAGGCTTGCAAAAGTCCAAGTGGGTGTGTTTAAAAGTAAAAGTCCAAGTGGGCGTGTATTATGTGCGTACATCGGGGCGTTTTTACTACTTTTACTAGCTGGGCGTTCTGACGAGAAGTATCATCCACTTCTCTACAGAACGCCCAGCTTCTGGCAGTGCAGACACAGCCGTGTTCTCGAGAGATCACGCTGTGTCGTCACTCACAGGTCCTGCATCGTGTCGGACGAGCGAGGACACATCGGCACCAGAGGCTACAGATGATTCTGCAGCAGCATCGGCGTTAGCAGGTAAGTCAATGTAGCTACTTACCTGCAAACGCTGATGCTGCTGCAGAATCAACTGTAGCCTCTGGTGCCGATGTGTCCTCGCTCGTCTGACACGATGCAGGACCTGTGAGTGACGTCACAGCGTGATCTGGCAGAAGCTGGGCGTTCTGAAGAGAAGTGGATGATACTTCTCGTCAGAACGCCCAGCTAGTAAAAGTATTAAAAACGCCCCGATGTACGCACATAATACACGCCCACTTGGACTTTTACTTTTAAACACACCCACTTGGACTTTTGCAAGCCTCATTTGCATAACTACAAAAATGGTCATAACTTGGCCAAAAATGCTCGTTTTTTAAAAATAAAAACGTTACTGTAATCTACATTGCAGCGCCTATCTGCTGCAATAGCAGATAGGGGTTGCAAAATCTGGTGACAGAGCCGCTTTAATGACCAAGCTATTTTTACGTTTTTCCATCGTCCCATTCAAAGAGCTATAACTTTTTTATTTTTGCGTCGACATAGCTGTATAAGGTCTTGTTTTTTGCAGGACAAGTTGTAATATTTAATAGCACCATTTTGGGGTACATAGAATTTATTGATGAACTTTTATTTACTTTTTTTTTTGGGGGGGATAGAAAAAAAACGGCAAGTTCGGCACACTTTTTTGCTTCCTAAATTAACGTTGTTTACCATGTGGTATAAATAACACAATAACTTTATTCAGCGGGTTGTTGCGATTGCAATGATACAAAATTTATATAGATTTTGCATGTTTTACTACTTTTACACAGTAAAAACACTTTTTTTTTCTAAATTATTTGCTTTTGTGTCTTCATATTTGAAGAGCCATAACTTTTTTATTTTTCCGCTGATGCAGTTGTACGATGGCTTTTTTTTTTTTGCGGGACGACTTGTCGTTTTTAATGATACCATTTTGGGGTAGATGCAACTTTTTGATCACTTTTTTTTAAGGTAGGATTCAAAGAAAACAGCAAGTTTTGCATTGTTTTTTATTTTATTTTTTACGACGTTCCCCTGCGGGTTAAATGAGGTAATAACTTTATAGTCAGGGTCGTTACGGACGCAGCAATACCAAACATGTGTAACTTTTTTACTTTAGTTTTTTAATAATAAAGCAATTTGTAAGGGGAAAAAAGTGGGTTTTTCATTTTTTACTAGTCCCACTAGGGGACTTCACTATGCGATCCTCCGATCGCATTTATAATACACTGCAATACCGTGTTTCCCCGATAGTAAGACACCCCCGATTGTAAGACGTATCGGGGGTTTCAGGGGGGTCGGCTAATATAAGCCGTACCCCGAAAGTAAGACATATGTCTTACTTTCGGGGAAACACGGGGGTATTGCCGCCTCCTGCCCACTTCCACTCCCACTTAACGCCGAAGGACGGATATATCCGTCCTCAGCAGCTGCTAGTTCGCGCAGGAGGACGGATATATCCGTCCTGTGATGGCGCGGGTACTGAGACTGTACCCACGCGATCAGCGGCAGGAGCACGGCTGTTATACACAGCCTGGCTCCTGCTGCAACTGCCGGAATCGAAGCGCGCGCCGATTCCGGCAGTTTAACCCATTAAATGCCGCTGTCAATAGTGACAGCGGCATTTAATGTGTTTGACAGAGGGGGGAGCTCCCTCTGTCACCCGATCGGCGCCCCCGCAAACAAATCGCGGGTCGCCGTCGGGTTTCCATGACAGCCGGGGGTCTAACAAAGACCCCCAGGTCTGCCTTCAGCATCTGCCTGTTAGGCGATGCCGGAGGCATGACCTAATAGGTTGCCTGTCAGTTTTACACTGACAGGCAATAATGCTTCGGTATACTAAGTATACCAAAGCATTATATATGCGATCGGCACATCGCATAGTGAAGTCCCCTGGTGGGACTAAAAAAAAAAATGTAAAACAGTTAAATAAAGTTTGTGGAAAAAAAAAAAAAAAAACAACAATTTTTTTCCAATATAAGACATACCCCGAAAGTAAGACATAGTGGGGCTTTTGGGGATAAAAAGAAAGTAAGACACTGTCTTACTTTCGGGGAAACACGGTACTTCTGTATTGCAGTGTATTATGCTTGTCCGTGTAAAACGGACAGGCATCTGCATGGCCTAGCAGGTATACACTACAGGCAGACCTGGGGGCCTTTATTGGGTCCCCCAGCTGCCATAGAAGACCCTGGCATCCGGCAATCTTATCACTGGGTGCCGGTAGGATGAGAGGGAGCTCCCTCTCTCCAAAACCACTCAGATGCAGTGGTCGCTATTGAGCACCGCATCTGAGGGGTTAAACGAGCGAGATTGATACGATATCAATCTCATCCGTTAGAGCAGGGATGCCCCCAGCCCTCAGCTACCTCTACCAGACACAGCCTACGGACAAGAGTTTTCTGGGAAAAAAATACACCTTTTTAATAATGCCCGTCAAACCCTTCAAAAAGGGAATTCTAATCATAAGAAGTAAAGGTAACTTGATAGGATATGCTATCCCTTCATGATTTGAGGGGAATCGTCTTCTGGCACCCCCACCAATCACCTGAAAAAGTGGCAGAAGCCCCTTTGTCTTTTTTCCTGAATAACAGCGCTCCTATCTATCAAGTGCAGGGCAAATCTATAATGGAGCTGCAGCACTTAACTAGCATCGGTGGTGGTCCCACTAGTCGGACCTCCTTTGATAAGTAAGTATGTATATTTACCAATGGGTTTATACATCATTGCTAAAAATCAGCCCAATATATTGAATTGCAGTTATATTTATATACATGATACTTAGATCTGAACATTACCTGACTTACATCAAATTGTCCTTGGTATACTTAGGCTATGTTCACACCTGTGCTGGTTATTCTGTTCTGCTCTGTCAGATGATCAGGACAAGGGAATAACGGAAAGCGCCAGTTCCGTTGCACCACGGACGCCACCAGCAGCTGACGGAACCCATTGACTTTAATGGGTTCAGTCGGGGGGTGTCCATGATTTTACCAAAAACAATAGAGCAGCATGCTGCCCAATTGCTTCCGGTATTTTCACCAGAATCTGCGATGGAGCCTCCAACGCAGATGTGAACTAGGCCTTACTGCTAATACTACATTAGAAAAATCTTCAAACATTTTTTGGCAAAACTAATCCAAACTGATGAATAAAATACAAGATCTTTTTATTGCATTTTTAGTAAATAAAAAATGTGGGTTATTTTACAATTCATTGTTCGATTGCATTAGTTTCTCTGACAAACCAAAACAAAACCTTGTGCCATGTACAATTTTTAGCTCTCTCTATCTGATCACATGCCCTTCTTGTAGTGTTTGATTAGGTATCTAGACATGTCCACTCTTTATTTAGTATGTGTTTGTATATTCAGTCTTCTGCCCTATCTATATGTGGCCATTTTACAAATACATGGCCGCTAGTGATGATGGAGTGCAACAGATACAATGGATTGAGAAGCATCTCCAGTCTACAGACCACCATTGAACTCAGAGCAACCTGATACACTGCGGTCTCTTCTTCTTCCACATTGTGTTCCCTAGATTTCTAAGTAAAGCCAGAGAGTCTCCTCGCAGACAGACCAACAATCCCAGCTCCCACCCACATGACAGCAGCCTCAATGCCCCAAAGATCGCTATCAGCTTGGAGCCTGTAGCTTTCTGAGAATTAGAAGGGTCCTAACACCTCAGCCTACTTTAGGTGGGGGTTGTCTAGACAGTATTATTGTAAGAGCACTTGAGACCTGCCTTAACCTCTACCCTGCCACTAAGGACCATAAAGCATTGCTCCGTTTGTATAAACTTCCAAAACCCTAATTCTAAGCTGTCTCATATTTAGCACTAAATATAGCAATATGGGAATGAAAACATTAAGGAATATGCATTAAAAGGAGATGACTGCATATTTGTTTCCATTTTCGGGGAAGCGAAATAAATCTGGGTTATACAGGACCCACCAATAAATCACTCTGAAGACTTCGATTTATATGTATGAAGAGTAAGGGTCATGGCAATGATGTTGTGTTTTTACAGAGCAATGAATGCACTTTTTTTTTCTCTTCGCAGTATAGATTCTTGTATATGTATTTATGACTACAGTAGCAGGTCAAACTCTTGTACTGATGAAACTGGTTAAGATGCTCCTATGAAGCACCATACTTGCGGTTTTGTTTTTGCAATAGTCAGAATACCTGCACCCCCTGACTCCCATTTGAAGCTTGACTTATTCTATTCCTCTTGATGCTTCTTTACACAGTGATCTTGTCTGGATTAAACTGCATTCAATTTGGTTTTCCCATCATTGTTGGGGGTCCAACTGTTCGGACCCTTACTGATTTTGAGAACAGATGTGCCAGATACCCCTGACAATAAAGAAGTGGCCACGCATATTGAGTTACTAAAAGAGCCAAGTGAGTGTGAATTGGTGGTGGCTAAGTTCACGTCTCGTTTTTACGGTGCGTCGGACGTACACATTTTGACATGAAAAAACAGTGTCAAAATGTGTAACAGCGCGTGCATTGATTTCTATGGTCAGGACGGATGCCCTAATAGTGTGGTTTGTGCATACGTTTTGTGTGCTTATGTTCTATCCTTTTTGTTTTCCATCTCCTGAAAAGCATAGTCTACTAAGTTTTTCAGCACTTTTCCAAAATGTATACCACACGTGTACGATTTTATTTGTATTGAAGTCAATGGCGACGTATGGACGGGCAAACTTAAACCCTACATTTGCATACGTAGAACGTAAACGTTTTTGTCACCATATATGGGAAATCTTGACTTTACAAAGTTGGATTTAGCTAAAGAACTAAAAAAGTATACGTTTTTAGAAGAACGGACACAAACGTATAAAAACATATATGACGTATACTACAAGAAATGTAAGCGTATGTTACAAATACATACGTTTTTGTAACTTTAAAAACGTATACGTCGTCATATACCACAAATGTGTGCACAAAACGAGATGTGAACGGAGTCTAATTCGCAGATGAGTCATTTATGGCACATCCTATCAACATCCTATAATGGTCTATGAAATTGGCTATATATTTCCGGAAAATTTTAGGGTGAGTTCAGACGTGGTGGAATTGCTGTGAATTTCTGTGGGGTACAGTAAAATACATGTAAATGGATTTTACAAAACCCCATCCATATGTTTTGGAAAAAATTTAATGTGGAATTCTGAGCATGCTGACGATTTTTCACATTCGCAGCATGTCAATTCTGTTGCGGAAAGGTCACAGATTTTCATTGCAATGCAAAGGGTGAAACCCACAGCAAATCTGCAGGAAAATCTGCAGATTTGCAGAAAACATCTGCCACTTCTGGCCTCGGCTTAAGGGTCAGTTCACACAGAGTTTTCTTACACGTTTATTGATGCGGAAACCGCGCCAAAAAACGGCCGAAAATGCCTCCCATTGATTTCAATGGGAGGCGGAGGCATTTTTTTCCCCCACTAGCGGAAAAAACGGCTCGCGGGAAAAAGGGAAATGCCCTATCTTCAGGCGTTTACGTCTCTGACCTCCCATTCTCATCAATGGGAGGCAGAGATCTGTATTTCGCAGTGTTTTTTGCCCGCGGCGCTCAATGGCCGCGGGCAAAAAACGTTGCGTAAATCGGCGTGCAGGCAGAGCAAAATCTGCCTCAAAACTCCAAACAGAATTTTGAGTCATATTTTCTGCCTGCAAAAAACTCAGTGTGAACACAGCCTTAAAGTTTTTACTTCTTAGGCTGGGTTCACACGAGCACATTAACGTCCGTAATGGACGGACGTATTTCGGCCGGAAGTCCCGGACCGAACTCAGTGCAGGGAGCCGGGCTCCTAGCATCATAGTTATGTACGATGCTAGGAGTCCCTGCCTCTCCGTGGAACTACTGTCCCGTACTGAAAACATAATTACAGTACGGGACAGTTGTCCTGCAGAGAGGCAGGGACTCCTAGCATCGTACATAACTATGATGCTAGGAGCCCGGCTCCCTGCACTGAGTTCGGTCCGGGACTTCCGGACGAAATACGTCCGTCCATTACGGACGTTAATGTGCTCGTGTGAACCCAGCCTTAGGGTAAGTCCAGATGTAGTTGAGATTTTCCGGCAATTGCTGTGAATTTGTGACAAAATCGGCACGTGCAACAGAATTGACATGCTACAGATTTGAAAATCTTCAGCAAGCCCTGAATTCTGCGCTGTCTTTTTCTGCTATGTGGATGGGGGTTGGAAAACCTTAATGTACTGTACACTGTCAGAATCCGCACCAAAATCCGCTACGTTTGAAATATTTTGTTGATTTTCTTTTACATATGTCTTTCCTTTCTCATCTCCCGTGAGTTTTGGGATTCAGTGTGGATTAATCATGACCAAGGCAAAGTTTACTTAACGCATTGACTGGGAATTCTGCCCCGGGCCCTGACATTGCTGAAAACGTATACTTGGGTTTCTTTTCACAGTAGCATGTCCTCAAATCTTCTCTACCAATCAGCTGAATCACTCTTCTGATGCAAACAATGATCAGATTATTAAATCGGGAGCACATTTCGGTTTCTGGATGAAGAAACTTACTGTGTAGCATGTCCTCTATAGTAGAATAAAGATGGAGGGATTTCTAGCACTATTGTATACAGGAGGATGAAGGAATGGATTATGGCAAAATGCAGGAAATGAATGTGTTCGATACGGGAATATAGTTCAGAATATTATCTGCTAAGCACTGTGGTAATGTATACAATCTAAGTTGTATGAGAAATTTGGGTTCCAGCAAAGAAGTGGTTAATGCTCCAACCCCCCCTGCCTCAGGGTAAAAAGGAGGTGAATGATGGCCTTGTGGTGGGGGTGGGCGGCAGGAAGCTCACGACTAATAACATGCATGCACTGACTTCTGCAGACTCAGCAGAATTTTGACAGAAGAGGGAATTATTAGAGAGATGCAGCACCTGACCCACATATGACAAGTAACCCTCTCATTGTGCCTAAAGCTTTACTTGTAAAAATAACAACGTTTATAGGAAAAAAAAAGATAATTAGGAAGTGAATGAAGAGCACAGGGTCAGGGTGACTAATGTTTTTGCTGACCATTGCCATTAGAGAGTTATCGGACAAGCAATTTCATGCTCTTCCCAGACGTGTGTAGATTTTGTCTGGGTGCGCCGATTCCTTCCACACTTCAAAAACAGAATACCTATGACATTTGCGCTAGCCTGAGTACGTACATGAAAAAATTTGATTGTGAGCACCGCTGGGTTAAGGTACTGACATAAATGAATATATTCTATATGCAGATTTAAAATATAAGGGTGCTATAAAATTAACCAGAACTATAAAATAACATGCTATGGTCTATTTGTGGGTTCATTTTTGGGATCTCTTAGGGTTCTCTTACATGGCCCGACATGGGCCGTGTAAACGGGCGCCGATCAACAAACAGTTCGTTGATCGGAACTCGTTTGCTCCTTTCACAAGGAGCAATGCATGGGGACAAGCGCTCGTTACTACGATCGTTCGTCCCCATACATTTCCATCATGTGCGTCTCCCTGTTTACACATAAAGGATATAATTACCTGATGAATGAGCGTTTGCTCGTTCATCGGCTGTTCGTTGCCCTGTTTACACACGGCAATGATCGGGAATGAGCGATCATTTGCTTTGGTGAGCAGCAGTATAGTAGACTGCAGGATCATGAGGGTATTTAGTCTGGTCTCAGACTGGATAAGTGATGGGGTTAATTGTAGGTGTAGGAGGATGCCTGACTACACGGTAACATCATGAAATGGTTCTACCATGAGGAATGCTATTTCATTTCAAATACACTGCTTGTCCCACTGTCATTTTTACCAAAGCATAACATTTATAAGAATTAATGCAAAATAACAGAATTGCCCAGGACGAACATTAGGGAGAAACTCCGGCACTTCCTTTGTTAACCTTGCTACAAGGCTGGGGAGTGACAGCCATCTTGATCACTCTATGGAGTTAAACAAAAGTGCTGGTGGTGCAGATCAACGCATACTGTCAGCAATCAGGGCAAGTTCCCATGGTTTGTATACGCTGCGGAACAATTTGCAGCATCTCCGACCCGGAACCGGCAGGGAAATCCGGTAGAATATTCAAAGCAAATGGCAATTTAATTTGGTGCAGATATTTGGTCAGATTGACCACTGCGGAAAAAAACCCTATACTTACCTTTCCTGGTGCTTCCATAGCAACACGTCTCTACTGTCCTGGCTTCTTTCTGTACAGCCGGCCTCCTGTGATGAGGTTTCATCACGTGGTCACTGCAGCCTGTGATTGGCTGCGTGGGTCACATGTCTTGAAATGTTATCACAGGAGGCCGGCTGTACACAGAGCAGCGGGAAAAGTGCAAGGATGCATTGCTATGGGAGTGCGAGGACGATGGAGTTAAATCCTTTCAACCTTTTTCAACCTGCGAACTCTGCTCTGAATATGCAGTGTAATCACAGTAAATTCCGCTAATGTTGGCATTTGTTGTGGAATTTGACTTTCCCATTAAACTCAATGGGGAAATTCTGCAACAAATGCGCAGCCTTTCAGCAACATAAATTAACGTGCTGCGGATTTATAAGCCGAACCTCAGGTTAATTTATGAACGTATCTGTGTAGAATTATTCCAATGAGATTTGAGAAAATCTCAACCATTTTGCTGCTACTGTGAACGATGCATAATTCCTGCACAGAAAACACACTCGGCAATCCAGCAGCGTACCCAGTCCACGGGAATATACCCTTACACTGGACGCAAGTGACACATTTACATCTCCACATGAGCTTGGAGACAGTTGGTGCTGCTAAGAAGTGGCCTGGACATATTAGTATGTTAATGTCTGCTTTTATTTAAAAAATTTATTTATTTCCTTTCCATATCCTATATACAGTGAAGGAAATAAGTATTTGATCCCTTGCTGATTTTGTAAGTTTGCCCACTGTCAAAGACATGAACAGTCTAGAATTTTTAGGCTAGGTTAATTTTACCAGTGAGAGATAGATTATATTTAAAAAAAACAGAAAATCACATTGTCAAAATTATATATATATTTATTTGCATTGTGCACAGAGAAATAAGTATTTGATCCCTTTGGCAAACAAGACTTAATACTTGGTGGCAAAACCCTTGTTGGCAAGCACAGCAGTCAGATGTTTTTTGTAGTTGATGATGATGTTTGCACACATGTTAGATGGAATTTTGGCCCACTCCTCTTTGCAGATCATCTGTAAATCATTAAGATTTCGAGGCTGTAGCTAGGCAACTCGGATCTTCAGCTCCCTCCATAAGTTTTCGATGGGATTAAGGTCTGGAGACTGGCTAGGCAACTCCATGACCTTAATGTGCTTCTTTTTGAGCCACTCCTTTGTTGCCTTGGCTGTATATTTCGGGTCATTGTCGTGCTGGAAGACCCAGCCACGAGCCATTTTTAATGTCCTGGTGGAGGGAAGGAGGTTGTCACTCAGGATTTGATGGTACATGGCTCCATCCATTCTCCCATTGATGCGGTGAAGTAGTCCTGTGCGCTTAGCAGAGAAACACCCCCAAAACATAATGTTTCCACCTCCATGCTTGACAGTGGGGACGGTGTTCTTTGGGTCATAGGCAGCATTTCTCTTCCTCCAAACACAGCAAGTTGAGTTAATGCCAAAGAGCTCAATTTTAGTCTCATCTGACCACAGCACCTTCTCCCAATCACTCTCAGAATCATCCAGATGTTCATTTGCAAACTTCAGACGGGCCTGTACATGTGCCTTCTTGAGCAGGGGGACCTTGCGGGCACTGCAGGATTTTAATCCATTACGGCGTAATGTGTTACCAATGGTTTTCTTGGTGACTGTGGTCCCAGCTGCCTTGAGATCATTAACAAGTTCCCCCCGTGTAGTTTTCGGCTGAGCTCTCACCTTCCTCAGGATCAAGGATACCCCACGAGGTGAGATTTTGCATGGAGCCCCAGATCGATGTCGATTGACAGTCATTTTGTATGTCTTCCATTTTCTTACTATTGCACCAACAGTTGTCTCCTTCTCACCCAGCGTCCTAGTTATGGTTTTGTAGCCCATTCCAGCCTTGTGCAGGTCTATGATCTTGTCCCTGACATCCTTAGAAAGCTCTTTGGTCTTGCCCATGTTGTAGAGGTTAGAGTCAGACTGATTAATTGAGTCTGTGGACAGGAGTCTTTTATACAGGTGACCATTTAAGACAGCTGTCTTTAATGCAGGCACCAAGTTGATTTGGAGCGTGTAACTTGTCTGGAGGAGGCTGAACTCTTAATGGTTGGTAGGGGATCAAATACTTATTTCTCTGTGCACAATGCAAATAAATATATATATAATTTTGACAATGTGATTTTCTTTTTTTTTTTAATATAATCTATCTCTCACTGGTAAAATTAACCTAGCCTAAAAATTATAGACTGTTCATGACTTTGACAGTGGGCAAACTTACAAAATCAGCAAGGGATCAAATACTTATTTCCTTCACTGTAATGGCAACATCTTCCACGGCTCTGTACACTTTGTATTTGCTCATATCAGTCCGTCTCTATTCCCTATCTCACATACGAGCCCGTTTCATAGGAAGTCAATTAAACTATTAGGCCGAATTCAGACGAACGTGGGGAAACTCGGATGTGAAAAACTTCAGTTTCTCACATGCGAGTTGCCCCCGTGCGGGCCCCGTTTTCACGGATCCCCATAGACTTGAGTCTATCAAGGAATCCATGAAAACTGAACAAAATAGGACATGTTCTATTTTACAACGGACCCTTCACACAGGCCGTTGAAACAACAGCCGTGTGAACGTCAACATTGAAATACATAGCCATTGTTTTACCGGCCTTCACACAGACCTATACCACGGTCGTCTGAATTCGGCCTTAGTGTTTTTTGTAGTAAATGGGAAGAAACCAGAGTACCCAGAGGAAACAATGCAAGCCCTGGGAGAACATAGAAACTTCATACAGATGTTGCTCCTAGTTGGAATCGAACTCACGACCCCAGTGATAGAAGGCAGCAATGCTAGAAACATTTTGAATGACAGCAACACCACTGTTTTTCTTTCCATTCGTTTTCATATACCGTATATATCGGCGTACAAGACGACTTTTTACACCCTTAAAAAAATGTCAAAAGTGTGGGGTCGTCTTATATGCCGGATATTGTCTACATTAGGGATGCACGTTGCAGCCGCACAGCTCAGTATAGTAACACATGAATGTATGGGAGCGCGGCTGCGGCTGTGTAATTCAGCCACAGCCCCGCTCCTGAGTCATGATAAGTTCGCGGGGTCAGGATGATGCAATGCGGCCAGCGCTGCACTAATGAGCGGCGGCACTGGAGACAGAACATGGCAGGCGCGCTACAAAACACCCCCATGTTCTGTCTTCAGTGCCTGAACTGCCGCTCATTAGTGCAGCGCCGGCCGCATCACCTCATGCTGACCGCGCAGGCACTTACTGTCAGGAGCGGGGCAATGGCTGTATTACACAGCCGCAGCCCCGCTCTATAACGGCGGAGATCAGAGAAACCGCTCATCTCCGCCGTTATTCCCCTGAATGCTGCGATCACAGCTGACTGCAGCATTCAGGGGAAAGTGAGAAGGGGGGATGCCCCTGGATCGCGTCACAGGGAATTCCTGTGACGCGATCGAGGGCCATACCATATATGGGCAGACAGCCCAAGGTCTATTGACGGACCCCAGGGCTGTCTTACCATATTTCATGTTGTTAGGACATACCCAAGTATGTCCTAACAACTGCCTGTGTATTATCCGTCCACAGGTTAATGTACTGGCACATATCTGATATATGTCAGTACATTAAAGTTTCAAAATAAAGTAAAAACAAAGTATTGTTAAATTTTAAAAAAAATACACATTCACCTTTTTTACAATAAACATTAAAATAAGTCTCAATACATAAAATACACACATTCAGTAATGGCGCGGACAACAATGTTTTTGCATCATTTATGATGTGTACGCTGTAAAAAAATGAAATAAACACGGCTTTCATTCACTTATTAATGTGAGGCGCGAGGTGCGATGAATTTACCCTCCATGTTCCTCACATTAATAGTAATTAACCCCATCATGTACCTCGCACATTAACCCAATATGACTGAGAAACATGATGGGATTAATTACTATTAATGTGAGGCGCGTTCAAAATTCATCACACGTCGCGCCTCACATCAGAAAACGGAAGATTTTTTTTTTTATTACTGTTGGCAAAAGTATCGAAATTGGTATCGAAATCGCAATACTAAACGAAGTATCGGTATCGAAGTCCAAATTCTGGTATCGTGACATCCCTAGTCTACATATTGTCTACACACAGGTTGTGTGTTACCTTGTGAGCCTGCAGTCCGGTACACAGGCTCCCGGGATGCACGGAATCCGCCACGGATCTGAGGGAAGCCGGTATTAGCCGCCAGGGAACATCTCTGTAAGATCCTCTGGCCCGCCCTTTCCTCTCATTCCCTGCCTCTCAGATCTCGCGCGATGAAGCAGCCTATCTGCGCATGCGCGAGTTCAAAGAGACAGAGAGTCCTGGGTCCTGCCGCCGATGGCCATAGTGAAGCGCTCCTGCACGAAATGGTGAGTATATCTTAAATTCTATATTTTAAGGGTAAAAGTTGGCGGTCGTCTTATACGCCCAGTCGTCTTATACGCCGACATATACGGTAGGTCTCCCAATGTTCCCTTTTATATTACCACATATATGGGTGTACGGGTAAGTAAAATGTGTTTTTCCCATGCATTTATTTGTAAAAACTATACCAGCGCATAAGGCAGAATTACCATTCCTCATGGAATGTGTATGTTTATATGGTCAGAAAGGAACAGTTATGTGTCAAGAGGAAAATATTGTCCCATTGTTTATCTGAAGTAGGGTCATGAATGGTGGCAAAGCAGCTTATCAAAATTCTCATGTTTTCATATAGCTCCAAAGTCAAGTGGCATTTGGGGACCATTCAGGGTCTAGCAGGCTGTACTGGAATGAAAGTCTGCATTATTCTCCAGATAGAGCGGAATATGCGGTTTTATATAAACAAGCCATCCGTAGATGGACAGGGTAGTGTGCATTCCCATAAATAAGGACATGGCCAAAATATCCTAAGCTATAAATATCATAGCAGAAATGTGTATCTCATATACACGTACACCAGAAAACGAGTACTAGAGAGGAAATTCACAAAAAGTATATAAATGTAATAATGTTCATATACCACATGAAAGCAAAATACCTTACTGGAATACCATGTGGCATCATATATGGGTAAGACGACCCCAGACACAAGTCTTAAAAGGGTAACTAAACTTTTAAAAAACGTTTGACATGTTGTAGTGAAATTTTTTCTTTTTCCCTATAAGGTAGTTGGTGATATTGTATTCCTTGGATTTTCATCTTCCTTCAATAAACAACATTCGCAGTCCGTTCATAAAAGTGGAACACAAGAGATAGAAGTTAGGAAACTTTCTTTCCAAAAAGTATTCACATTTTGCATTGAGATGTTTCGCTTTTGAAGTGATTAGGGAGAACACGCCTTGTGGCTTCTGGTTGGTTGATAATTGGCATGGATGGTACAGCATCACTAGGCGTTTCCTCAGGAGCCGGTCCCTTCCATCCACCATCGGCCGGCACGTCCCAGTCCTGTACAGCGTTGAGCGAACGGTGTACGGATTCAGACTTTTTATTCATCCCGTACACCACTCTGAGGTAAGCCGATCAGAAACAAAGCGGCACAGCGCTAACCCGAGCGCTTCTATCGCTTTGTTTTAGTGCTCAGAACTCGACCAATCAAAACTTCTGACATGTCAAAAGTTTTTTTGAAAGTTTAGTTACACTTTAACTACTCCATTTTGGCTATTTGCAGTATTAGGAGGCATGTAAATAAATGGCGCTTATATTCCTGTATCCTTACAGTGTTAATACCCTTTCTACGTTATATGTAATAGGTAATATACTCCTCTTCCTGTTAACACTTTTTTTGTTTGTACATGCCAAAGCTTTGTATCTGTTTGCAACACTGCAACCCCCAACTTTGCACAGAAATCTGTAAGAGAAGGATATATATAGCAGATGAAACCGCAGTAAATGAATACGCTACAGCTGTATGACAGTGGGAATGCATGCACAATTTCTCAGATGTGGTTTCCAGAGGCTTTTTGAGGTCATTTTAAGAAACTCAGGTCATGGCCTAGAGATACATGTATATACATCCATAGTATATGTATGAGAGTGAGGGTCTTTTATGTGGGGGGGCTCTCTTTGAACAAGCAGATGTTCAGGCCACAGCAGGGAGGTCTTTGTGATGTATCAGTTTGGTATGTTGTGGTAAAGCCAATATAAATACATACATGTACATGTATTTATGTCTACAGAATATCAATGGCATGCTGAGGGGTCTGCTGGACAGAAAAGTGCATATGGCTCTGGGTATAGAAGAAAAGCGAGGGCATGCCAGCTCTTAATATTTTGGCATCCATCTCTTTTGTTCTGGCAAGTAATGAAAAGTTACCATTTATTCTCCAAAAGACACTCAAAGATCCTACTTCTGTCAACCGAATAAGTCAAATAAACCGGGTTTCTTCCATATTTCTGCTTGTTACTTCTAAGTTATGTTGCACTGGCCAGAGACTTTATAACATCGCCATCTACTGGTAAATATTGTGAAGCAAACTGCTGAAATCAGTGCGTTGCCTGCATGGTATTAAAATGAATGATATCTGGGACCCCACTGATCGCGAGAATGGAAGTCCCAAACCCCCCGTTTCTCCTCACTGCTCAACCGCAGTGAGAATAACATTTAGTGGAGCGGCAGTCGCTCCATTGAAAGTCTATTGGAATGACAGAAACAGAGCTCAGCTGTGTTCGCCATTTTCATAGACAATGAGCGGAGTAGCGGGCGTATTCTTGACCACTGCTCCATTCAAGTTCCTCTTCACTGTGGGTGGTGCAGTGAGGAGGAACGGGCGGTCGGGACCTCTGTTATTGTGATCAGTGGAGTTTCCCACAAATTTTTGTTTCTGGGAATACCCCTTTAAGTGCGCAGTCACATGTGGCGTATTTGCTTTGTATTTTCGCAGTGTATTAAAGGGATATTTTGCAACTTGGATTTCTAAATTTTTTCGTCGTGGAATATTTTTCCCACAGGCTCACATTGTAGACTTTTCCGCAGAAAATACAAGGCAAATACGCCACATGTGACTGCTCCCTAAAGGGGTTGTTTCAGAAATCTCTGCAGGTCCTGCACACATTTCAGGGATCATTGCACAAAGCAGTTTAGAAAAAACATTGCTGGCATATCACTAAGATGTCACCAATGTCCAATCTGCGGGGGTCCACCCACTGTGGCCACTATGCTTTCCAGCTTCCTAGCAATCAGCAGCGCCACTTCGTGTCTTAATATCTCTGTTCAGCTTTCTTCATGGGGCCGCATGGTCAACCCATTATAGTCAATGGCTGACCATGTGGCCAGTCAGAAAATGCCGATAGAACCTGACAGAAGCAAATGCCTTCTTAGTGCCGCTGCTACTTCATTTTATCGAACAAGGTATTGGACCCACCAATATGGGACCCACCAATATGCCACCAATGTCTTTCCTAAGACAACCCATTTCATTTTGACTCAACCCATTTGCATAATTTAATTAAGCCCTTTCTGCATTTTCACATACATGCATGTCATTGGAAGGATCACCTTCCCGCATTATGACGTGCATGTACGATCAACGCGGGACCCCGGCTGTGACTGACAGCTGGGCTCCTGCTGCAATGGCTGAGATTGAAGAAACCTTCAATCTCAGCTGTTTAACCCCTTAAATGCCACGGTCAATAGCGACTGCGGCATTTCAATCTTTTGACAGAAGGAGGGGCTCCCTCTCTCAGCCATCAGTGGCCCTCAAACACGATCGCCTGCCGCCCCCAGGCCTGCCCTGGCTATATGCCTATTAGGCCTAATAGATTGCCTGTCAGTTTTACACAGGCAATGATGCTTTGGTATACTAAGTATACCAAAGCATTACATAAGCGATCAAGAGATCGCATGGTGAAGTCCCCTAGTGGGACTAAAAAAAAATATTAAAAACAATGACATAAAGTTTTTTAAAAAATTAAATAAGGTGAACAGTAAAAATAAAATAAATCCATTTCTTTCCCATAAAAAGTGGTTTTATTGAATAAAAGTGTAAAAACAAAAACTTATACGTACACATATAGGGTATTTCCGCGATCGGAACAACATAAAAACAAAAACTTAACACATTAATCCAACCACATGGTGAACGCCGCACAAAAAAACCCTCAAAAAGCCACTGCGAAATCGTTTCTATTCTCCATTCCCCCCAAAAAAAATATAATAAAAGTTACTCAATAAGTCCCATGTACCCCAAAATAGTAGCGATGAAAACTACACCTTGTCCTGCAAAAAACAAGCCCTCATATTACGGCTGTTGTGGAATGTGGTCATGCAAAAATGTATTATTTTTGTTTCAAATATTTTTCATTGTGCAAATGTAGTAAAACCTAAAAAAACCTATACATATGTAGTTTCGCCATAATTGTACTGACCCATAGAATAAAGGTAACATGTTATTTATGCTGCATAGTGAACGGCGTAAATTTAAAACGCAAAAAACAATGCTGGAATAGTGTTTGTTTTTTTTCAATTACCTCCCCCAAACAAAAACAAAAATTGTACTCACCTAGGCCCCGTTCCCATGACGAACTGAGCTGCTCCATGACGTGATCCTGTAGCCTACTACAGAGTTTCCCAACCTTTTCAGACTCGAGGCAGCACTGGAAAAATAAAATTTACTCAGGGCAGACCTACCAAAATTGTTTCGAGAAAGACAGAAAACAGCTAAGAACAAGCACTACACTCTTAGGCGTTATTAAGACGAACAAGAATTACGTCCGTGCAACGCGCGTGATTTTCACGCGCGTCGCACGGACCTATATTAGTCTATGGGGCCGTGCAGACATGTTGCATGATTTTTACGCAGCGTTGGTCCGCTGCGTAAAAGTCACGACATGTCCGTTTTTTGAGCGTTTTTCACGCATCACGCACCCATTGAAGTCAATGGGTGCGTGAAAACAACGCATGCCACACGGAAGCACTTCCGTACGCACAGCGTTTTTCACGCAAGTCTTGTTAAGTCTATGTAAATGAGTTGAGAAAACTGGTCCAAACAAGCACAAACCAGGAAGTGGGTTTGCACTTGTTGACCACTTGTGCATAGTTGAACCCGACAACTGCTGCAATGCCTCGTGCCTGCGATGTTGAAAAGCTCATCTGCCTGGTCCAGGAGAGGCCACAGTTGTGGGACACGCGGGCAGAGGCCTACCACGACCGCACGGGCAAGGAGGTTGCCTGGGATGAGGTCGCACAGACCCTATTCGGCCAGGAGTGGGCTAAAAGCAGCACGAGAGACCGAAAGAGCATTGGTAAGTACATATCTTGATTTATACCACTGCAATCGCCCATGCTGTAGTGTATCCTTGTGTTTCACATGTTTCAACTGTGCACGGTAGCGGGTGTGTCACAGCATCATTGAGCTGGTGTATAATGTTTCGTGGTCTGTAAGGAATGGCAACGTTTCGGACAAGTGGCGTTTTCAGTGATGTCAGCTGGTGACATGCCCTTTTTTTGGTTGTTCATGTACAGTTGATGTCAAAACCCGGTGGAGGAGCTGTCGGGATCAATTCTGGCGGGAAATTGAGGCCAGAGGGCGAAGTGGGGACGGCGCACCAAAGAAGCGCAAATACATCTATACCCAGCAGCTGATGTTCCTCAAGGACATTATGGAGATGAGTCCGTAAGTACTAACTGTACCTTGCAGACATGTGTGTGCTCACTTGCAAATCAACCAAAACAGGTTGTTTGTCCCTTGGGCCAATGTAAGGAATAACGCAAAGTGTTTCTGCCAGATGCAGTGACAATCTCCAAGACACCCAAGAGGAGGCTGGGCATGAAGAGTCGCAGCCGGCCCAAGACCACCATCGCGTGCTGCCCTTAACCCCAGAGGCGACTGCACCACAAGCAGCCACCTAGGCGAGCAGCCAAACACAGCTGCCACGGGATGGAGAGAATCCACGGACGCCACCAGCCAGGCGCAAGGCGAAGCCACGTTGCTTCGGCAGGTGCCCACGTGGATTCCTGGGTACTGGAGTACCTGCACCGCTGCTCCGAGGAGGACGCC
This sequence comes from Rhinoderma darwinii, assembly GCF_050947455.1. NCBI lineage: Eukaryota > Metazoa > Chordata > Amphibia > Anura > Rhinodermatidae > Rhinoderma > Rhinoderma darwinii. Next base: position 450,986,457 of record NC_134687.1, read on the forward strand.
TGTGACGCCTTTTGCTGCAGCCTTGCGCCGCTACTCAGGCGAGTTACTGAGCACCGGATGGCGCGCGTCCAAGGCTCCATCCTTGGCCTATTCGACTTGGCCTCACCTCCGAACAATCCACGCCAGTGCTTCCAGACAATTGAGCATTGGCGTGGATTGCCTGAGGCATCGGTGCCCTACACTGCACCTGTCCCTTCCCAGCCTGGCAGCCCCTTGGCCCGTCAACAGTACCCGCGCTCAATGGGGAACCGAATGTCACCTGGTCATGTGCTGGTGCGGGACCGGCCATTACCACCTTAAGGCAGACCCCTGGAACCCTTTGTCCACGGCCCACCAGCAGGGTACCACACTCTGCATCAGCACCACTATGCTGTGGCGGAACATCCTCAGCAGGCCCATGGACAGCATAGTGGTGCTGAAATGCCCAGCTATCACTCACCATCCCGACGATATCAGGATTTGTAGCGCTGTGTCGGCAGACTAAGTTGGGCTTGTTTTGTAGAGCCAAAGTTCGAATATTTTTGTTTATTCTTCATCATGTTGGTGCGTTTAGCTGTTAATTTGTGCTGCTCCGTTATTTGTAATGTTCACTGTGCACATTACATAATAAAGTGTGTTTTGGTTTAGCATTTCAATTGTGTGTGTTTGCCTACATCTATGTGGTGTAACAAAGGTTACAAAACAGGTCCTTTAGGTAACGTTGGAACATTCAGGCCATGGCCCAAGATAGATGCATGCCAGAATTGAGGTATTTGTGTATCTTTCGTGGTTTTGCTCAACTCCAAAAAGTATTCTATGCCGCCTTGCCGTGCTATGAAAAAGTCCGGCCGAAGGAGATGTGTCTTTGTATTTGTGAACATTGGACATGCCAATCGGCCTCACATTCAATTCCTTTGTGGGCAGGAAAACAATACGGCGAAACCACCAAAGATATAAGATCGCAACCCACGTCAAGGGTCCTCATGTCTTGCGAGTCCCTAATACTAAACTACCCACCTTCAATTACTACATTTGACCTGACAAATGATACATTGTGGCACTAAAAATCTCCACGAAGCCACCCTTCACAGAGAATCGTCCTGCCATGGCAGTGCTCCATCGGGGCTGTCAAAATATTGCGCAAATATGTCACGCACTCGTATACCAGATGTTTGGGCCCTTCCTAATGGAATTTGGGCCGGCATGGTTGATGTTGTAGCATTTCGCAGAATATATTCAGCATCAAAACCTGCGTCATGTATGCGGCAAAAATTATGAAGAACGACACACGCTTGTATGACACGGGTCACATTTTGCGGCGTCAGTTGCATTGTGGAGAGAAAAACCCGCCATTTGGTTGACATAATGCCAAATGCACATTCCACACATCTACGAGCTCGGCTTAGCCGGTAATTGAAGATGCGCCGATGGTCATCCAAGCCCCTTCTTGCAAATGGACGCATGACTTGGCTTGTGAGGCCAAAACCCTCATCTGCAACGATGACATATGGGACTGGTGGTCCTCGCGAGCCAGGCAGGAGGCTCGGTACTGGCACAGAAAGTTGATTGGCCATAAGACGATGGCCCATTCTGGATGAGCGAAATATGCGGGCATCAGCAGAGCTTCCATAGGACCCAATGTGTACAATGGTAAAACAATAATTACTGTCGGCCAAGGCCAACAAGACTATGGAGAAATACTGTTTATAATTATAGTATCTAGAGCCAGAGAGGGGGGCTTCTTCACACGAATGTGCTTCCCATCTAGGGCACCAATACAATTCGGAAATTGGGTGGTGGACTGAAAATATGCCGAAATAGTAAGCCAGTGGTCTGTCGTGGGCTGAGGCATCACTGTGGGCTTTAATCTCTGCCACAACACAACACAGGTGCCTGTGACAATGCCTGAAATTGTGCTCACTCCCAGAAGGAATTCGAAATGCAAGGAATGGTAGCTATTTCCTGTAGCCAGAAATCTACATGGGCGAGAAAAAAACACACAAAACACAAAGAAACTTGAGGTAGGACATTACACCCACACACCATCCTGAAAGCTGGAATTGTATAAAACACACATACCTCAACGTCAGAAGGAGTCGCTCCTCAGGGGAAATGCAGCGCTGCATGTTTGTGTCCTGGTAGGTGATTCCTGGACGAATCTGTTCCAGCGGAATATCAAATGTGGCCACAGACATGCGGCAAAATTATCTAAATTTATCGGGGTGCTGGCGAAGGTCATCATAGAGAGTATGAAAATGCCCTTTGGAGGTGCGCTGGGCCACAAGAGGATGAACCCAAATCCTCCCTCTTCTCCGGGTTCCCTCCTGAAGCATGGGTCGGCGCTCGCCAAATCTCAGAGAAACCATCCACGATACCAGCACATGGCCCAGTGGAGTCAACGGCATAATAATTTCGCTTTTTTGACGCAAACAAGCCAAGAAACAGCCCAAACAACCAAAAGTAGTTTGCAAGGTGCAAAACGGATGTGAACGGATGCTCACATCAAGCAGGTGTTTGAGAAGGGTGCCTTTTTGTAGGCTGCCCTCTCCATTACTCCACCCTCCGTTTTTTTAACGCGCGTAAAAAACGCATGCCATATGTGCGTAAAAAACGCAGAAACGCAGCCATAACGCATGCCACACACAACTACAACGCACGCAAAACGTCGCATTTTTTACGCGCGCAAAAACGCAACGCTCATGTGAATCCAGCCTTAGAGTATGTTCACACAGCGTTTTTTGTAAGGCAAAAAATAATCTGTCTCAAAATTCCTTAAGGAACTGACAGCGTTGTTTGACCTTTTTTTTTTGCCGTTGAAGCCAATGCAAAAGACGCAGGAATAAAAGCTCCAAATGGGTGACGCGGGTATTTTCTGCCTCCTATTAATTTCAATTGGAGGTCAGAGGCGGAAACCACTTGAAGACCATCAGCCCCCCACTCACAGTAAAATGACCATCAGCCCACCACTCATAGTAAAATTACCATCAGCCCACCACTCACAGATTCCCCCTGTAGGTAGCGCCACACAGCCCCTTGTAGGTAGCGCCACACAGCCCCTTTGTAGATAGTGCCACACAGCTCCCTTGTAGATAGCGCCACACATCCCCCTGTAAAGAGCGCCACACAGCCCCCTGTAAAGAGCACCACACAGCCCCCTGTAGAGTGTACCACACAGCCCCCTGTAGAGTGCACCACACAGCCCCCTGTAGAGTGCACCACACAGCCCCCTGTAGAGTGCGCCACACAACCCACTGTAGAGTGCGCCACACAGCCCCCTGTAGAGTGCGCCACACAGCCCCCTGTAGGGAGTGCTACACAGCCCCCTGTAGAGTGCGCCACACAGCCCCCTGCAGGGAATGCTACACAGCCCCCTGGTAGGGAGTGCTACACAGCCCCCTGGTAGGGAGTGCTACACAGCCCCCTGGTAGGGAGTGCTACACAGCCCCCTGGTAGGGAGTGCTGCACAGCCCCCTGGTAGGGAGTGCTGCACAGCCCCCTGGTAGGGAGTGCCGCACAGCCCCCTGGTAGGGAGTGCCGCACAGCCCCCTGCTATGGAATGCCTCACAGCCACCTGGTAGGGAGTGCCGCACAGACCCCTGGTAGGGCGTGCCCACAGCCCCTCCCTGTCTGTAGATATCGCCACCGTAGCTCAATGAAGGAGCGGAATCCCCGTGTGGTCGGGGATTCCGCTCCTGGAGCACTCCTTGATGTCTCTGTCCATATATGGACAGTGACATCAGGGGAAACTCCTGAAGCGGAATCCCCGTCCACAGCGTTGGCGGCGCTGTGACCGGGGATTACACTCCAGGAGAAGCTCCTGTCGTCTGTGTCCATGACGTCATTGGCTTCTCCTGGAGTGTAATACCTGGCGCTAGTAAATAGCAGAGCAGGGAGATACCTCCCTGCTCTGCTATAGTGCCGTCGCTACCGCTATAGCAGCCGCGTCACCGCCCTCATGCCCGGTGTTGTCGCTAGCAGCCGCTATGGCTGCTGCAGCGGTAGCGACGGCACTAAGTGAAGAAGCGCCCGGGCGGAAAGGCGACTGCCTAAGGCTGGATTCACATTACCTATTTTCAGACGTAAACGAGGCGTATTATGCCTCGTTTTACGTCTGAAAATAGGGCTACAATACGTCGGGAAACATCTGCCCATTCATTTGAATGGGTTTGCCGACGTACTGTGCAGACAACCTGTCATTTACGCGTCGTCGTTTGACAGCTGTCAAACGACGACGCGTAAAAATACAGCCTCCTCAAAAGAAGTGCAGGGCACTTCTTTCAGACGTAATTTGAGCCGTTCTTCATTGAACTCAATGAAGCACAGCTCAAAATTTACGGCTGTCAGAGAAGCCTTGCAAAATGCGAGGAGGAGCATTTACGTCTGAAACGAGGCAGCTGTTTTCTCCTGAAAACAGTCTGTCTATTCAGACGTAAAAGCCTGCTACCGTGTGCACATACCCTTAGGTTGGCCCTGGGTGCAGTTAGCGAGTGGCACCTGACCCGCTGGTAGTTGCAACGGTGCGCGGATACACACACCCGCTGGCGCCCCTCTTACAGTGTGGCTGCTGGCGCCCTGTGCGATCGAACTGGTCGAACGTATCTAAGGCCATGCATGTCAGAAGTTTGGATTGGTGGGGGTCCGAGCACTGAGACCCCCACCAATCTCTAGAGCGAAACAGCTGAAGGTCTCGTGTGAGCGCACAGCTGCTTCATGTCTGTTCGGCTTTTTCCGGAAAGCCGATGTATCGGAGTACGGGCTCATAGACTTTCTATTGACCCCGTACAGAGATACATTTATTTCCGGAAAAAGCTGAAAAGACACAAAGCGGCTGAGCGCTCACACGAGACCTTCAGCTGCTTCGTTCTAGCGATTGGTGGGGGTCTCAGTGCTCGGACCCCCACCAATTTAAACTTCTGACATGTCTCTATGACATGTCAGAAGTTTGTCGAACGTTTAGCTATACTTTAATCAATATAATATATGCACCAAAAAATGGCACCAATGAAAAATACAACTTGTCCCACAAACGGCTATGTCGATAGAAAAATAAAAAAGTTCTAACTCCTGGAATGTGAAGATGAGAAAAATAAAAAAGAATGCTTGGTCATTAAGGGCAAAATAGGCCTGGTTGTTAAGGGGTTAAAGATGATTTGTCATAAAAAATGAGACTCAAATTTGCCTCTAATCTTTAAAATAAATCCACTTTTAATTTCATCAGTTCTTGTTGTTATCGTTGTACACACAGGACATATCATCAAGAGGGTCTACTAGGTTATTTGTGAATCATCCCATAAGAAATAGACCCTAGTGGCACGTGATTGGCTCCAAAGAGTTTCAAATGGACCTTTAAGGCCAATTATTGTATTTGAGCCTGGGCCCTCCGGAGGATCCTCTGCGGGGCCAGCCTGCCCTGGGTACAGGAAACATCCCAGACATGTGTAGGTACCATGTAGAAAACATATAGGTATCCTATAGGAAACATTCCAAAAGTGTATAGGTACAATAGGAAACATCCGGACACATATAGGAAACATCGTGGACAGGTAAAGGTATTATATAGGAAAATTACAGGACACGTAAAGGTACCCTATAGAAAATATCCCAGCCATTTATAGGTACCATATAGGAAACATACCCAACACGTACACGTACCATATAAGAAAACGCACAGGTAAAGGTATCATATAGGACATCATATGTGTCTAAAGGACACACATTGGTACCATATATAAAACTTACAGGAAACATATAGATACCTTATAGGAAACTTCCAGGACACATATAGGTACCATGTAGAAAACTTACAGAAAACATATAGATACCTTATAGGAAACTTCCAGGACACATATAGAAAACTTACAGAAAGCATATAGATACCTTATAGGAAACTTCCAGGACGTCTTTTTTCAAACGTACTAACTGTAACATATAGGTACAGGTACCGTATAGGAAACATCCTAGACATGTATAGGTACCATATTGGAAACATACAGGACAGTATAGTAACTGGGTCAGCTATCTCATGACTACTGGTAGGGGGCTCCCATATTCTAGTGGACAGTGGAGTAGGTGGTCTGTGTTGATGGACCTGTGAATAGGAATACCTCCAGTAAATAATCTGTAGTCAGCTGCGGTTTACATAACAAGTCATGATGGGGATAGAGCGCTTGCAGATCGTGACGTCATTAGGAGGCGCCGACTGGAGGATTTTGGAACTGACAAGTGCGAAGTTTCCCAAGATCAGGACGAGAGCTGTCATTGTCGCCGGCCGTGTCTCCTGGAGGTCATCATGCCCCGCGGTAGCCGCAGCGTTCCTTCCCGCACGGCGGCCAGGTAAGAAGTTCTGCAGACACCATGATCTACAGTGGATCGTTACACAACTATATGACAAGGTCACTTTATACCCTTGGCATAATGTCATTGTGTCACTGTGGTCGTGTGTGATCGCTGAGAACGTGGAGAGGTACAAAATGTGCATAACAACTTCAGACGAACAAAGAGGCTTATTGAAACAGTATAAACATTTGGGAATCCTGTGTAAATTCTGTGTATTTTGTGAAGTCCTGGATGATCTTGTCCACATGGATGTCACAGGTGACATTTCCCACTGACACTTCTATGTGCCCATCATTATAAGAATAGTGCTCTTCACATGCTTGTGTGTGTGTGTGTGTGTGTGTGTGTGTGTGTGTGTGTGTGTGTGTGTGTGTGTGTGTGTGTGTATATATATATATATATATATATATCCTTTTAATGAATTTTGTGTGCAGGCTAATGATAGTATAATTGCAGTTGAGACATGTATTGAAATGTTGGAGTTACCGGTCTACAGGCTGTTATGTAAAATGTCTAATGTATTATATTGGGTATTCATTCTGTGCATTGGCCTTATTCGCACAGCCATTTGAACAGTTTATGAATGGCGTATACAACTGTGTGAGTGAAACCTTAGCTGAATACGTGAAATGGGACAAGAGGGCATAGTGAGCATGGCACAAGTGCTGAATGTTATATAAAGATGTTGTTGGCCTTCGGCAACCCTGGTTCATATACCCTGCTTTAGGGCATATGAGTGTAATAAATGGGGAATGTATAGGGTTTTATGGTAATCTAAGTTCAGTTCAGTAGAATCACAGCTAAAACGCAGCTATATTACAGCTAAGTGAAATTATCATTGCCCACACAGGTCTTCTTTTTTGTTTTAATTAGCCCTAAAAATGTGATAACCTTAGCAGATAGTGATCGAGTACATAGACACTTCTATATGGTCAATAGATTGCACCTTATGGACTATGTTATGGCTGGGCTTGTTATCATGTCTGCACTTTGGCCCTCCCGAAGATTGTTTGGTCCCCTGATGAGCCAGTCCATCTCTGGTCCTAGTATTCTCACCTGGTTGGCAGTATCGGTAGCTGGCCCTGAAATTAACCTTTTTATGTCCATGTCAGTAATACATGCATACATTTAGTTGCCTTGTACATATTGATTTCTCTCTCCATTTCTTTTGGCAGCCCAGCTCATTCTCATGCCCCGGCTCCTGCACATCCACCACCTTCTGCTGTATCCACAGCTCAAGCCCCATCCCAGGGGCCTGGGTTAATGGCTCAGATGGCTACTACAGTGGCTGGTGTGGCAGTGGGGTCAGCGGTTGGACATGTCATTGGTGGAGCACTCACTGGTGCTTTTAGTGGTGGCAGCTCTGAGCCTGCAAAGCCAGCGGTACAGGTCAGTATCGGCATAAATGTATTTGTTAAAATATACCAGTTCATTCAGACAGATAGTACCTTTCACAGATCTGTTATTGGGCATCACTTTACAATCTCTAGAAGTTCAATCTATGTTGGTGACATCTGGGGCATTCACTTTGGTAATGGCCCTTCACCTCTAACCGCCAAACCACCCCTATTTTATGTGCAAATTTGCTGATGAACCCAACTCTGTAGTCAGAGCTTGGAAGCGTTTGCTTCGGAATCCAGTAGGCAGTGGCATGGCCCGCAGTTATGGTAGGTGTGCCAATTTTGACTGTGCCTCTTACAGCTCTAGCAGTTTGTATTCTAAATAGGTATCGATAACCCAACTTATTTTGAGGGTGGACCTTTTGTGTATATTTTTGGTTGCCCTTGGTTACGGCCATGGTTTGCAGTGGCCACGCTAGCCCAGATGCTCCTGGCTCTCTTTTACTAAATTTTGCCAGGTTCTCGGGAGCTGGCATTTGGGAAGCATGAGCTATAGATCCCAGCCCAGATAGCTATCAGCTGCTCCAAAGAAGTGAGTAGAACGGCTCCAAGGTATACGCAGTAGCCCTGTATCCTATATTGCTGTTGGCTATTGTGTAACCTGGCCGGGCAAAACCATATAGTTCGGTTGATCCTTTCACGCATCAAAGCATTGTAATTCATGTACAGTTGTGCTCACGCACTCGTGATCATGAAAAAACGTTGCCAGCAGACGAGGAACCAATTTCTTAGGTCTGATCAGCCAACTCCGTATCCGGGTGTAACATGATCCCGTTCTGTCTCCCAGCTCTGACTAGTAATGCTCCGTTCTCCCATGCCCCTGGATGACTATACCACTGGAGACATGACAATAGAACTTTACGGGGTCAGGTGTACTCTGCGGCCCCTTTAAGCTTTGCTGAATGGATAAGATGGCTCACAGAGGGAGAAGGTATATATCTGGTGTATTGCCCCACTAGATCGGTGTTATTACAATATTTTCGAATGTAATTGATGTAAAGAGGCCTTTCCTGGTTAGATCTACTCAAACCAGCCAATCATATGCGTTATTTGAAGTTCTTGGTTTTTATTGACATTTATTTTTTGCTCTGCTTCTATTTCTGTTAACTTTTTTTTTTTTCCCCTGTAGGAAACTCCGAAGCCCCCTGCTTTCTCCCAGCAGCCTCAGTCACAATATGGCCCATGTCACTATGAAATGAAGCAGTTCTTAGACTGTGCTACAACACAGAGTGACCTAACTCTGTGTGAGGGATTTAGTGAAGCTTTAAAGCAGTGCAAATACAACTATGGTGAGTTAAAGGAAAGTCCATAGTAAGGATGATAACCCGTGGTTTAGGTATCAGCAGTTTGTTTATAGGCGTTGTCCAGGAAGAGAACAACATGGCTGCTTTCTTCCCAAAACAGAGTCACACCCGTCCACAGGTTTGGTTGGGTATTACAGCTCAGCTTCATTCACTTCAAAGCTGTAATACCACACACAACCCATGGACATTTGGGGCACTGTTTCTGAAAGAAAGCAGGCATGTTTTTCTAACCCTGAACAACCCCTTACGATACAACAGAGTTTAGATTATTAACTGTTGAAAACATTATAACTGTGATTTTTCTGTCCTTTGCAGGTGTCTCCTCTCTTTTGTGACACCCGTGGTTGGCCAGCTGGAGCGCATACCTAGGAGAAGCCACTGTTTGCAGTTACATTGAATTTCGGTTTTCTGCTTTTAATATGATATTTTAAAATAGCGTAATGAATAAATCTAGATATATTTATATTTAATGCAGCAATATTGTATTTTCTATTAACATTTTGACATGTTTAGCAATAAGATATATTTAAGGGTTATAGCTCTAGATTACATTTGTAACTCTACCAGATCAGAATGAACACATAGGAGAGAATTTATCAAGTTGTTTATATCACTAGTCACAGAAAAAAGTAAAAAATTTAGGCACACGCCTGTTTTGTGTAAAAATCTGCAACTTTTTCATTCTACACTTTTTAAAAGTGGGTGTTGCTTAGCAAACGGGGGCAGGGCCACCCACAGACGAAGCAATTACTATAATTTACGCCAGAAGCTAGCGAAAATTATAGCGGAAATCTACGTTAACTACATACAGCATTTATAAACATGTCTGAAATTTTTGAAGAATAAATCCAGTTTTGGTAGTTTAAAGTGGATTTACTTTAATCTCAGGCAGAGCCTGACCCCATCCTGCCTCTTATATATTATTCTGTATACAGTTGGAATGCAGCAGGCACTCTGCCTTTCAACTTCATTCATAGGATATAGTGGAGAGAAAAAGCAGCACTATAAATTCCAGTGCAGTCATGACCCGGTGCATTGTCCGTTTGGAATCACGTAATGGAACCTAAACTAGTTTATTTCAGTTACCCATAAGGGGCCTAGATAGGGGGGGGGGCAGGCGGGGCATGTGCCTTGGGCGCAACTAGGATGTAGGGAAGGGGAGGCAGAGTAGCCGTATCAAAGCAGCTGATTGCTGCGGACAGGCGCCCTGTATACCGGACGGCTGCAGCAGCAATCTGCGTTGGGAGGAGCCAGGAGGTCATGCGGCGGCGTTCTGACTGGGGTCGGTGCTGGCCCGAGAGTGGACCAGTCCAGTCACCTGACCTCACGTGAGTGACGAGGTCGGGTGACTGGACTGGTCCACTCCCAAACCGGCACCGACCCCAGTCAGAACGCCACCGCGTGACCTCCTGGCTCCTCCTAACAGTGAGTCACGCCAGGCAGAGCAGAGAGTGGTAGCGGTAGGCTACCACTACCGCTCTCCACTCTGGCGGCAGTGTGGCACGAAGTACAAGGGGGAGGGGGACTGAGTGGCACGAAGTACAAGGGGGTGTATGGCACTAAAAACAATGGGGGCTGTGGCACTAAGTACATGGGGAGGTGTGGCACTATCTACAAGGGAGGGCTGTGTGCAATATCTACAAGGGGTGCTGTGTGTGGCACTATATACAAGAGGGATGCTGTGTGTGGCGCTATATACAGGGTAGGGGCTGTGTGGCGTTAACTACAAAAGGGGCTGTGTGTGGCATTATCTGCAAGGGGGGGCTATGTGGTGCTATCTACATCGGGCTGTGTGTGGCGTTGTCTACAAGAGGGGGGCTGTGTGGCGTTATCTACAAGAGAGAGGTTGTGTGTGGCACGATCTACAATGGGGAGCTGTGTGTGGCGCTTTCTACAGGAGCTGTGTGTGGCGCTGTCTACAAGAGAGGGGCTGTCTGGCACTATCTCCAAGGGGGAGCTGTGTGTGGCGCTATCTACAGGGGGCTGTGTGTGGCCTCTTTAACTTATTTTCTTTTAATTTATTGTTATGTTAAACTACCTTATATAACTATATCGCTTGTAAAATGTACAAATGGTTTTATGCTCGAGTTACATTTAAAAAAAAAATGGTGAAAAGATATTACACCTCATTGATTGATAGAGAAAGCAGACCTGTCAAGGGGGAAAGAGATGTCGGGAAAGAAGTTGTGGGAGGCGGGCGCCAATCTGAATCTTTCCCCGGGTGCAGGAGAACCTAGCTACGCCTCTGCCAAAAGCACTACTCCCTGTACTTGGCTGTCTCCGTCGGCCCCATAGACATTGTATGAGACAATGACACTTTAAATACCGGCACATATAAGTTGACCAGCTAGTACAGCAGGGGAAGACTGCTGGCTGGACATCTTCCCCAAGAGTCGAAGGGTGCTGTTTGCCGATTCCCTGTAAAAAGGATACGCCTATCAGTCATTGGCTGTCCTGCCATCACTGGTGTTAGAGAGGCTCTGTCACCAGATTTTGCAACCCCTATCTGCTATTGCAGCAGATCGGCGCTGCAATGTAGATTACAGTAACGTTTTTATTTTTAAAAAAACGAGCATTTTTGGCCAAGTTATGACCATTTTTGTAGTTATGCAAATGAGGCTTGCAAAAGTCCAAGTGGGTGTGTTTAAAAGTAAAAGTCCAAGTGGGCGTACATCGGGGCGTTTTTACTACTTTTACTAGCTGGGCGTGATCTGGCAGAAGCTGGGCGTTCTGAAGAGAAGTGGATGATACTTCTCTTCAGAACGCCCAGCTAGTAAAAGTAGTAAAAACGCCCCGATGTACGCACATAATACACGCCCACTTGGACTTTTACTTTTAAACACACCCACTTGGACTTTTGCAAGCCTCATTTGTATAACTACAAAAATGGTCATAACTTGGCCAAAAATGCTCGTTTTTAAAAATAAAAACGTTACTGTAATCTACATTGCAGCGCCTATCTGCTGCAATAGCAGATAGGGGTTGCAAAATCTGGTGACAGAGCCTCTTTAAGCATTCTAGTAGTTCAGGAGGGCCGTTCAGTTCTGCACCCACTGTTCTAACTGCTCATTGGCATCTCATTAAAGTGGTAAATTTACACAAGTCTCGTACATGTAACATCTCAGTGGTGTTTGCAACAGATCACACTTTTTAAGTGTTAAAGTAACTAATTTTTTTTTTATACATTAGGCAAAAGGAATCATAAATGGTATTTTACATTTAACTCGTGCCATTTTGCAATGTTGACATACCCCGTTTATATCACTTCATGTATTCAAAAGAAAATTGTAAGCGCCATCTTGTAACAAAACAAAGGTCCTGCATACGTATTCATTAATTTTCCACACAAGTCACTGAAGTCAGAAGTGCAGACTACTAATAAAGGCATCTTATACCGCTAATGTATACAATGTGCAAACAAATGTACTGGCTACAACTACATTAATTTGCTTGTATTGATGTTCTGTATTTTATTTATACGTGTTTAGTGCTAGTAAAGGTCACCAAACAGATTAGATGCTTCTCACATCTGAGAGTTTGCTACACTTGAATCCATATAGTTATACAAATTTGCACTATTTCCCTAAATCAAAGGATTTTCTTCTTTTCCAATGGTCTCTAATTATGACTGACTATATTTTGATATGTATCCTCCTATTAATTTAAATAATGGAAAAAGGGTTTTTTAATGAAACTTTAATTTATATATATATATATATATATATATTACATACATACACAAACACACATTCAATGTTCAGTCATAACATTAAAACCACTGACAGGTGAAGTGAATAACATTGATAAACTTGTTACAATGGGATCTGATCTTTGAAAAGCATCAGAGCATCTCCAAAATGGCAGGTCTTGTGGGGTGTTCCGGGTACGAAGTGGTTATTACCTACCAACAGTGGACATGGAAGGACAACCGGTGAACCAGCGACAGGGTCATGGGTGCCCAAGGCTCATTGATGTGAAAGGGGAGTGAAGGCTAGCCCAGGGTTGGCGTCAGCAGCCGGCAAACTCGGGGCAAGTGCCGGGGCCCACTACCCTTGGGGGGCCCACTCGGCCGCCGGGTGCTGTCGCTGCCGTCGTCACAGCATATATGGACAGAGTAAGAATAAGAAAGACTGCAGCACTCGAGTTTCCAAAAGGTGTTGGTCTTTAGTCACCAAGCAATAAAACTGCAACGTTTTAACCCCTGTTGGGTCTTTGTCAAGCATAGTAATAGTGAATCAGTGCGCACTTTATATAGCATATATCATATGACATCACTTCCTCAACAAATTTCATATCAACAACATGTGTATATCCATAGAAAATACATAAAACAAATAAATACCCCCCATATTATCTATATGTAACACAATAACCAAATATATATAGATCGCCAAGAAAGTACCTGTATATCAGTAAATTCTAGCTCATTGTGCTGACCGCGTCTACAGTTCTCTATTGCGCATGACAGGACCTCCCTGTCATCGACATCTGCCGTCTGTCGTCTCCATGGTTGCACATCGCAATCTCAGACCGGACTGCGCATGCGCGCCAAGATACGCAATAGTACCTACTCATAGACATTACACTAACCGTCAGAGAACAGGTTGCCAAGGCAACCAAAAGACGCTAACACATCTCAAATGGAGCACATAGACTCCATTAAGTCCCAATAGAAGATTCTGCGTGCCTCATCCAAGAAACATACATATTTATCAAATATTCAGAGTTAACATTTTAAACATGCCATAAGAGAACAATAATATTGATAACAGATGTCCCATATATGGGATCAAAGATGCAATTTATAACAGCAATATATACCAATATTCAACCACAAATTTCAGATCGTAATAAAGCTTATCACAGTCCAGCACATATAATTTTCAATGAGGCAGGCAGAAAATCCCAGGACGTACAGCATTCCAAGAGTAGAACTGATCAGAACTTTTCAAGGCTTTCTTCACAATAAATTCCAAAGTGATCCCCCAAATAATGTGAATTACCTAAAAGAATATAAAAACAAGTAATTATTCCAAAAATATCCAATAACTACCCACAATCATATGACCAATGGTCAGGCACTCTATCAGAAAATTACTACCGATGATGATGTGTGCAAAATCCTGCCAAAGGACACATGGTTAACAAATGCCCGTAGTCCTGAACTCCCTATTCAACCCTTTTGGTTCCAGGGTGTCCAATTCATAAATCCACTTTAGTTCAAGTTTCTTTAGGGTAATTTCCCTGTCTCCTCCTATCCTCATTGGGGCCACCCCATCAATGAAAGTATTCATAGTAGCATTATTAGAGATTGTATTACAGTGCAATTACTTTATTTTTCAGGACACCTATATTCAGTGCAGAGGCACAGCCATGGGGTCCAGTGTCGTACCAACGTACGCCAACATCCACATGGAATTTTTTGAGGAGGAGTTTGTGTACCCATGACAGGGTACATGTGGGGGGGGGGTGTTGATTGAGGTACATAGACAATATTTTCTTTGTATGGCACAGTAGTAAAATTCAGCTATTGGAGTTTAAGGAGGAAATCAATAGTTTCCCGGAACTCCAATTCACTTTGTTGTATTCTAGGGATAGTATGCAATTTTTGGATACAGATGTTTTCAAGAAAGACAATCGACTTGCCACTGATCTATATGTGAAACCGACTGATTATAATAATCTATTACACTATAATAGCTGTCATCCCCGGGGAACGGTGGAATCCCTGCCATATAGTCAACTCCTTAGAGTAAAAAGAATAGTGTCAGATGAGAAAATTGTTGAAAAGAAACTTAATATCATGTGTAATAAATTCTGCGAAAGAGGTTACCCTAGATCTGTCATTGAAAGGGTTAAAGAACGTAAACAAAGTGATTTACTTGTGAAAAACTCTAATAAGAAGGTACATAAGAGAATTGCCTTCGTATCAACATTTTCTCCTGTTAGTAGGAAGATTTCCAAAATCCTTAGGGACTATTGGCCTATACTCAGTGATACATTTCCTGAGAAAACTGAATTTCAAGATCCCCTATGATGTCCTTTCGTAGATCCCATAATTTAAGGAATCGTTTGGTACATGCAGATATTGGTCCTCTAACCAAGACCAGTATCAATAAGAAGGGATGCTTTCTCTGCCTTGGATGTTGCAATTGCAATAATATAATGCGGGGTAATACTTTGGTACATCCCAGGACTGGGAAAGTATATGGGATTAAGCAATTTATTACTTGTCAATCTAGCTTTATCATATATGTTATACAATGTCCATGTGGACTATTATATCTATGAGAAACCACTCAGGAATTCCGAACACGGATCAATCAACATAAGTATACCATTAGGAGTAAAAAGGTAGATTTGCCGATCCCAGAACACTTTATTAGACACAGACACAATATCTCGCAGCTGCGATTTAAAATAATTGATGGGGTGGAGGCGAATGAGGAGAAGAGGAGACAGGGAAAAGACCCTAAAGAAACTTGAACTAAGGTGGATTTATGAATTGGACACCCTGGAACCATAAGGGTTGAATAGGGAGTTCAGGACTACAGGCATTTGTTAACCATGTGCCCTTTGGCAGGATTTTGGCCACATCATCATCGGTAGTAAATTTCTGCTGCTTTATTATGATCTGAAATTTGTGGTTGAATATTGGTATATATTGCTGTTATAAATTGCATCTTTGATCCCATATATGGGACATCTGTTATCAGTATTATTGTTCTCTTATGGCATGTTTAAAATGTTAACTCTGAATATTTGATAAATATGTATGTTTCTTGGATGAGGCACGCAGAATCTTCTATTGGGACTTAATGGAGACTATGTGCTCCATTTGAGATGAGTTAGCGTCTTTTGGTTGCCTTGGCAACCTGTTCTCTGACGGTTAGCGTAATGTCTATGAGTAGGTACTATTGCGTATCTTGGCGCGCATGCGCAGTCCGGTCTGAGATTGCGATGTGCAACCATGGAGACGGCAGACGCCAGATGTCGATGACAGGGAGGTCCTGTCTTGCGCAATAAATAACTGTAGACGCTGTTGGCACAATGAGCTAGAATTTACTGATATACAGGTACTTTCTTGGCGATCTATATATATTTGGTTATTGTGTTACATATAGATAATATGGGGGGTATTTATTTGTTTTATGTATTTTCTATGGCTATACACATGTTGTTGATACGAAATTTGTTCAGGAAGTGATGTCATATGATATATGCTATATAAAGTGCGCACTGATTCACTATTACTATGCTTGACAAAGACCCAGCAGGGGTTGAAACGTTGCAGTTTTATTGCTTGGTGAATAAAGACCAACACCTTTTGGAAACTGGAGTGCTGCAGTTTTTATTATTCTTACTCTATGCAAGCTGTCCCTTTGGACCTGGGACAATTGTGCTGCGTGCACCATCCCTCGCTGGGATATTTTTCCTTTCTCCTCTGTGATAACGTTTTGGTTGTGCTGCTGACTTCCTTTAGCATATATGGACAGTGATGTCAGAGGGAGTGAAGGAGTCCCAGGCAGAGTGCTAGCGGCTCTGCTCCGGGACTCCGTCTCTGGGGAAGCCCCTGACATCATTGTCCATATATGAACAGTGTTGTCAGGAGCAGAGCAATGTCCCAGGCAGAGTGCTAGTAGCGCTCTGCCCGTGACTTTGGCTCTGGAGTTGCCTCTGACATCACTAGCCGTATATGGACAGTGATGTCAGGGGCTTGCTCAGAGCTGGAGTAACAGAGCAGAGCCTTTACTAGCGCTCTGCCTGGGACTTCAGCTCTGCTCCAGACATCACTATCCATATATGGACAATGATGTCAGGAGCAGAGCAGGAGTCCCAGGCAGAGTGCTAGTAGTTCTCTGCCTAGGACTATGGCTCTGGGGTTGCCCCGGACAGCACTGTCCATGTATGGACAGTGACGTCAGTGTTTTATCCTGAAGCGTAATCCTGAGCCAGAGCATCGGCAATGCTCTAGCTGTGGATTCCACTCCTAGAGGGAGCCCCAAAGGTGCTACTTACAGGGAGGGTGGCTGTGTGGCACTACGAGAGAGGGTGGCTGTGTGGCACTACCTGGGAAGAGGGGGCTGTGTGGCACTACCTGGGGGGACTGTGTGGCACTACCATGGAGGGGGGATGTGTTGCACTACCTGGGAGGGGGGCTGTGAATAAAGACCAACACCTTTTGGAAACTCGGTGCTGCAGTTTTTCTTATTCTTACTCTAAGCAAGCTGTCCCTTTGGACCTGGGACATTTGTGCTGCGTGCACCATCCCTCGCTGGGATATTTTTCCTTTCTCCTCTGTGAGATCATTTTGGTTGTGCTGCTGACTTCCTTTAGCATATATGGACAGTGACGTCAGAGGGAGAGAAGGAGTCCCAGGCAGAATGCTAGCGGCTCTGCTACGGGACTCCGTCTCTACGGAAACCCCTGACATCATTGTCCATATATGGACAGTGTTGTCAGGAGCAGAGCAATGTCCCAAGCAGAGTGCTAGTAGCCTAACTTCTATATAGGAGCATAAACAGGACCTAACGTCTATATGTGGGCACAAAGTGACGTTTTCTGCCATTTTGCTTCGTCGGGAGTTCTCCCGCAAAGGGGCCTACTAAGTCTGTGTCGCTCACGGGCCCACATAAACCTGGAGACTGCCCTGGGCTACCTCATCTGATCTGGTCCTGCAGAAGACCTACTGTAGCACAAATTGCTGAAAAAAGTTACTGCTGGCTATGATAGAATGGTGTCAGAACACACATTGCATCGCAGCTTGCTGCAGACGGTTTAGAGTGCCTATACTGACTCCTGTCCACCGCCAAAAGGGCCTACACTGGGTATGTATGTAAGCATCACAACAGAATCCTGGAGCAATGGAAGAAGTTGTCCTGGTTTGATGAATGACATTTCTTTTACATCATGTGGACATCCGGGTGCATGTGTGTTGCTTACCTGGGGAGGAGATGGAACCAGGATGCACTATAGGAAGAAGGCAAGCAAGCAGAGGCAGTGTTATTCTCTGAGCAATATTCTGCTGGAAAACCTTGGGTCCAGGTATTCATGTGGATGTTACTATGACACATACTACCTACAGTAAACATTTTTGCAGACCCAGTACACCCCTTCATAGCAATGGTATTCCCTAATAGCAGAGGCCTCTTTCAGTGGGATTATGTGTCCTGCCACACTGAAAACATTGTTCAGGAATGGTTTGAGGAAGATAACAAAGAGTTCAAGGTGTTGAGTTGCCCTCCAAATTTCCCAGTTCTCAATACGATCGAGCATCTGTAGGATGTGCTGAAAAAAACAAGTCTGATCTATGGAGGTCACACCTCACAACTTATAGGACATAAAGGATCTGCTGGTAAACATCCTCTACAACCTCTTTATTGTTACAAACATAATTCTATATTTGAATATATGACGAGCCAAAAATTATGACTTAACCAAATATGCACTTTACAGTTTATGGGCAATATAATAATGACTATATTTAATCTCGAGATAAAAAATTGGGACTTATTTTTCAAACAACGAAAAAATACAGTGCAATTATGTAACTTGTTGATCTGCAAAATGAATAAAACATAATACCTCAGACCAAAAACAATATGATGTTACAATAATGAACTTCTGGGATAAAGGCAAGGATATCATCCTTCTAGTGGTTGACGTGTCCAATCTGAGTTCATACTCCCCAAGAAATTGCAAATTTGCTGTGTGAGTTACTACTGCTCAGGAGTTTGTTGCTGCATGTTTACTTTATGGCTGGTTTCGTTTTTCAGGTCAGCCTGTTCTTTTGCTGAGGAGTTGCTCTTGTTTTTGTTGGAGAAGAAAAAGGGGTTTCCTTGGGGGTTCGAACCTTCTTTTGAACAGAATTACGCCACTTATCTCGAACATGGGGATTAGAGAGCTTCTGCAAACGTTCTGCGTAAAAAAAGAATAATATTTGCTGATCTTGACATGTACTTGACTTAGTTTCATTAAGGATTCAATTGAGTGACTTTATTTTATTATATATATATATATATATGCATTAGAAAGCTGTCCGTTATAACCATATCTACCAAGGTCAGAAAAAGTCCTGATCCTTGTTTTCCCATTTAGGAGCAGTCAAGGAGCTCTTTGCCTGGCCCTTTAGACATTGGCTTGTTATCCAGTTCCGTTGAAGTTCACCATTGCGGCAGTATTGGGGATGTGGCTTTAAGGCCATGTTCACACGGCATATGTTCAGGATGAAAAATACAAGGCTAATTGTACGGCCTCTAAATCCAGATGTATTTGGAGCTGATTTTCAAAGCATGTCAATGGGAAATATCAGCTTGTAAAAGTGAAACTGCAGGCGTATTTCAAGTGTATTTCTGAGCGTTATACGAGCGTTTTACGCTCTGAAATACATTTAGAAAATGTGTGAACATGGCCTTAAGGCGCAAGAAATTCAAACGATTCCTTAAGTTTTCTGCCGTTTTGTTTTGTTTAGTAGTATTGACTAGCTATGCCACATTCCTTAACGTGTGTGCGACATGCTGGGTAATGTGTATGCCACACTAGAATTACATACTGGTTTCCATATAGCATATACAGTACACTCCATGTATGGGCGAATTCCATCAAAATCTAATGGAATTAAGATCTAATGTCTGCGGCAAGGTGTAGTATCTGCCAAATACTGCTCTTGGCTCTTGTCCCCCTACATTTACTATAACTGTGCCGTTACTGGTATTAATAATGAATGACAAATCTTCAAGTAGAAAACTATTTGTGTCTTTCCAAACAAAAAGCAGACCTTTTTTTTTTATTATTCCTGGACATCCCCTTGAACTTATTTCTGTTGTAGAGAAAAATATTACTGTCAGGGAGAGAAAAAATTCTTGCTGGTGCCCCCCCCCCCCTATTTAACCAGCAATCCACAATATACAGCTGGATCCTAGATGCCATATCATCTGGAATTAAAAGTGCTGGTTGTCCACTTGTGCTACCAGCCATTAAACTGAATGTAAATAGAACCATTGGAGATCTGGTGATGTCATCCATTGTGCACTGAACATATTTAGCTGGCTGCTCAGCAAACATCATGTATAAGAATCCATTTTTTGGGGTAGTGTGAAAGAATCTTAAGTGTTTTTTTTGTTATAGCTGTTAGATGTATTATCATTTAATATAAACGGGTTGCCCATGGTAAGATATTAAATTACTATATCACGCAAAACATATAATTTTTTTAAATTGGAATGCTTCTGTGTCTAGCTATTTCTGCTACATACTTTTAATGGTACCCCCTGATGTTTTTGTTATTCTTTCTCAGAATGCCTACCTAGTGTGTCTTGTGCCGGAGGTCACAATTGCCCAGTAGCTCATTCCCACTGCCTGAATCCTCTTGTACTTGGGTAGTGGAGTAATTCCTGGTATTGTGCTAGCCAGACAATAAGAATCGGTGCACCAGAAAAGTTTTTTTTTCTCACTGGCCCTGAATACAATAGGTGGACGTTCTGAAAGGAAATCAAAAGAATACCAAGGGGCGCCATAACAAGTTTGTAACAATATCTAGACGCAAGCATCTTCTTTTTAAGTGATTCCAGTTGAAATATTGTGTTTTTTTTTTTATTCCCGTAAATGAACAGGGAAAAATTATATTTAATTGTGGGACAGCCCCTATAATTGTTTCCTTGCACTGAAGGGTAGCTCTCCTTGTCAGCATTATCAGCAGCTCAGACACAGAGTATATTGTTTGTACATAGGAATTTAAAGACAGAACATTGTTTGGATTTTTGGAATCTATAAATTGCGTCCCCCCTCCTCAATGGCGCCCTAAGCGGTTATCTACACCTTGTCCCAGCCCTGCATAATTGTACGATTCCTCCTTACCTGCTAACTCTGGATGACGTTTCCACAGATTCTCTAGCAAAGACTCATAACGCGCTGGCTCAGATCCTTCACCACCTACAAATTTAAAGAGTAAAAATAAGAAAAGGTAAAAAGTTAGTTGCTCTATGTCTGAGGTTGAGCAGTTCCTTTTTACAGAAGCTGAAATTGGTGTGAAGCTTTGTCATTGCCGCATTTCTGTAGGAACATCCTACTGATTGCATATCACTGCGTTCTTGAAGAATAAATATCACAAAGATTAAATTATTCACAATTCTCTGCTGATGGATCCTTTGGACCTTTGCCCATGTACCCAACCTTGAAGGGGTCTCTTCAAATATTTCACTGTTGCCGCTAGTAATAAAGGAAACAAAGACTAGAGTAATGGGTAGACCCCTTTTCTTTGTATCTGTCAGATATAAACATGTCATTACATTTAGGGTATGTGCACACACACTAATTACGTCCGTAATTGACGGACGTATTTCGGCCGCAAGTACCGGACCGAACACAGTGCAGGGAGCCGGGCTCCTAGCATCATACTTATGTACGATGCTAGGAGTCCCTGCCTCTCTGCAGGACAACTGTCCCGTACTGTAATCATGTTTTCAGTACGGGACAGTGGTCCTGCAGCGAGGCAGGGACTCCTAGCATCGTACATAAGTATGATGCTAGGAGCCCGGCTCCCTGCACTGTGTTCGGTCCGGTACTTGCGGCCGAAATACGTCCGTCAATTACGGACGTAATTAGTGTGTGTGCACATACCCTTACATTAAAAGTTTTATAGTGTTTTTTTTTTTTATATTAGAACAGTTTCCTCTTATTGCTCAGTTGATATATGATATAACATAGGAGGTACCATTCGGGAAAATAAATTCTGCATTTTTCTACTTACGGATAATTTTGACCAGAACATACGACTGTCGTTCCTTTAGGTAGTTAGTAGCAATGTCTTGGGATCCTTCAAGATCACTGAGATTTATTAGGTTTCCAGACTCATCCAGGAGATCAATGGAAACTAAATAATAAACATATGTAAAAATGTGTATGTTATGGAATATAGAGCAGGACACAACAGTGATATAATTACTATAGACACAAGTTAGGCCCCATGCACACGACTGTCGTTTTTATCTGTAATTACGGAACCGTAATTACGAATAATTTATGGACCCATTCATTTCTATAGGCCACGGACACCGTTACGCATATTTACGAATGTGTGAGTCTATGGGTGCGTGCAAAATTGTGGTCGGCTACGGATGGGCATCCATAGCCGTCCATAATTGAAGAAGTGTTGCTATGCAACAGATATGCGGATGACTTGTGGATGACTACCGTATTTGCAGTCAGTAAAAAACAATACGGTCATGTGCATGAGGCCTTACTGTTCTATTATATTTCAGGATATGGATGTTTTAATGGTCTATGATTGATGTAATGGAGTTAAATAATGATTAGCATTTCTTTGGACAAGTAAACTTACTCTTCAAACCTATACAGTTCTGGAAGAATAGGTATGGTTTAAATAGAAAATACAGCATAAAATCATCCATTAGTTAAAAACGCATAATATAGATTAGCTTATACTAAACCAGCAATTTTCCTAAAGAGATGTGCACTCCTTTATGGTAGAAGTGGAGGCTCTGGCATAATCTGCATGTTAACAATAGAGCGAATACCCGCCTGGCAGGAATGGAAGGCTCGATATTCAGATTTTGTGGCTGAGCTATTGCGATTTGTACGCAGTCTCCAAAGGGATTTTCGTTCATTTGTTTCCCTGAAAGCATATTATCAGATTTTAGCACCTTCATTTTATTATATAATTTGGATATATAAAGATACGTACATGTAAATTACCCCAAAAAATTGAAATCACAGGCAGATACAATTTTCGTGAATTTCCTTATGGCAACACATAATGTGACTCAGTAGTTTGTATGACCCCCCACATGCCTGTTTGCAGTCCTGACAACGTCTGGGCATGCGCCTGATAAGTCAAATGGTGTCCTGGGGGGGGGGGGGGGGTCTCCTCCCTGATCAGGGCATTAGTGAACTCCTTGACAAACTGTGGTGCTACTTGGCGGCATCAGATTCATTGATTCACAATGTCCCAGAGGTTCTCAATTGGATTCAGGTCTTAGGGACGTGAGGACCAGTCAATCGCATCAATGCCTTCATCATCCATGAACTGCCTACACACTCGGGCCACATGAGGCTGGGCATTGCTCTGCACCAGGAGGAACCCAGGGGCCATTGCACCAGCATATGGTCTGACAATGGCTTTGAGGATTTCATCCCAGTACCTAACAGCAATCGGGACCCTCCAAGGTTATGCCTCCCAGACCATCACTGACCCACCGGCAAATCGGTCATGCAGGATGATGTTGCAGGCAGCATAATGTTCACCACGGCATCTCCAGACTCTTTCACATCTGTCACATATGTTTATTGTGAACCTGCTCTCATCTTTAACGAGAATGGGACACCAATGGTGGACCTTCCAATCCTGGAGTTGTATGGTGCTGGGCGGTGAGCACAGGTCCCAATACAGGACGTCGGGCCCTCATGCCACCCTCATGGAGTCTGTTTCTGATAGTTTAGTCAGAAGCATGCACACCAGTAGCCCGCTAGACGTAATTATGTAGGGCTCCGACAGTGCTCTTCTGATCCTTCTTTCACATAGGAGCAGATACTGGTCCTGCTCATGGGTTGATGCCCTTCTGCGACCCGATCTGGCTCTCCTCCTGTATCAGCCCATGTCCTGGTATCTGCTCCATGCTCTTGAGACTGTGCTGGGAGATACAGCAATGTTCTTACAATGGCACGTATGGATTTGCCATCCTGAAGGAGCTGGACTACCTGTGCATCCTGAATGGGCTGTAGGTACCGCCTCATGCTACCACTAGTGACAAGGACACTAGCAAAACTGGAGAAGAATCAGTCAGGAAGGATAAAGAGAGAGGAATTCTCTGTGGCTTTTGGGGGGTTTTCTTGCTGATGTTTCTTTATTGCACTTGTTTTCACTTTTATTTGTACCAAAGCAGGAGAAATTGATTCAGAAATAGATATCCGCGAAGTTTAATTTACTTGGGGTCATACTGTAATGTCTAAGTGGTCCCTTAATTTTTTTGAGCAGTGTACTTTTATCATCCACAAATATTGTAGTGTCATCCCCAAAGACAAATACACAGAGTTTCAAAATGGAGTTTAGTGAATTGGGCAAGTTTTAGGATTGATCTGGGTCACGGTTGGATTGTCGCATTAGAGGACCAGATGTTCCTACAGTGGAATCAGGTTATAGTGTTATACTTTTGTTGATGTGGCCCGAGTGTGCAGCTATAAAAGCAGAACTAAACATGTTTTGTATGGCTGTAGTGTAGACCCTCAATTAAGGTAACTCGGCCTGATCTAGAGCCTTTGCAAAACAAAATCCCAGACATCTCCTAGAGACAGCTAAAAGGTATAATTAGGCGAGCCTATCAGCTATATTTATTAAATGTGTACAATCCATGCGAATCCTCTTTTGTTAAAACCTGTCTGTCACTATTATCCATTGTAAACAGTAGGTTTCCGGGGGGAATGAATATTAGTATCAGTTAAGATCCAATTCTACATCAATACTTAAAGGGGTTGTCCAGAATTAGAAAAAAAGGGTCTGTTTTTTTTCTAGCAACAGCGCCACATCTGTCCATGACCTGTGTCTGATATTGCAGCTCATCTGCATTCAAGTAAATGTTGCAAAGCTGCAATTCCAGACAAAAGCTTAGACCCCTGTTTCTAGAAAAAATCCTGGACAACCACTTTATAGAGTTCCTTGAGCAGCTTTCCTCTGAATATTGGTTTTGCTTACAAACGTTGAACCTCATAATCTTTCTTCTGTATCAACAGTAACATTACTCACCCTCAGGTCCACACTGGCATTTATCTCTCAAGCTTTCTGCCAAATTGACAACCTTGCAGTTGGGATTCAATAAAATCTGATGATCAGCTGAAAAACATCTTATGGTTAGATTATGGCATGGTAAACAGCGTCTGTATTTTGCAGATTGGTCTAGAAAGGCAGCAAAGGATTTGATTTAGGTAATAAATATAAAGGAGTGAATTGCTAATAATACTGTACTGATTTCTGTTTCTTATACTTTGCTTATATTCTCTCTCAAGCCCCCACAGTATGGTCTGGACATTGCTCTGTTAAGATGCATTTTGTGTTGTGACCCTTGACTAACATAGCACTTAAGAAAAAGCTCAAATTAAAAATAAATGTCTTACCTCCAAATTTCACAGTGATAAACATTTTCCACGGTTTTAATCTCTCACAAATACTAGTTTTATATCCGCGACGTGTTTCTATTATTACAATTTTCAGTTACTCAGGCTGCACCGTGCTTTCTTCTAAGGTTCTGGAACAGTGAGAAAACAACAGGGTTGCTCTTCCAGTTCATTGTTTAACTGGCTCAGCTCAGCTCAGCAGAGAGGCTTTTTGTCTTGGTATCTAAGAAGCAAGAAAAGCTTGTGCCAAGAGGCATATAATTATCCCCTAGGAGTTTTACAATGATACAATGGGCGGAAGATGTTGCACTTGTCATTAATTCTCAACCAACACACGTCTGAAGGCCCTATTTTACGGACCAATGATCGGGCAAACAAGCGTTTATATGAGCGTTCGTACCCGATCATTGCCCTGTGTAAAAATCATCGTTGTCGGCAGCACATCTCCCTGCCGACATGATGGAAATGTATGGGGACGAACGATCGGAGTAATGATTGCACGTCCACATACATAAGCAATCAGGGGCGTAGCTAAAGGCTCATGGGCCCGGGTGCAAGCATTCAGCTTGGGCCCCCCTATCCCTCCCCAACACCACCATCATCAGAACCCTGCGCGCGCCTATGCCCAGACGCTTTGCACAACAGCCCCCACAGTATAATGCCCCCACACAGTATAATGCCCCATACAATATAATGCCCCCATGACAGCCCCATACCGTATAATGCTCCCCATATCAGCCCCCACAGTATAATGCCCCACATAGCTGCCCCCATACAGTATAATGCCCCCCATACAGTATAATGCCCCCATATGAGCTTCCCATACAATATAATGCCCCCATATGAACTCCCCATACAGTATAATGCCCCTCCATATCAGCTCCCCATACAGTATAGTGCCCCCATACAGTATAATGCCTCCCATATCAGCTCCCCATACAGTATAATTCCCCTCCATATCAGCCCCCCATACAGTATAATGCCCCTCCATATCAGCTCCCATACAGTATAATGCCCCCATATGAGCTCCCCATACAGTATAATGCCCCCATATGAGCTCCCCAAACAGTATAATGCCCCCCAGTATCAGCCCCCCATACAGTATAATTCCCCCATATCAGCCCCCATGCAGTATAATGCTCCCCCATCTTATCAGCCCCCGGGAGATATTAGCCCCCCATGCAGTATAATGCCCCCCATATCAGCCCCATACAGTATAATGCCCCCATATGTGCATAATAGAAAAATAGCATAATTACTTACCTATCCCCGTTCCTTTGCCTCCTCCGGTGTGTGCTATGAGTGACTTTGGCGCAGACAGGAGCGATGATGTCGCTACATCCCGCCTGCCTGCATCGAGTCGCTCAGGTCACAGTGAATGCTGGAGCAAGGAGGCATCAGCTCCTTGCTCCAGCATTGAAGGGAATCGGGACCTCGGTGAGTGACTCACGACCCCCCGGAGGTCTTCACACGACCCCCCAGGGAAACGCAACTCACGGTTTGTAATGTATTGTGTTGTATTGTACAGTTTGCGGTGGAGAGAGGAGGGGGGCTGTAATTTAACGGGCCCCCCCCTCCACCGCAAACAGCACAACACAACAAGTTATGAGCAATTTTATATTTATGCAAATTAGATTTTCAATGGACAACTGGGCGTGTTTTCTCGTTTTACCAACTGGGCGTGTATTGTGTTTTTACCAACTGGGCGTTGTGAATAGAAGTGTATGACGCTGACAAATCAGCATCATACACTTCTCATCGTTCCCACACAGCTTCTTTCACTGCAGACACACAGCGTGACATCACCCACAGGTCCTTCAACCTTGGCGTCGGA
Source organism: Rhinoderma darwinii (assembly GCF_050947455.1). Taxonomy (NCBI): domain Eukaryota; kingdom Metazoa; phylum Chordata; class Amphibia; order Anura; family Rhinodermatidae; genus Rhinoderma; species Rhinoderma darwinii. Next base: position 451,013,435 of record NC_134687.1, read on the forward strand.
GAAAGAAGATACATCGGCTCCAGGCGTCCAAAAGGTTAATATGCTCGTCTCTAGGGAGTTTGCTATGCACCAAACCTGTTCAAATGTGCCTACGCGTTTCTGACACGTCTGTGTCCTTATTCATGCATGCCATGAATAAGGACACAGACGTGTCAGAAACGCGTAGGCACATTTGAACAGGGCTTACTGCTATCCTTCACCCAACATTCATTCCTGTACTCTGCCACAGAACTACTCTATATAGTTCTATTATTTTTATCTTTGTTATACCAATAAAATTGGAACAGGAGTTCCTTTTTAATGCACACCCAGCGCTGGATCTTGGTTCTGTTTTTTCTTCCCATGGTAGCCTAAGGTTAGACTTTGCAACCAAGTAAGCTGGTTTGACCTCAAAGGTTTACAAAATCAGATGGAGTAGCATTGGATCCATTGCAGGGAGCAAACCATGTGTAAAAAAATAAAGTGGAAATACTTGGGTTATACACATTACCTATCAAGCATAAAAAGCAAATATCTGATGAAAACATTCTTATCTTCTCAAATCCCTGAGTAAAGGGTACAATATGAATTAGACCGTATTGGAAATACCTGAGGTAAGGAGGGTCATACTCATGAAATAACAATATATTACATCAGAAGACCAATATAATATAAAACAAGAAGTCAACAAACTTAGAGTTTATGACATTTCAAGCAATACTTAGCTATCCTGAAAAACTTAGACGACTACAGGACAGCCAGAGTCTTAGCGTGGTGGCAGATTTGTAGTAGTTCTGCCCTCCGGCGGACCCTTCCGAGTCCATGTTCTGATCGGACGCTGGGGAAGTGATGACGGCCTGCCCTCATACACTGGAGGGATCCCCTCAACACGTAGAATGGCCTCACCTTCAGCATTCGTTTTTATCAGGAAGTCCTTTGAATTGATCTGGAATGCAAAGGAGAAGGGGAATCCCCATCTATATTTTATCTGGCCTTTTTGGAGTGCAAGCGTGAGAGGCCTGAATTGACGCCTCTTACCCAGAGTGGTCGGAGCTAGGTCAGCATATATGCGCACAGTAGGATCCAAACCCGGGAGAGCAGATAATCGTCTAGCAGCGGACAGAATCATATCTCTGGCCTCAGGGTAATGAAGCTTTAGCACCACATCCCAATGGAGATTTGGATACTTAGGTTTAGCAAGGGCACGATGGATTCTATCGATGCGGAAGGTTAATGTATCAGTTTGAGCTTTAAACAGAGTGAGAGACGTTTATTGTAGTGCTGTAACATTTTCAGGGAGACCCATGATTCTCAAGTTGGCTCGCCTGGACCTATTTTCACGGTCTTCTAATTTGAGTTCCAGCTGATGTATTTGAGACTCATGATCATTGAGTAATTGGCGGTCTTCTGTTACAGCATCTACCAGCTCATCCGCTTTATCCTCCACATCAGACACTAGCTGTGCCATATCCTGAAACTGTTTGGTAAATTCAGCCACCACTTGTTGTAATTCCTCTCTGAACAAGGATTTAATTCTGGAGAATAGGTCAGGATTGGGGTCCTCTGTGGATGAGGCAGAAGGGCTCTTAGGAGCAGAGACTTTGGTTGCTGAGTCAGAGGAGCAGGCGGGTGATCCTGGATTCGGCATATTGCCCGAAACCCTCTGGGAGCGAAAGATCTCAGGAATAGTTTGGCTAGGTGTGTTAGATTCATGGAGACCCTCTTGCGGCTTCTGGTCATAGCGCTCATGTAGATAAGAATGTTAAGAAGTCGATTTACATTTCAAGTAAAATCAGTATTGCTTGTTCCCTGGGTGGTATGGAGCTCATAGGGATATCATGCCATCCTGAAGCTCACACAAATGCATTCCCCAATGAAACGCGTTAGTGGCCGGCAAGTCACATTAGTGGAAGAGCAGTAAGCAGAGTGAACAAAGATTCCATAAATTCCATGGAGCAGCACAATGAATTATATTTTATAGCGACAGCCGCGAATGTAGAGATATGTCCCAATTAGCAGTAGGCAGTGAGAGGCCCCTATATCGGCAACTTCCTTAAATTTAGGCCGTGGCTTCTGTGCGCGGACTAGGCCGCAACTTCAAAAATACTGCAGTGACCGCTGAAATGTATAGAAGCAATGTCTGGGCTACTGTTGCTAGGTGTAGGAGCCCCAATAAGCAGCAGGATGGCGGTAAGAAACTCTGTTCCCGCACTTTCCTTAAATTTAGGCCGCGACTTCAGATCGTGGACTAGGCCGCAATATGGAAAACTTTGGGGTAGGTAGGGTTTCTTAGGAGCAGAGACTTTGGTTGCTGAGTCAGAGGAGCAGGCGAGTGATCCTGCATATTGCCCGAAACCCTCTGGGAGCGAAAGATCTCAGGAATAGTTTGGCTAGGTGTGTTAGATTCATGGAGACCCTCTTGCGGCTTCTGGTCATAGTGCTCATGTAGATAAGAATGTTAAGAAGTCGATTTACATTTCAAGTAAAATCAGTATTGCTTGTTCCCTGGGTGGTCTGGAGCTCATAGGGATATCATGCCATCCTTTTCCAGCCTAATAATACGAGCCTACGGCCACCCCAGTGCCTGGCCATCACTTCAGATGCTCAGGTACAGGATCGTACCTGACTCTTCCCGGCACCCCTGGTAATAGTAATAGTGAGGGGGTTAGTGTTAGCCTCTCCACCAGCTAACACTAAACCCCGCCTTAGTAATGGACACTGTCTATCAGACAGACACCATTACTAAGGCAGTAGTAATATAGTTAACCCCTTCCCGCTCCTTGACGTACTATTACGTCATGGCAGCTGTATCGTTCACGCTCCATGACGTAATAGTACGTCACGGGAGTAACGGCCGTTTCGGCCGTCCTCCCGACACATACAGGAGCTGTGACGCTGCTGTCTTGTTCAGCAGCTGTCACAGCTCCTACAGCGGGGACCGATCGCTGTGTCCCCGCTGATTAACCCCTTAAAAGCCGCGTTCTATAGAGATCGCGGCTTTTTAGGGGTTAAGCTGCCATCGCCGGCCTGCTACGCGATAGCGGCCGGCGATGGTGACTATGGCAACCGGACACCAAACAATGGCGTCCGGCTATGCCATAGACGGAAGCCTAGTGGGTCCTGACAACGTCAGGACCCACTATGCTTGCTGTCAGTGAGTAGCTGACAGTTCTAATACACTGCACTACGCATGTAGTGCAGTGTATTAGAATAGCGATCAGAGCCTCCTGCCCACATGTCCCCTAGTGGGACAAAGTAATAAAGTTAAAAAAAAGTTACAAAAAAATGTGTAAAAATAAGAAAATAAAAGATTTAAAAGTAATAAAAGTAAAAATCCCCCCTTTTCCCTTATCAGTCCTTTATTATTAATAAAAATATATAAACAAACAAATAAACTATACATAATTCGTATCGCCGCGTCCGTAACGGCCTGAACTACAAAATTATTTCATTATTTATCCTGCACGATGAACGCCGTAAAATAAAATAATAATAAACCTTACCACAATCACAATTCTTTGGTCACTTCACCTCCCAAAAAATGGAATAAAAAGAGATCAAAAAGTCGCATGTACCTAAAAATGGTACTGATCGAAACTACAGTTCGTTACGCAAAAAATAAGTCCACGCACGGCTTTATTGATGGAAAAATAAAAACGTTATGGCTCTTAGAATAAGGTGACACAAAAAGTGAATGATTGTTTACAAAACGTATTTTATTGTGCAAACGCCATAAGACATAAAAAAAAACTATAAACATATGGTATCGCCGTAATCGTATCGCCCCGCAGAATAAAGTGAATATGTCATTTATAGCGCATGGTGAACGCTGTAAAAAAAAAAGAATAAAAAAACAATAGTAGAATTGCTGTTTTTTAGTCACCACGCCACCTAAAAATAGAATAAAAACTGATCAAAAAGCCGCATGCACCCCCAGAAAACTACAATGGATTCCTCAAGGGGTCTAGTTTCCAAATTGGGGTCACTTTTGGGGGTTCCCAATGTTTTGGCACCACAAGACCTCTTCAAACCGGACATGGTGCCTAATAAAAAAGAGGCCTCAAAATCCACTAGGTGCTCCTTTGCTTCTGAGGCCGCTGCTTCAGTCCATTACCGCCCGAGGGCCACATGTGGGATATTTCTAAAAACTGCAGAATCTGGGCAATAAGTATTAATTTGCGTTTCACTGATAAATCCTTTTGTGTTATAAAAAAAATGGTATAAAGAGGATTTTCTGACAAAAAAAATAAATGTAAATTTCACCTCTACTTTGCTCTAAATTCCTGTGAAACACCTAAAGGATTCATAAACTTTTTAAATGCTGTTGTGAATACTTTGAGGGGTCTAGTTTCTAAAATGGGGTATTTCATAGGGGTTTCTAATATATGGGCCCCTCAAAGCAACTTCAGAACTGAACTGGAACTTAAAAAAATAAATAAATGAGGCAATACTTCGCTTCTTACATTATACTGATAATGCGCCGTGCCGACCCCGAGATGACCCCAGTTTTGACCGTTTGTATAAACGGAGACCCCTATTAGACCATTCCAGTGCCCGGTTTTCCCCAGCATACACCCCGAGAAGTGTATTTCTATTGATGAGTCCCTGGTACATTTTAAAGGGAGGGTTCAATTCCGCGAGTACCTGCCGGGTAAGAGGGCAAGGTATGGCGTGAAGATGTATAAGCTGCGAGAGTGCATCAGGGTATACCTACAGGTTTAGGATATATGAAGGAAAGGCCACCCCCAAACCAGACTGCATCCTGGACTACAATAGGTACATGGGAGGGGTGGACTTGTAAGATCAAGCCCTGAAGCCCTACAGCGCTATGCGGTGTGGTATAAGAAGCTGGCCGTGCACATCATACAGATGGCTTTGTACAATGCGTACGTGCTACGTCGATGTGCAGGCCAGACGGGAACTTTCCTGGAATTTCAAGAGGTGATTATCAAGAACCTAATCTTTAGGGACCAAGAAGGGGGGCCACACGCATCGTACCAGGGCGGCAACACTTTCCAGGGGAAGTTCCCCAAACTGGCAAGAAGGGAAAAAGTCAAAAGAGGTGTAAAGTCTGCTATAAGAGGGCGATAAGGGATGACACAATATATCAATGTGACACGTGTCCCGAATAACCAGAGCTCTGTATGAAAGAGTGTTTTAAAATTTATCATACATCCCTTGGTTTATAATTTACCCCAATTTTACTCACCCTGATGCCCTCCACACAGCTTATCCCCCCTCGTCTTTCCCCTCTGAGCCCTGCTGTGTGCCCAGGCAGCTGAGAACAGCCACATGTAGGGTATTGCCATAACCAGGAGAACCCACATTACAGTTTATGGGGTGTAGGTCTCCGGTCAAAATGCTCACTACACCTCTAGATGAATGCCTTAAGGGTGTAGTTTTTAAAACGGGGTCACTTCTTGCGGGTTTCAACTGTACTGGTACCTCAGGGGCTTCTGCATACATGACTTCGCACTAGAAAATCCCCAGTAGGCCAAATGGTGGTCCTTTCCTTCTGAGCACTCCCATGGGCCCAAACGGCAGTTTATCACAACAAATGGGGTATTGCCGCACTCAGGACAAATTGGGCAACAAAATGGAGTATTTTATTTCTTGTGAAAATAAGAATTTTTGAGCTAAAATTACATATTATTGGAAAAAATATATATTTTTTTAATTCCCAGCCAAATTCAAATAAGTTCTGTGAAGAAACTATGGGGTCTAAATGGTCACATTACCCATAAATGAATTCCTTGAGGGGTGTAGTTTCCAAAATGGGGTCACTTCTGGTGGGTTTCCATTGCTTTGATACCTCTGGGGCTCTGCAAATGCGACATGGCAGCCGAAAACCAATCCAGCAAAATCTGGACTCCAGAGAACACACAGCGCTCCTTCCCTTCTGAGGCCTCCCATGGGCCCAAACGGCAGTTTATTGCCACAAATGGGGTATTGCTGCACTCAGGAGAAATTGGGCAACAAAATTGAGCATTTTGTTCCCTGTGAAAATAAGAAATTTTGATAAAAAATTACATCTTATTGGAAAAAATGTCATTTTTTTAATGTCACAGCCCAATTGAAATAGGTGCTGTGAAAAAACTGTATGCTCAAAATGCTAACAACAACCATAAATGAATTCCTTGAGGGGTGTAGTTTCCAAAATGGGGTCACTTTTGGTGGGTTTCCATTGCTTTGATACCCCTGAGGCTCTGCAAATGCGACATGGCACCCGAAAACCAATCCAGCAAAATCTGGACTCCAACAAACATATAGCGCTCCTTTCCTTCTGAGCCCTCCCATGGGCCCAAACGGCAGTTTATCACCACAAATGGGGTATTGCCACACTAAGGACAAATTGGGCAACCAAATGGGGTATTTTGTTCCCTGTGAAAATAAGAAATTTTGATCACAAATGAAATTTTTTTGGAAAAAATGACATTTTTTTCATTTCACAGCTCAATTCAAATACGTGCTGTGAAAAAACTGTGCGGTCAAAATGGTAACAACAACCATAAATGAATTCCTTGAGGGGTGTAGTTTCCAAAATGGGGTCACTATTGGGGGATTCCTACTGTTTTGGCACCTCAACACCTCTTCAAACCTGGCATGCTGCCTAAAATATATTCTAATAAAAAAGAGGACTCAAAATGCACTAGGTGCTTCTTTGCTTCTAGGGCTTGTGTTTTAGTCCACGAGCGCAGTAGGGCCACATGTGGGACATTTCTAAAAACTGCAGAATCTGGACAATACATATTTAGTAGTGTTTCTCTGGTAAAACCTTCTGTGTTACAGAAAAAAAAAATGAATAAAATTGAAATTCCGCAAGAAAAATGAAATTTGCAAAGTTCACCTCCACTTTGCTTTAATTCCTGTGAAATGCCTGAAGGGTTAAAAAACTTTCTAAATGCTGTTTTCAATACTTTGAGGGGTCTAGTTTTTAAAATGGGGTGTTTTATCAGGGTTTCTAATACATAGGCCCCTCAAAGCCACTTCAGAACTGAACAGGTACCTTAAAAAAAAGGCTTTTGACATTTTCTTAAAAATATGAGAAATTGCTGTTTATGTTCTAAGCCTTGTAACGTCCAAGAAAAATAAAAGAATGTTCAAAAAACGATGCCAATCTAAAGTAGACATATGGGAAATGTCAACTAGTGACTATTGTGGGTTGTATAATTGTCTGTTTTACAAGCAGATGCATTTAAATTCTGAAAAATGCAATTTTTTCAAAATTTTCTCTAAATTTTGCAATTTTTCACCAATAAACACTGAATATATCGACCAAATTTTACCTTGAACATGAAGCCCAATGTGTCACGAGAAAACAATCTCAGAATCGCTTGGGTAGGTTTAAGCATTCCCACGTTATTACCACATAAAGTGAAATATGTCAGATTTGAAAAATGGGCTCTGAGCCTTAAGGCCAAAACTAGGCTGCGTCCTTAAGGGGTTAAAAGAAAACAGACACAGAAAAAATATTTTCTTGAATATTTTATTGAAATAAGACCCCCTACACAACCCTCGTTAACCAATTTATTGAAAATAAAAACACTGTCATCGAAGTAGTCCTCGAATCCGACGTAGTCCAATGACTGAACCTGTACAAAAAAAAACATTAGTAACATTAATAAGTAAAAAAGCAAAACCATTATCATACTTGCCTTCCTGGGTCTGTGACAGTTAACTAAGCAGTGACAGCTCTTAGCTGCCATTGGTCCATTTAGATAACACTTGTCAGGAGCGGGGCAATGACTGTATTAGGGTATGTTCACACAAACTATTTACGGACGTATTTCGGGCGTTTTACGCCTCGAATTACGTCCGAAAATACGTCTCCAAACCGCCGGCAAACATCTGCCCATTGAAATCAATGGCGTTACGATGTTCTGTGCACACGGGCATTTTTTTTACGCGCCGCTGTCAAAAGACAGAGCATATAAAGACGCCCGCATCAAAGAAGTGCATGTCACTTCTTGAGACGTAATTGGAGCCGTTTTTCATTGGCTCCATTGAAAAACAGCTCCAATTACGTCCGGAATTGCCGCCGCGAAAAACGCGAGTACGAGCAATTACGTCTGAAATTCAGGAGCTGTTTTCTCCTCCGTAATGGACGCTGCCGTGTGAACATACCCTTACACTGCCACAGCCCCACTCACTACATTCATGTATAAGGGTATGTGCACACACACTAATTACGTCCATAATTGACGGACTTATTTTGGCCGCAAGTACCGGACCGAACACAGTGCAGGGAGCCGGGCTCCTAGTATCATACTTATGTACGATGCTAGGAGTCCCTGCCTCGCTGCAGGAAAACTGTCCCGTACTGTAATCATGTTTTCAGTACGGGACAGTTGTCCTGCAGCGAGGCAGGGACTCCTAGCATCGTACATAAGTATGATGCTAGGAGCCCAGCTCCCTGCACTGTGTTCGGTCCGGTACTTGCGGCCGAAATACGTCCGTCAATTACGGACGTAATTAGTATGTGTGCACATACCCTAACAATAATAAGCCGCAGCCATTTTTCAGATTTTCAATTTAATTTTTTCCTCCCCACATTCCAAAAGCCATAACTTTTTTATTTTTCCGTCGATATAGTCCTATGAGGGCTTGATTTTTGCAGTAATGAGTTGTAGTTTTTCATGACACAATTTATTATACCATATAATGTACTAGGAAACGGGACAATAATTATTTGTGGGGTAGAAAATGAAAAAAAAAAACAGCGATTCCTCCATTGTATTTTTGCGCTTAATTTTTACGGAATTCACCATGCAATTAATATAAAGCTACTATGTGTAGTAGAGCTGTGTGTGTATTAGAGCTGTGTGTGTGTGTCTGTGTAGCAGAGCTGTATGTGTGTGTGAAGCAGAGCTGTGTGTGTGCATGTGTGGCAGAGCTGTGTGTGCGTGTGTGGCAGAGCTGTGTGTGTAGCAGAGCTGTGTGTGCGTGTGCGGCAGAGCTGTGTGTGTAGCAGTGCTGTGTGTGTGTCTAGGAGAGCTGTGTGTGTGTATGTGTAGCAGAGCTGTGTGTGTGTCTGTGTGTGTGTAGCTGTGTGTGTTTGTGTGTGGCTGAGCTGGCAGTGTGTGCGTGTGTAGTAGAGCTGTGTGTGTGTGTGTAGCAGAGCTGTGTGTGTAGTGTGCGTGCGCAGCAGAGCTGTCTGGTGTAGTGCGCGCGCGCAGCAGAGCTGCGTGTGCAGTTTGCGCAGCAGAGCTGTGTCCTATTTTTGTGCAGCGGAGTGTGCACGGGCACCGCTGAACCTTCATTGTCGCTTATCAGCTGTTTTGAAGAATCAGCGGCGAGCACCCCCCCAAACACACAAATCCCCCCAAACATGCAACTGCACAACAAACAACCCCCCACTGTTCTTTTTTACGCAACACGTTTTTAAAAAAACGCTTGCTTTCCTATTGATGTAAATGGGAAGCTTAATCAAGCGTTTGACGCTTTTTTCGCTTGTCTTTTGACGCATTTTGTGTGCACTTTTTGGCGCATAATTAGGACTCCCTTTGACTATGGGTAAATTTGGCACGTTTTACGTGCAAACGAATTGACTCGACACTTCTTTATTTACACAACGCGTTCTTTAAAAACGTGTATGTAAAACAGCACGTTGTATGTACTAACTGCGCACTTTACCAATTATCTAAATGAAAAGTGTAATCAAGTGTTTTTTGATGTGGTTCTTGGCACGTAAAATGCACCAAAAAAACACATCAAATACACACCGTGTGAACCTGTCAATTGAAAAGTCATTCACTTCACTTTCATCATTCTTGACGGCGTTCTGTTCCGACGGGCCTTTTTTTTACACCTCATTTTCAAAAAATGGCACGTAAAAAGATGCTCGCGAAAAAGAAGTGCATGTCACTTCTTGGGACGTTTTTAGAAAAACGCGAGTTTGATTAAAAAACGTCTGAAAATCAGGAGCGGTTTTCCCTTGAGAACAGCGCCGTATTTTCTGACGTTTTTTTTGTAAATGTGTGAACATACCCTAAGGTAATAAGGGTATGTTCACACGCAAACTCAAAGACGTCTGACAATACGGAGCTGTTTTCAAGGGAAAACAGCACCTGATTTTCAGCCGTTTTTTTGCGCCGTTTTTTATGGCCGTTTTTGGAGCTGTTTTCAATAGAGTCTAACAGTACGCCGTTTTTCCCATTGAAATCAATGGGCAGATGTTTGGAGGCGTCCTGCTTCCGATTTTTCAGACGTTTTTCAGCCGGTTACGGCCCGAAAAACGGCCAAAAATAAGCCGTGTGTACATACCCTTAGCCTTCTGGTGTGTCCCATAGCTTCTACCAGCTGCATTGTGACAGCTCTCCCAAAATAGGAGCCGGACACTGCTTAGCAATTTGAAGACACCTTTTCCTGGCTTGTAGCCAAAAATAGGGAGGGGGGGGGGGGGTGAGATTCCCTCCCACATCTTCAGCAGCTGTGAGTCAGGTTGCTTTACCTTATTCACCTTGCTGTAATTTTTGGAAGTGCTCCCTCTGGTGGCCGCTATAGGAGAACCTGTAAAATTATTATTTCATTTTTAATACATCCCAACATGTGGAAGAAAAAAAAAATACAGCAAAAAACTTAAAAAATATAATAAGTAGCTTACTTTAAAAAAAAATGTTTCATTCACGACACATTCCCTTTAACTCTATTCTGCGGGTCAACACGATTACAGTGATACCAAATTTATAGAGTTGTTTTTCTTTATTTTACTACTTTTACAAGGAAAAGACTAACTGTGAAAAATAAAATACAGTTTGTGTCGCCAAATTCTGAGCGCCATAACTTTTATTTTTCCGTCGATTAAGTGGTATGAGGGCTTATTTCTTTTGGGATAAGCTGTAGTTTTTAATGCTACCATTTTGGGGTACATGTGAAGTTTTGATCACTTCTTCCATTTTTTGTGGGAGACGAGGTGACCAAAAAAACAGCGATTCTGGCAATTTCATTTTGTTTTTTTTTCGGCGTACACCATGCGGATTAAATAATGATATATTGTAAGGGTATGTTCACACACACTAATTACGGACGTAATTCAGGCGTTTTTGCCCCGAATTACGTCCGAAAAATGCGGCTTGAAAGCGTTGACAAACATCTGCCCATTGAAAGCAATGAGCTGACGTTTGTCTGTTCACACGAGGCGTATATTTACGCCCCGCTGTCAAATGACGGCTCGTAAATAGACGCCCGCGTCAAAGAAGTGGCCTGTCACTTCTTGGGGCGTAATTGGAGCCGTTATTCATTGACTCCAATGAAAAGCAGCGCCAATTACGTCCGTAATGGACGCGGCTTTCAAGCGCCTGCACATGCCGTTACGGCTGAAATTACGGGGATGTTTTCTCCTGAAAACATCCCCGTAATTTCAGCCGTTACGGACGCTGTCGTATGAACATACCCTAACTGTTCAGACTTTTATGAATGCGGCAATACCAATTATGTTTATTTATTTATTTTTTTACAATGCTTTAGGGGGAAAATGTTTTTTTTTTAACTTTTCATATTTTTTTTTGTACATAAAAAACCCTTTATTTAACAGATTTTTACATTTTTATTAGTTCCCCTATGGGACTTTAACCAGCCATCATTGGAACGCTTGCACTATTTACTGCAATACTAATGAATTGCAGTATATCATCTTTATGACAGGCTTTTATTAAGCTCTTCCAGAGGCCCCCTGGCTGCCATAGCAACCATTGGCACTCCGTGATCGCATCGCGGAGGGCCTATGAGCTGTTATAGGGGGACGCCCCCCTCTTTCTACATATTTAAATGCCGCGGTTGCTATTGACCGCAGCATTTAATGGGTTAAACGAGCGGGATCGCACAAGAGCGTGATCCTGCTCGTTACTGTGGTCATGGAATATCTAGGAGGGAAGAAATTTCATGAACTGAGTTGTTGCTACGGTGGCATCCTATTACAGTACCATGCTGGAATTCATCTGTTTGAAATGACCCATTCTTTCAAAAATGTTTGTAATGACAGACTACATGGCGAGATGCTGCATTATATACACCTGTGGCAATGGGACAGAATGACACACCTGGATTAACCCCTTCCCGACATTTGACGTATCAATATGCCAAAGTCGGGTAGGGGACGTATGGAACGGGCCAGTGTCGGCTGTATACTACAGCCGACACTTCAAAGTAATGAGCAGGATCGTGCTCGAGCGCAATCCCGCTCGTTTAACTTGTTAAATGTCGTGGTCAATAGCGACCGCAGTATTTAAATCGTTAGAAAGAAGGGGGCGACCCCCTCTAACAGCTCATCTCTTTTTATTACATTTTTTGGGAGGTGAAGTGACCAAACAATTGTGATTCTGGTACGGTTTATTATTATTTTCTTTTATGGCGTTCACCGCGCAGGATAAAAAACGAAATAATTTTGTAGTTCAGGCCATTACGGACGCGGCGATACCAATTATGTACAGTTTATTTGTTTATTTATCTGTTTTTATTAATAATAAAGGACCGATAAGGGAAAAAGGGGGATTTTTACTTTTATTACTTTTAAAACTTTAATTTCTTATTTTTACACAACTTTTTTTTACTTTTTTACACTTTTTTACTTTGTCCCACTAGGGGACTTGAGGGCAGGGGGTCCTGATCGCTTTTCTAATACACTGCACTACATGCATAGTGCAGTGTATTAGGGCTGTCAGCTACTCACTGACAGCAAGCATAGTGGGTCCTAGGCTTCTGTAGATGGCATAGCCGGACGCCATTACTAGGCGTCCGGTTGCCATAGCAACCATCGCTGCCCGCTATCATGTAGCGAAAAGTCGATGGTGGTTTAACCCCTAAAAAGCCGCGATCGCTATTGAATTAAGTTATGGCTCTTGGAATTTGGTGACACAAAATAAATTTTAGTTTTTACACTTAGGTTTTTATTTGTAAAAGTAGTAAAATATAGAAAAAACTGTATATATTTGGTATTGCCGTAATCGTATTGACCCGCAGAATAAAGCTAACATGTTGTTTTAATTGCACAGTGAATTCCGTAAAAAACGACGCGCAAAAAACAATGGAGGAATCGCTGTTTTTTTATTTTTTACCCCACAAATAATTTTTCCCCGTTTCGTAGTACATTATATGGCACAATAAATGGTGCTACGAAAATCTACAACTCATCCCACAAAAATCAAGCCCTCATAGTACTATATAGACGGAAAAATAAAAAAGTTATGGCTTTTGAAAGTGGGGAGGAAAAAACAAAAATGAAAATCTGAAAAAGGGCTGCGGCGGGAAGGGGTTAATAGGTGTGTCCCAATACTTTTGCCCATTTAGTGTATGTTTTGTGCGGACACATATGTATTGTATATTATATATTGCTTTCTTTATTAACTGAATTACTGTAAATAGATATATTACACATGGGTGTAGCTATACAAAATCATATACATAACCACTCACAATAGAGAAATGTATATCTGTAGGTTTTGCATAATGGGAGGCGCAAAGATCTGTTTATAACAGTCAGATCCCAGTGAATAGATTCAGCTCAACTGCGTAGCTGTCTCCTGTCTCCTGGGGCACCATGGTCAAGTTGCAGAGCCTTTTCTTGTTCATCTTCATAGTTGGTGAGAGAAATTTTACATACAAAATACCAGATTCCCTGAGGAACTGTGGGGACTACAGCATCATTATTCTGTAATCTTGTCATTATACTATAAGTGTGATCTTTATTTCTTACAGAGTCCCAGGCACAACACTCTGTGACACAGGAACCGTCAATAACAACTTCTCCTGGAAAAAACGTCAGGATTTCATGTACTTTGGGAGGAGGTCTAACTGTGGCCTCAAACAGGGTGGTGTTTTACCAGCAAAAGGAGAACAAGGTCCCCAGATATATACTATATTATTACACTGAGTCCAGCAATGGCAAGGGGCAAGATGTTCCATCACGTTTTGTGGGGTCTGCCAGTGGTAATATAGGTTATTTGAGTATAAATGGGGTTCAGCTGGAGGATGATGCTGTCTATTACTGTGTGACATGGACTGGTAGCCAATGACACAATGACAGAACATTATAAGGAAGTAAAACAGAAACCTACAAGTACAATCTGTACATTCTCCTGTCACAAATGACAATTACTTCATTCTGAACATTGCCTTATTGCTCATTTGGTGCAGCCCTATTTACTGAATTTTGGAGTAGTTGTGCAGCACTGTTCCTTGGGCACATTACTTACTCAAAGGACTTATTCACAGGAACGTGGAATACGTCCGTGTGACGGCCGTTAAAACAACGGCCGTCACACTGACGCATGTATTTTAATGGGGCCATTCACATGGCCGTTGTTTCAATGGACCGTGTGAAGGGTCCGTTGAAAAATGGAAGATGTTTTCACGGATCCCTCGATAGACTCAAGTCTATGGGTACCCGTGAGAACAGGTCCCGCGTGGGGGGCAAGTTGTACGTGAAAAACGGTTGTTTTTCACGTCTGAGTTTCCCCACGTTCGTCTGAATTCGGCCTAACTGCTACTCACCTGTGGCAGTCACTGGCAAATGCTACATACATAATTCTACCACTCCTAAAATTTCTACTCCTGTGAATATGTGGTCTGCATTGCTTTCTATGGCCTTTAACCCTTCCCTGCCATGGATAAACTCACTTCCCGGAAGTAATGGGCTTTCCTAGGCAGGGGCATGACTGTCATGACATGGCTACAACTGTCCATAATGAGCCAAAAATCGTGACTAGATCCATTTTATGGGATAGGGCTTTAAATTTAAACCATCTTATACCCATTGGGACGTTGATAGTTTACAGGGCTCTTTGAACCTGCAAGTGGCTCTCAAAGATCGGGCAGCATGATTATGGTTAGTGACCATGATCATGTCTCAGGGACAAGGGCGGATTATAATGAGGGCTATCTGGGCAAGTGCCCAGGGCCCGAGGCTGGAAGAGGGCCCAGTTCGCCCCGGTTCTCCCGTGCCGACTGTTAAAATTACAGCCAGTTCAAAGAACCAGAGTGAAGCGGGACCTCTCACCGAATTGTATCCGCATCCTTAGGATGTGGATACAATTGCTTACTTTAGCGCTCTCGAGATAGGGAACTATCCGTTCCCTTCCTCCCATTCGGTGATTTACTAATGACACAGTCGGCGCGATTATGTCATCACGCCGACTGCGCCGTTACGCTGGATGACGCCGTCTGGTCTCTGACCACTCCTGCGTCGCTGGAGGAAGGCAAGGGGGCAATAGCCACAGGGGACATTATCTACAGAGGGCAACTGTAACTGGCGCTATCTACTTGGGACATTATCTACATAGGGCATTGTAACTGGCGCTCTCTACAGGGGACACTATCTACAGAGGGCATTATAAATGGCGCGATCCACAGGGGACATTATCTACATAGGGCATTGTAACAGGCGCT
This sequence comes from Rhinoderma darwinii, assembly GCF_050947455.1. Classification (NCBI taxonomy): domain Eukaryota; kingdom Metazoa; phylum Chordata; class Amphibia; order Anura; family Rhinodermatidae; genus Rhinoderma; species Rhinoderma darwinii. The sequence continues at coordinate 451,028,795 of NC_134687.1, forward strand.
ATCTACAGGGGACATTATCTACAGAGGGGATTGTAACTGGCGCTATCTACAGGGGACATTATGTACAGAGGGCATTGTAACTGGCGCTATCTACAGGGGGCATTGTGACTGGTGCTATCTACAAGGGGCATTGTAACTGGCACTATGTACAGGGGGCATTATCTACAGAGGGCATTGTAACTGGCACTATCTACAGGGGGCATTGTGACCGGCCCCATCTACAAGGGGCATTATCTACAGAGGGCATTGTACCTGGCACTATCTACAGGGGGCATTGTGACTGGTGCTATCTACAGGGGGCATTGTTAGTGTGTGATGTTTTACTCTACAGTGTTTGACACAATTTAATTCATGGGCACAGTGTATAATACTATTATTTTCAGGGGTGCAGTGTGTAGTACTATTATATTCAGGACGCAGTGTATGGTAGTTTTATATTCAGGGGCACAGTGTATGGTACTATTGTATTCAGGGGCGCAGTGTATAGTTGGCGCGATCCACAGGGGACATTATCTACAGAGGGCATTTTAATTGGCGCGATCTACAGGGGACATTATCTACATAGGGCATTGTAACTGGCGCTATCTACAGGAGACATTATCTACAGAGGGTATTGTAACTGGCGCTATCTACAGGGGACAATATCTACAGAGGGCATTGTAACTGGCGCTATCTATAGGGGGCATTGTGACTGGTGCTATCTACAAGGGGCATTGTAACTGGCACTATGTACAGGGGGCATTATCTACAGAGGGCATTGTAACTGGCACTATCTACAGGGGGCATTGTGACCGGCCCCATCTACAAGGGACATTATCTACAGAGTGCATTGTAACTGGCGCTATTTACAGGGGGCATTATCTATAGAGGGCATTGCAACTGGCGCTATCTACAGGGGGCATTGTCACCGGCGCTATCTACAGGGGGCATTGGGACTGGCCACATCTACAAGGGGCATTATCTACAGAGGGCATTGTACCTGGCACTATCTACATTGTGAATTGTGACTGCTGCTATCTGCAGGGGGCATTGTTAGGGTATGTGCACACACACTAATTACGTCCGTAATTGACGGACGTATTTCGGCCGCAAGTCCCGGACCGAACTCAGTGCAGGGAGCCGGGCTCCTAGCATCATACTTATGTACGATGCTAGGAGTCCCTGCCTCTCTGCAGCACAACTGTCCCGTACTGTAATCGTGTTTTCAGTACGGGACAGTAGTTCCACGGAGAGGCAGGGACTCGTAGCATCGTACATAACTATGATGCTAGGAGCCCGGCTCCCTGCACTGAGTTCGGTCCACTACTTGCGGCCGAAATACGTCCGTCAATTACGGACGTAATTAGTGTGTGTGCACATACCCTTAGTGTGTGATGTTTTACTCTACAGTGTTTGACACAATTTAATTCATGGGCACAGTGTATAATACTATTATATTCAGGGGTGCAGTGTATAGTACTATTATATTCAGGGCGCAGTGTATGGTAGTTTTATATTCAGGGGCACAGTGTATGGTACTATTGTATTCAGGGGCGCAGAGTATAGTACTATTATATTCAGGGGCACAGTGTATAGTACTATTATATTCAGGAGAACAGTGTATAGTACTATTATATTCAGGGGCACAGTGTATAGTACTATTGTATTCAGGGGCACAGTGTATAGTACTATTATATTCAGGAGTACAGTGTATAGTACTATTGTATTCAGGGGCACAGTGTATAGTACTATTGTATTCAGGGGCACAGTGTATAGTACTATTATATTCAGGGGTGCAGTGTATATTACTATTATATTTTGGGGTGCAGTGTATAGTACTATTATATTCAGGAGCACAGTGTATAATACTATTATATTCAGGGGCACAGTGTAAAGTACTATTATATTCAGGAGTACAGGGTATAGTACTATTATATTCAGGAGCACAGTGTATAGTACTATTATATTCAGGGGCACAGTGTATAGTACTATTATATTCAGGGGCACAGTGTATAGTACTATTATATTCAGGAGAACAGTGTATAGTACTATTATATTCAGGTGCACGGTGTATGGTACTATTGTCAGGGGCGTAGCTAGGGGGGGCAGGCGGGGCACGTACCCCGGGCGCAGCTCAGAGGGGGGCGCCAGCGCCACCTCCTCCTGCAATATAATTGTACCTGTGTTGCAAAGACACAGGTACAATTAGAAGCAATGAATGACCGGGCACGTTCCGTGCCCGTCCATTCAGCGCCTTTCCACGAATGGAGCAACTGGTAGCTTTTGTACCAGTGAAGCTTCCGTCGATGAAAGACGCTGATTGACAGGGAAAGTCATCCTGCCCAGCCAATCAGCGCCTTTCATAGACGCTGTGTTCAACCCCCTGGAGACCTGCGCAGAAGAGAGCAGGTCTCCATGGCTGCCGGACGGCGTGGGAGCGGGAATAAGGTGAGTTTGAATATGTTTTATTTTTTTTAAATTGTAATAGAAGTGTGCGGCTGTATATACAGGGGGGACGACTTTGTCTACACGGGGGGGGGCCTTTATCTACGGGGGGGGGGGCTTTATCTACGGGGGTGTCTATCTACAGGGGGACTATATCTACAGGGGGGCTATATCTACAGGGGTGGGCTATATCTACAGGGGTGGGCTATATCTACAGGGGGTCCTTTATCTCCGGGGGGGGGGACTTTATCTACGGGGGGTGTCTATCTACAGGGGGACTATATCTACAGGGGGGCTATATCTACAGGGGGTGGGCTATATACAGGGGGACTATATCTACAGGGGGGCTATATACTGGGGTGGGCTATCTATGGAGCACCATATACAGGGATGGGCTATAGCTACAGGGGGGGCTATATAGTGTAGATAGATAGCCCACCCCAGTATATAGCCCCCCTGTAGATATAGCCCCCTGTAGATATAGCCCCCCTGTAGATATAGCCCACCCCTGTATATAGCCCAGCCCTGTATATAGCCCATCCCTGTAGATATAGCCCACCCCTGTAGATATAGCCCACCCCTGTAGATATAGCCCACCCCTGTAGATATAGTCGCCCTGTGTATAGCCCAGCCCTGTGTATAGCCCAGCCCTGTGTATAGCCCAGCCCTGTAGATATGGTCCCCCTGTAGATATGGTCCCCCTGTAGATAGCCCACCCCTGTATATAGTCCCCCTGTAGATATAGTCCCCCTGTAGATATAGCCCACCCCTGTATATAGTCCCCCTGTAGATATAGCCCACCCCTATATATAGTATCCCACAAATGGCTCCCCCTATAGTGCTCCACAGAAAGCCCACCCCTGTATATAGCCCCCTTGTACATATAGTCCACCCCTGTATATAGTGCTCCACAGATAGCCCACCCTTGTATATAGTATATACAGGGGTGGGCTATCTGTGGAGCACTATATACAGGGGTGGACTATCTAGTGGAGCACTATATACAGGGGTGGACTATATGTACAAGGGGGGCTATATACAGGGGTGGGCTATCTGAAACACTATATACAGGGGTGGACTATATGTGGAGCACTATATACAGGGGTGGGCTATATCTACAGGGGGGCTACATACATGGTTGGACTATCTGTAGAGTACTATATACAGGGGTGGGCTATATCTACAGGGGGCTATATACAGGGGTGGGCTATCTGTAGAGCACTATTGGGGGAGTTATTTGTGGGACACTATATACAGGGGTGGTCTATATGGGGGCACTATCTACAGGAGCTCTATGGCACAGTGTGTGTGTGTGTGTGTGTGTGTGTGTGTGTGTGTGACACAGTGTATGGTGCTATTATAATTAGAGGTGCAGTGTATGGCGCTATTATATTTAGGGGCGTAGTGTGTGGTATAATGATAACTTTATATTTATTTATAGGTGCAGAAATGTTGGTAAAGTGAGAAGCTGAAGACATCTGAGCGGCAAACTGCAGAAATGGCCTGTGACCGGGAGAATGCATCATAGAGGTCTGGACCAGATGGAGAAAAAGAACTAGAATCTGAGACGTCACCGGTGAGTCACTTAATGTAAATGTTTATTCTGCCTCTAATCAGCACTGTAGTCACTGTATAATCTGCAGCAAGATGATGGGTGGTATGATTATGATAGGATTTATTTTTTGTGAAACGGCATCTCCCAGCATATCCTTATCATTGTTTGGGCCATACTGGGAGCTGTAGTTTTACGCCGTACACACCTATACGGCAGGGGTTGCACTAAATTTAGCTGTATTTGTGCTGGTGTTGTATATATGTAATGAGCTTGGTTCTGGTGCTGGATATAAGTAATGAACTTGGTTCTGGTGTTGTGTATAGAGCTATATTGCTTGTAAAATGTACAAATGTTTTTATGCTCGCGTTACATAAAAAGAAATGACACGTCGATTGGTAGAGAAAACAAACACGGCGAGGGGGAAGGAGATGTCGGGAAAGAGGTTGGGGGGGGGGCGCCAAACTGAATCTTTGCCCCGGGTGCTGGAGAACCTAGCTACGCCTCTGCTATTGTATTCAGGGGCGCAGTGTATAATACTATTATGTTCAGGGGCACAGTGTATTGTGCTATTGTATTCAGGGGCACAGTATATAGTACTATTATATTCAGGGGCACAGTGTATAGTACTATTGTATTCAGGGGAACAGTGTATAGTACTATTGTATTCAGGGACACAGTGTATAGTACTATTATATTCAGGGGTGCAGTGTATAGTACTATTATATCTTGGGGTGCATGGTATAGTACTATTATATTCAGGAGCACAGTGTATAGTAATTTTATATTCAGGGGCACAGTGTATAATACTATTATATTCAGGGGCACAGTGTATAGTACTATTATATTCAGGAGAACAGTGTATACTACTATTATATTCAGGTGCACAGTGTATAGTACTATTATATTCAGGGCACAATGTATAGTACTATTATATTTAGGAGCACAGTGTATAGTACTATTATATTCAGGGGCACAGTGTTTAGTACTATTATATTCATGGCACAGTGTATAATAGTATTATATTCAGGGGCACAGTGTATAGTACTATTTTATTCAGGGGCACAGCGTATAGTATTATTATATTCAGGGGCACTGTGTATGATACTATTATATTTAGAAGCATAGAATGTGGTATCATGAGATTTTTATCTTCGTTTATAGGTGGGGAAATGTTGGGAAAGTGAGGAGCCGAAGACATCTGAGCTGCAAACTGCAGAAATGGGCCGTGTCCGGAAGAAGTCATCATATAGGCCTGCACCGGATGGAGAAGAGAAAAATAACTAAAAAGTATTTGAGACGTCACCTGTGAGTCACTCAAGGTAAATGTTTATTCTCCCTGTGACTGATCAGTACTGTAGTCACTGTATGATCTGCAGCCAGATGACGGATTGTAGCATTCTTTTTTGTTAAACAGCAACCATTGTTCAGGCTATACTGGGAGCTGTCGTTTTATGTCGTACAAATTTATACAGCAGGGGTTAAACTGAATTTGCAAATGATCTCTGTACTGAACTGTATTTGTTATGGTGCTGTATATAAGTACTGAGCTCGGTTCTGGTGCTGTATATATGTACTGAGCTTGATTCTGACACTATTTATTTACTGAGCTTTGTTCTGGTGCTGTATATATGTACTGAGCTTGGTTCTGGTGCTTTATTTATATACTGAGCTTGGTTCTGATACTGTATATATGTACTGAGCTTGGTTCTGGGGCTGTATATACGTACTGAGTTTGTTTCTGGTGCTGTATTTATGTACTCAGCTTGGTTCTGATGCTGTATATGTCACGGTCTGTGGGTATGTGGACCCACTAGGCCCCACCACTGCAGTGGGGAGGCAGCTGGCCAAAAAACAGAGCACTCAAGCAATACAAAGTCCAGCACAAGGGTACCTGAATAGTCCAGACAGTGGCAGAGGCTTTAGCATGGATGACAACAGGTGCAGCAGGTTGCGCCAGACATGGCGGATAACATCAGGTGCAGTAGAATGCACCAGATGACAGCAGGTGCTGTAGGTTGTGCCAGACGTGGCGGATGACAGCAAGAGCAGCAGGACACGACTCCAATCACTAACAGGCTCAGGGAAAATAACATCGCACGGGATACAGGAAACAGGCAGCAGGGCACGGGAACAACGGTAACAGGGCAAACACTAAGGGATTATTTTCAAAGACTAACATGGGAATACTAACAACAACTCAGGCAATGAGCAAAGGGGCAGGGCCCTTCTTATAGTCCAGGGTGATCATGGGCTAATTGATGATGATTCCTTTGTGCGTGCGCTGGTCCTTTAAGGCCGGGCACGTTCGTGTGCGCGCACCCTATGGGACACAGTGGACCGGAGCGGAAGTGAGCGTTGGCGTCTCCTGGGGAGGAGATGCGGACCAGCACTCACAGATACATGGCTGCGGCCGCCAGGGTGTGAGCAATCCCGACGCTCCGCTGCCATGGATGCTACAGTATCCCCCTCTTACGCCCAGTCTTCTTGGGGCCAGAGCAAGAGAGGAACTTCTTAATGAGGGTAGGGGCATTGAGGTTCTCTTCTGGCTCACAGGACCTCTCCTCTGGACCAAATCCCCTTGGAACTCCAATCCACCAAATAAAAAGTTCTTCTTCCTACTTTTTTGAAGTCCAGGATCTCCTTAACCCCAAATGCATCGGAAGAACCGCTGGGAGCAACTGCAGAGCTAGGCGTTTTTGTGCAGCGGTGGAGGACCACAGGCTTCAGGAGGGACACATGAAAGGAGTTGGGGATTCTGAGGGTAGGAGGCTGTAAAGGATCTGCCAGACACAACTTCTGTGTCGACGCCCGTGGTTAGTCAGTCTGCACCTGCTCCTAAGTCTGATCGAGTGACCCCCTCCTTCTACCAATCAGGCTGGGAGGCTGAGGAGTGGGAGAGCCTATCACAGCCTGGCCAGACGGAGCTAGCTCCCGCCCTCTGTCTATTTATACCTTCACTTCCTGCTTCTCCTTTGCTTGTGATTCTGTCTGTTTCCTGGCTCTGCTGCTGCTGCTTGTACTTTTGTCCTCTACTCCATATAGACCCTGGCTTACTGACTATTTTCCTGCTCTGCGTTTGGTACCTCGTACACTCCTGGTTTGACTCGGCTCATTCACTACTCTCCTGCTCTGCGTTTGGTACCTCGTACACTCCTGGTTTGACTCGGCTCGTTCACTACTCTTGTTACTCACGGTGTTGCCGTGGGCAACTACCCCGTTCTCCTAGCTTCTGTGTATCCTTGTCTGTTTGTCTGTCGTGCACATAGTGAGTGTAGGGACCGTCGCCCAGTTGTACGCCGTCGCCTAGGACGGGCCGTTTCAAGTAGGCAGGGACTGAGTGGCGGGTAGATGAGGGCTCACCTGTCTGTCTCCCTACCCCGGCATTACATAATCACAAGCCCATATATCTTTTCTACCCTGGTCCCTGACACAACTATGGACCCCCTTAAGACCCTGGCTCAGCAAATGCAGGGCCTCTCCCTACAGGTCCAAGCCCTGGCTCAGAGGGGCGACCAGCATGATGCTACCCTGGTAGTGCCCCCCACCTCACCTCTTGAACCCAACCTCAAGTTGCCTGACCGGTTCTCAGGGGACCGGAAGACCTTTTTCTCCTTTCGGGAGAGTTGTAAGCTCTATTTTCGTCTAAAGCCCCACTCCTCAGGTTCTGAGAGCCAGCGAGTGGGTATAATTGTGTCCCGGCTCCAGGACGGGCCCCAAGAATTGGCCTTCTCCTTGGCTCCCGACGCCCCTGAACTTTCCTCTGTTGACCTTTTTTTTTTCTGCTCTCGGGCTCATATATGACGAGACTGACAGAACTGCCTTTGCCGAGAGTCAGCTGGTGACCTTACGTCAGGGTAAGAGACCCGTTGAGGAGTACTGTTCGGACTTTAGGAAGTGGTGTGTAGCTTCTCGGTGGAATGACCCTGTCTTGAGGTGGCAGTTTAGATTGGGTCTGTCGAACGTCCTGAAGGACCTGTTAGTTAGCTATCCCTCTTCTGACTCTCTAAATCAGGTTATGGCTTTAGCAGTACGTCTTTACCGACGTCTCAGGGAACGACGACTTGAACGTTTTTGTGCCTCCTCCTCTGGCTCCCCCATGATGGCTCCCGAGGTTCCGTTGCTTCGTTCTTCCACTGAAAACTCGGATGAACCTATGCAACTCGGGGCCTCCGTGTCTCCCCAACAACGTAGAGAGTTCCGCAGGAAGAATGGTCTCTGCTTCTACTGTGGGGATGACAAGCATCAAGTGAACAACTGTCCTAGGCGTAAGAATAAGGAGCCGGAAAACTTCCACGCCTAAGTGACCATCGGGGAGGTCACTTGGGCGCACAGGTATTTCCCGTGAATATGAAACCTAATAAGATCTTGCCTCCATTTCAGGTCTCTTTTGGTGGTAGGTCTGCTACCGGCAGTGCCTTCGTGGATTCAGGGTCTTCTGCTAATATTATGTCTGTGGAATTTGCTATGTCTCTAGCTTTGCCATTGATTGATTTGCCTAAACCTGTCCCGGTAGTGGGTATCGACTCCACTCCTCTAGCTAATGGTTATTTTACGCAGCATACCCCTGTATTTGAACTCCTTGTTGGCTCCATGCATTTGGAGCAGTGCTCTGTACTGGTGATACAGGGATTATCGTCCGATTTGGTTTTAGGCCTTCCCTGGTTGCAGATGCATAATCCCACATTTAACTGGAATACTGGGGATCTTACCAAATGGGGTAATGAATGCATGACGTCATGTTTTTCTGTTAATTTTATTTCTCTCCCTGAGGAGGTGAACACTCTACCTGAGTTTATTCAGGACTTCGCTAATGTTTTTTCTAAAAAAGCCTCCGAAGTGTTACCTCCTCATATAGAATACGATTGCGCAATCGATTTGGTACCAGGAGCTAAGCTCCCTAAGGGTAGGATATTTAATCTCTCTTGTCCCGAACGTGAAGCCATGAGAGAGTATATCCAGGAATGCCCGGCCAAGGGTTACATTCGCCCCTCTACTTCTCCGGTAGGTGCTGGCTTCTTCTTCGTAGGGAAGAAGGATGGTGGTCTTAGACCGTGCTTGAATAAGGTCACTGTAAGGAACCAGTATCCCCTTCCTTTGATTCCTGATCTCTTTAATCAGGTTCAGGGGGCCCAATGGTTCTCTAAGTTTGATCTACGGGGGGCTTATAACCTTAACCGCATCAAAGAGAGGGATGAGTGGAAGACTGCGTTTAACACGCCCGAAGGTCATTTCGAATACCTCGTCATGCCCTTTGGGTTGTGTAATGCTCCCGCGGTCTTCCAGAATTTCATAAATGAGATCTTAACAGACTACCTGGGGGTATTTCTTGTAGTGTACCTTGATGACATACTTGTGTTTTCCAAGGACTGGTCCTCCCACATTGAGCATGTCAGGAAGGTGCTCCAGGCCCTTCGGGAAAACAAACTGTTTTCTAAAACCGTAAAATGTGTGTTTGGGGTGCAGGAGATACCATTTTTGGGTCAAATCCTCACTCCTCATGAATTCCGCATGGACCCTGCCAAGGTTCAGGCTGTGGCTGAATGGCTCCAACCTGCCTCCCTGAAGGCGTTACAGTGACTTAGCCATGATTAAGGGCACAGCCAGTGCCTGAAACGCGTAGGCTATCTATTGCCGCATATCACCACCTTGTCTTTTCCTCCTGGTGTTTTTTTCAAGCACCTAGCTTGTACCTCAATAAAGTGGAAACTTAGTCTTTCCTATTGATATTTCAATCGCTGGATCTCCTCTGGTTTTTGTTACAGTGCTTCCTGGGGTTTGCTAATTATTACAGGAGATTTATTGCTAGCTTCTCGGTCATCGCTAAACCTCTTACGGAGCTCACTCGCAAAGGTGCTGATCTCCTCCACTGGCCTCCTGAGGCGGTCCAGGCTTTTGAGGTCCTTAACCGGTTAAGGACTAGGCTGTTTTACAGCTAAATGACCAGAGCAAATTTCACAATTTTGCTATGCGCTTATTTAGATGACTATAACTCAGCAGGTGAATAAAGTTCATCTTTGAATTTTACACTCTTTTTAAAGGACAGATAGGGCTTTGTTTTAGTGGCATTTGTCAGTATATATCATTTTTATTTTTTTCTCTAAAGTGGGCAAAATTGGAAAAAAATGCAAGAATTTAGCAATTGCGCCAGTTTATGCTAGCATTTTTCACACACGGTATGGACCACGGACAAAATTAATCTCCTTTCACATTCTTCCACTTCTCCCGTGCATGGGGATACCAAATATGTGTGCCTTATTCACTGTGCGGGCATGTGCCAGGGCTTGGCATAAAAGGAGGCTTTTCGGCCTTTTCGGTCCAGGAATTTTGCATTTGATTTTATAGCCGCATACTGTTTTCTGGGGGGTGTAATGCTGCTGAAACATTAGAATCACCCCATAAATGACTTCATTCGCACAAGTAGACCCCACAAGGTTTCCTTCAAGGGGTTTATCATATTTTTAGCAAGTCCAGTTTTCTTCTGAAAGTTTCTTGAATAAGATGGAACAAAAAAAAATCAGCTATTTTTTAGCAAATGCGTCAGTTTAGGCTAGTATTTTTCACACACGGTATAGACCACGGACAAAATTCATCTCCTTTCACATTCTTCCACTTCTCCCGTGCATGGGGATACCAAATATGTGTGCCTTATTCACTGTGCGGGCATGTGCCAGGGCTTGGCATAAAAGGAGGCTTTTCGGCCTTTTCGGTCCAGGAATTTTGCATTTGATTTTATAGCCGCATACTGTTTTCTGGGGGGTGTAATGCTGCTGAAACATTAGAATCACCCCATAAATGACTTCATTCACACAAGTAGACCCCACAAGGTTTCCTTCAAGGGGTTTATCATATTTTTAGCAAGTCCAGTTTTCTTCTGAAAGTTTCTTGAATAAGATGGAACAAAAAAAAATCAGCTATGTTTTAGCAAATGCGTCAGTTTAGGCTAGTATTTTTCACATACGGCATAGACCACGGACAAAATTCATCTCCTTTCACATTCTTTCCCTTCTCCCGTGCATGGGGATACCAAATATGTGTGCCTTATTCACTGTGCGGGCATGTGCCAGGGCTTGGCATAAAAGGAGGCTTTTCGGCCTTTTCGGTCCAGGAATTTTTAATTTGATTTTATAGCAGCATACTGTTTTCTGGGGGGCGTAATGCTGCTGAAACATTAGAATTACCCCATAAATTACTTCATTCACACAAGTAGACCCCACAAGGTTTCCTTCAAGGGGTTTATCATATTTTTAGCAAGTCCAGTTTTCTTCTGAAAGTTTCTTGAATAAGATGGAACAAAAAAAAATCAGCTATTTTTTAGCAAATGCGTCAGTTTAGGCTAGTATTTTTCACATACGGCATAGACCACAGACAAAATTCATCTCCTTTCACATTCTTTCACTTCTCCAGTGCATGGGGATACCAAATATGTGTGCCTTATTCACTGTGCGGGCATGTGCCAGGGCTTGGCATAAAAGGAGGCTTTTTGGCCTTTTCGGTCCAGGAATTTTGAATTTTATTTTATAGCAGCATACTGTTTTCTGGGGGGCGTAATGCTGCTGAAACATTAGAATTACCCCATAAATTACTTCATTCACACAAGTAGACCCCACAAGGTTTCCTTCAAGGGGTTTATCATATTTTTAGCAAGTCCAGTTTTCTTCTGAAAGTTTCTTGAATAAGATGGAACAAAAAAAAATCAGCTATTTTTTAGCAAATGCGTCAGTTTAGGCTAGTATTTTTCACATACGGCATAGACCACGGACAAAATTCATCTCCTTTCACATTCTTTCACTTCTCCCGTGCATGGGGATACCAAATATGTGTGCCTTATTCACTGTGCGGGCATGTGCCAGGGCTTGGCATAAAAGGAGGCTTTTCGGTCCAGGAATTTTGAATTTGATTTTATAGCAGCATACTGTTTTCTGGTGGGCGTAATGCTGCTGAAACATTAGAATTACCCCATAAATTACTTCATTCACACAAGTAGACCCCACAAGGTTTCCTTCAAGGGGTTTATCATATTTTTAGCAAGTCCAGTTTTCTTCAGAAAGTTTCTTGAATAAGATGGAACAAAAAAAAATCAGCTATTTTTTAGCAAATGCGTCAGTTTAGGCTAGTATTTTTCACACACGGTATAGACCACGGACAAAATTCATCTCCTTTCACATTCTTCCACTTCTCCCGTGCATGGGGATACCAAATATGTGTGCCTTATTCACTGTGCGGGCATGTGCCAGGGCTTGGCATAAAAGGAGGCTTTTCGGTCCAGGAATTTTGCATTTGATTTTATAGCAGCATACTGTTTTCTGGTGGGCGTAATGCTGCTGAAACATTAGAATCACCCCATAAATGACTTCATTCACACAAGTAGACCCCACAAGGTTTCCTTCAAGGGGTTTATCATATTTTTAGACAGTCCAGTTTTCTTCTGAAAGTTTCTTGAATAAGATGGAACAAAATAAAATTACCTTTTTTTTTAACAAATGCGTCAGTTTATGCTAGCTTTTTCACACACAAAATGGACCACGGACAAAATTCATCACATTTCACATTCTTCCACTTCTCCTGTGCATGGGGATACCAAATATGTGTGCTTTATTCACGGGCATGTGCCAGGGCTTGGCATAAAAGGAGGCTTTTTGGCCTTTTCGGTCCAGGAATTCTGCACTTGATTTTATAGCCGCATACTGTTTTCTGGGGGGCCTAATGCTGCTGAAAGATTAGAATCACCCCATAAATTACTTCATTCACGCAAGTAGACCCCACAAGGTTTTCTTCAAGGGGTTTATCATATTTTTAGACAGTCCAGTTTTCTTCTGAAAGTTTCTTGAATAAGATGGATCAAAATAAAATTAGCAATTTTTTAGCAAATGCGTCAGTTTATACCAGCATTTTTCACACACGGCATAGACCACGGCCAAAATTCATCTCCTTTCACATTCTTCCACTTCTCCTGTGCATGGGGATACCAAATATGTGTGTCTTATTTATCACATAGAGAAGTAGGAGGGCGGACGATAGAAGAAGCTTATTTCACAAATCACTTTTTTTCAAAGCTGGTTTTACAAAACTCAACAGAGTTTCTATAACACTTCCAAAATATCTGCTCTTGAAGCAGAAATCCCAAAATATTAATCTAGGGGTATAATGGGAATTTATTTTTTGGGGTTTTCTAAAATAAGAAATTGCAGGTTTATGCAAATGGAGCTCTCCAGCAGATGAACTTTAGAGAATATGCAAACATGATATCCACCCCCCACCCACCCATTCCCTCCCTCACCCTTGGAGTAAAATCAGGGGAAAAATAAAAACGTAATGTAGGGCAAATATATTTTCAACGAATTAACTAAAATCTAATAATGCAGAACAGTGTGGTATTTTTTAAAACATGGCTCAATGCACAGGCCTGGTTGTGAGGGACATGAAGGACAGAAATATCGGGAATCTTTGCGGTGCCCGTCTTTTCTGCAGATGCGGCACATTTTCTGGGGGTTGCTTCTGGTTGGTGTTCGGGGAATCCGACTGATGAAGTGTCTTTCAGTCAGTCGCGTGACATCCTCAGACTGGGGGCATTCTCGGGTGTCCTGAACATCAAAAATGAGGCCTTCAATAATTTTTTCCTGGATATCCAGGTATGTGTCTCTGCCTCTGTTTTTTTTGTAGAGCACAAATGAGTTGTGGATTGCCACCTGTAACAAATAAATGGCCACTTTTTTGTACCAGGTTTTAGTTTTGCGTTTTACTAAATAAGGCTGTAAAACCTGGTCGCTTAAATCCACCCCCCCCCATGTACTTGTTATATTCGGACACGCTCACTGGTTTGTGCTTGTCCGATGTTGCCCCCCTTTCCCTCACTGCCACTGTTCCTGCGGTATGAATCGTGCTTAGCACATACACATCTTTGCGATCCCTGAACTTGACCGCCAGCAATTCTTCAGATGCATAAGCACAGGAGTCCCCCTTTACCATGCGCTTCCCCACTAATTGCTGTGGAAAACCAATTCTGTTTTTGCGCATGGTACCACATGCAGCATGCAAATGCCTAAACAGGGGCACACTGGAATAAAAATTATCACAGTACAGGTGGTACCCCTTGTGAAGCAGAGGCTGCATGATCTCCCACACGATCTTACTGCTGGTGGAAAGATCAGGGGGGCATCCAGGAACATTTATTGTGCGGTCCCGCCCTTCATAAATTCTGAAGGCGGTGGTATATCCTGACCCGCTTTCACACAATTTGTAGAGCTTAACGCCATATCTTGCCCTTTTTGAAGGTAGATATTGGCGAAAGCTAAGTCTGCCATGAAAGTTGAGGAGGGATTCGTCCACACTTACATTCTGCTCAGGGGTGTAGAGTTGCAGAAATAAATTATTCAGGGAATTTATTAGCGGTCTTATTTTGAACAACCGATCCCGGTTTGCATCGGTACTTGGGGGGGCCTGTGCGCTGTCATTGAAGTGGAGGAACCTCATTATTGTCTCATAACGAGACCTGGGCATTACTGCAGAATATACTGGGGTGGCTTGGGCGGGTCTTGTTGACCAGTAAGACCTAATGGAGGGCTTTTTGACAATACCCATATTTAGGGTGAGCCCCAAAAATTTTTTTAATTCCAGCAAATTGGTGGGCGTCCAATCTCTGGCATGGGTGGATGAAGGTTTCTGCCTTATATATTGAGTGGCATATAAATTTGTTTCGTGGACAATCTGATTTAGGATGTCGTCCGTTATAAATAAATGGAAGTAATCCATTTGGACAAAATTTGTATTGTCCACGGTTATGCCAGGAGTGGCAGTAAATCCGTGGATTCTAGGCCCAAAAGATGGGGCAGGTGCCCATACAAGAGCCTGGACTGAAGGGACCAGGCTGTCCCGTGCTACAGCGCTACTTGGCCCTGTGCTTTCAAGTTCTGCAGTTTCAACTGCATCAGGGACAACGTCCCCTGAAGATGAACCTGAAGTGACGCTGTCATCGTCACTACCTAAAACAGGTTCCATCTCGGACGCCATCTCTGATGCGGTCTCCGACTCAGACCACAGCATGGCGTATGCCTCCTCGGCGCTAAACAACTTCCTCGCCATAACGTAACTAACACTAACACTAACTAAACAAATTGTTTTTTTTTTGTTTGTTTTTTTATATAAAACACACAAACTAACTGCTATATATATCTACACTACCGCTAACAAAAAAATAAACCGCTATTGCTATATATATTATATATATGTGGATATATATATAATTATATACTCCCTACCTGCCTATTCTAATAGAATAAAAGATAGAAAGGTAGATATATAGAAAAAAAGATAGATGGATAGATAGATTGTATAGATAGATAGAAATCTATCTATACAGAGAATGTTTTAGAGTGTAACTGTATTTTTTGTGTAAAACTGTAACTGTAATCTTCTGGCAGCAATTCTCCCGAGTCTCTTCTTCTCCTCAAACTGAAACAATGTTTGAGGAGAAGAAAAGAGGCAGGAGATTTACTGCCAGAAAAGTCTAAATAAAACAAATGTGGTCGCTGTGATAGGTTTTCACAGCGACCACATGTTCAGGGACCATCAGATTGGTCCCTGATACTCTGCCCAGTGCCCAGAGCTGTTGGTAACAGCGTGGGCACAGGGCTGTGTGCACGCGATCGCGTGCACACTGTTTTCTATGCAGAAATGCATGTGATCGCTGTGATTGGTTGTCACAGCGATCACATGTTCAGGGGCCAAAAGATTGACCCCTGACATTCTGCCCAGTGCCCATGGCTGTTAGCAACAGCCAGGGCACAGAGCTGTGTGCACGCGATCGCGCGTGCACAGTCTCTGAAGTGCCGCCGTAAATAGTCTATACGGCGGACTTTAGAGACCCTGACCGCTGGCCGTATATTTACGGCCAGCGGTCGGGAACCTGTTAAGAAGTGCTTTATCTCGGCCCCAGTGCTGATTCAGCCTAACCAAATGGAACCATTCATCGTGGAGGTTGACGCCTCCGAGGTGGGAGTGGGTGCTGTCTTGTCCCAGGGTACCAGGTCCCTCACCCATCTCCGTCCCTGTGCCTACTTCTCCAGGAAGTTCTCACCCACTGAGAGTAACTATGACATTGGCAACCGCGAACTCTTAGCGATTAAATTGGCATTTGAAGAGTGGCGCCACTTCCTGGAGGGGGGCTATGCACCAGGTTACGGTCCTTACCGACCACTAGAATCTGGTTTTCCTAGAATCTGCCCGGATGCTAAACCCGAGACAAGCTCGATGGGCATTATTTTTTACTAGATTCAACTTTTTGGTCACCTATAGGGCTGTGTTTAAAAATATTAAAGCTGATGCACTGTTGCGTAGCTTCATGGCCAGCCCTCCTGCGGAGGAAGATCCTGCTTGTGTTTTGCCCCCGGGTATAATCATTTCCTCTGTTGATTCTGACTTAGTCTCCGAAATTGCGGCTGATCAAGGTTCAGCTCCAGGGAACCTTCCTGAGAACAAACTGTTTGTTACCCTGCAATTCCGGCTAAGGGTACTTAGGGAAAATCATGACTCTGCACTATCTGGCCATCCAGGCATCCTGGGTACCAAGCACCTCATTGCCAAAAACTATTGGTGGCCTGGGTTGCTTAAAGACGTTAAGGCCTACGTCGCCGCTTGTGAAATTTGTGCTAGGTCCAAGACTCCCAGGTCCTGACCAGCGGGCTTACTATGTTCTTTGCCCATTCCCCAGAGACCTTGGACCCATATCTCCATGGATTTTATCACCGATCTGCCTCCATCTCAAGGCAAGTCGGTGGTGTGGGTTGTAGTAGACCGCTTCAGTAAGATGTGCCACTTTGTGCCCCTCAAGAAACTACCCAATGCTAAGACGTTAGCTACCTTGTTTGTCAAACACATCCTGCGTCTCCATGGGGTTCCTGTCAATATTGTTTCTGACAGAGGGGTACAATTTGTTTCATTGTTTTGGAGAGCCTTCTGAAAAAAGTTTGAGATCTGTCCTTCTCCTCGGCCTTCCATCCTGAAACTAATGGCCAAACCGAGAGGACTAATCAGTCTCTAGAACAATATTTAAGGTGTTTTATCTCTGACTGTCAATATAATTGGGTCTCCTTAATTTCCCTCGCAGAATTTTCCCTTAATAACCGGGTCGGTAACTCGTCAGGGGTCTCCCCTTTTTCTGTAATTTTGGGTTTAATCCACGGTTCTCCTCCGTTTCACCTGGTGGTTCAAACAATCCTGAGGTAGATATCGTTCATCGGAAACTGTGCACAGTCTGGGCCCAGGTTCAGAAGAACATAGAGACATCCCAGAGCATACAAAAGACTCAGCCAGATAGAAGACGTTCTGCTAACCCCTTGTTTGTGGTCGGGGATCTGGTGTGGCTGTCTTCAAAAAATTTGCGCCTTAAAGTCCCGTACAAAAAGTTTGCTCCCCGGTATATAGGGCCGTACAATGTCATTGGAGTCCTTAACCCTGTCTCCTTCCAACTGGAGTTACCCCCGTCTTTTCGAATACACGACGTGTTTCATGCCTCCCTCCTGAAACGCTCCTCCTCGTCCTTGGCTCCCTCGAGGAAACCTCCGGTCCCTGTTCTCACCCCTGAAGGGGTAGAATTCGAGGTGGCCAAGATTGTGGACAGCATGATGGTCCAAGGCTCTCTCCAGTACCTGGTCCATTGGAGAGGATACGGGCCTGAGGAAAGGACTTGGGTACCCGCCCGGGATGTTCACGCTGCAGTATTGCTCAGGAGGTTCCATCTTCGGTTCCCCAATAAGCCAGGTCCACCTAGAAAGGGTCCAGTGGCCCCTCATAAAAGGGGGGGTACTGTAAAGCATCTGCCAGACACAGCTTCTGTGTCGACGCCCGTGGTTAGTCAGTCTGCACCTGCTCCTAAGTCTGATCGAGTTACCCCTCCTTCTACCAATCAGGCTGGGAGGCTGAGGAGTGGGAGAGCCTATCACAGCCTGGCCAGATGGAGCTAGCTCCCGCCCTCTGTCTATTTATACCTTTACTTCCTGCTTCTCCTTTGCTTGTGATTCTGTCTGTTTCCTGGCTCTGCTGCTGCTGCTTGTACTTTTGTCCTCTGCTCCATATAGACCCTGGCTTATTGACTACTCTCCTTCTCTGCGATTGGTACCTCGTACACTCCTGGTTTGACTTGGCTCATTCACTACTCTCCTGCTCTGCGTTTGGTACCTCGTACACTCCTGGTTTGACTCGGCTCGTTCACTACTCTTGTTGCTCACGGTGTTGCCGTTGACAACTGCCCCGTTCCCCTAGCTTCTGTGTACCCTTGTCTGTTTGTCTGTCGTGCACATAGTGAGCGTAGGGACCGTCGCCCAGTTGTACGCCGTCGCCTAGGACGGGCCGTTGCAAGTAGGCAGGGACTGAATGGCGGGTAGATTAGGGCTCACCTGTCTGTCTCCCTACCCCGGCATTACAGAGGCAGCTGAAGCTTGTAGGAGTCAGGGTTGATATTCTGTAGCATCTCAAAGGTTCCGAGGAACCTGGGGGCAACCTTGTATGAAGGCACCTTTAGACGGATATTCCTTGAGGACAGCCAGACTTTGGTACCCGGAGGATACTGAGGCGGCGCTCTTCTTCTAGTATCCGTCTTTCGCTTCATGCGGTCGACCGCCAGCAGAATAGAGGAATGGGTTCACTGCCAGATCTGTAAAAAGTCCCTGAATGCAGAGTCAGCTGCGGGCACATGGGACGTAGCTGAAACGGGAAGAGGAATTTGTGGATGTTGGTCGTAGACAATGAAGAACAGTGTAGAAGCAGTGGACTCACTTGTGTGGTTGTTGTATGAGAACTCAGGCAAAGGAAAAAGCTGTACCCAGTCCTCATGCTGCATTTAGATGAAGTGTCAGAAATAATTCTCCATGATTTGGTTAATCCTCTCTGCATGACCATTTGACTGGGGATGGTAGGCTGAGGAAAAGTGAAACTTCACATCCAGGAGTTTACAGAGGGCTCTCAGACACAATATGAAGAGGCAAGCCATGCAAGCAAACGATGTGTTGATTGAAGAGGTTAGCCAGTCAAGAATCAGAAGATAGGGCAGTCAGCGGAACAAAATTTGTCTTTTTCGAGAACCGATCCACCACCACCCAGACCGTATTGTATCCAGCAGAGGAAGGCAGGTCTGTGACAAAGTCCCTTGCTATATGCTGGCAGGGAGCATTGGGCACAGGCAGAGGTTGGAGTGAGCAACCTTGTTGGCAGTCCACAATATCTTTGGGCTGCGTGGGCCATCAGAAATGGCCGGCAATGAGATGTCGGGTTTTACGTGCACCCGCGTGCTCAGCCAGTTTGGAGCTGTGCCCCCAGTGAAGGATTCTCCTCCTGTCTGCCAGGCGCACAAAAGTCCTCCCTGGAGGGATGTCTCTAACTTTCAGAGGATTAACAGAAATAATACAGGACGGATCAATGATACTTTGCGGAGACTCCACGGTGTCCTCTGTCTCGAATGACCTGGACAAGGCATCGGACCTCACATTTTTGCGGAAGCAGGACGGTAGTGGAGCACAAACTGGAACCGGGTAAAGAACAGCGACCACGTGGCTTGACGGAAGTTCATCCGTTGGGTCAACTGGAGATAGGTGAGGTTCTTGTGGTCGGTAAATATCAGGATGGGGTGAGCTGCGCCCTCTAGTAGATGTCTCCACTCCTCCAGAGCCAATTTGATGGCCAGCAACTCCTGATCCCCAATAGAGTAATTGTGCTCTGCGGGAGAAAAAGTCTAAAATAATAGCCACGTGCACCTGCACCAACAGAGGAGGCGTCCACCGCCAATGAAAACTGTCGAGATACATCAGGATGATGAAGGATTGAGTCTGACTCGAAGGCACTCTGTAATGGCAGGAAGGAGGTGAAGGGAAAGTGAGCCCTAATCTACCCACCGCCCTGTCCCTGCCTACTTGCAACGACCCGCCCTAGGCGATGGGGTACAACTGGGCGGCGGTCCCTACGCTGTCTAAGTGCACGGGAAAACAAACAGGGAACACGCAAGAGAAGGGGCAGTAGCCCACGGAACGCCGCGAGGAAACGGAGCGGTGAATGAGTAGTCAGGACCAGGATAAGGTGGAGTATACCCAAGTGAGCACGGAGGAGGAAGCAAGCCGGAGGCAAAGCAAAGCAGGTTAAGCAGAACAGCAGCAAGGCAGAAGCACGGCAGAAGCAGGCTGGAGCAAGCAGCAGTGGGGCCAGGAATCCAAAAGAATTACAAGCACTGAGGAGGAGAACACAGCAGGTAATAAAGGACAGGGGGCGGAGCTAACTCTGACTGACCAGGCCGCGATAGGCTCTCCCACTCCTGAGCCTGCCACCCTGGTTGGTGGGAGATGGTGTCAGTCGAACAGGTCTGGCCTCAGGTGTGGATTGATTAATCCCAGGAGTATACCTAGACGTAGTACCTGGCAGATCCCTAACACACTCTTAAGGCTATTAAATGGAGATTCTGCCTCTGGAGTCCACCCCTTGGCGTTCATACCTTTTTTGGTGAGGGAAGAGATGAGAGCTGTCGGTGAAGAGAAGTTTGGGATAAACTGCTGGTAGAAGTTGGCGAATCCCAAAAAACGTTTTATGGACCTCAAGCCTTGAGGACGTGGCCATTCCAGCACGGACTTTACCTGTAAAGGATCTGCCATGCACAGCTTCGGGGTTAACGCCCATAGATAATCAGTCTGCACCTGCTTCTATGTCTGTGAGACTGACTCCATCTTCCACCACTCAGGGTGGCAGGCTTAGGAGTTGGAGAACCTATCACAACCTGCCTTTCCTGTTCCTCCTTGCTTGTGATTTCTTCTCGTTTGGTTTCCTGGCCCTGCTGCAGCTTCTTGTTCTATTGTCCTTGCTTCATATTGACCCCGGCTTGCTGACTGCTATCCTGCTCTGCGTTTGGTACCTCGTCCACTCCTGATTTGACTCGGCTTGTTCACTTCTCTTGTTGCTCACGGTGTTGCCGTGGGCAACTGCCCCTTTCTCCCCCTAACTCTGTGTATCCTTGTCTGTTTGTCTGTCGTGCACTTATTGAGCGTAGGGACCGTCGCCCAGTTGTACCTTGTCGCCTAGGGCGGGTCATTGCAAGTAGGCAGGGACTGAGTGGCGGGTAGATTAGGGCTCACTTGTCTGTCTCCCCACCCCTGTCATTACAAAATCACAAGCCCATACCTAGTCTACCCTGGTCCCTGACACCACTATGGACCCCCTTGAGACCCTGGCTCAGCAAATGCAGGGTCTCTCCCTACAGCTCCAGGCCCTGGCTCAGAGGGTCAACCAGCCTGATGCTACCATGGTAGTCCCCCTCACCTCACCTCTTGAACCCCACCTCAAGTTGCCCAACCGGTTCTCAGGGGACCGGAAGACTTTTCTCTCCTTTCGGGAGAGTTGTAGGCTCTATTTTCGTTTAAAGCCCCACTCCTCAGGGTCTGAGAGCCAGCGGGTGGGTATAATCATGTCCCGGCTCCAGGAAGGGCCCCAAAAATGGGCCTTCTCCTTGGCTCCTGACGCCCCTGAACTTTCCTCCGTTGATCTTTTCTTTTCTGCTCTCGGACTCATCTATGACGAGACTGACAAGACTGCTTTTGCCGAGAGTAAGCTGGTGACCTAACGTCAGGGTAAGAGACCTGTTGAGGAGTATTGCTCTGACTTTAGGAAGTGGTGCGTAGCTTCTCGGTGGAATGACCCTGCCTTAAGGTGCCAGTTTAGGTTGGGTCTGTCGAACGCCCTGAAAGACCTGCTAGTAAGTTATCCCTCTTCTGACTCCCTAGACCAGGTTATGGCTTTAGCGGTACGACTTGACCGACGTCTCAGGGAACGACGACTTGAACATCTTGATGTTTTCCCCTCTGACTCCCCCATGATGCCTCCCGAGGTTCCGTTGCTTCGTTCCTCCCCGGAAGACTCGGAGGTACCTATGCAACTCGGGGCCTCTGTGTCCCCCCAACAATGTAGAGATTTCCGCAGGAAGAATGGTCTCTGCTTCTACTGTGGACATGACAAGCATCAAGTGAACAACTGTCCTAAGCGTAAGAATGCAGCCGGAGAACTTCCGCGCCTAAGTGATCATCGGGGAGGTCACTTTGGCGCACACGTATTTCCCGTAAATATGAAACGTAATAAAATCTTGCTTCCCTTTC
Source organism: Rhinoderma darwinii (assembly GCF_050947455.1). Lineage (NCBI taxonomy): Eukaryota > Metazoa > Chordata > Amphibia > Anura > Rhinodermatidae > Rhinoderma > Rhinoderma darwinii. The sequence continues at coordinate 451,050,893 of NC_134687.1, forward strand.
AGGTCTCTTTTGGTGGTAGGTCTGCTACCGGCAGTGCCTTCGTGGATTCAGGGTCTTCTGCTAATATCATGTCTGTGGAATTTGCTATGTCTCTAGCTATGCCTTTGATTGATTTGCCTAAACCTGTCTCGGTAGTGGGTATCGACTCCACTCCTCTTGCTAATGGTTATTTTACACAGCATACCCCTGTTTTTGAACTCCTTGTTGGCTCCATGCATTTGGAGCAGTGCTCTGTACTGTTGATGCAGGGATTATCGTCCGATTTGGTTTTAGGCCTTCCCTGGTTGCAGTTGCATTAACCCACGTTTGACTGGAATTCTGGGGACCTTACCAAGTGGGGTAATGAATGCTTGACGTCATGTTTTTCTGTTAACTCTATTTCTCCCCTGAGGAGGTGAACACGCTACCTGAGTTTGTTCAGGACTTCGCCGATGTTTTCTCTAAGGAGGCCTCCGAAGTGTTACCTCCTCATAGAGAGTATGATTGCGCTATCAATTTGGTACCAGGAGCTAAGCTCCCTAAGGGTAGGATATTTAATCTCTCTTGTCCCGAACGTGAAGCCATGAGAGAGTATATCCAGGAATGCCTGGCCAAGGGTTACATTCGCCCCTCTACTTCTCCGGTAGGTGCTGGCTTCTTCTTCGTAGGGAAGAAGGATGGAGGTCTTAGGCCATGCATTGACTACCGAAGCTTGAATAAGGTCACTGTAAGGAACCAGTATCCCCTTCCTCTGATTCCTGATCTCTTTAATCAGGTTCAGGGGGCCCAATGGTTCTCTAAGTTTGATCTACGGGGGGCTTATAACCTTATCCGCATCAAAGAGGGGGATGAGTGGAAGACTGCGTTTAACACGCCCGAAGGTCATTTCGAATACCTCGTCATGCCCTTTGGGTTGTGTAATGCTCCCGCGGTCTTACAGAATTTCATAAATGAGATCTTAAGAGACTACCTGGGGGTATTTCTTGTAGTGTACCTTGATGACATACTTGTGTTTTCCAAGGACTGGTCCTCCCACATTGAGCATGTCAGGAAGGTGCTCCAGGCCCTTCGGGAAAACAAACTGTTTTCTAAAACCGTAAAATGTGTGTTTGGGGTGCAGGAGATACCATTTTTGGGCCAAATCCTCACTCCTCATGAATTCCGCATGGATCCTGCCAAGGTCCAGGCTGTGGCGGAATGGGTCCAACCTGCCTCCCTGAAGGCGTTACAGTGCTTCCTGGGGTTTGCTAATTATTACAGGAGGTTTATTGCTAACTTCTCGGTCATCGCTAAGCCTCTTACGGATCTCCCTCGCAAAGGTGCTGATCTCCTCCACTGGCCTCCTGAGGCTGTCCAGGCTTTTGAGGTCCTTAAGAAGTGCTTTATCTTGGCCCCAGTGCTGGTTCAGCCCAACGAAATGGAGCCATTTATCGTGGAGGTTGACGCGTCCGAGGTGGGAGTGGGGGCTGTCTTGTCCCAGGGTACCAAGTCCCTCACCCATCTCCGTCCCTGTGCCTACTTCTCGAGGAAGTTTTCACCCACTGAGAGTAACTATGATATTGGCAACCGCGAACTCTTAGCCATTAAATGGGCATTTGAAGAGTGGCGCCACTTCCTGGAGGGGGCTAGGCACCAGGTAACGGTCCTTACCGACCACAAGAATCTGGTTTTCCTAGAATCTGCCCGGAGGCTAAATCCGAGACAAGCTCGTTGGGCGTTATTTTTTTACCAGATTCAACTTTTGTGGTTACCTATAGGGCTGGGTCTAAAAATGTTAAGGCTGATGCACTGTCACGTAGCTTCATGGCCAGCCCTCCTTCGGAGGAAGATCCTGCTTGTATTTTGCCTCCAGGTATAATCATTTCCGCTATTGATTCTGATTTAGTCTCTGAAATTGCGGCTGATCAAGGTTCAGCTCCCGGGAGCCTTCCTGAGAACAAGCTGTTTGTTCCCCTGCAATTCCGGCTAAGGGTACTTAGGGAAAATCATGACTCTGCACTATCTGGCCATCCAGGCATCCTGGGTACCAAGCACCTCATTGCCAGAAACTATTGGTGGCCTGGGTTGCCTAAAGATGTTAAGGCCTACGTCGCCGCTTGTGAAGTTTGTGCTAGGTCCAAGACTCCCAGGTCCCGACCAGCGGGCTTACTATGTTCTTTGCCCATTCCCCAGAGACCTTGGACCGATATCTCCATGGATTTTATCACCGATTTGCCTCCATCTCAAGGCAAGTCGGTGGTGTGGGTTGTAGTAGACCGCTTCAGTAAGATGTGCCATTTTGTGCCCCTCAAGAAACTACCCAATGCTAAGACGTTAGCTACCTTGTTTGTCAAACACATCCTGCGTCTCCATGGGGTCCCTGTCAATATTGTTTCTGATAGAGGGGTACAATTTGTTTCATTGTTTTGGAGAGCCTTCTGTAAAAAGTTGGAGATTGATCTGTCCTTCTCCTCTGCCTTCCATCCTGAAACTAATGGCCAAACTGAGAGGACTAATCAGTCTCTAGAACAATATTTAAGGTGTTTTATCTCTGACTGTCAATATGATTGGGTCTCATTCATTCCTCTCGCCGAATTTTACCTTAATAACCGGGTCAGTAACTCGTCAGAGGTCTCACCCTTTTTCTGTAATTTTGGGTTTAATCCACGGTACTCTTCCGTTTCACCTGGTAGTTCCAACAATCCCGAGGTAGAGGTCGTTCATCGAGAACTGTGCACAGTCTGGGCTCAGGTTCAGAAGAACCTAGAGGCGTCCCAGAGCATACAAAAAACTCAGGCAGATAGAAAATGTTCTGCTAACCCCTTGTTTATGGTCGGGGATCTGGTGTGGCTATCGTCTAAAAATTTGCGTCTTAAGGTCCCGTCCAAGAAGTTTGCTCCCCGGTTTATAGGGCCGTACAAGGTCATTGAAGTCCTCAATCCTGTCTCCTTCTGACTGGAGTTGCCCCCATCTTTTCGAGTACACGACGTGTTCCATGCCTCCCTCCTTAAACGCTGCTCCCCGTCCTTGGCTCCCTCGAGGAAACCCCCGGTCCCTGTTCTCACCCCTGAGGGGGCAGAATTCGAGGTGGCCAAGATTGTGGACAGCAGGATGGTCCAAGGCTCCCTCCAGTACCTGGTCCATTGGAGAGGATACGGGCCTGAGGAGAGGACTTGGGTACCCGCTCGGGATGTTCACGCTGGGATATTGGTCAGGAGGTTTCACCTTCGTTTCCCCTGTAAACCAGGCCCACTTAGAAAGGGTCCGGTGGCCCTCATAAAAGGGCGGGTACTGTAAAGAATCTGCCAGGCACAGCTTCGGGGTTAACGCCCATAGATAATTAGTCTGCACCTGCTTCTATGTCTGTGAGACTGACTCCATCTTCCACCACTCAGGGTGGCAGGCTTAGGAGTGGGAGAACCTATCACAGCCTGGCCAGACAGAGCTAGCTCCCGCCCTCTGTATATTTATACCTGCCTTTCCTGTTCCTCCTTGCTTGTGATTTCTTCTCGTTTGGTTTTTCTGGCCCTGCTGCAGCTTCTTGTTCTATTGTCCTTGCTTCATATTGACCCCGGCTTGCTGACTGCTCTCCTGCTCTGCTTTTGGTACCTCGTACACTCCTGGTTTGACTCGGCTTGTTCACTTCTCTTGTTGCTCACGGTGTTGCCGTGGGCAACTGCCCCTTTCTCCCCCTAGCTGTGTACCCTTGTCTATTTGTCTGTTGTGCACTTATTGAGCGTAAGGACCGTCGCCCAGTTGTACCCCGTCGCCTAGGGCGGGTCGTTGCAAGTAGGCAGGGACTGAGTGGCGGGTAGATTAGGGCTCACTTGTCTGTCTCCCCACCCCTGTCATTACATTACTGTGAAAGAAATTATTTAATTCCACCATTTTGTCTTCTATTCTATACTTCCATTTTAACTTCAATATAAGAGTGATATTTTGAGAGAATGTATTTCTGTTTTTGCTGTGTTAAGGAATTGAATCAGCAAGAATAAAGGCTGAGGGAAAACTGATGACTCAAGACCCCACCCTCTACGCCCTCCTTACAGAATACAGAAGATGATAAGGACTTACCATTTTCTGACTTGATAGGAAAATATTGCAATGCTAAGAAAATATTGTGAATGTAATTTGTTTTGTGCAAACTCAAGAGAATATATTACAGCTGATGTAGTAAAAGTTCAGTCTAAAAAACTGTATATAAGCCCACTCATAATGTATGTAAAATGCCGTCTGCCATCACTTGCTGAGTGACATCATTATGACACTGCTGTGAAACCTTCTCATGAGGAAATAAATATGAATGAATCTGGAGCAACTGTTTGACTTTGGATTATCCACAACATTACCTTCTCAGGATCCATCTTGAGGCCTTGATCCGAGATGATGTAGTCCAGGAAGGGTAGAGAATTCTTCTCAAACACACACTTCTCCAGCTTGGCATACAGGCGTTTCTCCCTTAATCGCAGCAGAACATGACGGACATGTCTCCGATGAGTCGTCGGGACCTGGAGCAAAAATCAAAATGGCATCGAGTTAGACCACAACACAGACATAGAGGAGATCTCGGAAGATGTAATTTACAAACTCTACGAAGGCCGCGGGAGCGTTACACAGACCAAAGAGCATTACCAGGTATTTATAGTGCCCGAGTGCCCTAGTGAATTCTGTCTTCCATTCGTCACCCCGGCGGATCCAGAGTCCAGATAGGCAGATACCCAATGCATCTTTTCGCCGGACACTATGGTCACGGGGATGGATAGTTTTGAACAGAGTTTTTTCTTCAGCGCTGCATCGCCTAGGGTTGTCTCCCCAACCAATCCTAGGCATTTGGAGTTCTTTGGCCACTGAGGGCAAAAACGCACAACGTGGCCTCCGAGGCCACAATACAGACAAAGTCCCGAAGTGTGTCTGCGTTGTTTCTCCTGGACGGATAATTTGAGCCAGTCCACCTGCATAGGCTCCTCTGCAGTGGTGGATTAAGTGGACCATAGGCCCTGGGCTGTTCCCCAAACTTGGGCCCCCTCTCCCCACCGCCGCTCTGCCGTGTCTATAGTGAACACCACTGTTTTGTGCGAGCATTGACAAATGGGAGTTACGATTCCCCTTGTTCAATGGCTGTGTTCCTACATACTGACAGTCTCCAACCATCGCTGACAGTATCACACTTCCTCTTGACAATGGGAATGGTAACACACATTTGGCTATTAGTCCTGGGTACACAAAGATATGTAGAATACAAAGATTTCCTACAACAGACATATCAGGAGAGGGGACAGATCCCCTGTAGATCCAGTGACTCACAGGTAATATCTTTTCTGATGGGAGTTGTTTTCTTTTCTTCTCCATCTGATGGAGACCGTTATGGCAACTTCTCCTGATGAGACATCTTTGCCCATCACTTCTGCAGCCATTTCCAGCCTCTATAGAAACACACAAATTTAGACACCAAGGCCCAGAACCATACATTAAAGGGGTTGTCCGAGCACAGACAGTTTTTTATTCTGATGACCTATCGATGTGCCCGGATAACCCCTTTTACTCAGACTAATAAATTTTGACCCCAGACTAGATCATAGAATACATACAGACCCAGACCTTATAAACTATTGCAGTCCCCAGACCAGACCCCCCTAAACAAATACAGACCCCAGAACAAGCACCCTAAATGAATACAGACAGGATCCCTAAATACAGACCCCACACCCCACCCTCTACACTAATAATAACAACAAACCTGACTCCCTTAATACAGACCCCAGACCAGAACCCCTAAACGAATACAGACCCCTAAAGACCCCTAAACTAATACAGACCGTAGACCATGCCCCTTAAATACAGACCCCATAAACAAATACAGACCTCAGAGCGTTAAATACTGACCCTCTAAATACAGACCCCAGACCTCAAACTAATACAGACCCCCTAAATACAGACCCCAGACCCCTAAATACAGACCCCTTAAATACAGACCCCAGACCTGACTCCCTTAAGTAATACAGACCCCAGACCAGACCCCCCTAGTCTAATACAGACCCCAGACCAGACCCCTAAATGCAGATCCCTAAATAAAGACCCCTAAAATAATACAGACCCTAGACCAGGCCCCCTAAATACAAACCCCATAAACTAATACAGACCCCCTAAATACAGACCCCAGACCGCCCAAAACGCCCTATGATGATTCGCCATTGCTCCTCTGGTGGAACAACTGGTGAGGGCAACAGGGATTGCTGGAAAGTAGGAGCCAGCCTAGAAAGTCTTCTCTCCCGACGAACCTCTTGGGATCGCTGCCGGATCCTCATGTCAATCCGGGTGGCGAGGAGAATGAGCTCATCCAAGGTCGGTGGCAGATCACGAGCGGCAAGCTCGTCATTAATTTCGACAGTCCCTGCCAGAATATAGCCACCAAGGCCTCGTTCCAGGACAGCTCTGCCGCCAGGGTGCAAAACAGAATAGCATACTCGCCCACGGAGGTGTCTCCCTGGCGAAGGGTCAGCAGAGATGCAGCAGCAGATGAGACTCGCCCAAGTTCCTCAAATACCGAGCGGAAAGTCCGTAGGAAACACTGGAAGTCACGAGTCTCTGGTCCCTGACGTTCCCAGATAGGTTTCGCCCATGTTAGGGCCTTGCCAGAAAGGAGCGAGATGATGAAACTGATCCTTGTGCCATCAGACGGAAATGTTTCAGCAAGTAGGCTGAAGTGGATCTGGCACTGGTTCAGAAATCCCCTGCAGGTCCTTGCGTCTCTGTCGTAGCGAGGAGGTAGTGGCAGCGAGAATCGGGAGTCAGGTACTGACAGGAGGTGTAGCAGGAGGAACAGCCAGAGCAGCAGGAACGGATGCTGAGATGACTGCAGCTTGTGCATCCAGCCGATGTGTAATGGTGTTCACTGCCTGGAGGAGTTGGTCCTGTCGTAATTGGCAGACTAGCATATCCGCCTGCATGGCTTGTGATGTCGTCATGGTCTTGGGTTGATCAGCGGGGTCCATGGCCTGAGTGTACTGTCACGGTCTGTGGGTATGTGGACTCACTCGGCCGCACCGCCATAGTGGGGATGCAGCTGGCCAAACAACAGAGCACCCAAACAATACAAAGTCCAGCACAAGGGTACCTGAATAGTCCAGACAGTGGCAGAGGCTTTAGCACGGATGACAACAGGTGCAGCAGGTTGCGCCAGGGGTGGCATGTGACAGCAGGTGCAGTAGAATGCACCAGATGACAGCAGGTGCAGTAGGTTGCACCAGATGTGGCAGTTGACAGCAAGAGCAGCAGGGCACAACTTCAATCATAGGCTCAGGGACAATAACACAGCACGGGATACAGGAAACAGGCAGCAGGGCACTGGAACAACGGGAATAAGGCAAACACTAAGGGACCATTTGTAAAGACTAACATGAGAATACTAACAGGCAATGAGCAAAGGGGCAGGGCCCTTCTTATAGTCCAGGGTGATCATGGGCTAATTGATGATGTTTCCCATGTGCACGCTGGCCCTTTAAGGCTGGGCACGAGCGTGCACACGCACCCTACGGGACACAGTGGACCGGAGCGGAAGTGAGCACTGGTGTGTCCTGGGGAGGAGATGCGGGCCAGCGCTCACAGATCCATGGCCACGGCCACCGGGGGTGACTAATCCCGACGGTCCGTGGCCATGGACGCTACAGTATATATGTACTGAGCTTTGTTCTGGGGCTGTATATATGTACTGAGCTTGTTTCTGGTGCTGTATTTATGTATTGAGCTTATTCTGCTGCTGTATATATTTAATGAGCTTGGTTCTTGGGCTGTATTTATGTACTGAGCTTGGTTCTGGAGTTATATATATATATATATATATATATATATATATATATATATATGTACTGAGCTTTGTTCTGGTGCTGTAAGTATGTACTGAGCTTGGTTCTGGAGTTGTATATATATACTGAGCTTGGTTCTGCCACTGTATTTATGTACTGAGCTTGGTTCTGGAGCTGTATATATGTACTGAGCTTTGTTCTGGCACTGTATTTATGTACTGAGCTTGGTTCTGGTGTTGTATATATGTACTGAGCTTTGTTCTTGTGCTGTATTTATGTACTGAGCTTTGTTCTGGTGCTGTATTTATGTACTGAACTTTGTTCTGGTGCTGTATTTATGCACTTAGCTTGTTTCTGGTGCTGTATATATGCACTGAGCTTGTTTCTGCGCTGGCCACTCCATTACAGATAGAATACCAGCTGCCTGCTTCTTCCCTAAATAGTTCTTGCATAATTTGGAGGTGTGTTTTGGGTCATTGTCCTGTTGTAGGATGAAATTGGCTCCAATCAAGCGCTGTCCACAGGGTATGGCATGGCGTTGCAAAATGGAGTGATAGCCTTCCTTATTCAAAATCCCTTTTACCTTGTACAAATCTCAAACTTTACCAGCACCAAAGCAACCCCAGACCATCACATTACCTCCACCATGCTTGACAGATGGCGTCAGGCACTCTTCCAGCATCTTTTCTGTTGTTCTGCGTCTCACAAATGTTCTTCTGTGTGATCCAAACACCTCAAACTTTGATTCGTTTGTCCATAACACTTTTTCCAATCTTCCTCTGTCAAATTTCTGTGTGCTTTTGCCCATATTAATCTTTTCCTTTTATTAGCCAGTCTCAGATATGGCTTTTTCTTTGCCACTCTGCCCTGAAGGCCAGCATCCCGGACTCGTCTCTTCACTGTAGGCGTTTTGCGGGTACTATTTAATAAAGCTGCCACTTGAGGACCTGTGAGGCGTCTATTTCTCAAACTGGAGACTCTAATGTACTTGTCTTGTTGCTCAGTTGTGCAGCGGGGCCTCCCACTTCTCTTTCTACTCTGGTTAGAGCCTGTTTGTGCTGTCCTCTGAAGGGAGTAGTACACACCGTTGTAGGAAATCTTCAGTTTCTTGGCAATTTCTCGCATAGAATAGCCTTCATTTCTAAGAACAAGAATAGGCTGTCGAGTTTCACATGAAAGCTCTCTTTTTCTAGCCATTTTGAGAGTTTAATAGAACCCACAAATGTAATGCTCCAGATTCTCAACTAGCCCAAAGGAAGGTCAGTTTTATAGCTCCTCTAAATAGCAAAACTGTTTACAGCGGTGCTAACATAATTGCACAAGGGTTTTCAAGTGTTTCCTAATTATCCATTAGCCTTCTAACACAGTTAGCAAACACAATGTACCATTAGAACACTGGATGGTTGCTGGAAATGGGCCTCTATACACCTATGTAGATATTGCATTAAAAACCAGACGTTTGCAGCTAGAATAGTCATTTAGCACATTAACAATGTATAGAGTGTATTTCTGATTAATTTAATGTTATTTTCATTGAAAAAAAACTGCTTTTCTTTCAAAAATAAGGAAATTTCTAAGTGACCCTAAACTTTTGAACGGTAGTGTATATAAAATTCAGAGATGATTGCCACAGTGTGATAGTGGACACCAGGCAGCAGCAAGCTTAGATGGACAAAAGTACAGGACTAGATATGTCACAGCATAGAACTAAGTTTCTTCTATGTAGTCCCTGTTTAACATTGTTTGGGATGGCAAAAGAAGGGGAAATAGTATAATCCCAGTACACACATAACCTCCCACACCCAATGGCAAACATACAGTAAAGTTCCAATCCCACTCAAACCATGTTAGTCCATGAAGAAATGAATAAGTAACATGTATAACTGCATCATAGCGACTTACCCATTAGTGGTGTAAGAGGTGGTCTAACGTCACATCCCGACGCGCTTTTCGGCTTAAAGCCTTAATCTGGGGGTGGTGCCACAGAGTCATAGGGATGTATTTACATCTAAGTGGACCAATAGAAATGGTTCCACTTACCAGTGGCAGCTGTAGTAATTAAGCACGGTATAAGACGCATCGCGTTCCCGTCAGGTCCAGCGGTCTGATATCTGGGATGTCATTGATGACGTCAGACGTCGTGACGTGATGTGTCGCATGTCAGACCCACCACATGACAGCGGAGGTTGCAGCTGACGAATGCGCATGCGTCAAACCACTCCTCCCTGAACAACCTGCACAATGAAAGTGTGTGAGTTTCTCCAGAGGAGGGAGTGGTTACTCCCTCCTCTGGAGAAACTCACACACTGAGGGTCACATGACCGCATGGATAACTCTGCATGTGTCAAGGGAATAAAATACCATGCCAAGAAGTGATAGACCATCATTGGCGGATATACCTCAAATACATAATGAAATAGCAACATAATAACAAGAATACATATTGTTACATAGTATGGAAACAAACAGTATTTAAATTGTATCATTTAAAATAAATATACATAGTATAACCTGTCCCTATCCTCTCCCTATACATAACTAAACGTTCAAAAATTTTCTGACATGTCATAGTGACATGTCAGAAGTTTGGATTGGTGGGGCTCCGAGCACTGAGACCTCCACCAATCGCTAAAAGGAAGTGGCAGAAGTGCTTGTGTGAGCGCTCAGCCGCTTCATTTCTGTTCGGCTTTTTCTGGAAATCAATGTAGTGTTGTACGGGCTCAATAGAAAGTGTATGGGCTCATACACCGCTACATTGATTTACGGAAAAATTTCGGATGATTTCTTGACTGTAGGTTGGAGTAGCTGTGTTTGTGTACAGGGGCGGATTGGCCACTGTAATCACAGGGAAGATTCCCGGTGGGCCGCTAGTTTATAATACATAGTGTGCTGCCTGGCCGCCCATTCCTCCTCCTCTGCAGTTACATTTATTTTAAGTATATGTTTAATGTTACTGGACACCATAAAAAACACACCACAAGGGAGACGCCTACACCCTTATAGGAATGCTGCAAATCCCAAATTTTCATTCAAACCCAATGGTTGAATCATTGTAATGACGGGGGTGGGGAGACAGACAGGTGAGCCCTAATCTACCCGCCACTCAGTCCCTGCCTACTTGCAACAACCCGCCCTAGGCGATGGGGTACAACTGGGCGACGGTCCCTACGCTCAATAAGTGCACGACAGACAAACAGACAAGGGTACACAGAGCTAGGGGGAGAAAGGGGCAGTTGCCCACGGCAACACCGTGAGCAAAAAGAGAAGTGAACAAGCCGAGTCAAACCAGGAGAGTACGAGGTGCCAAACGCAGAGCAGGAGAGTAGTGAACAAGCCGAGTCAAACCAGGAGTGTACGAGGTACCAAACACAGAGCAGGAGAGTAGTCAGCAAGCCGGGGTCAGTATGAAGCAAGGACAAATAGTACAAGAAGCTGCAGCAGGGCCAGTAAACCAAACGAGAAGAATCACAAGCAAGGAGGAACAGGAAAGGCAGGTATAAATAGACAGAGGGCCGGAGCTATCTCCATCTGGCCAGGCTGTGATAGGTTCTCCCACTCCTAAGCCTGCCACCCTGAGTGGTGGAAGATGGAGTCAGTCTCACAGATATAGAAGCAGGTGCAGACTGATTATCTATGGGCGTTGACCCCGAAGCTGTGCCTGGCAGATCCTTTACAGTACCCCCCCTTTTATGAGGGGCCACCGGACCCTTTCTAAGTGGACCTGGTTTACTGGGGAAACGAAAGTGAAACCTCCTGACCAATATCCCAGCGTGAACATCCCGAGCGGGTACCCAAGTCCTCTCCTCAGGCCCGTATCCTCTCCAATGGACCAGGTACTGGAGAGAGCCTTGGACCATCCTGCTGTCCACAAACTTGGCCACCTCGAATTCTGCCCCCTCAGGGGTGAGAACAGGGACCGGAGGTTTCCTCGAGGGAGCCAAGGACAGGGAGCAGCGTTTAAGGAGGGAGGCATGGAACACGTCGTGTACTCGAAAAGATGGGGGCAACTCCAGTCGGAAGGAGACAGGATTGAGGACTTCAATGACCTTGTACGGCCCTATAAACCGGGGAGCAAACTTCTTGGACGGGACCTGAAGGCGCAAATTTTTAGACGATAGCCACACCAGATCCCCGACCATAAACAAGGGGTTAGCAGAATGTTTTCTATCTGCCTGAGTTTTTTGTATGCTCTGGGACGCCTCTAGGTTCTTCTGAACCTGAGCCCAGACTGTGCACAGTTCTCGATGAACGACCTCTACCTCGGGATTGTTGGAACTACCAGGTCAAACGGAAGAGAACCGTGGATTAAACCCAAAATTACAGAAAAAGGGTGAGACCCCTGACGAGTTACTGACCTGGTTATTAAGGGAAAATTTGGCGAGAGGAATGAATGAGACCCAATCATATTGACAGTCAGAGATAAAACACCTTAAATATTGTTCTAGAGACTGATTAGTCCTCTCAGTTTGGCCATTAGTTTCAGGATGGAAGGCAGAGGAGAAGGACAGATCAATCTCCAACTTTTTACAGAAAGTTCTCCAAAACAATGAAACAAATTGTACCCCTCTATCAGAAACAATATTGACAGGGACCCCATGGAGACGCAGGATGTGTTTGACAAACAATGTAGCTAACGTCTTAGCATTGGGTCGTTTCTTGAGGGGCACAAAATGGCACATCTTACTGAAGCGGTCTACTACAACCCACACCACCGACTTGACTTGAGATGGAGGCAAATCGGTGATAAAATCCATGGAGATATGGGTCCAAGGTCTCTGGGGAATGGGCAAAGAACATAGTAAGCCTGCTGGTCGGGACCTGGGAGTCTTGGACCTAGCACAAACTTCACAAGCGGCGACGTAGGCCTTAACGTCTTTAGGCAACCCAGGCCACCAATAGTTTCTGGCAATGAGGTGCTTGGTACCCAGGATGCCTGGATGGCCAGATAGTGCAGAGTCATGATTTTCCCTAAGTACCCTTAGCCGGAATTGCAGGGGAACAAACAGCTTGTTCTCAGGAAGGCTCCCGGGAGCTGAACCTTAATCAGCCGCAATTTCAGAGACTAAATCAGAATCAATAGCGGAAATGATTATACCTGGAGGCAAAATACAAGCAGGATCTTCCTCCGAAGGAGGGCTGGCCATGAAGCTACGTGACAGTGCATCAGCCTTAACATTTTTAGACCCAGCCCTATAGGTAACCACAAAGTTGAATCTGGTAAAAAATAACGCCCAACGAGCTTGTCTCAGGTTTGGCCTCCGGGCAGATTCTAGGAAAACCAGATTCTTGTGGTCGGTAAGGACCGTTACCTGGTGCCTAGCCCCCTCCAGGAAGTGGCGCCACTCTTCAAATACCCATTTAATGGCTAAGAGTTCGCGGTTGCCAATATCATAGTTACTCTCAGTGGGTGAAAACTTCCTCGAGAAGTAGGCACAGGGACGGAGATGGATGAGGTACCTGGTACCCTGGGACAAGACAGCCCCCACTCCCACCTCGGACGCGTCAACCTCCACGATAAATGGCTCCATTTCGTTGGGCTGAACCAGCACCGGGGCCGAGATAAAGCACTTCTTAAAGGAACAGTGTCATCACAAATAATTTTTTTATATGTTAAAGATGTTAGTGCCTTAATATAAACGTTTATTTACATTTGTGTGTTTGTGTTTTACTGTTTCTTATTTTCACACTTTTTCTTCCCTATGGGGGCTGCCATTTTTTGTTCCATTTCTGTGTGTGTCGATTAACGACACACACAGACATGGAATACGGCAGCCACAGTCCCATAGGGACTGCGAACGGCTCCCGTCCCATTGACTGCCGTGTACGGCGTCTGTGTGGGAACTGCGCATGCGCCGCTCCCACACAGTCCTATTCGAAATTGGCGCCGTCCGGCGCCATTTTCCTGTGGACCGGAAGTCGCGGCTGGACAGTAATATTACTACTTCCGGTCGCGGCTTCCGGACAAGTGCACATGGAACAGCGGCAGCAAAGGGAGCGGACGGGCCGCGGCGGCAGGAGCAGGTAAGCGATTTCAATGTATGTTAGTGTTTGTGTGTGTTTACTACTGCATGTAAACCTACTACACTGTGGGTTACCTCAAAAAATGGCGACACACAGTGTAGGAGGTTAAACCTTTCAAACCCCTCGTTTATCCCGGCACTAGCCAGGATAAAGGAGGGGGGGATGCTGAGAGCTCACTAGAGCGATAGCTTTTAACCCAATGTTGCAATGCTGCAATTTTGGGAACTAGCTCCAAACAGCTCCATCTAGTGACCAAAAATGGGTAGTATTATAAATTTGAAAAAATTTATAATATTTCCTGACTCGCGGAAAAAATAAAAAAAATTTGAACAATGTTTAATCACCCACACACTAAATGTTTAAATTTTAAAAAAAAAACATGTTTTTGGGGCGACACCATGCCTTTAAGGACCTCAAAAGCCTGGACAGCCTCAGGAGGCCAGTGGAGGAGATCAGCACCTTTGCGAGTGAGATCCGTAAGAGGCTTAGCGATGACCGAGAAGTTAGCAATAAACCTCCTGTAATAATTAGCGAACCCCAGGAAGCACTGTAACGCCTTCAGGGAGGCAGGTTGGACCCATTCCACCACAACCTGGACCTTGGCAGGGTCCATGCGGAATTCATGAGGAGTGAGGATTTGGCCCAAAAATGGTATCTCCTGCACCCCAAACACACATTTTTCGGTCTTCGCAAACAGTTTGTTTTCTCGAAGGACCTGGAGCACCTTCCTGACATGCTCAATGTGGGAGGACCAGTCCTTGGAAAACACAAGTATGTCATCAATGTACACTACAAGAAATACCCCCAGGTAGTCTCTTAAAATCTAATTTATGAAATTCTGGAAGACCGCGGGAGCATTACACAACCCAAAGGGCATGACGAGGTATTCGAAATGACCTTCGGGCGTGTTAAACGCAGTCTTCCACTCATCCCCCTCTTTGATGCGGATAAGGTTATAAGCCCCCCGTAGATCAAACTTAAGAGAACCATTGGGCCCCCTGAACCTGATTAAAGAGATCAGGAATCAGAGGAAGGGGATACTGGTTCCTTACAGTGACCTTATTCAAGCTTCGGTAGTCAATGCATGGCCTAAGACCACCATCCTTCTTCCCTACGAAGAAGAAGCCAGCACCTACCGGAGAAGTAGAGGGGCGAATGTAACCCTTGGCCAGGCATTCCTGGATATACTCTCTCATGGCTTCACGTTCGGGACAAGAGAGATTAAATATCCTACCCTTAGGGAGCTTAGCTCCTGGTACCAAATTGATTGCGCAATCATATTCTCTATGAGGAGGTAACACTTCGGAGGCCTCCTTAGAGAAAACATCAGCGAAGTCCTGAACAAACTCAGGTAGCGTGTTCACCTCCTCAGGGGGAGAAATAGAATTAACAGAAAAACATGACGTCAAGCATTCATTACCCCACTTGGTAAGGTCCCCAGAATTCCAGTCAAACGTGGGATTATGCAACTGCAACCAGGGAAGGCCTAAAACCAAATCGGACGATAATTCCTGCATCAACAGTACAGAGCACTGCTCCAAATGCATGAAGCCAACAAGGAGTTCAAAAACAGGGGTATGCTGTGTAAAATAACCATTAGCAAGAGGAGTGGAGTCGATACCCACTACCGGGACAGGTTTAGGCAAATCAATCAAAGACATAGCTAGAGACATAGAAAATTCCACAGACATGATATTAGCAGAAGACCCTGAATCCACGAAGGCACTGCCGGTAGCAGACCTACCACCAAAAGAGACCTGAAAGGGAAGCAAGATCTTAGTACGTTTCATATTTACGGGAAAAACCTGTGCGCCCAAGTGACCTCCCCGATGATCACTTAGGCGCGGAAGTTCTCCGGCTGCATTCTTACGCCTAGGACAGTTGTTCACTTGATGCTTGTCATCCCCACAGTAGAAGCAGAGACCATTCTTCCTGCGGAAATCTCTACGTTGTTGGGGGGACACGGAGGCCCCGAGTTGCATAGGTACCTCCGAGTCTTCCGGGGAGGAACGAAGCAACGGAACCTCGGGAGGCATCATGGGGGAGTCAGAGGAGAAAACATCAAGACGTTCAAGTCGTCGTTCCCTGAGACGTCGGTCAAGTCGTACCGCTAAAGCCATAACCTGGTCTAGGGAGTCAGAAGAGGAATAACTAACTAGCAGGTCTTTCAGGGCGTTCGACAGACCCAACCTAAACTGGCACCTTAAGGCAGGGTCATTCCACCGAGAAGCTACGCACCACTTCCTAAAGTCAGAGCAATACTCCTCAACAGGTCTCTTACCCTGACGTTAGGTCACCAGCTTACTCTCGGCAAAAGCAGTCTTGTCAGTCTCGTCATAGATGAGTCCGAGAGCAGAAAAGAAAAGATCAACGGAGGAAAGTTCAGGGGCGTCAGGAGCCAAGGAGAAGGCCCATTTTTGGGGCCCTTCCTGGAGCCGGGACATGATTATACCCACCCGCTGGCTCTCAGACCCTGAGGAGTGGGGCTTTAAACGAAAATAGAGCCTACAACTCTCCCGAAAGGAGAGAAAAGTCTTCCGGTTCCCTGAGAACCGGTCGGGCAACTTGAGGTGGGGTTCAAGAGGTGAGGTGAGGGGGACTACCATGGTAGCATCAGGCTGGTTGACCCTCTGAGCCAGGGCCTGGACCTGTAGGGAGAGACCCTGCATTTGCTGAGCCAGGGTCTCAAGGGGGTCCATAGTGGTGTCAGGGACCAGGGTAGGCTAGGTATGGGCTTGTTATTATGTAATGATGGGGGTGGGGAGACAGACAGGTGAGCCCTAATCTACCCGCCACTCAGTCCCTGCCTACTTGCAACGACTTGCCCTAGGCGACGGGGTACAACTGGGCGACGGTCCCTATGCTCAATAAGTGCACGACAGACAAACAGACAAGGGTACACAGAGCTAGGGGGAGAAAGGGGCAGTTGCCCACGGCAACACTGTGAGCAACAAGAGAAGTGAACAAGCCGAGTCAAACCAGGAGAGTACGAGGTGCCAAACGCAGAGCAGGAGAGTAGTGAACAAGCCGAGTCAAACCAGGAGTGTACGAGGTACCAAACGCAGAGCAGGAGAGTAGTCAGCAAGCCGGGGTCAGTATGAAGCAAGGACAAATAGTACAAGAAGCTGCAGCAGGGCCAGGAAACCAAACGAGAAGAATCACAAGCAAGGAGGAACAGGAAAGGCAGGTATAAATAGACAGAGGCCGGGAGCTAGCACCGTCTGGCCAGGCTGTGATAGGTTCTCCCACTCCTAAGCCTGCCACCCTGAGTGGTGGAAGATGGAGTCAGTCTCACAGATATAGAAGCAGGTGCAGACTAATTATCTTTGGGCGTTGACCCCGAAGCTGTGCCTGGCAGATCCTTTACAATCATTTTTAATTTCCATATCCTTGGTATAGTGTTATGGTGCTCCACCATTCCAGGTTCAGTTCCCCTGGCTGCCTCAATCCCATTGACATGTTCCCTAATCTGTATTTTTAATTCTCTTGTTGTGAGGCCAATATATATATATTAGGACAGGGACATTGCGCATAGTAGATCACCCCTCTAGTATTACAGGTGATGGGCCATTTGATTTTATACCTTGCTGAAGCGGCCGAGTCAAAAAATTCTCCACTTCTATCAATATTACAGCAGGCAACACACCGTTCATACGGGCGACAGCCCCATCTCAGTTTACCTGCTCCAAAGATTGGCTTTATCCCCTGGGGATTGTGATAACTGTGGACCAGTGTATCTCGTAAGTTTCTCGGCGGTCTAGAGGTCAGGATTGCCGACAGAATTGCATCAGTCTGCAGGATGGGCCAATATTTAGATAAACATTGTGTTATTTTACCCCATCTGTCATGGTAGGTTGTCAAATACCTGATGCATGTGTCAGATGATTTCTTGACTCCAGGTTAGAGTAGCTGTGTTCGTTTACTTTTACAAGCTCTTATATACGCTTTTCCGATACACTTTTTGCTATATCCTCTGTCTAGGAAACGTCGTTTCTGAAGCTTGTTTTTCAAGTCATCCTCGGATGAGCAGAGTCTCTTCATCCTCTAATAAAAGTACACAAACAGGGGCGGATTATGAACTTAAAGAGGCCCTGGAAAAAAAAGTAAAAGAGGCTCCATGTTGTGGATGGGTCCAAATTAGCAGCAGACAGGGCTAACACAAGTTGTCGAGGTCAGCAAACCTTTAGCCATATTCACATTGGTGGTAGCTTGGGCCAATGCAAAAATAAATTGGTAGATGGTGCCTGTGGGCGGGTCTAACGCACAAGCAAGCGAGGCATTGCACTGGTAGACAGGGCCAATGCAACAGAGCAGTAGGCAGTGCAGACTAACAAGTAGCTGACCTAGCACCCCAGTGCTATTTAATATAATAAGATAGCTCACAGGGGGAGTAAAATCACATTTTGTTTTATTTAGCTTACAGAATCAATGCTGTTACTCGCTTGACCACCAGACTTGAACCGTACCAGTGTTGGAAGTAGTCACTGGCATTGCCTAAGTCTGGCAGAAAAGCAAGCAATAGAAGCATCACAGTGGATTGTAGACTCACTGTGCAGGAGCTCACTGGCAGGAGCCTGGACTTGATGAGCTCTATAGGTATGTTCCTTCTGAGCCTTTTCAGCTGCTGAGCAGAGCGGATAGAGAGCTGGTCAATGTTATGTCAAAGGTAGCGATCTACAAAAAAAAAAAAAAAAAGGTGTTATTATTGTGAAATGCATGATACACTAAAAACGAGGCACATGCGTTACCGTTACCGAAATAATAACCCTATGAATTAAGTGCATCTCCATGTGGCACACACTGTGTGTGTATCGCATGTGTATATGCACACTGTAATGTCCGTGGCTGCGGGCTGTCAGCTCCAGCCTCCCACTGACAGCCGCAGCCACGAGTCGGCAAGCGCTGGCCCCAGCCTCCTCCTCAGGAGACGCCAGCGCTTGCATCCACTCCCCTCCGCCGGAGCCCCCTCCACGCACGCTCGTCCCCGCTCTTAAAGGGGCAGCGCGCGCACCGGACATCTTGAACGACCTTTGACCCGTGAGTACCCTGGGCTATAAGAGGGGTCCAGCCACCTAGTTCGATGCCTGAGCGTTGTTAGTTTTCCCAGTCTGTCTTGCAAATGGTCCCTTAGTGTTTCCCGTTCCTGTTGTTACCCGTACCTTGTTCCCCGTTCCTGTTTCCCGTGCTTTGCCCTAGTATCTAGTCGTGTCACGTCCTGTGTCATCTGCCACGTCCAGAGGAATCTGCCACGTCCCGTGTCATCTGCCACGTCCGGAGGAATCCGCTACTTTCTGTGTCATCTGCCACGTCCGGAGGAATCCGCCACGTCCTGTGTCATCTGCCACGTCCGGAGGAATCCGCCACGTCCGGAGGAATCCACCACGTCCTGTGTTATCTGCCACATCCGGAGGAATCCGCCACATCTGGCGCAACTTGCGGCTCCTGTGTCATCTGCCATGTTTGGCGCCATCTGCTGCACCCATCTCATCTGTGCCAGAGCTGCGGCCACCATCTGGACTATTCAGGTACCCTTGTGCGGGACATTGTATTTCTGGGGTGTCCTGTTGTTTGGCCAGCTGCTTCCCTGCTGCGGCGGTACGGCCTAGTGGGTCCACTAACCCGCTTCGTGACACACCCTTTCGGTGTGTCCTACTTACACTACCTACAATTAATACTCTATTGTTTTTCTGATACACATTTGCACACGTAATTTATGCATCTTATTGCTGGTAGTTTTTACACAATTTCTTACATAATTTTTTATACAATTTCTTGGTATTTCAGACACATATTTTGCGGATTCTATTCTATGCAGCACAATATTCAACAGCTTTTCACTATTTGGGTGTTATTAACCTTGGGTATTAACAGCACATTTTCTTAAGCACTGTGTAGTATGTTTTTGTATGATTACAGCTTTCTATTTAATAACATGATAATCTACACATTATTGTTTAGCAAATATTTACAGATGCACATACACTACCGTTCAAAAGTTTAGGGTCACTTAGAAATTTCCTTATTTTTGAAAGAAAAGCACAGTTTTTTTTCAATGAAGATAACATTAAATTAATCAGAAATACACTCGATACATTGTTAATGTGCTAAATGACTATTCTAGCTGCAAACGTCTGGTTTTTAATGCAATATCTACATAGGTGTATAGAGGCCCATTTCCAGCAACCATCACTCCAGTGTTCTAATGGTACATTGTGTTTGCTAACTGTGTTAGAAGGCTAATGGATGATTAGAAAACACTTGAAAATCCTTGTGCAATTATGTTAGCACCGCTGTAAACAGTTTTGCTGTTTAGAGGAGCTATAAAACTGACCTTTCTTTGAGCTAGTTGAGAATCTGGAGCATTACATTTGTGGGTTCGATTAAACTCTCAAAATGTCTAGAAAAAGAGAGCTTTCATGTGAAACTCGACAGTCTATTCTTGTTCTTAGAAATGAAGGCTATTCCATGCGAGAAATTGCCAAGAAACTGAAGATTTCCTACAACGGTGTGTACTACTCCCTTCAGAGGACAGCACAAACAGGCTCTAACCAGAGTAGAAAGAGAAGTCGGAGGCCCCGCTGCACAACTGAGCAACAAGACAAGTACATTAGAGTCTCAAGTTTGAGAAATAGACGCCTCACAAGTCCTCAACTGGCAGCTTCATTAAATAGTACCCGCAAAGCGCCAGTGTCAACGTCTACAGTGAAGAGGCGACTCCAGGATGCTGGCCTTCAGGGCAGAGTGGCAAAGAAAAAGCCATATCTGAGACTGGCTAATAAAAGGAAAAGATTAATATGGGCAAAAGCACACAGACATTGGACAGAGGAAGATTGGAAAAAAGTGTTATGGACAGACGAATCGAAGTTTGAGGTGTTTGGATCACACAGAAGAACATTTGTGAGACGCAGAACAACTGAAAAGATGCTGGAAGAGTGCCTGACGCCATCTGTCAAGCATGGTGGAGGTAATGTGATGGTCTGGGGTTGCTTTGGTGCTGGTAAAGTGGGAGATTTGTACAAGGTAAAAGCGATTTTGAATAAGGAAGGCTATCACTCTATTTTGCAACGCCATGGCATACCCTGTGGACAGCGCTTGATTGTTCATCCTACAACAGGACAATAACCCAAAGCAAACCTCCAAATTATGCAAGAACTATTTAGGGAAGAAGCAGGCAGCTGGTATTCTATCTGTAATGGAGTAGCCCGCGCAGTCACCAGATCTCAACCCCATAGAGCTGTTGTGGGAGCAGCTTGACCGTATGGTACGCAAGAAGTGCCCATCAAGCCAATCCAACTTGTGGGAGGGGCTTCTGGAAGCATGGGGTGAAACTTCTCCCGATTACCTCAGCAAATTAACAGCTAGAATGCCAAAGGTCTGCAATGCTGTAATTGCTGCAATTGGAGCATTCTTTGACAAAAGCAAAGTTTGAAGGAGAAAATTATTATTTCAAATAAAAATCATTATTTCTAACCTTGTCAATGTCTTGACTATATATTCTAGTCATTTTGCAACTCATTTGATAAATATAAGTGTGAGTTTTCATGGAAAACACAAAATTGTCTGGGTGACTCCAAACTTTTGAACGGTAGTGTACATATAACAAAGCTTTTTACTACACTTTTTCACACACACACACACACACACACACACACACACACACACACACACACACACATATATATATATATATATATATATATATAATAAAAAAAATATTTTGCATGCCACATAGATATACACGTATATTTTTCCTCTGTTTTTTTTTTTTTACTTTAGGACCATAGTATTTTGTTGTGCTATTTTTGAATGTTGTATTGGGATAACATGTGAAATATTTATTAAAGGGTAACTAAACGTTCAACAAACCTCTGACATGTCATAGTGACATGTCAGAAGTTTTGATTGGTGGGGGTCTGAGCACTGAGACCCCCACCAATCGATAAAACAAAGCGACAGAAGTACTCGTGTGAGCGCTCAGCCGCTTAATTTTTGTTTGGCTTTTTCCCGGAAATCAATGTAGCGGTCTACGGCCCCAAAGACTTTCTATCGAGCCACTACACTGCTACATTGATTTCTGGAAAAAGCAGAACAGAAAAAAAGCGGCTGAGCGATTGGTGGCGGTCTCAGTGGGAAATAAGAAGTGCGGAATGCAGAGCCCAACGGGACTGGATCCAACCGTCCTAGTCATCAATGTACAAAGAAGAGATCCAGGCAGCACATCCAAAGGAGCAAAAATGTATTCACCTGTGCGATGTTTCAGTTACATATTTGAGAAAGGCTCTGTGTAGCTGAAATGTCGCACGGGTGACTCCATTTTTGTTCCTTTAAATGTGCTGCCTGGATCCCCACCAATCAAAACGTTTGACATGTTACTATGACATGTCAGAAGTTTTTTGAACATTTAGTTACCCTTGAGTTATGCATAGGGAGAGGATAGGGACAGGTTATACTATGTATATTTATTTTAATTGATACAATTTAAATACGGTTTGCTTCCATACTATGTAACAAGATGTATTCTTATTATTATGTTGCTATTGCATTATGTATTTGAGGTATATCATTGTGCGCGTTGCTCATGACGGAGTGGTTTGACGCATGTGCACTCGTCAGCTACCAGCGGCAACCTTCGCTGTTATGTGGTGGGTCTGTTGCGTGACGCTTCGCGTCGATACGTCTGACGTCATCAATGACATCCCGGATGTCAGACTGCTGGACCTGACGGGAACGCTATGCGTCTTATACCGGCCAGTGCTTATTTACTGCAGCTGCCACTGGCAAGTGGAACCATTTCTATTGGTCCACTTAAATGTAAATACATCCCTATGACTCTCTGGCACCACCCCCAGATGAAGGCTTTGATCCGAAAAGCACGTTGGAATGTGACGCCAGGCAGCCATTTACACTACTAATGGGTAAGCCGCTATGATGCAGTTATACATGTTAATTATGCATTTCTTCATGGACTAACATGGTTTGAGTGGGATTGGAACTTTACTGCATGTTTGCCATTGGGTGTGGGAGGTTATATGGATACTGGGATTATACTATTTCCCCTTATGCCACCCCAAACAACATTAAACAGGGGGTACATGGAACAAACTTAGTTCTAAGCTGTGACATATCTCTAGTCCTTTACTTTTGTCCATCTAAGCTTGCTGCTGCCTGGTATCCACTATCACACTGTGACAATCATCTCTGAATTATATATATATATATATATATATATATATATATATATATGCGTGTGTGTGTTTTATATTTTTGGATCTAATAAAGAGTACATTTTTTACTGCATTTGTGTTTCATAGACTCCATTTTCATTGTAGGTTCTTTTTCAGTTTGAGTGAGTTGATACCATGCATTAATTGGGCAAATATATGCCTCCCCTATATGTGAGATATATATATATATATATATATATATATATATATATATACAGTACCGTTCAAAAGTTTAGGGTCACTTAGAAATTTCCTTATTTTTGAAAGAAAAGCACAGTTTTTTTCAATGAAGATAACATTAAATTAATCAGAAATACACTCTATACATTGTTAATGTGCTAAATGACTATTCTAGCTGCAAACGTCTGGCTTTTAATGCAATATCTACATAGGTGTATAGAGGCCCATTTCCAGCAACCATCACTCCAGTGTTCTAATGGTACATTGTGTTTGCTAACTGTGTTAGAAGGCTAATGGATGATTAGAAATCACTTGAAAATCCTTGTGCAATTATGTTAGCACCGCTGTAAACAGTTTTGCTGTTTAGAGGAGCTATAAAACTGACCTTTCTTTGAGCTAGTTGAGAATCTGGAGCATTACATTTGTGGGTTCGATTAAACTCTCAAAATGTCTAGAAAAAGAGAGCTTTCATGTGAAACTCGACAGTCTATTCTTGTTCTTAGAAATGAAGGCTATTCCATGCGAGAAATTGCCAAGAAACTGAAGATTTCCTACAACGGTGTGTACTACTCCCTTCAGTGGACAGCACAAACAGGCTCTAACCAGAGTAGAAAGAGAAGTCGGAGGCCCCGCTGCACAACTGAGCAACAAGACAAGTACATTAGAGTCTCAAGTTTGAGAAATAGACGCCTCACAAGTCCTCAACTGGCAGCTTTATTAAATAGTACCCGCAAAGCGCCAGTGTCAACGTCTACAGTGAAGAGGCGACTCCGGGATGCTGGCCTTCAGGGCAGAGTGGCAAAGAAAAAGCCATATCTGAGACTGGCTAATAAAAGGAAAAGATTAATATGGGCAAAAGCACACAGACATTGGACAGAGGAAGATTGGAAAAAAGTGTTATGGACAGACGAATCGAAGTTTGAGGTGTTTGGATCACACAGAAGAACATTTGTGAGACGCAGAACAACTGAAAAGATGCTGGAGGAGTGCCTGACGCCATCTGTCAAGCATGGTGGAGGTAATGTGATGGTCTGGGGTTGCTTTGGTGCTGGTAAAGTGGGAGATTTGTACAAGGTAAAAGCGATTTTGAATAAGGAAGGCTATCACTCTATTTTGCAACGCCATGACATACCCTGTGGACAGCGCTTGATTGTTCATCCTACAACAGGACAATGACCCAAAGCAAACCTCCAAATTATGCAAGAACTATTTAGGGAAGAAGCAGGCAGCTGGTATTCTATCTGTAATGGAGTGGCCCGCGCAGTCACCAGATCTCAACCCCATAGAGCTGTTGTGGGAGCAGCTTGACCGTATGGTACGCAAGAAGTGCCCATCAAGCCAATCCAACTTGTGGGAGGGGCTTCTGGAAGCATGGGGTGAAACTTCTCCCGATTACCTCAGCAAATTAACAGCTAGAATGCCAAAGGTCTGCAATGCTGTAATTGCTGCAATTGGAGCATTCTTTGACAAAAGCAAAGTTTGAAGGAGAAAATTATTATTTAAAATAAAAATCATTATTTCTAACCTTGTCAATGTCTTGACTATATATTCTAGTCATTTTGCAACTCATTTGATAAATATAAGTGTGAGTTTTCATGGAAAACACAAAATTGTCTGGGTGACCCCAAACTTTTGAACGGTAGTGTACATACAACAAAGCTTTTTACTACACTTTTTCACACACACACACACACACACACACACACACACACACACACACACACACACACACACACACACACACACACACACACACACACACACACACAAACACACATATATATATATATATATATATATATATATAATAAAAAAAATATTTTGCATGCCACATAGATATACACGTATATTTTTCCTCTGTTTTTTTTTTTTTACTTTAGGACCATAGTATTTTGTTGTGCTATTTTTGAATGTTGTATTGGGATAACATGTGAAATATTTATTTAAGGGTAACTAAACGTTCAACAAACCTCTGACATGTCATAGTGACATGTCAGAAGTTTTGATTGGTGGGGGTCTGAGCACTGAGACCCCCACCAATCGATAAAACAAAGCGACAGAAGTACTCGTGTGAGCGCTCAGCCGCTTAATTTTTGTTTGGCTTTTTCCGGAAATCAATGTAGCGGTCTACGGCCCCAAAGACTTTCTATCGAGCCACTACACTGCTACATTGATTTCTGGAAAAAGCAGAACAGAAAAAAAGCGGCTGAGCGATTGGTGGCGGTCTCAGTGGGAAATAAGAAGTGCGGAATGCAGAGCCCAACGGGACTGGATCCAACCGTCCTAGTCATCAATGTACAAAGAAGAGATCCAGGCAGCACATCCAAAGGAGCAAAAATGTATTCACCTGTGCGATGTTTCAGTTACATATTTGAGAAAGGCTCTGTGTAGCTGAAATGTCGCACGGGTGACTCCATTTTTGTTCCTTTAAATGTGCTGCCTGGATCCCCACCAATCAAAACGTTTGACATGTTACTATGACATGTCAGAAGTTTTTTGAACATTTAGTTACCCTTGAGTTATGCATAGGGAGAGGATAGGGACAGGTTATACTATGTATATTTATTTTAATTGATACAATTTAAATACGGTTTGCTTCCATACTATGTAACAAGATGTATTCTTATTATTATGTTGCTATTGCATTATGTATTTGAGGTATATCATTGTGCGCGTTGCTCATGACGGAGTGGTTTGACGCATGTGCACTCGTCAGCTACCAGCGGCAACCTTCGCTGTTATGTGGTGGGTCTGTTGCGTGACGCTTCGCGTCGATACGTCTGACGTCATCAATGACATCCCGGATGTCAGACTGCTGGACCTGACGGGAACGCTATGCGTCTTATACCGGCCAGTGCTTATTTACTGCAGCTGCCACTGGCAAGTGGAACCATTTCTATTGGTCCACTTAAATGTAAATACATCCCTATGACTCTCTGGCACCACCCCCAGATGAAGGCTTTGATCCGAAAAGCACGTTGGAATGTGACGCCAGGCAGCCATTTACACTACTAATGGGTAAGCCGCTATGATGCAGTTATACATGTTAATTATGCATTTCTTCATGGACTAACATGGTTTGAGTGGGATTGGAACTTTACTGCATGTTTGCCATTGGGTGTGGGAGGTTATATGGATACTGGGATTATACTATTTCCCCTTATGCCACCCCAAACAACATTAAACAGGGGGAACATGGAACAAACTTAGTTCTAAGCTGTGACATATCTCTAGTCCTTTACTTTTGTCCATCTAAGCTTGCTGCTGCCTGGTATCCACTATCACACTGTGACAATCATCTCTGAATTATATATATATATATATATATATATATATATATGCGTGTGTGTGTTTTATATTTTTGGATCTAATAAAGAGTAAATTTTTTACTGCATTTGTGTTTCATAGACTCCATTTTCATTGTAGGTTCTTTTTCAGTTTGAGTGAGTTGATACCATGCATTAATTGGGCAAATATATGCCTCCCCTATATGTGAGATTATATATATATATACAGTACCGTTCAAAAGTTTAGGGTCACTTAGAAATTTCCTTATTTTTGAAAGAAAAGCACAGTTTTTTTCAATGAAGATAACATTAAATTAATCAGAAATACACTCTATACATTGTTAATGTGCTAAATGACTATTCTAGCTGCAAACGTCTGGTTTTTAATGCAATATCTACATAGGTGTATAGAGGCCCATTTCCAGCAACCATCACTCCAGTGTTCTAATGGTACATTGTGTTTGCTAACTGTGTTAGAAGGCTAATGGATGATTAGAAAACACTTGAAAACCCTTGTGCAATTATGTTAGCACCGCTGTAAACAGTTTTGCTGTTTAGAGGAGCTATAAAACTGACCTTCCTTTGAGCTAGTTGAGAATCTGGAGCATTACATTTGTGGGTTCGATTAAACTCTCAAAATGTCTAGAAAAAGAGAGCTTTCATGTGAAACTCGACAGTCTATTCTTGTTCTTAGAAATGAAGGCTATTCCATGCGAGAAATTGCCAAGAAACTGAAGATTTCCTACAACGGTGTGTACTACTCCCTTCAGAGGACAGCACAAACAGGCTCTAACCAGAGTAGAAAGAGAAGTGGGAGGCCCCACTGCACAACTGAGCAACAAGACAAGTACATTAGAGTCTCTAGTTTGAGAAATAGACGCCTCACAGGTCCTCAACTGGCAGTTTCATTAAATAGTTCCCGCAAAACGCCAGTGTCAACGTCTACAGTGAAGAGGCGACTCCGGGATGCTGGCCTTCAGGGCAGAGTGGCAAAGAAAAAGCCATATCTGTGACTGGCTAATAAAAGGAAAAGATTAATATGGGCAAAAGCACACACACATTGGACAGAGGAAGATTGGAAAAAAAGTGTTATGGACAGACGAATCGAAATTTGAGGTGTTTGGATCACACAGAATAACATTTGTGAGACGTAGAACAACTGAAAAGATGCTGGAAGAGTGTCTGACGCCATCTGTCAAGCAAGGTGGAGGTAATGTGATGGTCTGGGGTTGCTTTGGTACTTGTAAAGTGGGAGATTTATACAGGGTGAAAGGGATTTTGAATAAGGAAGGCTATCACTCCATTTTGCAACGCCATGCCATACCCTGTGGACAGCACTTGATTGGAGCCAATTTCATCCTACAACAGGACAATGACCCAAAGCACACCTCCAAATTATGCAAGAACTATTTAGGGAAGAAGCAGGCAGCTGGTATTCTATCTGTAATGGAGTGGCCAGCGCAGTCACCAGATCTCAACCCCATACAGCTGTTGTGGGAGCAGCTTGACCGTATGGTACGCAAGAAGTGCCCATCAAGCCAATCCAACTTGTGGGAGGGGCTTCTGAAAGCATGAGGTGAAATTTCTCCCGATTACCTCAGCAAATTAACAGCTAGAACGCCAAAGGTCTGCAATGCTGTAATTGCTGCAAATGGAGCATTCTTTGACGAAAGCAAAGTTTGAAGGAGAAAATTATTATTTGAAATAAAAATCATTATTTCTAACCTTGTCAATGTCTTGACTATATTTTCTAGTCATTTTGCAACTCATTTGATAAATATAAGTGTGAGTTTTCATGGAAAACACAAAATTGTCTGGGTGACCCCAAACTTTTCAACGGTAGTGTATGTATATATATATATATATATATATATATATATATAATTAATTTAGTTTGAGGTGAGGGCAGTTTATGGGTGTTGTCCATATTGGTATAGTGGCAGACACTTGGCACAGATGACATATAGTCGTCCGAGGCCCACGAGCCAACACGTGCACGGATGGTGAACTCCAGTCAGCCGGCACAGAGGTATATAAAAGGGGCTCTGCCCTTTCACTTCTTGCCAGAGTGTTGTTGTGTATTCCTATGTTAGTCTTGCAAATGGTCCCTTAGTCGTATCCTGTTCCCAGTGTTCCCGTGCCCTGCTACCTGTATCCTGTATCCTGTACTGTATATGTTCCTGTGCCCTATCTAGTGTTGGAGTCGTGTTGAGCCGTCTGCTATACCTGCTGTCTTACACCACGTCTGGTGTCATCTGCCATGCCTGGTACCTCCTGCCACGTGTTGCATCACCTGCCGTCAAAGTATCATCTGTGCCTAACCCGCTGCTACTGTCTGTACTATTACAGGTACCCTGGTTTGGACTTGTATAGACTTGGTACACTGTTGTTTGGCCAGCTGCTACTCCGCTACGGTGGTGCGACCTAGTTGGTCCACATACCCACAGATCGTGACAATAATATTATTAGCTGGTGTGACACCCATGGCCGTGGACCGTCGGGATTACTCTCCCCCCACCCCGACGGTTGCAGCCATGGATCAGTGAGCCCTGGCCCGCATCTCCTCCTAAGGAGATGCCAGCACTCACTTCCGCTTCACTCTGCTGTGCCCCGTAGGGTGCCTTAAAGGGCCAGCGCGCGCACCTGAAAAGTCTGTTAAATTAGCTCATGATCACCCTGGACTATAAGAAGGGCCCTGCCTCTTCCTTCATTGCCTGTGCATTGTTGTGTTTACCCGTGTTAGTCTTTGCAAATGGTTCCTTAATGTTTTCCAGTTCCCAGTGTTTCCGTACCTGCTACCTGTATACTGTATAGAGAGTTAGAGACGTGTTGTGCCGCATACTATGCCTGCTGTGTTACACTGCGCCTGGTGTCTGCCTGCTGCCAAGGTCCCATCTGAGCTTAAACATCGCTACTGTCTGAATTACCACAGGTACCCTTATTCGAACTATAGACATTGACTTGATATCCCGCTACGGTGGTATGGCCCAGTGGGTCCACACACCCACCGTGACAGTACGCTCAGGCCATGGACCCCGCTGGTCAACCCAAGACCATGTCGACATCCCAAGCCATGCAAGCAGATCTGCAACACCTTCGGTCACAATAGGACCAACTACTCCTGGCAGTGAACACCATTGCAAAGCGTCTGGATGCGCAAGCTGCAGTCTCCTCAGCTCCTGTTCTGTTTACCCCAGCTGACCCTCCTGCTACACCTCCTGTCAGTACCAGCGCTGATCCTCGATTCTCGCTACCACTACCACCTCGTTACAATGGAGACGCGAGTACCTGCAGGGGATTTCTCAACCAGTTCCAGATCGACTTCTCTTTAGATGTAAGAGCCAGGACCGCCTTCATGGTTTCTCTGCTCACTGGCAAGGCCCTAGCATGGGCGAATCCTATCTGGGAACGACAAGGACCAGAGACCCGTGACTTCCAGTGGTTCCTTCAGACATTTCGCACTGTTTTTGAGGAGCCTGGACGAGTCTCGTCAGCAGCTGCCTCCCTGCTGAACCTTCGCCAGGGAGACACATCTTTGGGCGAGTACGCCATTCAGTTCTGTACCCTGGCAGGTGAACTGTCCTGGAACAATGAGGCCTTGGTGGCTACATTCTGGCAGGGACTGTCGTCCGAGATCAAGGACGAACTGGCCGCTCGTGATCTGCCATCTACCCTGGACGACCTCATTTTGCTTGCCACTCGGGTTGATATGAGGTTCCGGGAACGATCCCAAGAGGTTAATAGGGAGAGAAGACTCCCTAGGCTGGCCCCCACTTTCCAACAATCCCTGTTGCCCTCACCAGTTGGCCCACCTGAGGAGCCTATGCAGGTGGACCGGCTTAAGTTATCCGTCCAGGAGAAACAGCACAGACGCACTTCGGGACTTTGTCTGTATTGCGGCCTCGGAGACCATGTCGTGCACCTGTGTCCTCAGAAGCCAAAAAAATCCAACGCCTAGGATTGGTTGGGGAGACAACCCTAGGTGATACAGCGCTGGATAGAGAACTCTCTTCTAAACTGTCCATCCCCGTGACCATAGTGAGGGAGAATCGTCTGTATGCCAAGCTGCCAATACACAGCATGTTTTAGTGGATCTGTATTGGTACTGTTTTTAACCCAGAGAAATAAATGGGTTGAAATTAAATAACATTTCAATAACCGCATAAAAGTAGTTAAACCTTTACCAAAAAACAGAGCAAGTACGGATAAAAATGGATAGCTCAAAGTATGGAAACAAAAACTGATACAATACAGAAAACAAACAAATTTTAAAAATAACTATTTGTATTACGCATCTGTATTAGATCCGTATTTTCATCCGCAAGTGTGAAGGGGCACTTATGCTGTGTATTGTTGGTGCTTTTCTCTTTTAGCTCCGAAAGCCACCAGTGAGTCGGAAAAACTTGACTACATGATAATCTGTCACGTAGGGTTCGTGGACCCACTGGGCCGTACCGCCTTGGCGGTATGGCAGCTGGCCAACAGGGCACAGGTCAGAGTCTATGGTTTATATAGGGTACCTGTGGCAGCTCGGACAGTAGCAAGGCAGGCTTGGCAGGAACTAGGCAGCAGGTAGACGTCAGGCGTGGAGAAGCAGGACAGGCGTGGTATACAGCACAGCATGGCTATAGCTAAACACGGCACTAGATCAGGAAACAGGTTACAGGAATAGGAACAGGAAACACTGGGAGCAGGAAACACTAGGGGACCATTTGCAAGACAGACTAGGAATACAACAACAAAGCTCAGGCGTGGGAGGATGGGGCTGGGACCTTCTTATAGCCCAGGGTACTCTGGACCAATTAGCTCAATCACAAACATGCTTGCGCTCTGGCTTCTCAAGTCTGGACTGAGCTTGTGAGCGCACCCTGGTGGTCACTGTGGAGCAGGATGGCCGTATGTGCAAACATCTCTTGAGAGAAGGGCGTAGACTGGATGGAAGGAGTTTGTGGTCAGCGACCACGGACGTTACATAATCTTTGCATGAGTCCTTTATCTTTTTTGCAGTTATTGTCAAATTATGGATGTTTTCTCTAAAGTTGATTTGAAAGCTCAGCTAAGCTTTTCTTTGCTATCATATCTACTCCATGGCGGTTTTTTTTTATGTCCATTAGTAGAAATTTTCTTATTCTTAGTAGTTAATAATTTTTGTAATCTCTTGATCAATAGTGCCCTTTGGAAGAAATGGCCGACTTCAAATGTACAGTGGATCATCTGTCACAATTACAATCTATGGCAAAAAGTAATCATGCAATGTTCGAGAAAGGCATGAAAGCATTTGTGTCCTTTGTACAGGCATATGCCAAACATGAATGCAACCTAATTTTTAGAGTCAAAGGTGTGTATACTTTGTATATTCATGTTCAAAACATTCCGTATATTTAAGGCCCGATGCACATCACACTTTTTTCCAACAATTACCGCATACGTCAGGAAAAAGCTCCCTACATTTACGTTAAACGTAAGCAGAGACGGATGTCTAGCGGTGGTATCCGCCACCCATAGGCTATTCTGGTATCCTTTTAATTAATACGTCAAAAGCTCTCATGACCCTGTTCTTGACTTATATGTTAAACCGATACAATTATAACCTACGGGTGACGGCTGCCACTTAGGCATGAAAGCATTTGAAAAATCTGGCCTGGTCATTAAGGTGCAAACAGGCTGGGTCCTTAAGGGGTTAATTACACTTTCTAAGAATACTGCAACATTTGCTACAATAAACATTACTTGCTGTGGAAAGAATTTTCAAGTTGAAAATGCAGGTGTTTATGACTCCCCAGTGACTAGCACATGTCCAGAGAAATGATTTGCATATCCAGAAGTCTTATACCTATAAAAAAGAATGTTAAAATGACACATGATGTGTTTCACCTACCGATCTGCACAATGTCCTGGATTGGTCTCTGTGTTGTCCTTGTGTTGTCTTGCACAAGTAAGGAATATTATTATATAATGTCTTATATGTTGTGTATTATAGGTTGTAATAAATCAATCTACTATAATATGTATATATGTATGTTTTCTCTTTCATCTAGGTGGTTCTTCACAATATGTACTGAAGCAGGAACCATTGATCAATGCATCCCTAAATCAAAGGGTCACGCTATCTTGCCATTTAAACACAGGCACTATATTAGACACAAATTATCCATACTGGTTTCAGCAAAAGCCTGGTCAGGTTCCTCGTGTTCTGATATATAACACCAGTATTCGCCCCTCTGGAATACCTGACAAGTTTTCTGGGTCTAAATCCGGCAGTTTTGCCTATCTGACAATATCAGCAGCACAAGCTGAAGACGATGCAGATTACTATTGTCTTTTATGGTTTAATGGTGTAGCTCACTGTGATCAAGGAGTTTGACTAGCCAAATCAAAAACCTCACGCAGATCTCATCACTTCCTCCAGAAACCACTTGATATGAAAAACAAAAATTTATACTTATATTATTTACATATTACATATGATCTGGGGACAGTGCCTGAGTAGGGATGGCTGTAGCTGCCCTAGCTGAGGATGGCAGATGCTGAGGAGACTGGGAGAATACTCAGGAGAGTGGAGCATATGTCTTATCAAGGTATTCTCCTGAGAGATAAACCATAACATAACAGAAAAACTGCAGCACTTCAATGCAGAGGCGTAGCTAGGTTCTCCTGCACCAGGGGCAAAGATTCAGTTTGGCGCCCCCCCCCCCCCAACTTATTTCCCGACATCTCCTTCCCCCTCGCCATGTTTTCTTTCCCTACCAATCAATGAGGTGTAATTTTTTTTCACGATTTTTTTAATGTAACTCGAGTATAAAAGCATTTCTACATTTTACAAGCGATGTAGATCTATAATGTAATTAACATAAAAATAAATTAAAAGAAAATAAATTAAAGAGGCCACACACAGCCCCCTATAGATAGCGCCACACAGAGCCCCCCCTGTAGATAGCGCCACACACAGCCCGCTTCCCCCCTAGTAGATAGCGGCACACTCCCACCCCTTGTACTTAGCGCCACACTGTGATCAGACCGGTGAGTGGTAGCCTACCGCTACCACTCTCCGCTCTGCCTGGTGTGACTTACCGGAGAAGCCGATGAGGTCATGCGGCGCAGGCAGCGGCGGAGTTCCTTCTGACTAGGGTCGGTGCAGCCAGGGCCGGCCTTCGCTTGGATGGCGCCCTGTGCGGGACTCTCTATTGCCGCCCCCTACACAAACCAAAAATTAACCACATATATGGACACGCTGGAACATATATACTGTACATACATAAAGACAGATATTTAGACATACAGGCAAATATACACACACATCAGGAATATATACAAACAGGTAAATATATAGACGTACAAACACATATATACACATACACACACACACACACACACACACACACACACACACAGATAAATACACAGACAGGAACATATGCAAATACATAAAAGGCACAAATATACAAGCACAAAGACACATTCACAAACAGACCCATATATACCCACACAGGCACATATGTACACAGCACAGATAATGTAGTAGTGTTACCTGCAGTCCTATGTAACACCACAGATAACACAGTGATAACTCTCTGAGTACTGATAATGTAGTTGTGTCCCCTGCAGTCCTATGTAACACCACAGATAACACAGTGATAACTCTCTGAGTACTGATAATGTAGTTGTGTCCCCTGCAGTCCTATGTAACACCACAGATAACACATTGTGCTAAATTACAATCTCAGCTCTGCTACACAGTACAGATAATGTAGTAGATGTTACCTGCGGTCCTATGTAACACTACAGATAGCACCAGGGGCGTAACTAGGAAAGACTGGGCCCCATAGCAAACTTTTGACTGGGGCCCCCCCTCCCCTGGGTGTCACACACAGCCCCCCCTTCTAGATAGTGCCTTTTTTATAGCCCCCCCTGTAGATATCTACAAAGGGGGCTGTATGGCGTTATCTACAGGGGGGCTGTATGGCGTTATCTACAGGGGGGCTGTATGGCGTTCCCTATAGGGGGGGCTGTATGGCGTTCCTTACAGGGGGGGCTGTATGGCGTTCCCTATAGGGGGGGCTGTACAGCGTTCTCTACAGGGGGGGCTGTATGGCGTTCCCTGCACGGGGGAGGCGCTGTACGGCGTTCTCTACAGGGGGGGTCAGTATGGCGTTCCCTGCAGGGGGGGCTGTATGGCGTTCCCTACAGGGGGGGTGGGCCTATATGGCGTTCTCTACAGGGGGGTTGTATGGCGTTATCTACAGGGGGGTCTGTATGGCGTTATCTACAGGGGGCTGTATGGCGTTCCCTATAGGGGGGGCTGTACGACGTTCTCTACAGGGGGGGCTGTATGGCGTTCCCTGCAGGGGGAGGCTGTACGCTGTTCTCTACAGGGGGGGCAGTATGGCGTTCCCTGCAGGGGGGGCTGTATGGCGTTCTCTACAGGGGGGCTGTATGGCGTTCTCTACAGGGGGGGGCTGTATGGTGTTCCCTGCAGAGGGGGGCTGTATGGTATTCCCTGCAGGGGGGGCTGTATGGAGTTATCTACAGGGGGGGGGCAGTATGGCGTTATCTACAGAGGGGGCTGTATGGCGCTAACGCCATACAGCCCCCCTTGTAGAGAACGCCATACAGCCCCCCTTGTAGAGAACGCCATACAGCCCCCCTGTAGAGAACGTCATACAGCCCCCGTGTAGGGAACGCCATACAGCCCCTTCTCCCAAAAAAATCCGACCTACAGTGTGTCCTACAAAAGACATGTATCCCCTCTCCACAGGATCTCCACAGGATAGGGGATACATGTGTGATCGCTGGCATTGATAGGGAGAACGGGGGACTGAAAGTCCCCTGAAGTTCTCCATGACTAACCTCGGACTTCCGGCGTCTGTGTCGGCAGCTCAATAAAAATAAAAGGAGCGCTGGTCACGCATGTGCACAAGCGCGACCGGCGCTCCATTCATTTCTACGGAGAAGCCGACAAAGACCCCGGAAGTCCGAGGTTTGTGATGGAGAACATTGGGGGGGGGGACTTTCAGTCCCCCGTTCTCCTTATCGCTGCCAGCGATCACACATGTATCCCCAGTCCTGTGGAGGGGGGATACATGTCTTTTGTTTAATGGCAGAGCGGGGAGATACCTCCCTGCTCTGCCGTAGTGTTCAGTGGCGTCCCGCTGTAGCAGCCATAGCGGCTGCTAGCGGAGACTCCGGCCATGGGGGGGGGGCCCGTGCCGGCGGGCGACACAGGCCCCCTCATGCCGCGGGCACCGTAGCAGCCGCTACTGCTGCTACGGCGGTAGTTACGCCACTGGATAGCACACTGATAACTCTCTGAGTACTGATAATGTAGTTGTGTCCCCTGCAGTCCTATGTAAAATCACAGATAACACATTGTGCTAAATTACAATCTCAGCTCTGCTACACAGTAAAGATAATGTAGTAGATATAAGAGACAAACACATGCAGAGACACAGACAGACAGAGACACACAGACAGACAGAGACACACACAGACAGACAGAGACACAGACAGACAGACATAGACACACACACACAGACAGACAGACAGACAGACAGAGACACACACAGACAGACAGACACACACACACACACACACACACAGACAGACAGAGACACACACAGACAGACAGACATAGACACAGACAGACAGACAGAGACACACAGACAGACAGAGACACACACAGACAGACATACACACACACACACACACACACACACACACACACACACACACACACACACACACACACTCACTCACAGGTGAGGACGGGCTGTGGGCGGAGCTTCCTCTCTGCTTCTCGGCAGAGCACAGATCACAGAGTGAAGGCAGATGCTGGAAGGCTGCAGCACGGGAGTGGACCTGTCCCCTGACCTGAGTTCATCTGACCTCATGTCACTGACGTGAGGTCAGGTGACTGGACTGGTCCACTCCATGGCTGTCACAGACCCCAGTCAGAACGCCCTATATTTCCTGGCTCTTCCTAAGCTGCTGCAGGTGTCCTACATACGGGGCGCCTGTCAGCAGCGATCAGCTGCTCTTCGGCGCCCCCCTTCCCTTGCGCCCGGGGCAAATGCCCCGCCTGCCCCCCCCCTAGCTACGCCCCTGAACTTCAATGAAAAAAATATGTTTCTGGTTATTCACCAAGCATGACCTTGCAACGTTTCAACCCTGTCAAGGTCTTTCTTAAGCATAAATACAAAGACCAAGGGTACAGCTTATATAACAGACATCTCATGACATCATATCATATCCTGTGAGTTAATTAGTATACAACATTTATAAAATCCATTTATTATCTAGATTACATATAATATACACGCATGTGAGCATTTAATAATTTAATATTAGTGACATATATAGAATAAATACATACATATAGATCTCCAAAAATATATATATTTTACAGCCGTACATTTTATACACGTAATAACCCACAGCGTATATAGAGCTAGGAACGGCAACCAAAAACAAGCGTCAGTAGCTACCCTATGAGAGTCATCTACGTCACCAGACCTGCAGACTAGTGCTCCAGGGCATCACGCCTAGCACTTCAACCGCGCATGTCCGGCCGCGCTCATACAGCCCATTACGCATGTCCGGTCGCGCTCATACAGTCCATTACACATGTCCGGTTTCTATAGGAGGCTAGAGAAAATGATACAAAATGATTTAAACTGCGCATGCGCAGTTACGTCCGCTTGTAGTAGATGGAATCAAGGACTATTACATCCACTTGCAGTAGAGGGAAGCAGAGGCAATTAACCTTACGAAGAAGGGAATGTTCAAAATAATTTAACCATCCCAAAAAGAACTATATCTTTCAGTACTCCCTATATCATAATAGTTACTCTTTATATTATCTTATCAATATCCTCATTTAAAAACAAAGGGTGTATATAGTGGAAAACCATATTTTATCATAACAGACATAGAACTACATAATATCCCCATCATTAAAAGGCTACATAAACAGAGCCACATTATGTTCTTTTTAACTATCTAAGATATTATCATTATATAAGATATTATCATTATATCAATCAGGGAACCATCTGTGTAGGGGCTCCAACATGTCCGCAGCAAACTAAAAAAAGATATATAATATTAATAACATAATAATTAGTGTGGGGTTGTGCCTAATAGATGTTCTACTCAAAAGGAGTTCTGGAAGAACCTTGGTTGGATTACATACAAAGCACATTCACGCATAGTGGTATACCAAGTAATGGGCATAGTAATAATTGTAACGTCCATGGCCGCGGACCATCGTTGCTACTCACCCCCAGACAGCCGCGGCCATGGACTTGTGAGTGCTGGCCAGCATCTCCTTCCGCTCCGCTCTACAATGTCCCATAGGGTGCGTGCTCGTGCCCAGCCTTAAAGGGCCAGCACGCGCACATGAAAAATGTTACTAATTAGCCATAACCAATCTGGACTATAAAAGGCGCTCTGCCCTTTCACTTCTTGCCAGAACGTTGTTGTGTATTCCTATGTTAGTCTTGAAAATTGTCCCTTAGTCGTATCCTGTTCCCAGTGTTCCTGTGCCCTGCTACCTGTATCCCGTGCTGTATTTGTTCCTGTGCCCTATATACTGTTGGAGTCGTGTTGTGCCGTCTGCTACACCTGCTGTCTTACACCACATCTGGTGTCATCTGCCACGTTTGGTACCTCCTGCCACGTTTTGCATTATCTGCCGTCAAAGTATCATCTGTGCCTAACCCGCTGCTACTGTCTAGACTATTATAGGTACCCTTGTGCTTGGACTTTGTATAGACTTGGTACACTGTTGTTTGGCCAGCTGCTACTCTGCTACAGCGGTCCAACCTAGTTG
The DNA here is from genome assembly GCF_050947455.1 of Rhinoderma darwinii. Classification (NCBI taxonomy): domain Eukaryota; kingdom Metazoa; phylum Chordata; class Amphibia; order Anura; family Rhinodermatidae; genus Rhinoderma; species Rhinoderma darwinii. Next base: position 451,089,192 of record NC_134687.1, read on the forward strand.
GTCCACATACCCACAGATCATGACAATAATATTATTAGCTGGTAATTAACAAATAAAATAAATAGGCCCCGTCTTTAATAACTGTTACAATTTTGCCATGTATACATGGTCCAATATATCAAACTTAGACCTATATGCCAGAAAGTGTCAAGATCTAATGTTCTCCTTGCAGCTCGTCATCCTATATCAGGATGCAGGGTCGCACAAGTTAAACATATATTATTTAAATACATATCAATAATCCCATCCAGGTACATCCAAAAATCCATGGGGACAGATATTAGGGACAAAGAAAGCGATAAACCACTATTGAGACATCTAAACACATGTGTTCCCACCAAATAAGGCAAACCCCACAAAAGAAAAGACCAACAAAGTCATACATCAATATTGTACTGCAGAATCAGTAGAGAATCCCCGAGAGATGGAAAAAGTACAGGGTCTCGCTTCTACATCGAAGGAAGAATAGACTCAACTATGTGGCATATTCAATATATTCATGATTCTCTTTAGTGCAAAATTATCTATAAAAAACCAAAATATGAATTAAAATCACAACATATAGTTGGGCACAATATCTTAATGATTCTACTAATGATGATGTCGCTAGGATCCTACACGGGGAAAACCATAGTTCACAGACACCAGTCATTTTAAAGATCCTATTGAGACCCTTTATTTCTAGGGTATCTAATTCAAAAAGCCATTTCAGCTCCAATTTTTCAAGAGCCTTTTCTCTATTTTCCCCTTTTCTTATTGGTAACACTTCATCTATCATTTTAAAGCTCAATTGTGCAACATTATGTTTGTGATTTATAAAATGATCTGGAACCGATAGCTCATTTTTCTGACTTCGAATTGTATATTTATGTTGATTAATTAATGTTCTACATACCTGTGTTGTCTCACCTACGTATAACATCCCACAGGGAAACTGAATAATGTATATAACACAGCTAGAAGTGTTTATATTAAACAGTTTTCCTGTTCTATGGTGCAAAAATGTATTCCCCTTAATCATACTGTTGCAATTGCAACATTCAAGACATGGAAAGAAACTTTTTTTAGTCAAGTCACGATTTTTCTTTTTAGAAACTATATCCGCCTTAAGCAATCTATCACTCAGATTGGTAGGTCTCCTATAGTCCATCAAAGGTGGATCCTGAAACTCTATAGTTTCTGTGAATGTGTCTTTCAGAATAGAACAATATTCTCTGAGAATACTAGAAATTTTACCCCAAACTGCATACTTTGACACAAAAGGGATTCTTGTTTATGTATTATTTTTCTTTTTTCTCTTAATACGGTACACCGATCTAATATTTTAACTTTATTCAAAGCCCTCTCAAGAATAGGTTCAGGGTCATTTCGTTGTAAGAACTTATCACACATTGTCCTCAACCTCATGTCCACAACTTCCTCATCTGTGACCACCCTTCGGACCCTCAACAGTTGACTATAACGGAATGATTCTACATTCCCCTTAGGGTGATTACTTTTAAAGTGTAACAAATTATTACGATCTGTTGATTTCACAAAAAGATCTGTGATCAATTTAGTACCCTTTTTTAGTATCATAGTATTCAGAGATTGTAATTTCCCTTTTGAATAAACTCGAGTAAACTGAAGCTCACTAAAGTGGGAATTGATCTCATCCTTAAATTTAAGTAATGTTGATTCATCATTATTCCAAATGAAAAATATATCATCAATGTACCTCATCCAGTCCCCCACAAATTGGAAAGAGCTGTAGGGGTACACAAATTTCTCTTCAAAATATGACATTGGACCCAAAAGCTGTACCCCCACATTGGTCATAGAAGTCACCCTGGTAAAGAAAAAAATTACATTGTAGCACAATTTCCAAGAGTGAAATGTGTTCATCACCAAGAGTCCAGTGTCGCATCAACTCCGCATTGGCCTGTGGACCCTTCTTGTGCTCAATACTGGTATACAATGACACCACGCCAAATGACACTAGCAGAAAATCTTCCGTCACCACTATCTCCTCCAATTTGTTAATGAAATGTGTTGTGTCCCTAATGTACAACCTAGTACCTGTAGCACCATTCCTAAGTATTTGATCCAAGAATGTCACAATTGGTGTAAAAATAGAACCCACCCCTGAGACTATAGGTCTCCCGAGAGGTCTATTAAGATTTTTGTGTATCTTAGGGAGTAAATATAAAGCAGGTGTCCTTGGATATTCAACCACAAGATATTGATGCAATTTTACATCAATAAGATCTGTCGTATATGCATTATTGACAATAATTTGAATGTTCTTCATAATGTCATATTTCGGGTCACTATCCAACCTCTTATACACTCGCTGATCATCAAGTTGTCAAAAGGCTTCCTCGATGTAGTAGCTGATGTCCATGACCACAACAGCACCCCCTTTATCGGCGTACTTAATCGTGAGGTCATGGGCACCAGCCAGTGCATTAAGGGCCTCAATTTATTGCTTAGTTACATTCGGTCTACTTAAAAAATTGCCAACAGATTGTCTCAACATCTGTTACTTATCTCTCACCAACTGTATATATGTTCTCATTCTTTGTTAGTGGAAGGTGGTTGAAAGGTGCTAGGTAGACGTAGCTCAAAGTCACAAAGTCTCAGCTTGCTTATATCCCCCGAGACCATTCTTTTATCACTTGTTTGTTGTCTACAAATAAAGCCATGAGCCGAATCCTCCTATAAAAAGCTGTCATGTCAAGTTCAAATTGGAGCCAATCAATACAGACCCCTATTTAATACATTAACCTCAACATCAGGCAACTCTATAGATGAGATATTCACCACTAGCTTGTTTACTTCCTCTCGTTCTTGTGAGGATACCTCCCAGTTGGTGAATCTTTATTTTCCATTCTCGTTGGTGTTTTGTACCACCTCTCCTAAGATGTTTTCTTTTCTCCTTACGCTCTCCCCTAAAAACGGTAGACCCTGTTGGGTTTGATTGAGAGTTCATCAGATGATCAATGAAAGCTGAAATCTGATGGTTGCTAGACTGACATTTTTTGTTAAAATACTTCTCATTGTTATAACATGCCCCTGCGAAAATAAAAAAGAGGAAATACACTGTAGCTAATAACGTTTGTAGCTTTTTACACAACTGATGCTTTTTACAATACGTGATTGCAACCAAGCACTCAAAAAAATCTTTGACTACAATTCTTTGAAATATTGCCGCAAGCACACGAGCATATTATGGCTCTGTGCAACCTCTGAGTACTTTGGCACCTTTGGTTCCCTACTGTACCTTTTGTATGCCTCCAATTTCATTTAGGCCCCATGCACACGAACGTGCTTTTGCGGCCGCAATTCCCCCGAAAATCCACGGGAGAATTGCGGTCCCATTCATTTCTATGGGGCCATGCACACGACCGTAGTTTTTGCGGTCCATGCATGGCCCCGAGAGCCCACACCGCAGAAAGAACGGACATGCCTTATTACGGCCATCTTCTGCGATCCGGGCTCATTGAAAATAATGGCCGTGGCCATGTGCATGGCCCGCGATTTGCGGGCGGCTCGCGGCTTACAGTCCGCAGCAGGCCGACCCGAAAATCACGGCCATGCACATGGCTACGGTCGTGTGCATGAGGCCTAAGACGTATATTAAGGTTTTTCTGTGAAGTACTGTATGAATCAAACAGAAAAAAAATTGTGCTTGAATGCTGTTTTGATTCTAGGGGAGAATATTTGCAAAAAACAGGGCAGTACAGGGGCTCCATATGGTGGCACTACCCCATGTGCTTCCGACAGACTGTGATCACTCTGCGCAGAGTGTAGCGTCCATGGCCAAGGGCCGTCGGGTTTATTCACGTCCCGACGCCTGGAGCCATGGATCCGTGAGCGCTGGTCCCCATCTCCTTCCTAGGAGACATCAGCGCTCACTTCTGCTCCGGTCTGATGTGTCCCGTAGGGTGAGCGCGCACGCTCGTGCCTGCCCAAAAAGGGCCAGCGCGCGCACGAAGCAAATCGTCATCATCATCAACTGCCATGATTTCCTGGTCTATAAAAAGGCCCCAGGCCTTCTGATCCTTGCCTGAGCATTGTTAGCTTTCCCAGTCTGTTTTGCAAATGGTCCCTTAGTGTTTCCAGTTCCAGTTGTTACCCGTGCCTTGTTACCTGTTCCTGTATCCCGTGCTGTCCTTGTTCTTGTGCCTATTAGTGTCGGAGTTGTGTGACGTCCTGTGTCATCTGCCACGTCCGGAAGAATCCGCCACGTCCTGCGTTTGACGTTACCTGCTGCGCCCTTCTCCAACTGTACCAGAGCTGCGGTCACTAGACTATCCAGGTACCCTTGTGCGGGACATTGTATTGCTGGGGTTTCCTGTTGTTTGGTCAGCTGCCTCCCCGCTACGGCAGTATGGCGTAGTGGGTCCACTAACCCGCTACGTGACACAGAGGCTCTTTATCAACAGAATTATTCAATTATTACACATCCCCATTAATATAATTCACACTAGTCCTCATTTATCAATGTGTTCAAGTTTGTTTTTGGCCTTTGAATGCAACTTTTTCCAAGTCTCACCAAAATGTGGCGCCACATTTTTTGTGACTTCTCACTTCCCAAATGTAAAAGTTGACAGAAAAACTGGGTGTGGTTTTCTAGGAAGCTTAAATTACACCATTTGTAATAACTGTAGTAAAATGGTGCAAACTTATGCCACAAATCAACATCTGCTTATAGCAGGCGTAGAAAGAACTCAAATTGTGCCAAATTTGGCAAAAATATTTTCAACTACCCTCTCCACTTTGACTGGTGTAAAATACGCCACTCTTAGTCAAAGTGGGCCACTCTTTAGCCATTCTAAAATGCATACGGGAGTTTAGAAAAGCAGAGTATACTGATATGTCATTTTGTGTTTCTATTTTTATCCATTGACAATTAAAATCACTCTGTATGGGAGGAGATGTGACACTGACCTATGATTTGCATACAGCACATATTTATACCAAGTGATATGTAACCTCATTTCATTACATTGACATCATTCAGCTTTATCATGTACTGGGCTGTTCTCTTCCTTCTTACAGTTTATGTTTCATGTAAGATACCAGAAATATTCCATCTATGTTTATTGTTCATCTTTCTTTTCCATTTATCTGTCTCATTCCTCTTTATCTTTCTTTATTTCAGATTCATTGGCACAGTTTACTGTGATCCAAGATGGTCCAATGTCTGTGTCTCCAGGTGGGAGCGTCCGCCTTACTTGTAGCCAGAGTACAGGCTCTGTAGGTGGAGGGAACTACCCAGTTTGGCTGTATCAGACCCTTGGAAGTGTTCCTAAACTAGTAGTTGGCAGTAGCGGTACTGGTAATCAAAATAACAGACCTTCCTGGACATCAGATCAATTTACTGGATCCATAACAGGGGGTTCTGCTGTTCTCTCCATCACCAAAGTGGAAGTTGGAGATACGGGGGATTATTACTGTGTTCTCTGGACAGGTAGTCAACATACAGTGGTACAAGTAAATACAGAACTAAGACACTTATACTTCCTCTTATGTCACCATTTGGTGGTTTAACTCTTAATCAGATAACTGTTAAGGTTTTATGTTTTATTATCATAAATTATGCTCCCTGGGATCTTTGCATGATCCGCACATTCATAATTAATCATATTTTTCAGCAGAGTTCTGTTTGTTTTTTCCAAATGTATATGAGTTTTTTTCTCCCAAAAGTGATGCAGGGCACTTACCGTCCCACATAGGTCTGAGCGCATTATTGGCCCAGAGGCCTTTACCAGCATTGAAAGAAGTTGAAAGCACTATGGGAGGGAAATGATGGGGTCACTTATTAATGTGAGTAGGGCCGGCTCCAGGTTTATATGGGCCCTTGGGCGACACAGACTTAATAGGCCCCTTTGCGGGGGAACTCACAGCGGCAGTAAAATGGCAGAAAACGTCACTTTGTGCCCCCATATAGATAGTAGGCCCTGTTTATGCCCCCATATAGAAGTTAGGCCTCCAGTTTGTACCCCCATAAATTTACTGCCCTCTGTAGATAGTGCCACACAGCCCCCCTCCCAGGTAGTGCCACACAGCCCCCTCCCAGGTAGTGCCACACAGCCCCCCTCCCAGGTAGTGCCACACAGCCCCCCTCCCAGGTAGTGCCACACAGCCCCCCTCCCAGGTAGAGCCACACAACCCCATCCTCCCAGGTAGTGCCAAACAGCCCCCCCAGGTAGTGCCACACAGCCCCCCCTGGTAGTGCCACGCAGCTCCCCTCCCTGGTAGTGCCACACAGCCGCCCGCCTAGTAGTGCCACATAGCCCCCCTCCCTGGTAGTGCCACACAGCCATACTACCTGGTAGTGTCACACAGCCCCCTCTCTGTAGGTAGCACCTTTGGTGTTCCCTCTAGGAGTGGAATCCACAGCCAGAGCATTGCTGACGCTCTGGCTAGGGATTCTGCTTCAGGAGAAGCTCCTGACGTGACTGTCCATATATGGACAGTGTAGTCAGGAGCAACCCCAGAGCCATAGTCCCGGGCAGAGCACTACTAGCACTCTGCCTGGGACCAAGGGCGCAGCTAAAGGCTCATGGGCCCTGGTGCAAGAATTCAGCTTGAGCCCCCGTACCCCTCCCCAACACCACCAGACCCCTGTGCATGCCTGTGCCCAGCTGCCTTGCCCGACAGACCCAATGAATGCCCCCACAGTAGCTCTTTGATTGCGACAATTGAAAAACGTTAAAAATTGCTCGGTCACTAAGGTTTAAAATACCTTCGGTATTAAGAGGTTAATATAATACCTAATTGTAGAATTAGTTTCCTCGCCCCAAGTGAATAACCCTATATTTATCCACATTCAATTTTATTTGACATTTCTCCCCTCACGTCTCCAGCTTTCCTAAATCCCTCTGGAATATTATATTGTCCTCCTCTGTGGTGATTAGTTTACAGAGTTTAGTATTATCTGCAAATATTGCAGTTATACTCTGTAAGCTCAATAGTGATCCCTGTGGAACTCCACTTGTAACTGTAACACAATCTGAAGATGTACTCTTCATAACAACCCTCTGTTTTCTATTAATAAGGTTTCGTTCACATCTGCGCTAGGGCTCCATTCCGACGTTCCGTCTGAGCTTTCCATCGGAACGGAGACCTGACAGACACAAACAGAAACCAAAGATTTCGATTTCCATCACCATTGATTTCAATGATGATGGATCCGGTGCCAATGGTTTCCTTTTGTCTCCGTTGTGCAAGGGTTCGGGTCGTTTTGACGGAATCAATAGCGTAGTCGACTATTACACCGATTTTCCCCTAGTCCCAGACTTCTCCTTTTATGTACCAAACACCTTTGAAAAGTCTAGATACACCACATCCACAGCCTTACCCAGGTTCTGTATAGAAACGACCTCCTCATGGAAGCTAATCAAATTGGTTTGAAAGGACCGATCCCTCATGAATGCATACATACTGGTGCTTTGTTATAAGTTTATTTTCATTGTTATTTTCCAGGATAGCATCTCATAGCATACATTCAAACATTTTACCTTGAGGGTATGTTCACACGCTTACTAAAAAACTTCAGAAAATACGGAGCTGTTATCAAGGGAAAACAGCTCCTGATTTTCAGCCGTTATTTTAGCAACTCGCTTTCCTATGGAGTCAATGAAAAACTGCTCCAAAAACTGCTCAAGAAGTGACATGCACTTCTTTTTCGCGGGCGTGTTTTTACGCGGCCGTTTTTCTAAATGGGCACATAAAAAAACGCCCCGTTGGAACAGAACGCTGTTTTTCCCTTTGAAATCAATAGGCAGATGTTTGGAGGCGTCCTGCCTCTGATTTTTTGGCCATTTACGGCCTGAAAAACCGATGAAAATAAGTCGTGTGAACATACCCTAATAGTGATAAACTTACAGGCTTGTAGTTTTCAGGCTTTGTGACCCCTTTTAAATATTGACACCAGATATGCTATGCCCCAGTCCATTGAAATAGACCCTGTCATTATAGAATCCCTAAATATTAGAAATTAGATTTTGTCTATCACAGTACTTAATTCCTGAAGAACTTTGGGTGTATGCCATCCGCACCTGGTGATTGGTCTATTTCTTGCTTGGTTAAGCAAGTGCTATCAATTGTTATATTTTAATTCAGAGTGTTAGGCTTCGTTCACATCTGCGTCGGGCTTCCATTCATGGGTTCAGACCTTTCTGTGTGGTGGGAACCCATCAACGGAAACTAAACGGAAACCATTGCTTTCCGTTTGCATTACCATTGATTTCAATGGTAATGCTTCTGTTGCAAATGGTTTCCTTTTGACTCAGTTCCGTAAGGTTTGCGTTTTTTTTGGCTTGACTCAAAAGCGTAGTCGACTGTGCTATTTATTCCGCCAACAAAAAAGAGGAGTGATGTACCAAGTACCTCAACAGGTCATGCTGGCCTCTTAGACGTCTCTAGTGATGAATCCATTCAGGAAGATGGAGAGTAAGAATCTGAGAATGATCTTTAGGATAAAAACGTCTTTTCAGCTGAGAAAGGGACCAACTGGTTAAGGCCAGGGACGGCCATAGGGGTGTGCGACCTGTGCCGTTGCACAGGGCGCATCACTCCACCAGGTGGAAGGGAGCGCTGAGCTGGCTCCCTTCCCATGCTTGTTTCAGAAGCTATCAGCGACACGGGCATGAGGGCGCCCGTGCCGCCCGTCGGGACAAGCCCCCCATGGCCGGCAGCGCAGCTAGCAGACACTGCGGCTGCTACAGCGGTAGCAACACCACATTCAATACTATCTGTACTCTTAGGATACGTTTGTGTGCATGGGGCCTAAATGTGTGATGCAATGCTCCAAAAAGGAAATAACATTAAATATGCTGTAGTTCTGGTTTACATCAGTCGGTATAAGTCAAAATTATAATACAATGGAACATTTTGGGTCACCTGACCCTTCCTCAGCCCCAACATAGTACATCATTAAAGTCTTTAAATAAAAATGTGTATTAGTGTGATTGGTGCAACTTTGTAATTACATTTTTATTTAAAAAAAAAATTAATTACGCCAAGGTAAGTTGGGTGTTCTTGGGAACTGAAGTATTAGTACATCACAGTGATGGTGTGAGCACAAGGGGTGTGTCCGTAGTATCACTTGTGGGTGTCGGCTATATTATACAGCCGACACCCCCCTGTAAAAAGGTGGATCGTAGATACCCCACAATCACTAACAAAGTCCCTTAATATTGGAAAAAATGTAAAACTTTAAAAAATTATACATAATTGGTATCGCCGCATCTATAATGTCTTGTACTATAAACCTAATATATTACTGGTATTTATCCCGCACGGTGAACAACCAAAAAATAAAAAGCAATGACAGAATTGCTGGTTTTTAGTCGCCTCGTCTCCAAAAAAAAAAGTTGTATGTACCAATGAAAACTACACATTGTCCCACAAAAAAACAAGCCCTCACACAGCTTCGTGAAATGGTATGCAAATGTAACGACTTAAAAATGTTTCTATTGTGTAAAAGTAATCTAAACATAACAAACTATATAATTTTGTTTTTTCAAAAACTGAACATTCTGCAGAATAAAGTAGTAATGCCATAAAGTTATCATGTCATTTATACAGCCCATTGTGGAATTGTTATTTTACTATTAACCCTAAAAAAATATTTTATTTTTTTCAATAGATTATACGTAACCCAAAATACGCCGCGCTCCAAATTATTATGCAAATGTTATTTTTCGCTGATTTTCCTAAATAGTCGATGCAAATGACAGTCAGTATAATCTTCAAGCCATCAACCGTTGGAGTATAATGCAAATTTTATTGAACAAATTTCCTAATGATAACAGATTTTTTTTTAGAAGTAAAAAACTCAAAATGCACTGTTTCAAATTATTATGCACAACAGAGATCAAAACATTTTAAAGGTTGTAAAGAGAACTAAAATGGTAATTTGTTGAATTTGCAGCATCAGGAGGTCATATTTACAGAAATCAAAAGCTCTTTCAATAAAAAAAAACTTAACAGGACAAGTTACATGTTAACATAGGACCCCTTCTTTGATATCACCTTCACAATTCTTGCATCCATTGAATTTGTGAGTATTTGGACAGTTCCTGCTTGAATATCTTTGCAGGATGTCAGAATAACCTCCCAGAGCTTCTGTTTTGATGAGAACTGCCTCCCACCCTCATAGATATTTTGCTTGAGGATGCTCCAAAGGTTCTCAATAGGGTTGAGGTCAGGGGAACATGGGGGCCACACCATGAGTTTCTCTCCTTTTATGCCCATAGCAGCCAATGACACAGAGGTATTCTTTGCAGCATGAGATGGTGCATTGTCATGCATGAAGATAATTTTGCTACGGAAGGCACGGTTCTTCTATTTGTACCACGGAAGAAAGTGTTCAGTCATAAACTCTACGTACTTTGCAGAGGTCATTTTCACACCGTCAGGGACCCTAAAGGGGCCTACCAGCTCTCTCCCCATGATTCCAGCCAAAAACATGGCTCCGCCACCTCCTTGCCGACGAAGCAGCCTGTAATGTCCGTGGCTGCGGACTGTCCGCTCCAGCCTCCCGCTGACAGCCGCAGCCACGAGTCGGCAAGCGCTGGCCCCAGCCTCCTCCTCAGGAGACGCCAGCGCTTGCATCCACTCACCTCCGCCGGAGCCCGCAGGGTGCGCGCACGCTCGTCCCCGCTGTTAAAGGGGCAGCTCGCGCACCGGACATCTTGAACGACCTTTGACCCGTGAGTACCCTGGGCTATAAGAGGGGTCCAGCCCCCTAGTTCGATGCCTGAGCGTTTAGTCTTTCCCAGTCTGTCTCGCAAATGGTTCCTTATTGTCTCCCGTTCCAGCTGTTACCCGTGCCCTGTTACCGTTCCTGTATTCCGTATTGTTCCTGTGCCTACCAGCGTCAAGAGCCATCTGCCACGTCAAGTGCCATCTGCCACGTCAAGTGCCATCTGCCACGTCTAGTGTCATCTGCCACGTCAAGTGTCTTCTGCCACGCCAAGTGTCATCTGCCACGTCAAGTGCCATCTGCCACGTCAAGTGCCATCTGCCACGTCTAGTGTCTTCTGCCATGCCAAGTGTCATCTGCCATGTCGTGTCTACCGCTTCATCGGATACTGCGTGCCACGTCTGGCGCCACTTGCCGCACCTGCCTCCATCCGTGCTGAAGCCACAGCCACCGCCCGGACTATTTCTGGTACCCAAGCATTACTGTCTGCCATTTACTTCCGCATAGACTGTAACCTGGTCAGCTGCCTCCCCGCTACGGCGGAGCGGCCTAGTGGGTCCACATACCCTGTGTCCGTGACACAACCTTTTTGGGACATGGTGGCCATTCACCAACCATCCACTACTCCATCCATCTGGACCATCCAGGGTTGAACGGCACTCATCAGTAAATAACACGGTTTGAAAATTAGTCTTCATGTATTTCTGAGCCCACTGCAACCGTTTCTGCTTGTGAGCATTGTGTAGGGGTGGCCGAATAATAGCTTTCTGCACACCTGCAAGCCTCTGGAGGATCCTACACCTTGAGGTTCGTGGGACTCCAGAGGCACCAGCGGCTTCAAATACCTGTTTGCTGCTTTGCAATGGCATTTTAGCAGCTGCTCTCCTAATCCTATGAATTTGTCTGGCAGAAACCTTCCTCATTATGCCTTTATCTGAACGAACCCGTCTGTGCTCTGCATCAGCCACAAATCTTCTCACAGTACGATGATCACGCTTAAGTTTTCTTGAAATATCCAATGTTTTCATACCTTGTCCAAGGTATTGCACTATTTCACGCTTTTCGGCAGCAGAGAGATCCTTTTTCTTTCCCGTATTGCTTGAAACCTGTGGACTACTTAATAATGTGGAACGTCCTTCTTAAGTAGTTTTCCTTTGATTGGGCACACCTGGCAAACTAATTCTCACAGGTGTCTGAGTTTGATTACATTGATCCAAAGAGCCCTAAGACACAATACCATCCAAGAGTTTAATTGAAAAACTATTAATTCAATGTTTATGACACTTAAATCCAATGTACATAATAATTTGGAACACAATGTATTGTATCTGGCTGGTTATGAAAAATGGGGGGGACCCCACGTCATTTAAAAAAAAATAAAAAATTAATAATTGGAAAGAACGATGTGGGGTCCCCCCCCCAATTTTCATAACCAGCCAGATACAACATAGCAGCAGCAGGCAGCATTACCAGGGTGGGAAGGGCCACTGTTTTTGGCCTTCCCCAACCTAATGATACCAGCCTGCGGCCGCCCCGGTGCCCTACCATCACTACAGATGGTCGGGTTCTGGTTTGTACCCGGCTCTTCCCAGTACCCCTGGTGGCGGTGGGTACCGGGGTAATAATGGGGGTTAGTGTTAGCCTCTGCACCTGTCAACATTAAAGGACAGGTGTCGCGGAATTTTTTTTTTTTATATAAATTTGCTTTTAGTGTGTTATTAAAATACATTTTGTTTATTTGTGTTTTTACTTTTTTGTTTTTTCTTACTTTTACTTCACTATGGGGGCTGCCATTTTTTTTTCATCTCTGTATGTGCCGATTAACGACACATACAGAGATGGAATACGGCACATACACCCCCATAGAGAATGTGAACGGGAGCCGTTCCATTCACTATGGTGTATGCCGTCTGTGTGGGGACGGCGCATGCGCCACTCCCACACATTCCAAAAGGAAGGTCTTCGGCCGAGCGACATCCGGCGCCATTTTCATGTGGACCGGAAGCCGCGGCCGGACAGTAAGATGACTACTTCTGGCCGCGGCTTCCGGACATATGTTCAGAAGCAAGGACTAGGAGCGGAGGGAGCGGAAGGAGCGGCGGCAGTGGAGGCGGCAGGAGCAGGTAAGTTATGTTTGTGTATGTTCGTGTTTTACTGTGTGATTACCACTGTATGTAAGCCTACTACACTATGCATTCGCTCAAAAAATGGCGGCAAACAGTGTAGGAGGTTTGAACATTCAACCCCCTCCTTTCACCTGGCACTAGCCAGGATAAAGGAGGGGGATTAATTGAGCACACTAGAGCGAGTGTGTCTTCTCCAATTGAACAGCATAAAGCAATGAGGTTGCTTTACCACATGCCAATGCTGCAATTTTGGGAATTGCTCCCTCTAGTGACCAGCACATGGAAATGTTATAAATTAGAATCTAAGTTATAATATTTCCTGACTTGTGAAAAAATTAAAAAAATTAGAACAATGTGTAATCATGTATATACTGACAGTTTAACTAAAAAAAAAAAAAATTCTAGCGACACATTCCCTTTAAGCCCCGCCTTAGTAATGGAGGTGGTCAATCAGCCAGCGGCCATTACTAAAGCGGTAATAATAACGTTTAAAAAAATACAAGCACATAGAAAAAATATTTTATTGAAATAAAAAAACACAACCCCCATTAACCATTTTATTGAGAATAAATAACACTGTCATTGAAGTAGTCCTCGAATCTGAAGTAGTCCAACAACCGAACTTGTAAAGAAACACAAACACAAAAAATAATTAGTAACACATAAAAAAGCAAAACAATTATTATTCTTACCTTTCCTGGGACCAACGCTGGAGCTGCAATGTCAGCGAGCTGAGTCCTATATCTAATCCTATCATGTGTGATACTCTCTGCTCAGCCACTGTATCTAATCCAATCATGTGTTATACTCTACTGCTGAGCCACTGTATCTAATCCTATAATGTGTGATACTGTCTGCTGAGCTACTGTATCTAATCCTATCATGTGTGATACTGTCTGCGGAGCTGTGTATCTAATGCTATCATGTGTGATACTGTCTGCGGAGCTGTGTATCTAATCCTATCATGTGTGATACTGTCTGCTGAGCCACTGTATCTAATCCCATCATGTGCGATACTGTCTGCTGGGCCTTAAATCTAATCCTATCATTTGTAATACTGTCTGCTGAGCTGTGTATCTAATCACATCATGTGTGATACTGTCTGCTGGTCCCTATCTGTAATCCTATCATGTGTAATACTGACTGCTGATCCACTGTATCTAATCCTATCATGTGTGATACTGTCTGCTGAGCTGTGTATCTAATCTCATCATGTTTGAAACTGTCTGCTGGGCCACTGTATCTAATCCCATCATGTGTGATACTGTCTGCTGAGCCAATGTATCTAATCCTACCCATAATTGATAGGGTCGTAGTGCAATAGATATGCTGTCTCCTACACACACACACACACACACACACACACACTTTTTGTATGTATTGGGGCTATTTCCCCTGACATTTTAAGTCCCTAGTGACGCCCCTGGCTGCTAGTGCTGCATTGTTGGATCACTTAGGAGACCCAGGGATGCAACTGAAAGCTGCGGGGGGGGGGGGGGGGGGCTATAAGAACTTTTGCATCGGGGCCCATGAGCCTTTAGCTACGCCCCTGATGCTATTACATTATGCTGGAGAGCATGTCTATGATGTTTTCACAACCCTGTCTGGTACAGGAGAGGACAGTGACTATGAGCTGTGCACAGTCAGCAGCCCTCGGTAAACACTTCTCTCCACATAAAAATGCAGCATTTGTGAGATTTTTAAGTTTAGACAAGCAAAACAGTCACAGAAAGCATTAATGAATATCATGTATGTGAGAGTGATTAGTATCGGTTGACATACCCATTACAAATTTCAGTCTAATATATTTTGGCCCATGATTGCGTTAACAATGTACGATTAAGACATCTTGCTACCTACTGTGAAATTGCAGATATTGACAAAGAACTTCAAATGCAAATGATACAAGGATGCACGTCAAGCCCTAGGAGACCCCACCATGACTTTAGAAAAATTACTGGAGACTGCACGCATTAATGATGCAGCAGAGAGTCAGGCTAAGCTGATAGAGAATAGCGACTGTGTGCCAGAGCAGCATTTTCTGTAGCAAAGGTCACACAGAAACCACATGTGCCTCACACACAGGCTGCAACCTGCTATAACTGTGGAGGTTCTTACCCTCACCAGCAAAACTGCCCAGCAAAGGGATTAACCTGCTATAAATGTGGAAAATGTCATCACTAAGCATCTAATTTACAATCTTCCCAACCTGCTAAACAGCCCCCGCCTCAGATACTACATGCAGTGCAGTAAGTGCTACCTCATGAGGAGTCACATGTAGGTGGGTGATGTAGTAGTGGACGGTAGATACGACACCGATGTTGGGTTAACTTTTTTTATTTCACTGTAGACCACCAAAATTGTATCTCTGTCTTGGGATGAAACATCGGCTTCAGTTAACACAGGCCCTCATAAATGGGTGCCGGTACCCGGCCGTGAGGTAGCCACCCGCGGAAAATTGGGACGTGCACGTGCGCGGCGGAACGTCTGTTGCGTCTCCCCGGGTGGGAAAGTCTCTGATGCCTGACTACAGGATTTGGGCTACTTTGTCCTCGCCCAGGGGAGAAATAAGTCCAGTACCTGTGCTCCTCAGCGTTGTCTCCCTCGTTCTTGGGCTGCTTCCAAGTCTGGCTCCTGGACCTCGGCACGGGTTGGCCTCTGCACGGCTGGACCTCTGGACGCCGCACTGCTGGACCTCTGCCCGGCTGGACCTCTGGGCTCCGCGCTGCTGGACCTCCGTCCGGCTGAACCTCTGCACGGCTGAACCTCTGCAGGGCTGAACCTCTGGACACCGCACGGCTGGACCTCTGCACGGCTGTACCTCTGGATACCGCCCTGCTGGACCTCTGCACGGCTGGACCTCTGGATACCGCACTGCTGGACCTCTGTCCGGCTGAACCTCTGCACGGCTGGACCTCTGGGCACTGCACGGCTGGACCTCTGCACGGCTGGACCTCTGGACACCGCCCCGGCTGGACCTCTGCACGACTGGACCTCTGCACGGCTGGACCTCTGCACGGCTGGACCTCTGCACGGCCGGACCTCTGGACACTGCACTGCTGGGCGGCTACCGCGGGTGGCTGCTGGGCGGTTAATGCTCGTGGCTGCGGGGTTGGGGGCTGGGTACTCACTGCGGCCTCTTTACTGGACAAACTCGTCCTGCCCGAGTCTCCTCCTTCCGCTGTGTCTCTCCGCCGCCGCTTCTCTCTTTGGCCGCTTCTCTCTGCTGCTGCCCCACTCTTTAGCCGCTTCTCTCTTTGGCCGCTTCTCTCTGCTGCTGCCTCACTCTTTGGCCGCTTCTCTACACCGCTGCTTCTCTCGGCTGCTGACCCACTCTTTGGCCGCTTCTTTCCACCGCCGCTTCTCTCGGCTGCTGACCCACTCTTTGGCCGCTTCTCTCCACTGCCGCTTCTCTCGGCTGCTGGCCCACTCTTTGGATGCTTCTCCCCGCTGCCGCCGCTCCGCTCCCCTCTCTCCTCTCCCCCACTTCCGGTCCCTCGTCCCTCTCCCCAGCTCTCTCCTCCCGCCCTGCTGACCACTTCCGGTCTCTCGTCACTTCCATCCCGGCGCATGGGCGAGCACCTGACAGCCGCCAACACCATCCCGGTCCGCTCCAGACAGGTAAGTCCACTGTGGGATTAACCACCCTTACACACACAGCACATACTTATTCTCAGTTACTGAAGAGGGGTCTCAAAATGTGCATGCGATTACTAATCCAAAACAGGTCATCTTCATAAATGACAGTCCTGTGGAGTGCTTGTTGATACAGTGGCTTCCATCACTGTTATTAGTCAAGCAGTTTATAATAATCTTAACCCCTTCAGGACTGAGCCTATTTTGGCCTTCAGGACGATTTTTCAAATCTGACATGTTTTCCTTTATGTGGTAATAACTTTGGAATGCTTTTACCTATCCATGTGATTCTGAGATTGTTTTCTCGTGACATATTGTACTGTATGTTCAATATTCAATTCAATATTTATTTGTAAAAAACACCAAGATTTAGAGAAAATGTGCAAAATTTAGTATTTTTCTAAAATTTAAGTGTATCTGCTTATAAAACAGATATTAATACCACACAAAATAGTTACTAGTTTACATTTCCCATATGTCTACTTTATGTTTGCATAGTTTTTTTTAACTTTCTTTTATTTTTCTAGGACGTTACAAGGCTTAGAATATTTGCAGCAATTTCTCACATTTTCAAGAATATTTCAAAAGGCTATTTTTCCAGGGACCACTTCAGATCTGAAGTGGCTTTGAGGGCCTTATATATAAGAAGGTCCCCATAAATCAAACCATTTTGACAACTGCACCCCTCAAAGTATTCAAAACAGCATTCATAAAGTGTTTTAACCCTTTAGGCGTTTCACAGGAATTAAAGAAATGTAGAGGTGAAATTTACACATTTCTTTTTTTTTTTTTTTGCCAAAATTCACTTGTAATACATTTTTTCCTGTACAACAGAAGGCTTTACCCAATAAATGAAACTGAATATTTATTGCACAGATTGTGCAGTTTTAAGAGATATCCCACATGTGGCCCTAGTGTGCTAATGGACTGAAGCATCGGCCTCAGAAGAAAAGAAGCACCTAATGGCTTTTGGGAGTCCTTTTTTTTTAGAATATATTTTAGGCACCCCAGTCAGGTTTGAAGAGGTCTTGTGGTGCCAAAAATGTAAAGACAACCCAAAAGTGACCAAATTTTGGAAACTACACCCCTCAAGAAATTTATCTAGGGGTATAGTTAGCATTTTGAACCCACAGTTTTTTTGCTAAATGTATTTGAATTAGTATGTGAAGATGAAAATCTACTTTTCTGAAATTTATTTTAATTTTTACAAGGAATAAAGGAGAAAAAACACCCCAACATATGTAAAGCAATTTCTCCCGATTATAGCAATACCCCATATGTGGTAATAAACTGCTGTTTGGACCCGCAGCAGGGCTCAGAAGAGAAAGAGCACCATTTGGATTTCGGATTTCTAATTTAGCTGGAAGAGTTTTCAGTGCCGTGTCGCGTTTGCAATGCAATGGAGGGACCAAAACAGTGGAACCCCCCCCAAA
Source organism: Rhinoderma darwinii (assembly GCF_050947455.1). Classification (NCBI taxonomy): domain Eukaryota; kingdom Metazoa; phylum Chordata; class Amphibia; order Anura; family Rhinodermatidae; genus Rhinoderma; species Rhinoderma darwinii. Next base: position 451,107,086 of record NC_134687.1, read on the forward strand.
AGTGACCCCATTTTGGAAACTACACCCCTCAAGAAATTTTTCTAGGGGTAAAGTTAGCATTTTGACCCCACAGTTGTTTTGTTGAATTCATTAGTCTGTAAAGGTAAAAATCTACTTTTTTCTGAAAAAACGTAGACATTTTTAATTTTTACAAGGAATAAAGGAGAAAAAGCACCCCAACATTTGTAAAACAATTTCATCCGATTACGGAAATACCCCATATATTGTAATAAACTGCTGTTTGGACCAACGCAGGGCTTAGAAGGGAAGGAGCTCTACTTGGCTTTTGGAGCTCAAATTTTGCTGAAATGGTTTTCGGGTGCCATGTCGCATTTCTAAAACCCCTGAGAGGCCAAAACAGTGGAAACTACACAAAAGTGACCGCATTTGGGAAACTATACCACTTAAGGGATCTATCTAGGGGTATAGTGAGCATTTAGACCCCAAAGGTCTTTTACAGAATTTATTAGTATTAGGCCGTGAAAATGAATATCAACATTATTTCCACTAAAATGTTGAATGTTTTCAATTTCACAAAACATAAAGAAGGAAAAAGCACCCCAAGACTTGTAAAGCAATTTCTCCCGGGTATGGCTATACCCCACATGTGGTCAGAAATGTTTTTTTCATTAGAAATTAATTAACCCTTTCCGGACTTATCCATTTTTTGCTGTTTCTTTTTAGTTTTTCCCTCCCTGCTTTCCAAGAGCCATAACTTTTTTATTTTTCCATCAATAGAGGGTGTGAGGGCTTATTTTCTGCGGGACGAGCTGTAGATTTTATTGGTATTCTTTGGTACATACAATTTTTATAGCACTTTTTATTACATTTTGTGTTAGAGCCAAGGTGACAAAAAAATAGCGATTGTGCCGTTTTAAATTCTTTATTTTTCACAGCTTTCACTGTGTGAGTTAAATAATGGTATATTGGAATAGTTTGGACTTTTACAGACACAGCGATACGAATTTTGTGTATTTTTTTTATTTTTTACATTACTTTAGAGAAATAATGGGAAAAGTTTTTTTTTTTTACTTTAAATATTTATTACATTTTTTTCACTAATAATAACTATTTACTTTTGCACATTTTATTAGTCTAGGGGGACTTAGGGGACTTGATCCAGCAATCAGTAGTGGTGCAGTATATTGTCATTTTGACAGGCTCCTGTAACAGCGTGATCGCTGTTCCTGTCCGTTAGTCCTGGGTGTCAGCTTTAATACCCGTTCATCACCCCCCACACCACGACATGTTAATGTGCAGTGGATGGTGCAGAGTGAAAATTCTAATTTTACACTGATATGCCATTTTAGTGCACTATATGTTATACCCAGTTTGTTCCACAGAAGACAAATACCTCATAAAATTTTAACCGGGTTCTCCCGGGTATGGCGATGCCATATCTGTGGACGTAAACTGCTGTTTGGGCACGCTGTAGGGCGCAGAAGGAAGGGAGTGGCATTTGGCTTTTGGAGCGCAGATTTAGCTTGGTAGTAGTTCTGTTTGAAATTTTGCTGGTATTTCAGTTTATAATGTGGGGGCATATGTAATCTGTGCTGAGTACATCAGGGCATAATAAAAGGGTATAATAATGGGTTAAATAAATAATCTGCGGATATGTGGCCAGTGTCGCACTGATAAATGGTGCCCAATCTTATCCACTTTTTGACACTCTGCACTGTCACGGACACAGGGTATGTGGACCCACTAGGCCGCTCCGCCGTAGCGGGTAGGCAGCTGACCAGGTCACAGTCTATACGGAAGTCAATGGCAGACAGTAATGCTTGGGTACCTGAAATAGTCCGGGCGGTGGCTGTGGCTCCGGCACGGATGGAGGCTGGTGCAGCAGGTGGCGCCAGACGTGGCGGGCAGTATCTGATGAAGCAGAAGACACTTGACGTGGCAGAAGACACTTGACGTGGCAGACGACACTGGACGTGGCAGAAGACACTTGACGTGGCAGACGACATTGGACGTGGCAGACGACACTGGACGTGGCAGAAGACACTATTCCAACGCTGGTAGGCACAGGAACTGGAACAATACGGATTACAGGAACGGTAACAGGGGACGGGTAACAGCTGGAACGGGAGACACTAAGGGACCATTGCGAGACAGACTGGGAAAGACTAACAACGCTCAGGCATCGAACTAGGGGGCTGGACCCCTCTTATAGCCCAGGGTACTCACGGGTCAAAGGTCGTTCAAGATGTCCTGCGGCCTCCGGCGGAGGTGAGTGGATGCAAGCGCTGGCGTCTCCTGAGGAGGAGGCTGGGGCCGGCGCTTGCCGACTCATGGCTGCGGCTGTCAGCGGGACGCTGGAGCTGACAGCCCGCAGCCACGGACATTACAGTATCCCCCCTCTTACGCCCCCTCTTCTTGGGACCGGAGCGAGAGAGAAACTTCTTTAGAAGAGTAGGGGCATTGAGGTTCTCCTCTGGCTCCCAGGACCTCTCTTCGGGACCAAACCCCCTCCAGTCCACCAAATAAAAGGTCTTTCCTCTCACTCTCTTGGTGTCCAAGATCTCCTTGACCTCAAAGATGTCCGAGGAGCCGCTGGGAGCAACCGCAGGGCTGGGAGTCTTGGAATAGCGGTTTAGGATCACAGGCTTCAGGAGGGAGACGTGGAAGGAGTTGGGAATCCTGAGGGTAGGAGGCAGCCGAAGCTTGTAGGCGACAGGGTTGATCTGCTGCAGGACCTCGAATGGTCCAAGGAACCTGGGAGCGAACTTGTATGAGGGCACCTTCAAGCGAATGTTCCGAGAAGACAGCCAGACTTTAGTCCCCGGAAGATACTGAGGCGGCTCTCTTCTCTTAGTATCTGCCTTTCGCTTCATGCGATCTACTGCCAGCAAAACAGAGGACCGGGTCTGTTGCCAGATTTGCAGGAAGTCCCCATATGCAGATTCAGCAGCGGGAACCTGAGATGAAGACGACACAGGAAGAGGGACTCTGGGATGTTGACTGTACACGATGTGAAACGGAGTGGAGGTAATGGACTCACTTGTGTGGTTGTTATATGAAAACTCGGCCCAAGGAAGAAGCTGTACCCAGTTATTGTGCTGAGAAGAGATGAAGTGGCGGAGATAATTTTCCATGATCTGGTTGATCCTCTCAACTTGCCCATTGGATTGGGGGTGATAGGCAGAGGAAAAGTCCAAACTCACATCCAGGAGTTTACAGAGTGCTCTCCAGTAAACTGAACCCCCCGGTTGGACACAATGTGAAGAGGCAAGCCATGCAAGCGAAAGATGTGCTGAATGAAGAGACTCGCCAGTCGGGGAGCAGAAGGTAGGCCGGTTAGCGGGATAAAATCTGCCATCTTAGAGAACCGGTCCACCACCACCCAGATGGTGTTGCATCCTGCTGAGAGAGGAAGGTCTGTGATGAAGTCCATTGCGATGTGCTGCCAGGGGGCACTGGGTACAGGCAGAGGTTGAAGTAGGCCGGCAGGCTTGGAGTGAGTCACTTTATTAGAGGCACACACCGTGCAAGCAGAGACAAAGTCCAGAACATCCTTAGGTAGCGTGGGCCACCAAAAGTGACGAGCAATCAGATCTTGGGTTTTACGGACACCAGCGTGCCCAGCTAGTTTAGAACTGTGTCCCCAGCGGAGAATTCTTTTTCTGTCTGCCAACCGAACAAAAGTTCTCCCCGGAGGGATATTTCTAAGCTGCAGAGGATTGGCGGTGACAACGCAGGATGGGTCTATGATCGTCTGAAGGGACTCCACCGTGTCTTCCGTCTCAAATGATCTGGACAGGGCATCGGCCCTCACATTCTTGTCAGCGGGACGGTAGTGGAGCAGAAATTGGAAACGGGTGAAGAACAGTGACCACCTGGCTTGACGAGGATTCAGTCTTTGAGCGGACTGAAGGTAGGTGAGGTTCTTGGGGTCGGTGAAGATCAGGATGGGGTGAGCTCTGCCTCCTCCAGGGCCAATTTGATAGCCAGTAGCTCCCGATCTCCAATGGAGTAATTGTGCTCAGCAGAAGAAAACAGTCTTGAGTAGTAGCCACATACAACTGCCTTTCCTTTGTAGCTCCTCTGGAACAGAAGTGTGCCTGCACCAACAGAGGAAGCGTCCACCTCTAGTGAGAACTGCCGAGATACGTCAGGGTCATGAAGGATTGAAGCAGAAGTGAAGGCTTTCTTGAGGCTAATGAATGCGGACTTTGCCTCTGGAGTCCACACCTTGGCGTTCACACCCTTTTTGGTAAGGGTAGAGATGGGAGCCGTCAGAGAAGAAAAGTTCAGAATAAACTGCCGGTAGAAATTGGCGAAACCCAGGAACCGCTGTATGGCCCTTAGGCCTTGAGGACGTGGCCATTCCAGGACAGACTTTAGTTTCTCAGGGTCCATCTTAAGGCCTTGATCCGAGATGACATAGCCCAGGAAGGGTAAAGACCTCTTTTCAAAAGTGCATTTTTCTAACTTGGCATACAAGCGATTCTCTCTTAGTCACAGGAGAACTTGACGAACATGCCTCCGATGGGTCATCAGATCTGGGGAGAAAATTAGAATATCATTGAGATAAACTACAACACACATATAGAGGAGATCTCGGAAGATATCATCAACGAACTCCTGAAATACTGCGGGAGCGTTACACAGTCCGAAGGGCATCACTAGGTATTCGTAGTGCCCATCGCGGGTGTTAAATGGCGTCTTCCATTCGTCACCCCGGCGAATCCGGATTAGATTATAGGCCCCCCGCAGATCTAGCTTGGAAATTTTTTTGGCTCCTCGTATGCGATCAAACAGCTCGGAAATAAGTGGCAACGGGTATTTGTTCTTGACCGTGATCTGATTGAGATCAAGGTAGTCAATGCAGGGTCGGAGAGATCCATCTCTCTTTTTAACGAAGAAGAAGCCTGCCCCGGCCGTGGAGGAAGATTTTCAAATAAAACCCCTCTCCAAGTTCTCCTTGATATAGGCTGACATCGATAAAGTCTCTGGCAAGGAGAGAGGATATACTCGTCCACGGGGAAGAGAAGCATTGGGTACCAGTTCAATGGGACAGTCATAATTCTCAGCCTCTCTTTTGCAAAAGACATCCGCAAAACTGGCATACTGAGATGGTAGGCCGGAAAGTGACTGAGGCAGCGGGGGCACAACAGGACGGACTTGTGACAGGCAATGGCTATGGCATCTGGAACCCCATTGAAGAACCTCTCCAGAATTCCAGTCAAGTGTCGGGGCGTGTAGACGGAGCCATGGCAGACCCAGCAGGATAGGGCTGATAGCCTTGGGTAGTACCAGGAAGGTGATCTGTTCCGAGTGAAGAGCTCCGACCCGTAGTGTCAACGGCTCAGTGATGAGCATGATCAGATCAGGCAATGGTAGACCATTCACAGAGGCAACTGCTAGGGGTCTCTCCAGACGGACTGTGGGTAGTCGAAACCGATCCACTAGATCCTGGTGGCCGCTCCAGAGTCAAGATAGGCGGAGGAAGGATTTAATGTCTGTCCGGTGACGATGGCCACAGGTATCGATAATCTGGAAGAGGTTTTAACGTTTGGAGACGTTCCACCTAGAGTTACCTCTCCAACCAACCCTAGGTACTGGAGTTTCCCGGTTTCTGTGGGCATTGGCGCACAAAATGACCCTTGAGGCCACAATACATACAAAGTCCAGAGGAGCGTCTGTGCTGCTTCTCCTGTTCAGATAACCGGACTCTGTCTACCTGCAAGGGTTCCTCAGGTAGCGCACTAGGAGTGGACAATAGTGGTCTCTGGACAGAGGATGCTGGTCTGTGGGCCCGGCTCTCCTGACGAACCTCTTGAGAGCGCTCCCGGATTCTCATATCAACCCGGGTGGCTAACAGGATGAGGGCATCCAAGGTAGAAGGAAGGTCGTGGGCTGCCAGTTCGTCCTTGATGTGAGAGGACAGTCCCTGCCAGAAGGTCGCCACCAGTGCCTCATTGTTCCATGCCAGCTCGGCTGCTAGGGTACGGAAGGAGATAGCATACTCCCCTACTGTGGAGCCCTCTTGCTTGAGGGTCAACAGAGTAGCTGCGGCAGAGGATGTTCGACCCGGCTCCTCGAACACGGCACGAAAGGACTGCAGGAACAAGGCTAGGTCCGTGGATACAGGTCCTTGTTGCTCCAAGATTGCGTTCGCCAATGCGAGGGCCTTGCCAGCGAGGAGGGAGATAATAAACGCCACTTTGGCCTCCTCGGAGGGGAAGAGATGAGGCCGTAGCCTAAAATGCACCGTGCATTGATTGAGAAACCCTCTACATGCTCTGGGGTCACAGTCGTAGCATGGAGGAAGGGGCAGAGGAACTGAGGATCCGGAACAAACAGGGGGAGCAACAGGCAGTGGCACAGCAACAGCTTCCGGAGGAGGAACCGGAGGTGGAACAGCGAGTAGATCCAGGCGGACCAGGATAGAATTCTCCGCCTCAAGGAGTTGATCCTGACGTGTGCGTAGGTCATGCATCTCTGTCTGAATCTTCTGTACTGGGGTCTTGGGCTGGCCAGCGGGTTCCATGGCCTGAGCGTACTGTCACGGACACAGGGTATGTGGACCCACTAGGCCGCTCCGCCGTAGCGAGGAGGCAGCTGACCAGGTCACAGTCTATAATGAAGTGAATGGCAGACAGTAATGCTTGGGTACCTGAAATAGTCCGGGCGGTGGCTGTGGCTCCGGCACAGATGGAGGCTGGTGCGGCAGGTGGCGCCAGACGTGGCGGGCAGTATCCGATGAAGCAGAAGACACTTGACGTGGCAGAAGACACTTGACGTCGCATATGACACTGGACGTGGCAGAAGACACTTGACGTGGCAGACGACACTGGACGTGGCAGAAGACACTATTCCAACGCTGGTAGGCACAGGAACTGGAACAATACGGAATACAGTACTAAACCTATATGGAGAGCACCAAAGGAGCAGCGCCAGCCAGGCCCAAATCCCAAAAATAAATCGTTAATAAGATAAATATCTTTTATATACATGTAGGATAATTAGAGGGACAACAAGAGGGGGGGCGGCACTTACAAGCCCTGAGTGAACATGATGGTATCGGTGGAGATACCCACTAAATGAATTGTAAACCTAGAAACGGAGTCCGACACACCAAGGTTATTGAAATATAACAAATTTTATTAAACACATAACAAAGAAGAACATTAAAAAGTTTAAAGATGATAGCCACAGTATGGAAAGGATGGCAGACAGTAATATATACGATGTTAAAGTTGAATGCATTAAATAACAAAGTGACAAAAGGAAACAATGACAATTCCCACTTCATACATGATTGAATGGATGAATAAATAAATAAATACATATATGTGAATGTAGTTATAGTGCACAAAGTCCCGCAACTGGTATAATGGGTGAAGACCACACCAACCGGTGTATGTTAGTCACAACCAGATGCAGGAGTTAAAGTGCAACAACAATCCACTCACATACATATAGATATCACTGGATATATGCATGGAGGTAACAGCAAAAGCAATCAATTGAGAGCTCAAAAAATGAAGTAGGACGTCTTACCCATGGCACACACAGCACTGTCTGGCATCAACCCCGACGCGCGTTTCGGCCCTCGAGCCTTCGTCTGGGGGTGGTGTCAGAAGGTGAAGAGACATCCTTTTAAACAGTCAGGGGCAAATCAGAGCATCAGGGGGCAGCTGAAGCTGCTGAGAATCACTGTACAATGTATTGTAATCCATCAGTCCGGTGTGTCAGCCGCCGGGACCGGAAGCGAGGCGAGAGTCACGTGTCCCGCAGCCCAGTCCGGCCAGGGACACAGGCAGCCGAACAAAAGTTCCGGCATGTCAGCCTCCCAAGCACGGACCCAGACCCCGGGAGACGGGAGCCACGCCCCCATGCTGATCCGGCCGAGGCAGCAAAGACACGGACTGACAAGCCGCGCATGCGCACTAGGCAGAAGATGGAACACCGTGGATTATGAAAAAAAGAAAAACAAGAAAAACGTATGTATATATATATTGAATTGAGTTATACTCATGTGCAGATTACACAAGAACCAGAATAAATGTTTAAATGATTTTAAGTTATGTATAGCGTTTTAAAATAATAAAATAAAGGAATGAAAGAGTGACAAAAAAATGATGATAAAATAAATGTACATATTAAATTAGTCACAATTAGTTCTTGTTTAGCTGTCCCTACTACTTTCCCTACAGCAATTACATAATATAATATATATGATATGAGTTACATGTATGCACATGTGTCCATATCAAAAAAAGGGGTTTACATATATTTGCAGATCAAACATAGACAAATGCAATCAAAATAAATTCACATGATTGTACTACTGCAGTTTGGTTTGAATAAAAAAGTGTTAATACAAATTATGATAAGAAGGCATATGAACCATAACCGAACATATACATAAGAACACATATCTATATACACATGTTCACATATACATACACATACACAAGTCAAAGAGTATATATAAAAATAAATATAAAGTCATAGTTAAGTACCATTACAACTGTAACAACATTTATGTATATTAAAGGTACACATGATACAATATATACACACATATGTTCCCCTACACTCACATATACAAAAGTACCAGAATTCATACATTACATATGCATTCAATATACACAGACATTGCAAGTATACATAAATGTATAACAATCTATATGCAAATTTTAATAACAGGAGATACCCGTACTAAAAAGTTATAGCAGTGATTAAGATATAATAGTGACAATAATATTGTGATGATAAAAAGCGGGGTGTATACGATATTAAAAAAACATCAAATATATATAGTGTGTATATATATTTATGAACTATACATTAATCTACATCTGATGATCATACAATCACCCACATAAGAACGTGAAAAAGTGTATGATGCATATTGATGATGGCACTTATAAATGCGCCAATGGTCAATGTGATGTGAAAGTGCATGTTGCTAATAATAAATTACAGTGACTAAAAAGTGAACAGTAAGTACATAATTGAACTGAAACATCAAGATATGTAGGTGAGTGTAAAAATAAAAATAAATATAAATATAAATGTAAAAGTGTGCAATAGGTGTGTGTGGGTATGTGAAGAGCTGGGAAAAATAAGGTGAGGTGAATGATGAATGTGTATGTGTGTGTGTGTAGTGTGTGTGTGTGTGTTTGTGTGTGTATGTGTGTGTGTGTGTGTGTATGTGTATGTGTATTCAAGTGATGTGAGAATAACAATAAAGTGGAAAAATTGATAAGAATTTTTTCTCGTTGTATGGTATAGTAAAGTAGTGTGAGAAACACACTTGAATAATCACTGTTTTTACTGGATAGTAATGTTAATAACCAATTATGCACAATTGCGCTACATATATAACTCTAAATGTCTACATTTTAGTATTGTATTCCCATAGTTTTCTACATATCCATTGTTTTAAGCTAGTTAGGTGAATCCCCTGGGATGAACTGTTTAAAAATCAAATGAGGAAGTAGTTATGGTCTCAGAAGGTCATTACATGTTAGATCACAGCAAGTTCATAAACGATCATCTGTAACATTAAAAATAAAAATTAGAAACATAAAAGTTTAGAAACGACAGTGATTTGATCATTGCTAAACAATTAAAACTGACACCATGAGAGATCCCGACACCTCTATAAAAATGCTGCAAATCCCAGATTCTCATTCAAGCCATTTGGTTGTACTGTCTTTAATTTCCAGATCCATCTGGATTCCAATTTTGACAGTTTTTTCATTACTGACCCACCTCTCAAATCAGTCTTTACACAATCAATGCCTTTGACTTTGAGGGCTCTGGATTCACATCCATAGTATGTGAAAAAGTGCCTCGGAAGAGTTTTTAACAACTCAATGTTTTCTGGAGCAGTGCCCCTCGCTGCCTCTATGCTGTTCACGTGTTCCCTAGTTCTGATTTTGAGCTCTCTGCTGGTAAGACCAATATAAATCTTTGGGCATGGGCACCATGCGTAATAGATCACTCCTTTGGTACCACAGTTGATTGGCCAAGTGATTTTGTATGTCATCTGACCAGTCGAATCTACAAATTCATCGCTCCTAGCCACATTTGGGCAGGCTATACATCTACCGCAAAGGCGGCAGCCCCATTTAGGTTTTGGCGCTCCAAAGATTGGTTTTATGCTTTGGGGTTGGTGGTAACTGTGGACAAGGGTATCACGTAGATTCCTTGCTCTTCTCGATGCTACCGCAGGTTTTACAGGGAGAATTTTAGATAAGGTAGTGTCAGTTTGTAATATAGACCAGTGTTTGGCCAGACATTTCCTCATCTGCCCCCATCTGTCATGATAGGTAGTAACATACCTGATTGTCGAGTCCACATTTCTCTTGGTAATGGGGTGAAGAAGTTGGGTTCGTGTAGAGCGTCTTGCCCTCTCATATGCCTTATTTATACATCTTCTGTTGTATCCCCTGTCGAGAAAACGTTGTTTCAGATTATTTGCCTGGATCTCAAAGTCATCATTAGATGAACATAGCCTTTTAATCCTCAAAAACTGACCGATGGGAATAGCACGGATCAGATGGCTCGGGTGTGAAGATGAGGCATGAAGATAAGAATTAACTGACGTATCCTTTCTATGTATATCTGTCCTGATATAACCGTCAGTGTCTCGTCTAATAAGTACGTCTAGAAAATCAATCACTGTTTCACTGGTTTTCCAAGTCAGGTGAATATTGAGGTCATTGATGTTAAGATTTGTCATGAAACCAGCAAATTCATCACTGGTGCCATGCCAGATGATGAAGATATCATCAATGAACCGGGTCCAAAGGACCACCTTGTCCATTGACGATATCCGGCCAGATAGAAACAGATCCCTCTCCCACAGCCCCAGGAACAGGTTGGCATATGAAGGTGCACAAGCCGCCCCCATTGCCGTGCCCTGGAGCTGTAGGTAGAAGGATCCGTTGAAGGTGAAAAAGTTGTGCGTGAGCACAAATTCTAAGAGGGTGAGAATGAATTGGGACATGGGTGGATTACTATCAGTCATCCCCATAAAATATGACACTGCCTGGAGACCATCCTGATGTCGGATGTTGGTATATAAGGATTCTACGTCACACGTAGCAAGCAACATATTAGGTTCTAATTGGATCCCTTCCAGTCTTTTGAGGAGGTCTGAGGAGTCTCTGAGGTATGATGGTAAGGTCTCAACCATGGGCTTCAGTGTGGCATCAATATACTTACTTATATTGTCACATAGGTTGCCTCTTCCAGATATGATGGGACGCCCTGGTGGTAATTTGGGGTCTTTATGTATTTTGGGTAGTAAGTATAAGCTTGCTACTGTGGGATCCTGTACCATGAGACATTCAGTAAGGGCCGCAGAGATGGTACCCTCATTTTGAGCTTCTTTTAATATATCATCAAGTAGACCACTGAAAGAAGAGAGAGGATTAAAGGTCAGCTTTTTGTAGCAGGTCGTGTTTCTCAGTTGCCGATACGCTTCTCGTTCGTACATGGCCCTAGGCCACATCACTATATTGCCCCCCTTATCTGCGGGTTTAATTACAGTATCCTCGAGATTTTTCAATCTCTTTAGACTCATCCGTTCAGCGCAGGTTAAATTGTCGCACTTAATACCCGTGGATATTCTCTCGAAATCCCGGGCCACCAATTTCACAAATAAGTCGATTGGTGGACATATCGAAAATGGAGGAAATTTAGAGGATCGTTTCCTTATAGTTTGAGGGATCGTACCTGTCTCAGGGTTTTGTTGTTCTTCAAGTAGCTGTTGCAAAGACTGTAAAGCCTCTCTTTCTTCCAATGTGTCAAAGATCTCATCTTCCTTCCGATGAAACCATCTTTTGAAGATCAATCCTCTGCTTTATCTCCCGATGGGAGGACACCTGCAGGATGTCATCCCAAACATTTATGGAACTGTTGATTGGTCTGGACAAGCAGACACTTGAGATGCTTAACCCCTTAAGGACGCAGCCTAGTTTTGGCCTTAAGGCTCAGAGCCCATTTTTCAAATCTGACATATTTCACTTTATGTGGTAATAACGTCGGAATGCTTAAACCTACCCAAGCGATTCTGAGATTGTTTTCTCGTGACACATTGGGCTTCATGTTCGTGGTAAAATTTGGTTGATATATTCAGAGTTTATTGGTGAAAAATTGCAAAATTTAGAGAAAATTTTGAAAAAATTGCATTTTTCAGAATTCAAATGCATCTGCTTGTAAAACAGACTGTTATACCACCCAAAATAGTTACTAGTTCACATTTCCCATATGTCTACTTTAGATTGGCATCGTTTTTTGAACATTATTTTATTTTTCTTGGACGTTACAAGGCTTAGAACATAAACAGCAATTTCTCATATTTTTAAGAAAATTTCAAAAGCCTTTTTTTTAAGGTACCTCTTGAGTTCTGAAGTGGCTTTGTGGGGCCTATGTATTAGAAACCCTGATAAAACACCCCATTTTAAAAACTAGACCCCTCAAAGTATTCAAAACAGCAGTTAGAAAGTTTTTTAACCCTTCACGCATTTCACAGGAATTAAAGCAAAGTGGAGGTGAAATTTGCAAATTTCATTTTTCTTGCTGAATTTCAATTTTATTCATTTTTTTTTCTGTAACACAGAAGGTTTTACCAGAGAAATACTACTAAATATGTATTGTCCAGATTCTGCAGTTTTTAGAAATGTCCCACATGTGGCTCTAGTGCGCTCGTGGACTAAAACACAAGCCCCAGAAGCAAAGAAGCACCTAGTGCATTCTGAGGCCTCTTTTTTATTAGAATATATTTTAGGCAGCATGCCAGGTTTGAAGAGGTGTTGAGGTGTCAAAACAGTAGGAATCCCCCAATAGTGACCCCATTTTGGAAACTACACCCCTCAAGGAATTCATTTATGGTTTTTGTTACCATTTTGACCGCACAGTTTTTTCACAGCACGTATTTGAATTGGGCTCTGAAATGAAAAAAATGTCATTTTTTCCAATAAAATGTCATTTGTGATCAAAATTTCTTATTTTCACAGGGAACAAAATACCCCATTTTGTTGCCCAATTTGTCCTTAGTGTGGCAATACCCCATTTGTGGTGATAAACTGCCGTTTGGGCCCATGGGAGGGCTCAGAAGGAAAGGAGTGCTATATGTTTGTTGGAGTCCAGATTTTGTTGGATTGGTTTTCGGGTGCCATGTCGCATTTGCAGAGCCTCAGAGGTATCAAAGCAATGGAAACCCACCAAAAGTGACCCCATTTTGGAAACTACACCCCTCAAGGAATTCATTTATGGTTGTTGTTAGCATTTTGACCACACAGTTTTTTCACAGCACCTATTTCAATTGGGCTGTGACATTAAAAAAATGAATTTTTTTCCAATAAGATGGAATTTTTTACCAAAATTTCTTATTTTCACAGGGAACAAAATACTCAATTTTGTTGCCCAATTTCTCCTGAGTGCATCAATACCCCATGTGTGGCAATAAACTGCCATTTGGGCCCATGGGAGGCCTCAGAAGGGAAGGAGCGCTGTGTGTTCTTTGGAGTACAGATTTTGCTGGTTTGGTTTTCGGGTGCCATGTCGCATTTGCAGAGCCCCAGAGGTATCAAAGCAATGGAAACCCACCAGAAGTGACCACATTTTGGAAACTACACCCCTCAAGGAATTCATTTATGGGTAATGTGACCATTTAGACTCCATAGTTTCTTCACAGAACTTATTTGAATTGGGCTGGGAATTAAAAAAAAATATATTTTTTCCAATAATATGTAATTTTAGCTCAAAAATTCTTATTTTGACAAGAAATAAAATACTCCATTTTGTTGCCCAATTTGTCCTGAGTGCGGCAGTACCCCATTTGTGGTGATAAACTGCCGTTTGGGCCCATGGGAGGGCTCAGAAGGAAAGGAGCGCTGTGTGTTCTTTGGAGTACAGATTTTGCTGGATTGGTTTTTGGGTGCCATGTCGCATTTGCAGAGCCCCAGAGGTATCAAAGCAATAAAAACCCACCACAAATGACCCCATTTTGGAAACTACACCCCTCAAGGAATTCATTTATGGGTGTTGTGACCATTTTGACCCCATAGTTGTTTCACAGAACTTATTTGAATTGGGCTGGGAATGAAAACAAAATTATTTTTTTCAAATAATATGTACTTTTGGCTGAAAATTTCTTATTTTCACAAGAAACAAAATACCCCATTCTGTTGCACAATTTGTTCTGAGTGCCGCAATACCCCATTTGTTGTGATAAACTGCCGTTTGGGCCCATGGGAGGGCTCAGAAGGAAAGGACCACCATTTGGCCTACTGGGGATTTTCTAGTGCAAAGTCATGTATGCAGAAGCCCCTGAGGCACCAGTACAGTTGAAACCCGCAAGAAGTGACCCCGTTTTAAAAACTACACCCTTAAGGCATTCATCTAGAGGTGTAGTGAGCATTTTGACCGGAGACCTACACCCCATAAACTGTAATGTGGGTTCTCCCGGGTATGGCAATACCCTACATGTGGCTGTTATCAGCTGCCTGGACACACAGCAGGGCTCAGAGGGGAAAGACGAGGGGAGATAAGCCGTGTGGAGTGCATCAGGGTAAGTAAAATTGGGGTAAATTATAAACCAAGGGATGTATGATACATTTTAAAACACTCTTTCATACAGAGCTCTGGTTATTCGGGACACGTGTCACATTGATATATTGTGTCATCCCTTATAGCAGACTTTGCACCTCTTTTGACTTTTTCCCTTCTTGCCAGTTTGGGGAACTTCTCCTGGAAAGTGTTGCCCTGGTACGATGCGTGTGGGCTCGCTTCCAGAAGTACTGGGTGCCCCCCCTTCTTGGTCCCTAAAGATTAGGTTCTTGATAATCACCTCTTGAAATTCCAGGAAAGTTCCCCTCTGGCCTGCACATCGACGTAGCACGTACGCATTGTACAATGCCATCTGTATGATGTGCCCGGCCAGCTTCTTATACCACACCGCATGGCGCTGTAGGGCTTCAGGGCTTGATCTTGCAAGTCAATCCCTCCCATGTACCTATTGTAGTCCAGGATGCAGTCTGGTTTGGGGGTGGCCTTTCCTTCATATATCCTAAACCTGTAGGTATACCCTGATGCACTCTCGCACAGCTTATACATCTTCACGCCATACCTTGCCCTCTTACCCGGCAGGTACTCGCGGAATTGAACCCTCCCTTTAAAATGTACCAGGGACTCATCAATAGAAATACACTTCTCGGGGGTGTATGCTTGGGAAAACCGGACACTGGAACGGTCTAATAGGGGTCTCCGTTTATACAAACGGTCAAAACTGGGGTCATCTCGGGGTGGGCACGGCTCATTATCAGTATAATGTAAGAAGCAAAGTATTGCCTCATTTATTTATTTTTTTAGGTTCCAGTTCAGTTCTGAAGTTGCTTTGAGGGGCGCATATATTAGAAACCCCTATCAAACACCCCATTTTAGAAACTAGACCCCTCAAAGTATTCACAACAGCATTTAGAAAGTTTATGAACCCTTTAGGTGTTTCACAAAAATTTAGAGCAAAGTAGAGGTGAAATGTACATTTTTTTTTTGTCAGAAAATCCTCTTTATACCATTTTTTTTATAACACAAAAGGATTTATCAGAGAAACGCAACTTAATACGTATTGCCCAGATTCTGCAGTTTTGAGAAATATCCCACATGTGGCCCTAGTGCGGTAATGGACTGAAGCACCGGCCTCCGAAGCAAAGGCGCACCTAGTGGATTTTGAAGCCTCTTTTTTATTAGGCACCATGTCCGGTTTGAAGAGGTCTTATGGTGCCAAAACATTGGGAACCCCCCAAAAGTGACCCCAATTTGGAAACTAGACCCCTTGAGAAATCCATTGTAGTTTTCATGGGGTGCATGCGACTTTTTGATCAGTTTTTATTCTATTTTTAGGTGGCGTGGTGACTAAAAAACAGCAATTGTACTATTGTTTTTTTTTCTTTTTTTTTTACAGCGTTCACCGTGCGCTAGAAATGACATATTCACTTTATTCTGCGGGGCGATACGATTACGGCGATACCAGATGTTTATATTTTTTTTTATGTCTTATGGCGTTTGCACAATAAAATACGTTTTGTAAACAATCATTCACTTTTTGTGTTACCTTATTCTAAGAGCCATAACGTTTTTATTTTTCAATCAATAAAGCCGTGTGAGGACTTATTTTTTGCGTAACGAACTGTAGTTTCGATCAGTACTATTTTTAGGTACATGCGACTTTTTGATCTCTTTTTATTCCATTTTTTGGGAGGTGAAGTGACGAAAGAATTGTGATTGTGGTTCGGTTTATTATTATTTTATTTTACGGCGTTCACCGTGCGGGATAAATAATGAAATAATTTTGTAGTTCAGGCCGTTACGGACGCGGCGATACCAATTATGTATAGTTTATTTGTTTGTTTATATATTTTTATTAATAATAAAGGACTGATAAGGGAAAAGGGGGGATTTTTACTTTTATTACTTTTAAATCTTTTATTTTCTTATTTTTACACATCTTTTTTTAACTTTTTTTTAACTTTATTACTTTGTCCCACTAGGAGACATGAGGGCAGGAGGCTGTGATCGCTATTCTAATACACTGCACTACATGCGTAGTGCAGTGTATTAGAACTGTCAGCTACTCACTGACAGCAAGCATAGTGGGTCCTGACGTTGTCAGGACCCACTAGGCTTCCGTCTATGGCATAGCCGGACGCCATTGTTTGGTGTCCGGTTGCCATAGTCACCATCGCCGGCCGCTATCGCGTAGCAGGCCGGCGATGGCAGCTTAACCCCTAAAAAGCTGCGATCTCTATAGAACGCGGCTTTTAAGGGGTTAATCAGCGGGGACACAGCGATCGGTCCCCGCTGTAGGAGCTGTGACAGCTGCTGAACAAGACAGCAGCTGTCACAGCTCCTGTATGTGTCGGGAGGACGGCCAAAACGGCCGTTACTCCCGAGACGTACTATTACGGCATGGAGCGCGAACGATACAGCTGCCATGACGTAATAGTACGTCAAGGAGCGGGAAGGGGTTAACGTTGAGATCGAAAAAATACAAACTGAACTCAAGACTAAGCTGAATGATGAGGAGTGGACCAACACATTCCAACAACTTGATCTGGAGATGGATAAGTGGGAGAAAAACATCCAAGATATTAAAAGTCGGAAATTTCAACGAGATCTGAACGACAAGTTGACAAACCGTATGTATAGGTGGCAATATTCCAAACAATTCAGTGTGGATGGCAGAAGATCTCCCTCTGTGTCATCAGCGAGCTCCATGTCAGAACCGGAAGACAATGCGCAGAGAGGCAAGACACGGAGTGGAATAGACTACAGGAGACCAAACATGTTTAGACAAAAGAATCGACAGAGAGGCAGGGGTGGCGAACAACGGATGCATAATTATGATCCAGCCAATAGACAAAGGGGAGAAAGCTGGCGCAACCAAATGGCCACTCAACTGCCTGAGAACTCGAGAATGCAGGTAATTAATTTATCCACCCATCACTTGTCCCCTACAGATATTGGGGTTTTGTCCAAGGGACTGACCTTTGCACCTTCTTCCCATTTTGACACCTTTACAGCGGTAAAGGACTTACATCTATTTGCCAGAGGATTGATCTTCAAAAGATGGTTTCATCGGAAGGAAGATGAGATCTTTGACACATTGGAAGAAAGAGAGGCTTTACAGTCTTTGCAACAGCTACTTGAAGAACAACAAAACCCTGAGACAGGTACGATCCCTCAAACTATAAGGAAACGATCCTCTAAATTTCCTCCATTTTCAATATGTCCACCAATCGACTTATTTGTGAAATTGGTGGCCCGGGATTTCGAGAGAATATCCACGGGTATTAAGTGCGACAATTTAACCTGCGCTGAACGGATGAGTCTAAAGAGATTGAAAAATCTCGAGGATACTGTAATTAAACCCGCAGATAAGGGGGGCAATATAGTGATGTGGCCTAGGGCCATGTACGAACGAGAAGCGTATCGGCAACTGAGAAACACGACCTGCTACAAAAAGCTGACCTTTAATCCTCTCTCTTCTTTCAGTGGTCTACTTGATGATATATTAAAAGAAGCTCAAAATGAGGGTACCATCTCTGCGGCCCTTACTGAATGTCTCATGGTACAGGATCCCACAGTAGCAAGCTTATACTTACTACCCAAGATACATAAAGACCCCAAATTATCACCAGGGTGTCCCATCATATCTGGAAGAGGCAACCTATGTGACAATATAAGTAAGTATATTGATGCCACACTGAAGCCCATGGTTGAGACCTTACCATCATACCTCAGAGACTCCTCAGACCTCCTCAAAAGACTGGAAGGGATCCAATTAGAACCTAATATGTTGCTTGCTACGTGTGACGTAGAATCCTTATATACCAACATCCGACATCAGGATGGTCTCCAGGCAGTGTCATATTTTATGGGGATGACTGATAGTAATCCACCCATGTCCCAATTCATTCTCACCCTCTTAGAATTTGTGCTCACGCACAACTTTTTCACCTTCAACGGATCCTTCTACCTACAGCTCCAGGGCACGGCAATGGGGGCGGCTTGTGCACCTTCATATGCCAACCTGTTCCTGGGGCTGTGGGAGAGGGATCTGTTTCTATCTGGCCGGATATCGTCAATGGACAAGGTGGTCCTTTGGACCCGGTTCATTGATGATATCTTCATCATCTGGCATGGCACCAGTGATGAATTTGCTGGTTTCATGACAAATCTTAACATCAATGACCTCAATATTCACCTGACTTGGAAAACCAGTGAAACAGTGATTGATTTTCTAGACGTACTTATTAGACGAGACACTGACGGTTATATCAGGACAGATATACATAGAAAGGATACGTCAGTTAATTCTTATCTTCATGCCTCATCTTCACACCCGAGCCATCTGATCCGTGCTATTCCCATCGGTCAGTTTTTGAGGATTAAAAGAATATGTTCATCTAATGATGACTTTGAGATCCAGGCAAATAATCTGAAACAACGTTTTCTCGACAGGGGATACAACAGAAGATGTATAAATAAGGCATATGAGAGGGCAAGATGCTCTACACGAACCCAACTTCTTCATCCCATTACCAAGAGAAATGTGGACTTGACAATCAGGTATGTCACTACCTATCATGACAGATGGGGGCAGATGAGGAAATGTCTGGCCAAACACTGGTCTATATTACAAACTGACACTACCTTATCTAAAATTCTCCCTGTAAAACCTGCGGTAGCATCGAGAAGAGCAAGGAGTCTACGTGATACCCTTGTCCACAGTTACCACCAACCCCAAAGCATAAAACCAATCTTTGGAGCGCCAAAACCTAAATGGGGCTGCGCCCTTGCGGTAGATGTATAGCCTGCCCAAATGTGGCTAGGAGCGATGAATTTGTAGATTCGACTGGTCAGATGACATACAAAATCACTTGGCCAATCAACTGTGGTACCAAAGGAGTGATCTATTACGCATGGTGCCCATGCCCAAAGATTTATATTGGTCTTACCAGCAGAGAGCTCAAAATCAGAACTAGGGAACACGTGAACAGCATAGAGGCAGCGAGGGGCACTGCTCCAGAAAACATTGAGTTGTTAAAAACTCTTCCGAGGCACTTTTTCACATACCATGGATGTGAATCCAGAGCCCTCAAAGTCAAAGGCATTGATTGTGTAAAGACTGATTTGAGAGGTGGGTCAGTAATGAAAAAACTGTCAAAATTGGAATCCAGATGGATCTGGAAATTAAAGACAGTACAACCAAATGGCTTGAATGAGAATCTGGGATTTGCAGCATTTTTATAGAGGTGTCGGGATCTCTCATGGTGTCAGTTTTAATTGTTTAGCAATGATCAAATCACTGTCGTTTCTAAACTTTTATGTTTCTAATTTTTATTTTTAATGTTACAGATGATCGTTTATGAACTTGCTGTGATCTAACATGTAATGACCTTCTGAGACCATAACTACTTCCTCATTTGATTTTTAAACAGTTCATCCCAGGGGATTCACCTAACTAGCTTAAAACAATGGATATGTAGAAAACTATGGGAATACAATACTAAAATGTAGACATTTAGAGTTATATATGTAGCGCAATTGGGCATAATTGGTTATTAACATTACTATCCAGTAACAACAGTGATTATTCAAGTGTGTTTCTCACACTACTTTACTATACCATACAACGAGAAAAAATTCTTATCAATTTTTCCACTTTATTGTTATTCTCACATCACTTGAATACACATACACATACACACACACACACACACACACACACACACACACACACACACACACACACACACACACTACACACACACACATACACATTCATCATTCACCTCACCTTATTTTTCCCAGCTCTTCACATACCCACACACACCTATTGCACACTTTTACATTTATATTTATATTTATTTTTATTTTTACACTCACCTACATATCTTGATGTTTCAGTTCAATTATGTACTTACTGTTCACTTTTTAGTCACTGTAATTTATTATTAGCAACATGCACTTTCACATCACATTGACCATTGGCGCATTTATAAGTGCCATCATCAATATGCATCATACACTTTTTCACGTTCTTATGTGGGTGATTGTATGATCATCAGATCTAGATTAATGTATAGTTCATAAATATATATACACACTATATATATTTGATGTTTTTTTAATATCGTATACACCCCGCTTTTTATCATCACAATATTATTGTCACTATTATATCTTAATCACTGCTATAACTTTTTAGTACGGGTATCTCCTGTTATTAAAATTTGCATATAGATTGTTATACATTTATGTATACTTGCAATGTCTGTGTATATTGAATGCATATGTAATGTATGAATTCTGGTACTTTTGTATATGTGAGTGTAGGGGAACATATGTGTGTATATATTGTATCATGTGTACCTTTAATATACATAAATGTTGTTACAGTTGTAATGGTACTTAACTATGACTTTATATTTATTTTTATATATACTCTTTGACTTGTGTATGTGTATGTATATGTGAACATGTGTATATAGATATGTGTTCTTATGTATATGTTCGGTTATGGTTCATATGCCTTCTTATCATAATTTGTATTAACACTTTTTTATTCAAACCAAACTGCAGTAGTACAATCATGTGAATTTATTTTGATTGCATTTGTCTATGTTTGATCTGCAAATATATGTAAACCCCTTTTTTTGATATGGACACATGTGCATACATGTAACTCATATCATATATATTATATTATGTAATTGCTGTAGGGAAAGTAGTAGGAACAGCTAAACAAGAACTAATTGTGACTAATTTAATATGTACATTTATTTCATCATCATTTTTTTGTCACTCTTTCATTCCTTTATTTTATTATTTTAAAACGCTATACATAACTTAAAATCATTTAAACATTTATTCTGGTTCTTGTGTAATCTGCACATGAGTATAACTCAATTCAATATATATATACATACGTTTTTCTTGTTTTTCTTTTTTTCATAATCCACGGTGTTCCATCTTCTGCCTAGTGCGCATGCGCGGCTTGTCAGTCCGGGTCTTTGCTGCCTCGGCCGGATTAGCATGGGGGCGTGGCTCCCGTCTCCCGGGGTCTGGGTCCGTGCTTGGGAGGCTGACATGCCGGAACTTTTGTTCGGCTGCCTGTGTCCCTGGCCGGACTGGGCTGCGGGACACGTGACTCTCGCCTCGCTTCCGGTCCCGGCGGCTGACACACCGGACTGATGGATTACAATACATTGTACAGTGATTCTGAGCAGCTTCAGCTGCCCCCTGATGCTCTGATTTGCCCCTGACTGTTTAAAAGGATGTCTCTTCACCTTCTGACACCACCCCCAGACGAAGGCTCGAGGGCCGAAACGCGCGTCGGGGTTGATGCCAGACAGTGCTGTGTGTGACATGGGTAAGACGTCCTACTTCATTTTTTGAGCTCTCAATTGATTGCTTTTGCTGTTACCTCCATGCATATATCCAGTGATATCTATATGTATGTGAGTGGATTGTTGTTGCACTTTAACTCCTGCATCTGGTTGTGACTAACATACACCGGTTGGTGTGGTCTTCACCCATTATACCAGTTGCGGGACTTTGTGCACTATAACTACATTCACATATATGTATTTATTTATTTATTCATCCATTCAATCATGTATGAAGTGGGAATTGTCATTGTTTCCTTTTGTCACTTTGTTATTTAATGCATTCAACTTTAACATCGTATATATTACTGTCTGCCATCCTTTCCATACTGTGGCTATCATCTTTAAACTTTTTAATGTTCTTCTTTGTTACGTGTTTAATAAAATTTGTTATATTTCAATAACCTTGGTGTGTTGGACTCCGTTTCTAGGTTTACAATACGGAATACAGGAACGGTAACAGGGCACGGGTAACAGCTGGAACGGGAGACACTAAGGGACCATTGCGAGACAGACTGGGAAAGACTAACAACGCTCAGGCATCGAACTAGGGGGCTGGACCCCTCTTATAGCCCAGGGAACTCACGGGTCAAAGGTCGTTCAAGATGTCCGGTGCGCGCGCTGCCCCTTTAAGAGCGGGGACGAGCGTGCGCACACACCCTGCGGGCTACGGCGGAGGTGAGTGGATGCAAGCACTGGCGTCTCCTGAGGGGGAGGCTGGGGCCAGCGCTTGCCGACTCGTGTCTGCGGCTGTCAGCGGGAGGCTGGAGCTGACAGCCCGCAGCCACGGACATTACATGTACATTTTGCATCGCCATATTCTGAGAGCCAGAACTTCTTTATTTTTTCTCCACCGGAGCTGTGTGAGAGCTTATTTGTTACGGGACAATCTGTAGTTTTCATTGGTACCATTTTGGGTACATGCAATTTTTTTTATCACTTTTTATTCCATTTTTTGGCAAGCAAGGCAACCAAAAACCATCAATTCTGACAATGTTTTTTATTCTTTTTTTTTTTACGGCGTTCATCCTGGGCTAAAAATGACAATTTTACTTTATTCTGTGGGTCGGTAAGATTATGGCCATACCATATGTATATCGTTTTTTTAGGTTTTGCAGCGTTTGCGCAATAAAATCACTTATTTATAAAAAAAAAAAATTTTGTGTCACCATATTTTGAGAGCCATAACGATTTTATATTTCAGATAAAAAAATCAGTGTAAGGGTTTGTTTTATGTGGGACGTGTTGTAGTTTTTATTGGTACTATTTTGGCATACATGCAACTTTTTGATCACTTTTTATTGTATATTTTGGGAGGGGTGATGACCAAAATATAGTGATTCTAGAATTGTTTTTTTACTTATTTTTTTGGCGGTGTTCACCGTGCGGGAAAAATTATATTATATCAATACCTATACTGATCTAGACCACAGACAAACATCTCAATAAACGTCCGCACATATCAAAACATAGAAAATCAATACCTATAAGTATATGTGAGGACATATCAATATCCAAGAAAAAATAATAATACAAAGTACATGTAATGACGGGGTAAGGAAACAGACAAGTGAGCCCTAATCTACCCGCCACTCAGTCCCTGCCTACTTGCAACGACCCGCCCTAGGCGACGGGGTACAACTGGGCGACGGTCCCTACGCTCAATAAGTGCCCGTCAGACAAACAGACAAGGGTACACAGAAGCAAGGGAAAAGGGGCAGTTGCCCACGGCAACACTGCGAGCAACAAGAGTGGTGAACGAGCCGAGTCAAACCAGGAATGTACGAGGTACCAAACGCAGAGCAGGAGAGTAGTGAACAAGCCGAGTCAAACCAGGAGTGTACGAAGTACCAAACGCAGAGCAGGAGAGTAGTCAGCAAGCCAGGGTCGATATGAAGCAGGGTCAAATGGTTAAAGAAGCTGCAGCAGGGCCAGGAAACAAAACAAGAATCACAAGCAAGGAGGAACAGGAAAGGCAGGTATAAATAGACAGAGGGCGGGAGCTAGCTCAGTCTGGCCAGGCTGTGATAGGCTCTCCCACTCCTAAGCCTGCCATCCTGAGTGGTGGAAGATGGAGTCAGTCTCACAGTCATAGAAGCAGGTGCAGGCTGATTACCTATGGGCGTGGATACAGACGCTGTGCCTGGCAGATCTTTAACAGTACCCCCCCTTTTATGAGGGACCACCGGACCCTTTCTAGATGGACCTGGTTTATTGGGGAAACGAAGGTGGAACCTCCTGACCAATACCCCAGCGTGAACATCCCGGGCGGGTACCCAAGTCCTCTCCTCAGGCCCGTATCCTCTCCAATTGACCAGGTACTGGAGGGAGCCTTGGACCATCTTGCTGTCCACAATCTTGGCCACCTCGAATTCTACCCCCTCAGGGGTGAGAACGGGGACAGGAGGTTTTCTCGAGGGAGCCAAGGACGGGGAGCAGCGTTTAATGAGGGAGGCATGAAACACGTCGTGTATTCGAAAAGATGGGGGTAACTCCAGTCAGAAGGAGACAGGATTGAGGACTTCAAAGACCTTGTACGGCCCTATAAACCGGGGAGCAAACTTCTTGGACGGGACTTTAAGGCGCAAGTTCTTAGACGATAGCCACACCAGATCCCCGACCACAAACAAGGGGTTAGCAGAACGTCTTCTATCTGCCTGAGTTTTTTGTATGCTCTGGTACGCCTCTAGGTTCTTCTGAACCTGGGCCCAGACTGTGCACAGTTCCCGATGAACGACCTCTACCTCGGGATTGTTGGAACTACCAGGTGAAACGGAGGAGAACCGTGGATTAAACTCAAATTAAAAAGAGAAGGGGTAGACCCCTGACGAGTTACTGACCCGGTTATTAAGGGAAAATTCGGCGAGGGGAATGAATGAGACCCAATAATATTGACAGTCAGAGATAAAACACCTTAAATATTGTTCTAGAGACTGATTAGTCCTCTCGGTTTGGCCATTAGTTTCAGGATGGAAGGCAGAGGAGAAGGACAGATCAATCTCCAACTTTTTACAGAAGGCTCTCCAAAACAAAGAAACAAATTGTTGCTAACGACTTAGCATTGGGTAATTTTTTCAGGGGCACAAAGTGGCACATCTTACTGAAGCGGTCTACTACAACCCACACCACCGACTTGCCTTGAGATGGAGGCAAATCGGTGATAAAATCCATGGAGATATGGGTCCAAGGTCTCTGGGGAATGGGCAAAGAATGTAGTAAGCCCGCTGGTCGGGACCTGGGAGTCTTGGACCTAGCACAAACCTCACAAGCGGCGACGTAGGCCTTAACGTCTTTAGGCAACCCAGGCCACCAATAGTTTCTGGCAATGAGGTGCTTGGTGCCCAGGATGCCTGGATGACCAGATAGTGCAGAGTCATGATTTTCCCTAAGTACCCTTAGCCGGAATTGCAGTGGAACAAACAGCTTGTTCTCAGGAAGGTTCCTGGGAGCTGAACTTTGATCAGCAGCAATTACAGAGACTAAATCAGAATCAATGGAGGAAATGATTATATCTGGAGGCAAAATACAAGCAGGATCTTCCTCCGAAGGAGGGCTGGCCATGAAGCTACGCGACAGTGCATCAGCCTTAATATTTTTAGACCCAGCCCTATAGGTAACCAAAAAATTGAATCTGGTAAAAAATAACGCCCATCGAGCTTGTCTCGGGCTTAGCCTCCGGGCAGATTCTAGGAAAACCAGATTCTTGTGGTCGGTAAGGACCGTTACCTGGTGCCTAGCCCCCTCCAGGAAGTGGTGCCACTCTTCAAATGCCCATTTAATGGCTAAGAGTTTGCGGTTGCCAATATCATAGTTACTCTCAGTGGGCGAAAGCTTCCTGGAGAAGTAGGCACAGGGACGGAGATGGGTGAGGGACCTGGTACCCTGGGACAAGACAGCCCCCACTCCCACCTCGGACGCATCAACCTCCACGATAAATGGCTCCATTTGGTTGGGCTGAACCAACACCGGGGCTGAGATAAAGCACTTCTTAAGGACCTCAAAAGCCTGGACAGCCTCAGGAGGCCAGCGAAGGAAATCAGCACCCTTGCGAGTGAGGTCCGTAAGAGGCTTAGCGATGACCGAGAAGTTAGCAATAAATCTCCTGTAATAATTAGCGAACCCCAAGAAGCACTGTAACGCCTTCAGGGAGGCAGGTTGGACCCATTCCGCCACAGCCTGGACCTTGGCGGGGTCCATGCGGAATTCATGAGGTGTGAGGATTTGACCCAAAAACGGTATCTCCTGCACCCCAAACACACATTTTTCGGTCTTCGCAAACAGTTTGTTTTCCCGAAGGACCTGGAGCACCTTCCTAACATGCTCAATGTGGGAGGGCCAGTCCTTGGAAAACACAAGTATGTCATCAAGGTACACTACAAGAAATACCCCCAGGTAATCTCTTAAAATCTCATTTATGAAATTCTGGAAGACCGTGGGAGCATTACACAACCCAAAGGGCATGACGAGGTATTCGAAATGACCTTCTGGCGTGTTAAACGCACTCTTCCACTCATCCCCCTCTTTGATGCGGATAAGGTTATACGACCCCCGTAGATCAAACTTAGAGAACCATTGGGCCCCCTGAACCTGATTAAAGAGATCAGGAATCAAAGGAAGGGGATACTGGTTCCTTACAGTGACCTTATTCAAGTTATGGTAGTCAATGCATGGCCTAAGACCACCATCCTTCTTCCCTACGAAGAAGAAGCCAGCACCTTCCGGAGACGTAGAGGGGCGAATGTAACCCTTGGCCAGGCATTCCTGGATATACTCTCTCATGGCTTCACGTTCGGGACAAGAGAGATTAAATATCCTACCCTTAGGGAGCTTAGCTCCTGGTACCAAATCGATAGCGCAATCGTATTCTCTATGAGGAGGTAACACTTCGGAGGCCTCCTTAGAGAAAACATCAGCGAAGTCCTGAACAAACTCAGGTAGCGTGTTCACCTCCTCAGGGGGAGAAATAGAATTAACAGAAAAACATGACGTCAAGCAATCATTACCCCATTTGGTAAGATTCCCAGTATTCCAGTCAAACGTGGGATTATGCAACTGCAACCAGGGAAGGCCTAAAACCAAATCGGACGATAATCCCTTCATCAACAGTACAGAGCACTGCTCCAAATGCATGGAGCCAACAAGGAGTTCAAAAACAGGGGTATGCTGTGTAAAATAACCATTAGCAAGAGGAGTGGAGTCGATACCCACTATCGGGACAGGTTTAGGCAAATCATTCAAAGGCATAGCTAGAGACATAGCAAATTCCACAGACATGATATTAGCAGACGACCCTGAATCCACGAAGGCACTGCCGGTAGCAGACCTACCACCAAAAGAGACCTGAAAGGGAAGCAAGATTTTATTACGTTTCATATTTATGGGAAATACCTGTGCGCC
The DNA here is from genome assembly GCF_050947455.1 of Rhinoderma darwinii. Lineage (NCBI taxonomy): Eukaryota > Metazoa > Chordata > Amphibia > Anura > Rhinodermatidae > Rhinoderma > Rhinoderma darwinii. The sequence goes on from NC_134687.1 coordinate 451,134,403, forward strand.
CAAGTGACCTCCCCGATGATTACTCAGGCGCGGAAGTTTTCCGGCTGCTTATTCTTACGCCTAGGACAGGTGTTCACTTGATGCTTGTCATCCCCACAATCGAAGCAGAGACCATTCTTGCTGCGGAACTCTCTACGTTGTTGGGGGGGGGCACTGAGGCCCCGAGTTGCATAGGTACCTCTGAGTCTTCCGTGGAAGAACGAAGCAACGGAACCTCAGGAGGCATCATGGGGGAGTCAGAGGAGAAAACACAAAAACGTTCACATTGTCGTTCCCTGAGACGTCGGTCAAGTCGTACCGCTAAAGCCATAATCTGGTCTAGGGAGTCAGAAGAGGGATAGCTAACTAGCAGGTCTTTCAGGGCGTTCGACAGACCCAACCTAAACTGGCACCTTAAGGCAGGGTCATTCCACCGAGACGCTACGCACCACTTCCTAAAGTCAGAGCAATACTCCTCAACAGGTCTCTTACCCTGACGTAAGGTCACCAGCTGACTCTCGGCAAAGGCAGTCCTGTCAGTCTCGTCATAAATGAGTCCGAGAGCAGAAAATAAAAGATCAACGGAGGAAAGTTCAGGGGCGTCAGGAGCCAAGGAGAAGGCCCATTCTTGGGGCCCTTCCTGGAGCCGGGACATAATTATACCCACCCGCTGGCTCTCAGAACCTGAGGAGTGGGGCTTTAAATGAAAATAGAGCCTACAACTCTCCCGAAAGGAGAGAAAAGTCTTCCGGTCCCCTGAGAACCGGTCAGGTAACTTGAGGTGGGGTTCAAGAGGTGAGGTGAGGGGCACTACCATGGTAGCATCAGGCTTGTTGACCCTCTGAGCCAGGGCCTGGACCTGTAGGGAGAGACCCTGTATTTGCTGAACCAGGGTCTCAAGGGGGTCCATAGTAGTGTGAGGGACCAGGGTAGAGTAGGTATATGGGCTTGTGATTATGTAATGACGGGGTAAGGAAACAGACAAGTGAGCCCTAATCTACCCGCCACTCAGTCCCTGCCTACTTGCAACGACCCGCCCTAGGCGACGGGGTACAACTGGGCGATGGTCCCTACGCTCAATAAGTGCCCGACAGACAAACCGACAAGGGTACACAGAAGCAAGGGAAAAGGGGCCGTTGCCCACGGCAACACCGCGAGCAACAAGAGTGGTGAACGAGACGAGTCAAACCAGGAGTGTACGAGGTACCAAACGCAGAGCAGGAGAGTAGTGAACAAGCCGAGTCAAACCAGGAGTGTACGAGGTACCAAACGCAGAGCAGGAGAGTAGTCAGTAAGCCAGGGTCGATATGAAGCAGGGTCAAATGGTTAAAGAAGCTGCAGCAGGGCCAGGAAACAAAACAAGAATCACAAGCAAGGAGGAACAGGAAAGGCATGTATAAATAGACAGAGGGCAGGAGCTAGCTCCGTCTGGCCAGGCTGTGATAGGCTCTCCCACTCCTAAGCCTTCCATCCTGAGTGGTGGAAGATGGAGTCAGTCTCACAGACATAGAAGCAGGTGCAGGCTGATTACCTATGGGCGTGGATACAGACGCTGTGCCTGGCAGATCCTTAACAGTACAAGATGTGTATCATGCAAAATTCAAATACTTTATTAGAATTGTCATAGAAACAAGTTGGCCATCAAGACCTAAAATAGACATACAATTAAAATACAATAGTGTGGGGGTAAGTAGGGACTACAGAAATGACATACAATTGTCATGCAAATAGAGTAAGATGTAATACAGCTGTATGGGCTCAGTATTCAAAAAACTAGCAAAAAAAATAAAACTTATATCATTATCTATATGGCAAACTAACAATTATAAAAAGGATGCAAAGCTCTGCATTTCATTTAAACCTTTTGGAGATAGTGTATCAAGTGTCACGATCCACTTTATCTCTCTACGTAAAAGGCTTTTAAAGGTATCACCCCCACGGTTACCCTGATATATACGGTCAATCCCTTTAACTTTAAGGAGTCTCCAATTACTACCGTGGTAGTCCCTGAAATGTCTAGCGAGGCGTTTACTTCTATCCCCAAAATCTTCCTCATGGTCTCCACTCTTAATTCCCTTTATGTCACGGATGTGTTCCATCACCCGCACCTTAAGTTCTCTCGATGTCATTCCCACATAAATTTTATTGCAGGGACAGCGCGCGTGATAGATCACATGCCTGACATTGCAGTTTGTGAAATCCACTATTTTAAAAGCTCTAGTTTGGTCTGAAACCCAAAAGGAGTCCGTTCTCTCCATCACCTGACAAGACCCACTTTATCCACAAGGTATATAGCATATTGCCTCTGGGTCTGTGTGGGGGAAATGCACCGTTCGTGTTGTGCATGGACGGTGCTCTCCCTCTCATGGTCCTTTTTTGCATATTCCTTTATGTATATACGTATCTATTAACCCCTTTCCGCACACGGGCGTGACTGTACATCCAAATAGAAAGTGCTTTCCCGCACACGGGTGTACAGTCACGCCCTGGAGATAAAGCGAGCACAGGAGCTGTGCGCGCTTTATCTTCAGCGGCTGTCAGCTGTTATACACAGCTGACATGCTGCTGCAATGGCTGCGATGGCTGTTACCGCCGATCGCAGCCATTTAACCCCTTCAATGCGGCTGTCAATGAAGTCCGCCGCATTGAAGTGGTTCACAGAGGGAGGGAGCTCCCTCTGTAACCCCCCGGGCCCCCCCGCGATGGATCGCGGGTGGCGATTGTTGCTATGGCAACCAGGAAGCCGTTACTGGGCTTCCTGGTTGCCAAGGTACGGTAGCCTATTAGGTCTTGCCCGAGGCAGGACCTAATACGCTAACTGTGAAATGAAGAATGACAGTTACGATACACTGCACTACATAAGTAGTGCAGTGTATTGTACCGGGGATCAGAAGACCAGATCTACAAGTCCCCAGGTCTGTGTAAAAGAAAAAGTAAAAAATTTAAAAAACAATGTGAAAGAAAAATAAATAAATAAAAGTTAATAAATAATAAATAAATAATAAAAACAACACTTGCCCTGTTTCCCTGATCAAATGAAAACATGAAAAAAAACTATACATAATAGGTATCGCCGCGTTCGGAACAGCCTGATCTATAAAAATGTCACATTATTTTTACCGCATGGTGAACACCGTAAAAAATGTTAATAAAAAACAATGACAGCATTTTATTTTTTGGTCATCTTGTCTCAAAAAAAATGTAATAAAAACTGATCAAAAAGTTGCAAGTAACGCAAAATGGTACCAATGTAAACTACAGTTCGTCACGCATAAAACAAGCCATCCCGCAGCGATATCAACGAAAAAATAAAAACGTTATGGCTGTCAGAAAATGGCGACACTAAAAGATGATTTTTCTTAGAAAAGAGTATTTTTATTCTGGGAACGTAAAAAAACAATATAAATTTGGTGTCGCTGTAATCGTATCGCCCCGCAGAATAAAGTTAACATGTTGTTTATACTGCACGGTGAACACAGTAAAAAAAAACAACAAAAAAACGTGCTAGAATGGCTGTTTTTTGGTTTCCTCATCTCCCAAAAAATGGAATAAATAGTGATAAAAAAAAATCGCATGTACCCCAAGATGGAACCAATAAAAATTACAGCTCGTTCCACAAAAAACACGCCCTCACACAGCTCCGTCAACAGAAAAATAACATGTTATGACTCTCAAAACGCAATGATGCTAAATGACGGCCCAGACTCATTTTTTAGGTCCAGTAGAATTTCACTAAATACCCCACATTGTCATTTGCTGGACCCCACAGGTGGACCCTGTAGATGCAGCGGAAATGAGGAAACTTTAGGGCCTTGTGTGGCTTATAGGGCTAGTGAAGAAGTCAAAGATTAGGCAATACTGGAGCGCAGATATTTAATATAATACCCAAAAACCCGGCCTGTGCATAAAGGATTGGTTCAAAGCGTACCACACCAATCCATGGATTACTCATTCACCCCATTATTACATAATCCTATTATGCCCTGTTGCACTCCGCCCAAGCTTACATATGCCCTGATGAACTCCGCCCAGCTTACATATACCCTGATGTACTCCGCACAGCTCACATATGCCCCCACCTTATAAGCTGAAATACCAGTAAAACACCAAGCAATATCTGCGCTTCAAAAGCCAAATGGTGGGGGCGTGGCTTGGATATGGCGCTGACCAGATGGGCTGCTTGAGAGCTCCGTTCCTGCACTTCCCTAACCCGCTCATAAGCACAGCAAAAAGCACGCTTGCACTTACCTAATGGTCAGAAAATCCAAGGCCACCACGGGGACTCCATACTTAACGAGGCAGATGTCTTCAGCCGGCTCCATTCAGAAATTCCTCACCAACGCTGCTGTGGGCCGTCTCCCAAGGTGGCGCCGCTGGAGGGGTGAAGAGCTGGCACCGGGACTCCGCTTGCAGAGGGGATATGTTCGGCGGCCGTCGCTGCTGCCTCAGGTACCGACAGTGCGTCCTCGGCGTCTGGTTCCCTGGGGCAGTTTCCTTCCTTGCTGGCGGGGGTGGAGATGTGTTCTTCTGGGACTGTCATGGCGCTTCCTGCTCCGTCCTGCTCACCACGTGGTGCCGGTCATGGCGCCCGGGTCTCTCCGGCTTCATCTTCTGGCGTGCCTCGGCCTGCGTTGCTGCCTTCTGCTTCTCCCAGGGACCAGGATCCTCATCCCTCTCCCCATATCGTTGGTTCTGCTGGCATGGGGGATGATTTACAGGGCCTGAGACAACAGCTTTGCCCACTAAACAGGACATGGAGCGTTATGTAAACCGCCTGGAGACGACCTACAAATCAGAGATACAATCTCTTACCCATAATCGTTCTCAATTGTCCGATCAAGTGGAGCGCATGGAGGGCGACATTTCCACTGTTACACAGCAGCAAGTATCTCATGCTGACCGGCTGGATCAACACTCTCAACAGATACATGCATATTTAACCTGGCTGCGGATCATGAGAATCGGAATCGCCGTAACAATATTCGAGTTAGGGGTATCCCTGAGGATATCTCTCCGGGGCAACTCATACCCGCCTTACAGTCCCTGTTTAACTCCTTGCTGGAGCGCCCTGCTGATGACCCGCTAGAGCTGGATAGAGCTCACAGGACTCTTGGCCCTCGTAACCCGGATCCTGATAGGCCTAGAGATGTGCTATGCCGTGTCCATTTTTTCTCTCTGAAGGAGCAGATCATGAGGAAGGCACGGGATAAAGGGGAAGTCTACAAGGGGTCAAGATTCAGCTGCTATCTGATTTGTCCAGGATAACTCTGGACAAGCGCCGAGTGCTGCGTCCTTTACTGGATGTTTTTAGAGAGCATGAGATCTCCTATTCCTGGGGTCACCCCTTTCAGCTGCAGGTTCGCAGGGATGGGACACTGTTGAGTGTTCGGGACCCAGGGGATGTTCCAGATTTCTGCGCTTCTCTCCGTGTGCCTAGAGTCTCTCTTCCTGACTGGCCTTATGTTCCCCTTCCACCGCAACGTCCACGACCACGCCGGCGTGGTCGCTCTCCTGGGTCCCCTATGGGGCGTCCTGGTGGTCGTCAGGCTGATCCGATGTGATTTAGTCTAGATGTCTCCCTTGCGGCTTGCGGTCGGACCGGGCCTGTCACTATAATTGTTATTGCATTTATCATATGAGGCGATAGCCTGCTGGGTTCAATGTGAGAATATCGTTATGTCTGTTCTTTTGCTCTAGGTGGATGCTGCCGGAGAACAGATAGGCCACTTGCCAGTGCTCACTTGTTGCTGTTGAGTTACCAGAGATGCTTCCACATCAATGTTATACTATTATTTCCATTGTTGATAATTGCCTGCATGTACATTTATGTTGACAATGACTGCATTCCGGGGAGTTTCCTTTCTGATAGAGATTTTTTTTTTCTCTGTTCCTGATAATACTGCCCGTCATTGCCTAATTATCTTGGGATATTATGCCAAATACCTTAGTTTTCTTTCCTATTATGTTATTTTTTATTAGCTATGTGATATTTGTACTGGGTTGGGGGGGGGGGGGGGGGTGCTGGCTAGACCCTGTCCTGACACTTCTCCTCTTAGGGTCTCACTGGTTATATCCGGTGTATATTGGATTGTTTCTCCTTGATTAGATCAAGGAGTGGGTGCTTGTTTCACCCGTTTGTCTGTCTCTGTTGTCGTGTCTCCCTTCCTTGTCTGTCTTGTTCTTTTCGCCACTGCTTTAGCGCATTCATTAGCGAGCTCCTTCTGAGGGAGGTGGTAATGGCACAGTTGAAAGTCTGTACCTTTAATGCCAGAGGGCTTAATGTCCCAGAAAAACGCTCGCAAATATTGTATCACATGCACAAAGAGCGTGTACATATCTTGTTCCTACAGGAGACTCACTTCCAGGTGGGCCATACGCCACAGTTCACGAATCATTATTATCCGGTTTGGTTCCACAGTGCCAACCCGGAATCCAAGTCCAAGGGCGCTAGTATATGTATTCACAAGTCACTCTCTCATAAAACCATAGATGTCCTTGTTGACCCGGGTGGTCGGTATGTTTTTCTCAAACTGTCCATACGGTATAAGATTTTCACTCTGGCTAATTTGTACCTCCCCAATCAGGATCAGGCTCGAGTGGGCCGATTGTTTTTGAGGAAATTGGAGGAGTTCACTGAGGGCGTTTTAATTGTAGGAGGTGATTTTAACTTGACTTTCGATTCCAGTCTTGACACCTCCTCGGGCAGGTCTGCTGTTCCTAAGTCACACTTGGGGGCACTGAAGACTATGATGCATTCCATGCAATTGATTGACGTGTGGAGGATTCTGCACCCTCAGGTAAGAGAGTATACTTATTTCTCCCCACTGCACAATATGTACAGTAGGATAGACGCTTTTTTGGTTAGCCACCACTTGCTTACCTGGCTTACTTCTGAGGTGGGCCCTATGGTTTGGTCAGATCATGCCCCTGTGTTTCTGTCCCTTACATTTCCTAACTCGGTACCCAATTTCCAGTCATGGAAACTCAATGATAATTTACTACGTGATACAGTGTGCGTGTCGGCCCTTAAGGACTCACTCACCGTTTTTTTTGAGGTTCATGAGCATGAATCTACTCCCTTGCCACTCCAGTGGGAGGTGCTGAACTGTGCCATTACAGGAGTCCTGATACAACATGGGGCACGCTTGAAATTAGAAAAAGGGGTAGCTATTGCGCGTCTCCTCACTCAGATCTGGGATCTGGAATCCTGTCATAAGCGCGTTCCATCCTCACAGATCTTTGCGGATCTTACTAAAGCGAGGGAATCCTTACGTTCTCTAATAGATCAGTCACATGCTCGGTTCAGGGATCGGATGCGGAAGAACTCTGACGAATTTGCGGACAAATGTGGCAGGTCTTTGGCACGGATCCTGCATCCCCGTACCCAAGCGTCATGCATCCCTAAAATTACGTCTCCCTCGGGCAGTGAGGTTCACGACCCAGTTGGTATTACTGATTGCTTCAGACAATATTACTCGGCTCTATATAATATTAAAGGCCAATTTCATGATATGCAGGCTGAGGCGTTGCGGGATAAAATCGACCGTTATGTCCATGATACTGTGTTGCCGTCCTTGGAGGATGGGGACTCGAGGAAGATTTTTTGGAATCGGAAGTGGAGCGTGCTATTGGGGACTCTCCCTTGGGCAAGGGTCCGGGGCCCGATGGGTTTAATAATAAATTCTATAAGACATTTAAAGATCAACTGGCTCCTTTTTTGACGAAAGTCTTTAACTCTGTGTCTTCCTCTTGTCCCTTTGCGCCGCAGTCCCTCGAGGCTCATATTACCCTCTTACCAAAACCAGGCAAGGATCAAACGTCATGCGCAAACTTCAGGCCCATATCGCTGATCAATGTTGATGTGAAGCTTTTCGCGAAGTTGCTTGCCTCTCGTCTGTCGCCGTTACTGTCTGGCTTGATCGTGGATGATCAGGTGGGGTTTGTGCGTGGTCGGGAAGTGCGGGATAATACTAACAAGACCCTTCTTTTAACGTCCTACTGCCAAACCCGTAAGATACCGATGTGCTTACTCTCGGTAGATGCCGAAAAGGCTTTTAACAGGGTGCACTGGGTGTTCCTCCGCAGTGTCCTGAAGCAGGTTGGCCTTGGCACCACTATGGTGGACAGGATAATGGCCTTATACCATAGGCCTACAGCTCGGGTTCGTGTAACAGGCTTTTATCTGATTCTTTGTCTATCGCTAATGGCACGAGACAGGGGTGCCCACTCTCGCCTCTATTGTATGTTCCGGTCATGGAACACCTGGCCGTGGCACTGCGGAGCAACCCTAATGTTAATGGTGTACGTGTTGGCTCACAGCAACATAAATTGGCGCTATATGCAGATGATCTCCTTGTGTACATTACAACTCCCATGATTTCTTTGCCATCTTTGACGGAGGAGTTTGAGCGCTTTGGTCATTTAAGTAATTTTAAAGTCAATTCCTCTAAATCAGAGGCCTTGAATATATCTCTGGATACTCCTTTGGCTGCCCATCTCGCTCGGGTTTTCCTGTTTAAATAGCAATCTAAGTCCTTAAAATACTTGGGGGTGCATGTCCCCACGCAACAGTCAGACCTGTTTGCTTTGAATTACACGCCCATTCTGCAGCGTACTCTGAGGGAATTGGCGGTGTATGGCGGGAACCGCATGTCATGGTTTGGGCGTATCAACGCGGTTAAAATGGATATCTTGCTCAAATTCCTATACATCTTCCAGACCGTCCCTATTGTCGTACCAACGGGTTTTTTCCAGACCTTACACAGGGCCATAACTAAATTTGTATGGGGCTCCTCTAAGCCTCGCATCCGCTTTGCTGTCCTTAGTCGGCCAAAAGTAGTCTTCCAGACTTTAAGCGATACCATCAAGCTGCGATAATTATGAGGGTAGTGGACTGGTTCCGTTCGGAAACGGGTAAGCAATGGGTGCGCATTGAAAGAGCCATGTCTACTCTTGCATTGTCCTCTCTGCCGTGGTTGTCTGTCCTTCAGCAACAAACGGTTTCTCTGCCTTTCCTCACACATCAGTTTCTTGTGGTCTGGGAACGGATCTTTGGTACTGTGGGCCTTATTCATCGCCCGGGTCCTTTGACTCCTCTCTTTGATAACCCTTCCTTCCCTCCGGCGGTGGGTGTCGATACAATCCTCTGTTGGGGGAGAGGTGAGGGTGGATATTTGGCTGAGACCCTTACCCCTGACGGTGCCATCTTGTCGCTGACTACTGTATCTGAGGCCTGCCTGGGGAGACGATCAAGCTGGTGGTCCTATTATCAGTTGCGTTACTATCTTTCTTCCATGGGTGATTGTCTTGTGTTGCTACGGGATAAGACTCCTCTGGAACACTATTTGTCCTTGACTACTGCTCCTTCTCATGTGTTGTCTTATTTACATGGGATCCTTCTGCCTAAGTATTCTTACTCTCAATTGTCCTTCACTACAGCTTGGGACGAGGAAATGTGGATTCGACATTCTGAAGAGGAATGGGGTACTTCTTTCTTTCTAGCTCACAAGTTACCAACTTCTTGTTTTGCTCAGGAGAAGAACTATAAGATACTTACCAGGTGGTACCGTTGTCCTGCCTTGTTGCATAGGATATTTCCTAATGTGTCTGCTGATTGTTGGAGGTGTGGGGAGGCTCCTGGAACTATGTTGCACATTTGGTGGGACTGTCCCAAGCTCTGTCCCTTTTGAGGAAAATTTTTGATCTGGGTAACAAGCTTTTTCACACTGAGGTCCCGATCTCGGCTTCTATTGGACTACTTTCCATGGTTCCTGGATCACTCCCACACCTCAAAAAGGGTGTCTTTAGGCATTTTCTGACCGCGGCGAGGACAGTGATACCTCGTCACTGGAAGTCTAGTACTGTACCTTCTCTGAAGGAATGGGTGACGGAGGTGAACGGGATTATGAGGATGGAGGAGTTGATGTCCGCTGATAGGGGCAAATCTGTGCTCTTTGTCCAAACTTGGGCAGTATGGTCTGGATTCCGGGGTGGTGCTGATAAACCTCTCTTGTTGGATGAAATATTCTGAACAGCTTATATAGCCTAACTGAGTGCGCTTTGTCTGTATGTGTTTCCCTTTGTCGTCTTGTGTTTGTGTGACTCTACCTTTAAATGTGCACTTATACGTGCCAACTCTTACTTCATTGTGGGGACTGGTTCCCTAACTATTGCACTGTTTTTGCTATGAACATAGGTACAGTTATTACCATTACATTTCTATTACTACTCTATTTTGCCGGTTGGGAGGCTACCTCCTAATGATGTTCATATATTTATATACTGTTATTACGATGTGAAAGTTAATATATTGCACTGCGTGCAAATTTTTGGGTGAATTTGTGAAACGTTTTATATGCTGTGTTATATTTTCAAAATAAAAATCTTTGATAAAGAAAAAAAGACAAATGGTGGTCCAACTGAGCCTGGCAGTGTGCCCAAACAGCAATTTATGACCACATATGGGGTATTACTGTATTCTGGAGAACCCGCTTAACAATTTATGGGATGTGTGTCTACGGTGGTACAAGCTGGGCACAACACATTGGGCACTGAAATGGCATATCTGTGGAAAACAGCAATTTTCAATCTGCAACCTCTATTGTTTACTCATTTTTGCAAAACACTTGTGGGGTCAAAATGCTCAATACACCCCTAGATCAATTCTTTGAGGGATCTAGTTTCTAAAATGGGGTAATTTACCACTGTACTGGTACTATAGCTCAATGCAACATGGTGTCAAAAAACGAATCTTGTAAAATCTCCACTCCAAATACTAAATGGCGCTCCTTCCCTTTAAAGCCTTGCTGTGTGTTCAAATAGCAGTTTATGACCACATGTGGGGTATTTCCGTACTCTGGAGAAGTTGCTTTACAAATGTTGGGTGCTTTTTCTCTTTTATTTGTTGAGAAAATGAAAAATTTTGAACTAATGCTACGTGTTATTGGAAAATAAGGTAATTTTTCATTTTCACTGCCCATTTGTAATAAAATCTATGAGACACCTGTGGGGTCAAAATGCTCACTACCCCCCTATATGAATTCCTCAATGGGTGTAGTTTGCCAAATGGAGTCACTTTTTGGTAGATTCCACTGTACTAGTACCCAAGGGATTTGCAAAAGCAACATGGTGCAGAAAAACCAATCCAGCAAAATCTGCTCGCCAAATGGCGCTCCTTCCCTTCTGAGCCCTGATGTGTATCCATACAGTGGTTTATTACCATATATGGGATATTTCCCTACTCTGGAGAGAATGCTTTACAAATGTTATGGTGGTTTTTCTCCTTTATTTGTTGAGAAAATGAAAATTTTTTAACTAATGTCTTATTGGAAAAAAATATAATTTTTAATTTTTACTGCACAATTCTAATGAAATCTATGAAACACCTGGAGGGGTCAAAATGCTCACTACACCCCTAGTTGAATTCCTCTAGGGGTGTAGTTTCCCAAATGGAGTCACTTTTAGGGGGTTACCACTGTACTGGTACCTTAGGAGCTTTACAAATGAGACATGGTGCCTAGAAATTAATCCAGCAAAATCTGTACTCCTAAAGCTAAATGGCGTGCCTTCCCTTCTGAGCCCTGATGTGTATTCATACAGTGGTTTATTATCACATATGGGGTATTTCCGTACTCAGGAGAAATTGCTTTGCAAATGTTATCGTGATTTTTCTCCTTTATTTGATGAGAAAATTAAACATTTTGACCTAAAACTACATCTTATTGGAAAATAATCTAATTTCTCATTTTCATTGCCCAATTCTAATGAAATCTATGAAATACCTGTGTGGTCAAAATAATCGCTACACCCCTAGATGAATTCCTCTAGGGGTGTAGTTTCCCAAATGGGGTCACTTTTGGGGGGTTTCCTTTGTTTTTGCACCACAAGACCTCTTCTAACCTGACATGGTGCCTGAAATATAATTTAAGAAAAGGAAGGCCGAAAAATCCTCTAGGTGGTCCTTTGATTCTGGGGCTTTTGTTTCAGGCCCGTAGCACACTAGGGCCACATGTGGGATATTTATAAAAACTTCAGAATCAGGGCAATAAATATTCAGTTGTGTTTCTCTTGTAAAAGCATTCAGTATTACAGGAAAAATGGATTAATATGTAATTTCTGCAAAAAAAATGAAATTTGCAAATTTCCCTTCCACTTTGCTTTAATTCCTGTGACACGCATAAAGGGTTAAGAAACGTTTTAAATGCTGTTTTGAATACATTAAGGGGTGCAGTTTTTAAAATGGGGTGATTTGTGGGGGTTCCTAATACATAAGGCCCTCAAAGTCACTTCAGAACTGAACTGGTCCTTGATAAAATAGCCTTTTGAAATTTTCTTGAAAATATGAGAAATTGTTGCTAAACTTATAAGCCTTGTAACGTCCTAGAAAAATAAAAGGATGTTCAAAAAATGATGCAAACATAAAGTAGACATATGGGAAATGTTAACTAGTGACTATTTTGTGTGGTATTACTATCTGTCTTACAAGCAGATACATTTGAATTTAGAAAAATGCAAATTTTTGCACATTTTCTCAAAATTTTGGTGTTTTTCACAAATAAATATTGAATTTATCGACCAAATTTTTTCACTAACATAAAGTACAATATGTCACAAGAAAACAATCTCAGAATCACTCGGATAGGTAAAATAATTCTGGAGTTATTACCACATAAAGTGACACATGTCAGATTTAAAAAATGAGGCTGTGTCATAAGGTCGAAAAGTGGCTGGGTCCTTAAAGGGAATGTGTCGCAAATTAAACCTTTTTTTTAAGTGTCGTTACTTATTTCTATTATAATTTTTAAGTTTTTTGCAGTATTTTTTTTTTTTTCCGTATGGTGGAAAGTATTAAAAATTAAATAATAATTTGACATGTTTTCCAATGTTGGCCACCAGGGGGAGCACTTCCCAGAATTACAGCAAGGTGAATAAGGCAAAGCAACCTGACTCACAGCTGCTGTAAATGTGGGAGGGAACCTCACCCCCCCTCTCACAAGCCAGGAAAAGGTGTCTTCATATTGCTAAGCAGTGTCCGGCAGCCATATTGGGTGTGATTCTGCAGCTGGAAGAAGTTATAGGACACACCAAAAGGCTAAGTGTATGTTCACACGCTTACTAAACAAAGGGAAAACTGCTCCTGATTTTCAGCCATTTTTTAATCAAACTCGCGTTTTTTAACAGCCGTTTTTGGAGCTGTTTTCTATAAAGTCAATGAAAAACGGCTCCAAAAACGTCCCAAGAAGTGATGTGCACTTCATTTTGGTCGGGCGTCTTTATACGTGCCGTTTTTGGAAAACTACCACGTAAAAAACGCCCTGTCGGAACAGAACGCCGTATTTCCCATTGAAACCAATGGGCAGATGCTTGTAGGCGTTCTGCTTCCGATTTTTCAGCTGAAAACATTGTGTGTGAACATACCCTTAGGGTATGTGCACACGCTAACTGCATTTACGTCTGAAATGACGGAGCTGTTTTCAGGAGAAAACAGCTCCTGCATTTCAGACGTAATTGCTCGTACTTGCGTTTTGCAAGGCATCAATTACGGCCGTAATTTGGAGCTGTTCTTCATTGAAATCAATTAAAAATGGCTCCAATTACGTCCCAAGAAGTGTCCTGCACTTCTTTGCCGAGGCTGTTATTTTACGCGCCGTCTTTTGACAGCGACGCGTAAAATAACAGGTTGTCTGCACAGTACATCGGCAAACCCATTCAAATGAATGGGCAGATGTTTGCCGACGTATTGGAGCCGTATTTTCAGGCGTAATTCGAGGCATAAAACGCCTCGTTTACGCCTGAAAATAGGTTGTGTGAACCCAGCCTTAGAATGATGAAAGTGAAGTGAATGACTTTTCAATTGACCGGTTCACACGCCGTGTATTTGACATGTTTTTTTTTTGCACATTTTACGTGCAGAAAAACACATAAAAAAACGCTTGATTACACTTGATTTTGCGTGTTTGAGGGATTTGTGTGTGTGTGTGTGGGGGGGGGGGGGGTTCTCGCCGCTGATTCTTCAAAACAGCTGATAAGCGGCTATGAAGTATCAGCGGCGCCCGTGCACACTCCGCTCTGCCACACACACACACGGGAAAAGTCTTAAAGGGGTCGTCCAGGAAAACATGGCGCCACACCTGTCCTCAGGTCGTGTGTGGTATTACAGCTCTGTCCTATTCACTTCAATGGAGGTGAACTGCAATACCAGACACAACCTGAGGACAGGTGCGGCGCTGTGTCTCCAATCCGGACACCCCTTCTGTCCGGAGATGACCCGACGGGGGAGGCGGGTGTCAGAGCCACCCACCTCCATCACTGCAGACAGAACCACACAACTACCGGCATGAGGGCAGGGCTTGTCCTGAGTGCACTGTCTCTTGTTATGGACAGATTTATAGTCACATGAACCCCGTCTGATGAATCGGTAACCTAGGACCGATCACATGACAGAGGGGGATCACCAAAAACCCTGTGCACCCTCAGCCCGTCCGTCCAGCCCTTTCCTGGTTATATCTGCGTCTGGGAAAGCTGGGTGACCACCATTACCCCTCCTGCTGGAGTGTGTTTGGGGATGTGACTAATGAACCTCTAACACTCCAGTAGGAGGGGCAATGGTGGTCACCCAGCTTTCCCAGACCCATGAACGGTAAATCTCTCTAGTCGTGCTGAGACTGTTTGGGGACGTGACTAATGAACCTCTCAGTCTCAGCACAATTAGGCCTCATTTACACGAGCGTGTGCGTTTTGCGCACGCAAAAAAACACTGCGTTTTGCGTGCGCAAAAGGCACTTGACAGCTCCGTGTGTCATCAGTGTATGATGCGCGGCTGCGTGATTTTCGCGCAGCCGCCATCATAGAGATGAGGCTAGGCGACGTCAGGAAATAGTCACTGTCCAGGGTGCTGAAAGAGTTAACTGATCGGCAGTAACTCTTTCAGCACCCTCGACAGTGAATTCCGATCACAATATACAGCAACCTGTGAAGAAAAAAAAGACGTTCATACTTACCAAGAACTTCCTGCTTCCTCCAGTCCGGTCTCCCGGCCGTTGCCTTGGTGACGCATCCCTCTCTTGACATCCGGCCCCACCTCCCTGGATGACGCGGCAGTCCATGTGACCGCTGCAGCCTGTGATTGTCTGCAGCCTGTGCTTGGCCTGTGATTGGCTGCAGCCTGTGCTTGGCCTGTGATTGGCTGCAGATGTCACTTGGACTGAATTGTCATCCCGGGAGGTCAGACTGGAGGAAGAAGCCGGGAGTTATCGGTAAGTCAGAACTTCTTTTTTTTTTTTACACGTTCATGTATATTGTGATCGGAAGTCACTGTCCAGGGTGCTGAACCAGTTTAACTCTTTCAGCACCCTGGACAGTGACTGTCTCCTGACGTCGCGTACCGGAATTTTTTTTGCCGGGTTCGGTCAATGCTTTTCTGTTTACATTCAGAGTTTGACAGCTGTTGCGCGAATCACGCAGTTCGCACGGAAGTGCTTCCGTGCGACCTGCGTGGTTTTCACGCACCCATTGACTTCAATGGGTGCGTGATGCGCGAAAAACGCAGAAATTTAGAACATGTCGTGAGTTTTTTTCAGCGCACTCACGCTGAGCAAAGCTCACGGATTGTCTGCATGCCCCCATAGACTTGTATAGGTCCGTGCGACCCGCGTGAAAAGCACGCGCGTCTCACGGACGTATATCATGTTCGTGTAAATGAGGCCTAAGAGAGATTTATCGTTCAGGGGGCTGGGAAAGCTGGGTGACCACCATTACCCGTCCTACTGGAGTGTGTTTGGGGATGTGACTAATGAACCTCTCACACTCCAGTAGGAGGGGTAATGGTGGTCACCCAGCTTTCCCAGACCCCTGAACGGTAAATCTCTTTAGTTGTGCTGAGACTGAGAGGTTCATTAGTCACATCCCCAAACAGTCTCAGCACAACTAGAGATTTATCGTTCAGGGCTTTCCCAGTACAGTTGCATCATGTGTCCTTCATACAAGGAGGGCGGGGGCCGTCGGGGGGGGGGGGGGGGGGGGGGGTTGGTGTTGGGGGGGCCGTCGGGGGTCACGAGAGCGGCGGTCTGTGAGATAGAGAGTGGGACATGCAGAGACACAGACCTTACCTGCAGTGCAGCTGGTCTTCAAGATGGTGCCTGCTCTCTCCCTGCAAGCAGCTGCTCTGCTCTGTGTGACTCTGACCTGCGTCTGCGCAGTACAGAGCCAGAGAGCAAAGTCAATGGAACGGCTCCCGTTCATTGACTCCTATGCACTGTAGCTGCCGTATTCCATGTCTGTATGTGTCGTTAATCGACACATACAGAGATGAAAAACTAAATGGCAGCCCCCATAGTGAAGTAAAAGTTAGAAAAAAGAAAAAAGTAAAACACAAACACACAAATAAATAAAATTTATTTTAATAACATACTAAAAGCAAATTGATATAATTTTATTTTTTTTCGTGACACTGGTCCTTTAAGGGGTTAATGACCAATATTGCTATGTATGTACGGTATAATCAAATATATTATGGACTGTTTATTCTGTGCACAGTGCATCTATATATACTAAGTGTTCTACGATGGACAAAATTATGTTATTATAGGTTTTTGCGGTATATGAGCGGTTACATTATAACGTTAAAACATCTATATTGTATGCATTTCCCATGTATTTTGCGCCTATAGTTATGGACACAATGCTGTTGTCTCAGTATATTTAGTAGTGGGATTTCGGAGCAGATATTTATTTTTTCTGTTTCTAATAATATATTATTTACCTGCGGTCTGTGCGCATGCACCTCACGGGTCCATCCTGGTGCCGTACCGGAAGTTGTCATGGGCCATTGAGTGTGGGCAAGGAGTCTGCATCTTTGGGCGGATGTGACGCGGATGGTATGGGACTGGAGGTGCTCGTGAGATGTCATGCGACTATTAATGCTGCTCTATTGTGCTTAGTATTTAAACCCTGGATGGGGGACTAGCATTTACCCCCTCCTGAAGAAGGTTGCGAAACGCGCGTCAAGACCCACTCAGGTGTTCTTGAAGTAAAAACTGTGGGCATTGCCTTTATTAGTAGATAAATCCAACACGTGCGGCCCATGCCACCCCTGAATTAGTGGAAGTCATGCATTTTAGCAATGATTACAAGAATAAATTAAGGATGTATTTCCTTTTTCTTATGACTATGTTCTGCCACATACAGCAGTTACATTCCTATTTCTGTAAAGTGATATGGGCATGATATTTTTTTTTTGGAGGATCTCTCATAAATCGAGCTGTTCCTTATCAATACACCATTGGCTTTGTTACAGTTTTGTTTGGGTTTTACAGGACGTAGTACACCAGACATTTCTTCTGGAAATAGTGACATCCATTTGGGAATTAGTGATCTTTTACTGTTCCTATAGATGGTTTGGACGCAGCCCCTTTATCTATAATTTAACCCATTCGTTGTTTTGTTCAGATAGCGGTTTCTACTCTGGCGAGCAGGAGCCTGTTATGGTACACCGCATCACTTGGCACGTTTGTCCCTCATATAGGGATTGATGGAGCTAAAGAGACGTTGTACAACCAGTCACTGGAAAAAAAAAAGCTTGTCATGACAGTCCTACAGTTGTTCTTTTATCTTGTGCACAAACTTGAGTTTGCCACATAGTTGGATACTGTAACGTCCGCGGTCGCAGACCACAGACTCCTATCATCCTGCAGACGTCTTCCTTTCTAGAGATGCCAGCACATGCGGCCGTCCTGTCCTGCAGTGACCACTAGGGGGCGCGCTCAGATAATGAGTCAGAACGCACACATGTTTTAGATTGACTGATTGCTCCCAGATCACCCTGGACTATAAGAAGGGCCCTTCCCCTTCCTTCATTGCCTGAGCGTTGTTGTATTTACCTGTGTTAGTCTTTGCAAATGGTCTCTTAGTGTTTTCCTGTTCCCAGTGTTCCCGTTCCTGCTACCTGTATCCTGTATCCCGTGCTACCTTGTTACTGTGCCATAGAGAGTTGGAGTCGTGTTATGTCGTATACTACGCCTGCTCAGGGGCATAACTAGGAAAGACTGGGCCCCATAGCAAACTTTTGACTGGGGCCCCCCCTCCCGTGGGTGTCAGACAACCCCCCCCTTGTAGATAGTGCCTTTTTTTACAGCCCCCCCTGTAGATAACGCCATACAGTCCCCCTGTAGATAACGCCATACAGTCCCCCCTGTAGATAACGCCATACAGCCCCCCTGTAGATAACGCCATACAGCCCCCCCTGTAGATAACGCCATACAGCCCCCCCTGTAGACTGTATGGCGTTATCTACAGAGGGGGACTGTGTGGCGCTATTTACAGAGGGGGACTGTGTGGCATTATCTACAGAGGGGGACTGTGTGGCGTTATCTACAGAGGGGGACTGTGTGGCGTTATCTACAGAGGGGGACTGTGTGGCGTTATCTACAGAGGGGGACTGTGTGGCGTTATCTACAGAGGGGGACTGTGTGGCGTTATCTACAGGGGGGACTGTGTGGCGTTATCTACAGGGGGACTGTGTGGCGTTATCTACAGGGGGGGCTGTGTGGCGTAGAGAACGCCATACAGCCCCCCCTGTAGAGAACGTCATACAGCCCCCCTGTAGGGAACGCCATACAGCGCCCCCCCATGTAGGGAACGCCATACAGCACCCCCCCTGTAGGGAACGCCATACAGCGCCCCCCCCTGTAGGGAACGCCATACAGCGCCTCCCCTGTAGGGAACACCATACAGCGCCTCCCCCTGCAGGGAACGCCATACAGTGCCTCCCCCTGCAGGGAACGCCATACAGCGCCCCCCCTGCAGGGAACGCCATACAGCGCCCCCCCCTGCAGGGAACGCCATACAGCGCCCCCCCCTGCAGGGAACGCCATACAGCGCCCGCCCTGCAGGGAACGCCATACAGCGCCCCCCCATGTAGGGAACGCCATACAGCGCCCCCCCCTGTAGGGAACGCCATACAGCCCCCCACCCAAAAAAATGCGACCTACATTGTGTCCTACAAATAACATGCATCCCCTATCCACAGGATAGGAGATACATGCGTGATCGCTGGCAGCGATAGGGAGAACGGGGGACTGAAACTCCCCTGAAGTTCTCCATGACTAACCTCTGACTTCCGGCGTCTGTGTCGGCAGCTCAATAAAAATGAAAGGAGCGCTGGTCACGCATGCGCACAAGCGCGACCGGCGCTCCATTCATTTCTACGGAGCTGCCGACACAGACCCCGGAAGTCCGAGGTTTGTGATGGAGAACTTCAGGGGACTTTCAGTCCCCCGTTCTCCCTATCAATGCCAGCGATCACACATATATCCCCTATCCTGTGGATAGGGGATACATGTCTTTTGTTTAATGGCAGAGCGGGGAGATACCTCCCTGCTCTGCCGTACTGTTCAGTGGCGTCCCGCTGTAGCAGCCATAGTGGCTGCTAGCGGAGCCTGCGGCCATGGTGGGGGCCCGTGCCGGCGGGCGACACGGGCCCCCTCATGCCGCGGGCCCCGTAGCAGTCGCTACGGCTGCTATGGCGGTAGTTACGCCACTGCGCCTGCTGTATTTCACCGCGTCTGGTGTCTGCCTGCTGTCAAGGTCCAATCCGAGCCTGCCATCGCTAATGTCTGTATTGCCACAGGTACCCTTATTCGTACTATTGACTTTGTCTTGGTATCCTGTTTGGCCAGCTGCTCTACGGCTACTGCGGTACGGCCCAGTGGGTCCACACACCCATCGTGACAGTACGCTGAGGCCATTGACCCCGCTGGTCAACCCAAGACCATGATGACATCAAGAGTGATGCGAGCTGAACCTTCACCAGGGAGACACCTCCGTGAGCCAGTACGCCATTCACTTCCGCACCCTGGCGCGAGAGTTGTTATGAAACAACGAGGCCTTGGTGGCTACATTGTGAGATTAAGAACGAGCTTGCTACCCGAGATCTGCCATCCACCCTGGATGACCTCATTATTCTGGCCACCCGGATTGACATAAGGATCCGAGAACGGTCCCCTACATTTCAGCAACCCCTGCTGCCCTCATCAGCTGTTCCACCAGAGGAGTCTTTGAGAATGGACCATCTCAAACTGTCTATACAGGAGAAACAACGCAGACTCACTTCGTTACTCTGTCTGTATTGCGGCCTCGTAGGCCAACTTGTGCTTCTGTGCCCCCAAAAGCCCCAGTGCCTAGGATTGGTGGGAGAGACAACCCTAGGTGGAATGGTACCAAATAAAGAATTCAGTTCCAAGTTGACCATTCCTGTGACCATAGTATCCGGCGAGAAGACGCACCGGGTTTCTGCCTATCTGGACTCCGGGCCTGCGGCAAACTTCATCCAAAAGAAGGTAGTGGATCATCTCCAGTTGCCCACAGTTCCCCTGGAGACACCTTTGGCTGTTGCTTCGGTGAATGCCTGATCTGATTGTATCTAAGACCAAGCCGCTGAAGCTCCAAATTGGAGCCCTTCATTCGGAACTAATTTTGTTTCTTGTTTTGCCCAAAGCCATCAATCCTGTTTTGCTGGGCCTGCCTTGGCTTCGACTGCATGCCCCAGTCCTGGACTGGAGTTCCAGAGAGGTTCTCCAATAGGGCTCCAAATGCCTCGGTCGCTGTGTGTTGCAGATCCATCCTGTCCATCCTCCTCTGCCTCTCTCATTGGTAGGATTACCCCCCATTTCTCTTAGTTTGCGGATGTCTTCAGCAAGAGGGACCCTGAGACGCTGCCTCCACATCGGACTTATGACTGCACAATTGAACTGGTTTCAAATGCCTCTCTTTTCCGTGGACGGGTATATCCTCTCTCTTTGCCAGAGACTCCAACCATGTCAGCCTATATCAAGGAGAATTTGGAGAGGGGCTTTATGCGAAAGTCTTTCTCCCCGGCTGGGTCCGGGTTCTTCTTCGTTAAAAAGAAAGACGGATCCCTTCGACCCTGCATTGCCTACCGTGGTCTCAACCAGATCACGGTCAAGAACAAATACCCATTGCTATTTTTATCCGAACTGTTTGACCGTATACGAGGAGCCAGGATTTTTTCAAAATTAGACTTGCGTGGGGCTTATAATTTGATCCGAATCTGTCAAGGAGACGAGTGGAAGATGGCGTTCAACTCTCGAGATGGGTACTATGAATACCTGGTGATGCCCTTCGGACTGTGTAACGCTCCCGAGGTCTTCTAGGAATTCGTCAATGATATCTTCCGAGATCTCCTCTATGTCTGTGTTGTAGTCTATCTTGATGATATTTTGATTTTCTCCCCAGATCCGACGACTCATCGGAGGCATGTCTGTCAGGTTTTACTGCGATTAAGGGAGAATCGTTTATATGCCAAGCTGGAGAAGTGCATCTTTAAATAATAATTATCTTCCCTTCCTTGGCTACATCATCTCTGATCAAGGTCTCAAGATGGATCCTGAGACAGTAAAGTCTGTCCTGGAATGGCCACGTCCTCAAGGCCTGAGGTCCATACAGCGTTTCCTGGGATTTGCCAATTTCTACCGGCAGTTTATCCCAAACTTCTCATCACTGACTGCTCCCATCTTTACCCTTACAAAAAAGGGTGTGAACGCCAAGGTGTGGACTCCAGAGGCAGAGTTTGCATTTATTAGCCTCATGAAAGCCTTCACTTCATCCTCGATCCTCCATCATCCTGACGTGTCTCGGCATTTCTCATTGGAGGTGGACGCTTCCTCTGTTGGTGCAGGTGCACTTCTGTTCCAGAGGAGCTCCAAAGGAAAGGTAGAAGTATGTGGCTATTACTCAAGACTTTTTTCTTCTGCAGAGCGCAACTACTCTATTGGGGATCGGGAGCTACTGGCCGTCAAATTGGCTCTGGAGGAGTGGAGACATCTGGTAGAGGGCACAGCTCACCCCATACTGATCTACACTGACCACAAGAACCTCACCTATCTCCAGTCGGTTCAACGACTAAACCCCCATCAAGCCAGGTGGTCGCTGTTCTTCACCCGTTTCCAATTTGTGCTCCACTACCGTCCCGCTGACAAGAATGTGAGGGCCAATGCCCTGTCCAGGTCATTTGAGATGGATGGTACACGGGGGAGTCCCTTCAATGTATCGTAGAACCATCCTGCATTGTCACTGCCAATCCTTTGCAGGTTAGAGACATCCCTTCGGGGAGGACTCTTGTTCGGTTGGCAGACAGGAGAAGAATTCTCTGCTGGGGACACAGCTCTAAACTGGCTGGGCACGCTGGTGTTCATAAGACCCGAGACCCGATTACTCGTCACTTCTGGTGGCCCATGCTACCCAAAGATGTTGTGGACTTTATCTCTTCCTGCACGGTGTGTGCTTCTAATAAGGTTGCTCACTCCAAGCCTGCCGGCCTGCTCCAACGTCTGCCTGTACTCAGTGTCCCCTGGCAGCATATAGCAATGGACTTTGTCATGGACCTGCCTCCCTCTGCTGGATGCAGTACAGTCTGGGTGTTGGTGGACCGATTCTCGAAGATGGCTCATTTCGTTCCGCTGACCGGCCTGCCTTCTGCTTCTCGACTGGCCAACCTCTTCATCCAACACATCTTCCACCTGCATGGCTTACCTCTGCATATCGTGTCTGATCGGGGGTTCAGTTCATCTCAAAGTTCTGGAGAGCCCTCTGTAAACTCCTCGATATAAAGTTGGACTTTTCGTCAGCCTACCATCCCCAGTCCAATGGTCAAGTCGAGAGGATCAATCAGATCATGGAGAACTACCTACGACACTTCATCTCCAGGCAGCATGATGACTGGGTGCAGCTTCTTCCTTGGGCCGAGTTTTCTTATAACAACCATACAAGCGAGTCCACAAAAACCACACCAATTTTCATTGTTTACGGCCAACACCCACGAATCCTTCTCTCAGTGTCAGTTATGTTGCAGGTGCCCGCAGCTGACTCTGCATTCAGGGACTTCCTACAGATCTGACAGCAAACCCGATCCTCTATTCTGCTGGCGGTCGCATAAAGCGAAAGGCAGACACAAGGAGAAGAGAGCCTCCCCAGTTTCTTCTAGGTACCAAGGTCTGGCAGTCCTCAAGAAATATCCGGCTCAGGGTGCTGTTGTGCAAATTCGCTCCCAGGTTCCTCTGACCCTTTGAGATCCTCCAGCGGATCAACCCGGTCTCTTATAAGCTTCAGCTGCCCGCTACCCTCTGAATCCCCAACTCCTTTCACGTGTCTCTTCTGAAGTCTGTGGTCCTGAACTCTAAGACTCTTAGCCCTGCAGTTGCCTCCAGCGGTTCTGCCGATGTATTTGAAGTCAAGGAGATCTTGGACTTCAAGAGGATAAGAGGAAGAGCCTTTTATTTGAGGGATTGGAAGGGGTTTGGTCCAGAAGAGAGGTCCTGGGAGCCAGAGGAGAACGTCAATGCTCCTTGGCTCATTAAGAAGTTCCTCTCTCATTCTGGCCCCAAGAATAGGGAGTGTAACAGGTGGATACTGTAACTCCATGGTCGCAGATCGCAGACTCCTATCATCCTGCAGACATCTTCCTTCTCAGAGATGCCAGCACATGCAGCTGTCCTGTCCTACAGTGACCACTAGGGTGCGCGCTCGAGCTCATTCCCGGCGTTAATGGGCCAGAACACACACATGTTTTAGATTGACTGATTGCTCCCAGATCACCCTGGACTTTAAGAAGGGCCCTGCCCCTACCTTCATTGCCTGAGCGTTGTTGTGTTTACCTGTGTTAGTCTTTGCAACTGGTCCCTTAGTGTTTTCCTGCTCCCAGTGTTCCCATTCCTGCTACCTGTATCCTGTATCCCGTGCTATCCTGTTCCTGTGCCATAGAGAGTTGGAGTCGTATACTACGCTTGCTGTATTTCACCGTGCCTGGTGTCTGCCTGCTGTCAAGTTCCCATCCGAGCCTGCCATCGCTACTGTCTGTATTGCCACAGGTACCCTTATTCGAACTATTGACTTTGCCTTGGTATCCTGTTTGGCCAGCTGCTATCCTGCTACGGTGGTACGGCCCAGTGGGTCCACACACTCTTTGTGACAGATACATTTTTTTTCAAGATATTGCCCGTCAATCTAGTACAGTTTATTTTTCCTTTCTGACTGATTTTATGTTAGAACAGAATTTTGTCCACAATGACATCATAATGGCACAGATAAGGGACAACTGCTTCTTTAGCAAGACATAGTCATAAGTACAGGCAAATGCGTCATGCATCCGTTATGAATACACAGCTTCACTTCTCTTTTGTATGCCGTAAAAATGTATTTATATGGCATATTTCTAACAAAATAACCTTTTACCACAAGTCTCCTCTATTTCATGTGGAAATGTAATAAGAATTTGAAGAAAACATTATATACCCATATTGTCTGAAGTATTACCCATTACTTCGTCCTTTAAAACTTTGATGGGTCAGCATGCTCACTACACCACTAGGTGAATGAATACCTTTAGGGGGTCTAGTTTTAAAAATGGGGTAATTTATGGGTGGTTTCTTTTGTTTAGGTAGCTCAATGCCTCTAAATGCATGATATGGGGCCTAGAATTTATTCAATTGTGCCCTGAAAGTCAAAGAGAGGTGTGCTCCCTCTCTTTTTGGCCCAGCCACATGTCTAGTAAGCAGATTGAAGCAATTGAAATATTGCAGTTCAAAATAGGGAAAAATGAAAATTTTTACAAAATGTCATACATTTTTGTACTTTTTAATACATTTAGGCAAATCATACCCGTCTACTTTTACCACCTAAATAAAGTGCAACATGTGACAAAAAAACAATGTCAGAATTACTTGGATGTGTAAAACTATTGTAGAACTATTGTCTGAAAGTCAGACATACCAGATTTGAAAAATCTTGCTTGGTCATTAAGGAACATTTAGGGGTTAAAATCACTCTGTATGGGAGGAGATGTGACACTGACCAATGAAAGTTACTATGATTTGCATACAGCACATATTTATACCAGGTGATATGTTACCTCATTTCATTACATTTACACCATTCAACTTTATCATGTACTGGGCTGTTCTCTTCCTTCTTACAGTTTATGTTTCATGTAAGATACCAGAAATATTCCATCTATGTTTATTGTTCATATTTCTTTTAAATTTATCTGTCTCATTCCTATTAATTTTTCTTTATTTCAGATTCATTGGCACAGTTTACTGTGATCCAAGATGGTCCCATATCTGTGTCTCCAGGTGGGAGCGTCCGCCTTACTTGTAGCCAGAGTACAGGCTCTGTAGGTGGAGGGAACTACCCAAATTGGCTGTACCAGACCCTCGGAAGTGTCCCTAAACTAGTAGTTGGCAGTAGCGGTACTGGTAATCAAAATTACAGACCTTCCTGGACATCAGATCGATTTACTGGATCCATAACAGGGGGTTCTGCTGTTCTCTCCATCACCAAAGTCGAAGTTGGAGATACGGGGGATTATTACTGTGTTCTCTGGGCAGGTAGTCAACACACAGTGGTACAAGTAAATACAGAACTAAGACACTTATACTTCCTCTTATGTCATCATTTGGTGGTTTAACTCTTAATGAGATAACTGTTAATATTCTATGTTTTATTATCATAAATTATGCTCCCTGAAATAATCATGTTTTTCAGCAGAATTATGTTTGTTTGTAGTTTCCAGAAGTATTGCGTGTTCTAATTGACTTAAAGGCTATGTACACTTTCTAATATTTAGTTTTTTTAAATCAATATTTTTTTTATTCTAAGCACTTTTGTAATTAACTTTTATTTTTTATTTGTTTTTTACTTTTTGCTATACAGCTCCTATGTATTTTTTATACATAGAAGCTGTATTTTTCTCTCTCAGCCGATTCCATCAGTTCAGCTAAACTGATGGCTCGGCTGAGAGTGGGTCCTACGTGTCTCTGACACACAGGATTCAGCTAATAACGATCAAATCTAAGTTCATACCTTAGGTGTGATCGATATTAGCTGGATCCTGGACTCGCCCTCAGCCGACACATCAGTTCAGCTAAACTGACAGAGTCGGGTGAGAGAGAACAATACAGCTTTTATGTATACAGGACATTGGTATACAGCGGTTTCGTAAAAAAAAAAAAAAAAAGATAATAACAGTCTTAAAAAAGTGCATTGATTTAATAAAAAAGCAAAAGAGAACTCGTTTGAGGATGGAGAACCTGCTATTAATGTTCTTATTCTTGTATACTTAATACTACAGTCTTCACTTATTTAACAAGTCTTTAGATGTCCCCAAATATCTTCTTTGTCAATTGTGTGCCATACCTTCACAAACCGATATAGTGAAGATGAGTTTGGTAATAAAGACTCAAGTTTTGACAATAGGGCAAGGTCACTTCTACCTGCCTGTCGTTACAGTAAAGGTGCCTGTAAATGTAGCGTAAAAAACATAATCGCAAAAACCATGGCAATTTGTGATAAAACGATGCGTGGTTTTGTCGTGTAATTCTTTGCCATATGGCACACCATTGCTATGGGTATAGTCAAGCTTAATTGACACTCCTAATTATCCTCTAAACCTTACTGATGTGGGTATTTTGATGAAAAAATTAAAGAAGTTGTTACGATTAGCAGCAGGACTGCTGCTAATCAATTATTATTTTTATCTTTGTTTTTGGGCATTCCTAAGCAACGCCTTTGGTCTGAGTCTGGATTTGGTCATCATTTAGCTTTGCTTGGTTAATTAGGGCGAAGAACTTTTTTTTTTTGCTTATGTATACTTCAGGCCTAGATCACTCAGGTTCTGGTTATAATGTTTCTGGCATGTGCTAAACTCTTGATGCTAGATTCTTGTTGCTGACTGTGTTCTTGTCTATGTGTTTGTTTGTACTGTGGGACCGGTTGGCCCTCTGAGAGATCAAGTTTTCGTATAGTAGTTTTATGTGTATCCTGGGATCAGTAGTTCCACTAGTTTGTTTGCCTTTCCTGTGTGTTTGGTCTTTTTGGTCTGTTGTCTTACCCTGCTGTGGCATAGTATTAATATAGGGTGAGTGAGTGCTGTCAAATCCTGTCCACTGCCTATTGATCTGTTAACTGCTTGCATGCTATTCATCTGCCATCCACTCCATTTAAGCATCATCTCCATCTTCTACTACCTTCAGGGTTTGGTTCCGCTCATCCACTGGTGAGTTACTTGTGCCTTTTGTTTTTTGTCTGTGTTTATGGGTGCTTCACCCATGTGATAGCGATTGTCTGGTGTTGCAGGCTTGAGCACCACCAGCAGCGTAACATAAGTACAAATATTCAATATTTCTTCAAAATCCAGAAGAAAGATGAAGGGAACTTTTTGGGTCATCTGACAGTTTCTTAGCCACCAACATATCAGATAATACAAGTTCTTTACAAATCAATCAACTGCTCCAGTCCTCCAGTGTCGGAGGCTTGAAGTAGCCAGTATTGTAACTGAATACACAACATAGTAAGAAATTTCTCTACAATATGTTACCCCTCATTGCTAGAACTACGTTCCCTGTTATTCTTATGCAGAAATCAAGATGGTTTGTAAAATTAACCCCTAACGACCTTTGACGGATATATCTGTCTCAGGTGGGTTCTAGCTTCCGCACTGTGCAGATATATCTCTCGCAATGATCTTGTGGGTACTGCCACAGTACTCGCAAAAGCAGCAACAGGAGCTCGGCTGCTATACACTGTCCTGCCCCTTGTAACGCTAATTGGAGAAAACGAGAAACCTATCAAAGGTCCCCAGGATGGTTTCATGTAATTGATAGTATTCCGTAATAGGTCCCTCTGCATATTATGCAGACACAATATGCTGCCATACCGAAGTATTAAATGTAAAGAAAAAAAAATGTTAACCTGTATTGCACTTAAAAATTGTAAAAAAAAAAAAAAGAAGAAAGTTATGTAAAAAATAACAAGAAACATTTTTTAAAATAAAGTATATTTTATTTAAAGTTTTTTTTTAATGAAGACAATCCCTTTTTAAAATGAAGCTGGTGGGTGTGGTCTCTCTAGCCCCCGGTGATCAGCTGTTGTTCCCAGGGCATACGTTTAGGCATACATTTAATGCAACATGCAGCAGCCACTGGAGTGGAAATTAATAGTCGTCCATGTAATGCATTGACACGCTGTGTCTACCAAAGCAAAAGCTGCTCTTATAGAGATAAATATTCCACTGGAAATCTTAATGTCCTAATTAGCCAAAAAAGTGGTAGACTAAGCTGGGAAGATATAGACCTTTGGCAAAAGGTCACTATGTTTGTTTTAGGCTGGGATCTCATGGTGCAGTTTAAATGTGTTTTTTGCCATGAATTGTGCAAAACCGCATAATTTTCATAAAATCATTGCAACGCATATCACATTACATAGTGTGTGTGTGTGTGTGTGTGTGTGTGTGTGTGTGTGTGTTTGTGTGTGTTTGTGTTAGGGAAATTAGATTATGAGGGACTGATTTGAATGGTGACTATCTTGGTACAGCGCAGCGAAACATTCTGGCGCAACATAAGGGTATGTTCACACGCTGAGCCAATAACGTCTGAAAATACGGAGCTGTTTTCAAGGGAAAACAGCACCTGATTTTCAGAAGTTTTTTGATCAACTCACGTTTTTCGCTTCGTTTTTGCGCCGTTTTCACGTCGTTTTTTCGGCCGTTTTTAGAGCTGTTTTCAATAGAGTCTATGAGAAAACGGCTCCAAAAACGTCCCAAGAAGTGTCCTGCACTTCTTTTGACGAGGCTGTAATTTTACGCGTCGTCTTTTGACAGCTGTCAAACGACGACGCGTAAATGACAGGTCGTCGGCACAGTACGTCGGCAAACCCATTCAAATGAATGGGCAGATGTTTGCCGACGTATTGGGGCCGTATTTTCAGGTGTAAATCGAGGCATAATACGCCTCGTTTACGCCTGAAAATAGGTCGTGTGAACCCAGCCTTAGGCCTCATGCACACGACCGTAAAAACACCCGTTATTGCGGGTCGTTATTACGACCCGCAATAACGGGCTCATAGGCTTCTGTTAGCCACGGGTACCTTCCCGTTTGCTCACGGGAAGGTACCCGTGCCGTTAAAAAAGATAGAACATGCCCTATTTCATGCCGTAATAACGGCACGGGCATCCCATAGAAGTCTATGGGGCTCCCGTAATCATGGGTGGCTCCGTGTGTTCACCCGTGATTACGGGAGCGTTGCGAGGTGAGGCGAGGTCAGGGGACTACCCGGTCTGCAGGCCACAGCCCAGTGGCGTAACTACCGCCGGGACTACAATGAAAACTATGGCAGAGCGGGGAGGTATCTCCCCGCTCTGCCATAAACAAAAGACATGTATCCCCTATCCTGTAAAAAATAAAAATAAAAGACGTTCATACTTACCGACAACTTCCTGCTTCTCCAGTCCGGTCTCCCGCCCGTTGCCTTGGTGACGCGTCCCTCTCGACATCCGGGCCGACGTCCTGGATGACGTTTCAGGCCATGTGACCGCTGCAGCCAATCACAGGTCAATCACAGGCTGCAGCGGTCACATGGACTGCCGCGTCATCCAGGGATGTCGGGCTGGATGTGAAGAGAGGGACGCGTCACCAAGACAACGGCCGGGTAAGTATGAATTTCTTTAACTTTTATTACAGAAAAGGCTGTCCCTTCTCTCTATCCTGCACTGATAGAGAGAAGGGGCTGCCGATTAGTGCAGTGCTATTTTGCTGCCAAAAACGTGCTCGTAAATACGGGTGGAATACGTGTGACACCGGACCCATATTTACGAGCACGGGTTCGTAAATACTGGTGCAAAACGGGTGGAATACGTGTGACACCGGACCCGTATTTACGCCAGTATTTACGGGTGTGAAAAAATACGGTCGTGTGCATGAGGCCTTAGAATAACCATTCTCTACTTATTTATATTTTCCAAGATTTTCCAGTACGACCATTAGGTGGCTCTGCTGGATCATCATTTCTACCTACTGCTTGTTAGTTTTTGCTTTTCATCACAATGGAAAATGTTAGTATTACTATTTTATAAATTACAGATTAAGCCTAAACACTGAATTTCCTATAACTAAAAATATATACTAAATTTTTAGTATATAGTATATTCTCTCTGATCAATACACCTACAATGCAACCTGTAGTACTTGACCATAAACATAACCCATCACAAGCTATTGACCTTGCTGGAGATGCAAACTGAATGTAGAACATTAATAACATAATATATAGAACATTGTTAACCCTTACATGACCAAGGGTCATTGATGCACCTGTGTCAAGGTCAGATTTTTAATTTCTGATATGCACTTTTTTTTAAACGATAATATCTTTGCAACAGCTTTGAATATCGTAACTATTTTTATTTTGCTCATTTTACAGGACTTCCCTTCACGCATCTGGACATAACTGCACGTTCTGGTGCGGGGGTTGAAGTATGAAGCAGGCTTCTCGTGCTGAGCCTGCGCCATACGCTGCTGGTGTTAGCTGTGTATTACAGCTGACAACTTACACTAATGGCCAGGTACAAAGAGCGCTCTGATCCTCGCCGTTTAACCACTTAGATGCCTCAGTCAATAGCGACCATGGCATCTAAGCCTTTAGAAAGAGGGAGCGGCCCCCTCCGACAACCCATTGACCCGCCCCCCAACAACGCAATTGTGGTGTGCCTATGGTTGTCAGGGCAGCCTAGGGTCCTAATGAAGGCCCCCAGGTCTGTCTTTTGTTTGCCTCTATTTAAGCCCTGCTTCTAGCCTGTAAAATGACAATAGTTTTTTGGGCACCTTAGTGCTTAAAAAATGTAATATAAAGTGATCAAAAAGTGGTATGTACCAAAAATTGGTAACAATAAAAACTATAGCTTGTCTCGCAAAAAATAAGCCCTCGCACCACTCAATCAATGAAAAAAAAAAAAAGTTATGACTCTCAGAATGTGGGGACGCAAAACTATTTTTTTTTAACAAATAGTTTTTTTATATATAAATTTGCCGTAATCTTAGCCGCACAATAAAGATAAGTTGTCGTTTTTACCACACGGTAAAAGTCGTAGAAACGAAACCCAAAAAACAATAGAGGAATCGCAGATTTTTATGATTCCACACCATAAAGATTTTTTGGGTTTTGGAGTACATTATTCAGTACTTTAAATAGTGCCAATAGAACCTATAGCTCCTCCTGCAAAAAATAAGCCCTCGATTGATGGAAAAATAAAAAAGTTATGGCTCTTGGCTTATAAAAAACAAAAATGAAAAACCAAAAAAATGGCTTAGTCCTGAAAGGGTTAAACGATAATATCTTTGCAACCACTTTGAATATCATAACTATTTTTACGGTGTTTTTTTTTTTACAAGACCTATAAGGCTCCCATTTTCTAAATTAGTTTAATTAATTACATGTTTTTTCTATGTGCAGACAAATAACAAAAAATTAAAAAAAATATTTTTTTTGTAATTATATATATATATATATATATATATATATATATATACACACTACTGTTCAAAAGTTTAGGGTCACTTAGAAATGTCCCTATTTTTGCAAGAAAAGCACAGTTTTTTTTTAATGAAGATAACATTAAATTAATCAGAAATACACTCTATACATTGTTAATGTGCTAATTGACTATTCTAGCTGCAAACGTCTGTTTTTTAATGCAATATCTACATAGGTCTATAGAGGCCCATTTCCAGCAACCATCACTCCAGTGTTCTAATGGTACATTGTGTTTACTAACTGTGTTAGAAGGCTAATGGATGATTAGAAAACACTTGAAAACCCTTGTGCAATTATGTTAGCACCGCTGTAAACAGTTTTGCTGTTTAGAGGAGCTATAAAACTGACCTTCCTTTGAGCTAGTTGAGAATCTGGGGCATTACATTTGTGGGTTCGATTAAACTCTCAAAATGGCTAGAAAAAGAGAGCTTTCATGTGAAACTTGACAGTCTATTCTTGTTCTTAGAAATGAAGGCTATTCCATGCGAGAAATTGCACGAAACTGAAGATTTCCTACAACGGTGTGTACTACTCCCTTCAGAAAACAACACAAACAGGCTCTAACCAGAGTAGAAAGCGAAGTGGGAGGGCCCGCTGCACAACTGAGTAACAAGACAAGTACATTAGAGTCTCTAGTTTGAGAAATAGACTGTAAAGGATTTACCAGACACAGCTTCTGTGTCGACGCCCATGATTAATCAGTCTGCATCTGCTCCTAGGTCTGATAGAGTGACTCGATCTGCTACCACTCAGGCTGCCAGGCTGAGGAGTGGGAGAACCTATCACAGCCTGGCCAGACGGAGCTAGCTCCCGCCCTCGGTCTATTTATGCCTTCATTTCCTGCTTTTCCTTTGCCTGTGATTCTGTCTGGTTTCCTGGCTCTGCTGTTCCTGCTTGTACTATTGACCTCTGCTTCAATTTGACCCTAGCTTTACTGACTATTCTCCTGCTCTGCGTTTGGTACCTCGTACACTCCTGGTTTGACTCGGCTCGTTCACTACTCCTGTTGCTCACGGTGTTGCCGTTGGCAACGCCCCCATTTCCCTTAGCTTCTGTGTACCCTCGTCTGTTTGTCTGTTGTGCACTTATTGAGCGTAGGGACCGTCGCTCAGTTGTACGCCGTCGCCTAGGACGGGCTGTGCAAGTAGGCAGGGACTGAGTGGCGGGTAGATTAGGGCTCACCTGTCTGTCTCCCTACCCCGACATTACATAATCACAGGCCCATATACGTTTTCTACACTGGTTCCTACACTACTATGGACCCCCTTGAGGCCCTGACTCAGCAAATGCAGGGTCTCTCCCTACAGGTCCAAGCCTTGGCTCAGAGGTGCAACCAGCATGATGCTACCCAGGTAGTGCCCTCCACCTCACCTCTTGAACCCCACCTCAAGTTGCCAGACCGGTTCTCAGGGGACCGGAATACTTTTTTCTCCATTCAGGAGAGTTGTAGGCTCTATTTACGTCTAAGGCCCAACTCCTTAGGTTCTGAGAGGCAGCGAGTGGGTATAATTATGTCCCGGCTCCAGGACGGCTCCCAGGAATGGGCCTTCTCCTTGGCTCCTGACGCCCCTGAACTTTTCTCTGTTGACTTTTTTTTCTGCTCTCGGGCTCATCTATAACGAGACTGACAAGACTGCCTTTGCCGAGAGTCAGCTGGTGACCTTACGTCAGGGTAAGAGATCCGTTGAGGAGTACTGTTCTGACTTTAGGAAGTGGTGTGTAGCTTCTCGGTGGAATGACCCTGCCTTGAGGTGCCAGTTTAGATTGGGTCTGTCGAACGCCCTGAAAGACCTGTTAGAAAGCTATCCCTCTTCTGACTGTCTAGATCAGGTTATGACTTTAGAGGTACGTCTGGACCGACGTCTCAGGGAACGACGACTTGAACGTCGTTGTGCCTTATCCTCCGGCTCCCCTATGATGGCTCCCGAGGTTCCGTTGCTTCGTTCTTCCACGAAAAACTCGGATAAACCTATGCAACTCGGGGCCTCCGTGTCTCCCCAACAACGTAGAGAGCTCCGCAGGAAGAATGGTCTCTGCTTCTACTGTGGGGATGACAAGCATCAAGTGAACGTCTGTCCAAGGCGTAAGAATACTCCAGTCGGAAAACTTCTGCGCCTAAGTGACCATCGGGGAGGTCGCTTGGGCGCACAGGTATTTCCCGTAAATATAAAACCTAATAAGATCTTGCTTCCCTTTCAGGTCTCTTTTGAGGGTAGGTCTGTCACCGGCAGTGCCTTCGTGGATTCAGGGTCTTCTGCTAATATTATGTCTGTGGAATTTGCTCTGTCTCTAGCTATGCCATTAATTGATTTGCCTAAACCTGTCCCGGTAGTGGGTATCGACTCCACTCCACTTGCTAATGGTTATTTTACACAGAATACTCCTGTTTTTGAACTCATTGTTGGCTCCATTAATTTGGAGCAGTGCTCTGTACTGGTGATGCAGGGATTATCGTCCGATTTGGTTTTAGGCCTTCCCTGGTTGCAGATGCATAATCCCACGTTTAACTGGAATACTGGGGATCTTACCAAATGGGGTAATGAATGCATGACGTCCTGCTTTTCTGTTAATTTTATTTATCTCCCTGAGGAGGTGAACACTCTACCTGAGTTTATTCAGGACTTCGCTGATGTTTTTATTAAAAAGGCCTCCGAAGTGTTACCTCTTCATAGAGAATACGATTGTGCAATCGATTTGGTACCAGGAGCTAAGCTTCCTAAGGGTAGAATTTTTAATCTCTCTTGTCCCGAACGTGAGGCCATGAGAGAATATATCCAGGAAAGCCTGGCCAAGGGTTACATTCTCCCCTCTACTTCTCAGGTAGGTGCTGGCTTCTTCTTCGTAGGGAAGAAGGATGGTGGTCTTATGCCGTGCATCGATTACCGAAACTTGAATAAGGTCACTGTAAGGAACCAGTATCCCCTTCCTTTGATTCCTGATCTCTTCAATCAGGTTCAGGGGGCCCAATGGTTCTCTAAGTTTGATCTTCGGGGGGCTTATAACCTTATCCACATCAAAGAGGGGGATGAGTGGAAGACTGCGTTTAACACGCCTGAAGGTCATTTCGAATACCTAGTCATGCCCTTTGGGTTGTGTAATGCTTCCGCGGTCTTCCAGAATTTCATAAATGAGATTTTAAGAGACTACCTGGGGGTATTTCTTGTAGTGTATCTTGATGACATACTTGTGTTTCCCAAGGACTGGTCCTCCCACATTGAGCATGTCAGGAAGGTGCTCCAGGCCCTTCTGGAAAACAAACTCTTTGCTAAATCTGAAAAATGTGTGTTTGGGGTGCAGGTGATACCATTTTTGGGTCAAATCCTCACTCCTAATGAATTCCGCATGGACCCTGCCAAGGTTCAGGCTGTGGCTGAATGGGTCCAACCTGCTTCCCTGAAGGCGTTACAGTGCTTGCTGGGGTTTGCTAATTATTACAGGAGATTTATTGCTAACTTCTCGGTCATCGCTAAGCCTCTTACGGATCTTAATCGCAAGGGTGCTGATCTCCTCCACTGGCCTTCGGAGGCGGTCCAGGCTTTTGAGATCCCTAAGAAGTGCTTTATCTCTGCCCCAGTGCTGATTCAGCCTAACCAAATGGAGCCATTCATTGTGGAGGTTGACGCCTCCGAGGTGGGAGTGGGTGCTGTCTTGTCCCAGGGTACTAGGTCCCTCACCCATCTCCGTCCCTGTGCCTACTTCTCCAGGAAGTTCTCGCCCACTGAGAGTAACTATGACGTGGGCAACCGCAAACTCTGGGCCATCAAATGGGCATTTGAAGAATGGCGCCACTTCTTGGAGGGGGCTAGGCACCAGGTAACTGTCCTTACCGACTACAAGAATCTGGTTTTCCTAGAATCTGCCCGGAGGCTAAACCCGAGACAAGCTCGACGGGCGTTGTTTTTTTTACTAGATTCAACTTTGTGGTCACCTATATGGCTGGGTCTAAAAATATTAAATCTGATGCACTGTCGCATGCGATGCTCTGGCCAGGGACTCAATTGGGGAGAAAGCCGGCAGACAGGAAAGTGCAGCGCAGCTCACACTGAAGCAACACTGCACACATTAAAGCCTGTCCCACGCTGCCAACGTTTACATACGTTACAACTGCATGGGGCATTTGTAGTTGGAACGTATATTCGGCTATTAACATGGCTGTATGAAACATGATGCCTGCAGCTGCAGTGAAAATGTAGCATTCAAATGAATGGACACCCATATAATGCGTGGACAATCTGGCTCTGCCAGAGCGGGAGCCACATTTACTGGGTATTTCTATGTTCTGGCACATAGAGGAGGTTCCCCCCTATGATGTCCATATGTTCTAATAGGGTACAATAAAGTTATGCTATCTTTTAATGTTATCAATGAACAGGATTGCTTTCCTTATGTACTCCTCTATTATAAATAATTCATTATCTCTTTACCACTTTACTTCATCCCCCACATTCAGAGGCGTACCCCTGGGTGACAGAGAGATTCTTGTAGAGGCATATGCTGTGCCCTGCTCCTCATGATCACAGATTCTAAAAACAGGGAGCAGGTGAGAGTCTATAGTTCTATATGTACCTGTGGCAGCTCAGACAACCGCCAGGCAGGCTTGGCTGGGACTAGGTAGCAGGCGGACGTCAGGCGAGGTGAAGCAGGTCAGACGTGGATGCAGCACGGCACGACTTTGGCACAGCTCAGTGCTAGACAAGGAATGTACGGAATGCTAGGAACAGGAACTGGAACAGGGACTGGAACAGGTAACACACTAGGAGGCCATCACATAGACAAACTAGGGAACACAACAACGCTCAGAAAACGAACTAGGCGGCTGGACCCCTCTTATAGTCCAGGGTACTCACGGGTCAAAGTTCATCCACAATGTTCGGTGCGCGTGCTGCTCCTTTAAGAGCGGGCACGAGCGTGCGCGCGCACCCTACGGAATCCGGCTGAGGTGAGTGGACGCAAGCGCTGGCGTCTCCTGAGGAGGAGGCTGGGACATGCGCTTGCCAACTCGTGGTTGCGGCTGTCAGGAGAAGGTTGGAGCTGACGGCCCGCAGCCACGGACATTACAGTATCCCTCCTCTTATGCCCCCTCTTCTTGGGACCAGAGCGAGAGAGAAACTTCTTCAGAAGAGTAGGAGCATTGAGATTCTCCTCTGGCTCCCAGGACCTCTCTTCAGGGCCAAACCCCCTCCAATCCACCAAATAAAAAGTCTTTCCTCTCACTCTCTTGGTGTCCAAGATCTCCTTGACCTCAAAGATGTCCGAAGGGTCGCTGGAGGCAACCGCAGGGCTGGGAGTCTTGGAATAGCGGTTCAGGATCACTGGTTTCAGGAGTGAGACATGGAAGGAGTTGGGAATCCTGAGGGTGGGAGGCAGCCGAAGCTTGTAGGCGACAGGGTTGATCTGCTGCCGGACCTCGAATGGTCCGAGGAACCTGTGGCAAATTTATATGACGGCACCCTCAGTCGGATATTCCTGTTCGACAGCCAGACCTTAGTGCCAGGAAGAAATCGAGGAGGCTCTTTTCGCCTTGTGTCAGCCTTCCGTTTCATGCGGTCCACTGCCATTAGGATGGAGGATCGAGTCTGCTGCCAGATCTGTAAAATGTCTCTAAACGTGCAGTCAGCTGCAGGTACCTCGGAAGTATCAGGCAGCGGGAGAGGAATTTGTGGGTGCTGGCCGTAGACAATGCAGAACGATGTATTCTTAGTAGACTCGCTGGTGTGATTATTGTAGGAGAACTCCGCCCATGGGAGCAGCTGCACCCAGTCATCATTCTGTTTACTGTCGCGAAGGGTCTGTGGACCCACTGGGCCATACCGCCTTGGCGGTAAGGCAGCTGGCCGACAGGGAGCAGGTGAGAGTCTATAGTTCTATAGGTACCTGTGGCAGCTCAAACAGCAGCAGGGCAGGCTCGGCTGGGACTAGGTAGCAGGCGGACATCAGGCCAGGTGAAGCAGGTCAGACGTGGATGCAGCACGGCACGACTTTGGCACAGCTCAGTGCTAAACCAGGAATGTACGGAATGCTAGGGACAGGAACTGGAACAGGGACTGGAACAGGTAACACACTAGGAGGCCATCACATAGACAAACTAGGGAACACAACAACGCTCAGGCAACGAACTAGGGGACTGGACCCCTCTTATAGTCCAGGGTACTCACGGGTCAAAGTTCATCCACAATGTCCGGTGAGCGCGCACCCTAGGGGATCCGGCTGAGGTGAGTGTACGCGAGCGCTGGCGTCTCCTGAGGAGGAGGCTGGGGCCAGCGCTTGCTGACTCGTGGCTGCGGCTGTCAGGGGAAGGTTGGAGCTGATGGCCCGCAGCCACGGACATTACACTGGGTACACACTGAACATGGGTAAAGCTGAGGCTTTGCTGCTGAAAGGACCAGACAAACGGGAATTGGCCTTCCCGCTGAAATGGATCCGCTAACCCTTAAAATACCTAGGAATAGAAATGATAAATCAACCGCTAAATTTAATATTACAGCTACATTAAAACACAAAAGCAGACGCTACTAAGCTGGAAGTAATGCTCTCTTTCCTTTTTTGATGAACAAACCTGCTAAAAATGGTGGCATTTCCAAAATTGTTGTATCTTTTGCAGGCTCTTTCAATATGTCTGCGTCCTAAAGACGAAAAGTACATCAACCGACTGTACATATCTAATATCTGGGGAGGAGGAAGGTCAAGGATCCCTTTTGACATTCTGCAACAACCTAAATTAAATGCTGGGCTTAACGTCCACAATATTAGATTGTTTAACTTGGCGGTCTTGACACAAATTATTACAGACTGGGTACAATCCACTTTATTCCACACAGATATAAGGCTAGAACAAGCATTTACTGTATCCCTAATATTTCCCTGATGATGAACCTTCTTCACTTATCCTATGATGTCTTATCGATGGACATAAGGAGCAATCCTTTATTGATGGCGACGTGGAAAACAATTCCTAGAGATTCGCACCCTTAGAAATATTAAACCTCATGACCTGCCTAAGTAGAGTCGTGTGTTAACGAACCTTCCTTTACCCCATCCTATCCCCCCACCCCCACCTTTAGGAAAGACACGTGACACCGAGGTTGGATGTGAAATGGCCACAGCAGCCGTTTATTAATTTTACAGTTTTATAAAAACAATTTAAATCCGAAACCTTCGGATAACTAGTTAGGAATCCACCAGAGAATTCCTTCTAATAATTCACATGACCCAACATGGGTCAGAAACGTAAATAACAATTTAACGTTAACATTAACCCGAGCAGAGGAAGTCCTTGAAGCCCTTTCAGATATTCCTTTTTTAAGAACACACCGAGTTAGCCATCTGCAAACCACTAATTACCTCCAGCCGTAAACCAGCTCGGAAGCACCTTTCACCTCTGCAGATGGCTCCAACCACTAGAAGTCCACTTCAAGGGGATAACACCCGATGAAGCCCTCAAGTGATATACCGACCACTAGAAGTCCACTTCAAAGGGATAACACCCGATGAAGCCTTCAAGTGATATACCTTCTACCAGAAGACCACTTCAAAGGGATAACACCCGATGAAGTCTTCAACCATGTACCTTTTTTGGGGGACGCATACCCCCGATGCGACCCCCCCACCATTTTGTACTGACTGGCCTCAAGGACTCCCCCCGCCAGCTGCCATGACACCAGAACCTACTCAGGAAAAAAGGAAAACACATGTTAGATAAGCACACAAATAAAACACAACACTCCTATATGGACGTACGCAAAGACCCACCACGTAACAAACCAAGGGCGGGAGGGTGGGAGCTTGTCCTTACTGTGTTACTCCCTCCGCTGCTTCCGGCTCAATGCCGAAAACAGCGGGAAGAGCAGCAACGGCCCCCTGACTCCTCCCTGACCCCCTCCAACTCCCTCCAACTCTCCCTCACAAGTTAACCCTTTCCCTACCAGGGAGGTCATGGAGGCTTCCCTTCAGCCCTGCAGGCTCCGTCCAGCCCCTTCTTGACCTGCCTAAGTAGAGTCGTGTGTTAACGAACCTTCCTTTACCCCATCCTATCCCCCCACCCCCACCTTTAGGAAAGACACGTGACACCGAGGTTGGATGTGAAATGGCCACAGCAGCCGTTTATTATTTTACAGTTTTATAAAAACAATTTAAATCCGAAACCTTCGGATAACTAGTTAGGAATCCACCAGAGAATTCCTTCTAATAATTCACATGACCCAACATGGGTCAGAAACGTAAATAACAATTTAACGTTAACATTAACCCGAGCAGAGGAAGTCCTTGAAGCCCTTTCAGATATTCCTTTTTTAAGAACACACCGAGTTAGCCATCTGCAAACCACTAATTACCTCCAGCCGTAAACCAGCTCGGAAGCACCGTTCACCTCTGCAGATGGCTCCAACCACTAGAAGTCCACTTCAAGGGGATAACACCCGATGAAGCCCTCAAGTGATATACCGACCACTAGAAGTCCACTTCAAAGGGATAACACCCGATGAAGCCTTCAAGTCATATACCTTCTACCAGAAGACCACTTCAAAGGGATAACACCCGATGAAGTCTTCAACCATGTACCTTTTTTGGGGGACGCATACCCCCGATGCGACCCCCACACCATTTTGTACTGACTGGCCTCAAGGACTCCCCCCGCCACAGCGAAACAGGCCTTGACCACCTTAAGCCTGTGAGTTCCTCCACACCACCACCGCCCTTTCTATGCCTTCTGCTATCGCCAAGCTCCAAAGATCAATGCCAACCTCGGTCAGATGAACCCTGTCACTCCTCCAGAAATTCCCCACTCCTGACTCCAAATCCCTATGCCTCACGCAAATGCCCCCGTTTTTTGCCACAAAACGGGACACCGCCCGATTAACTTTAATGCGAGCCTTATTGACTCTCTCCACAGATCTAGCTAACCGCCAATGCTTTCTTGGGACTATGTCCGACCACACTATCACCAACTTGGGATAAGATACCCACAAACACAACATATCATGTTTGATATCCCGCACCAACTCACGAAAGGGGCGGACTCCTAAGTCATTCCCACCCACGTGCAACACTAAGACCTCCGGAACCCTATCAAGCCGAGCATATGTCTGGAATTCCGCCAACACCCTGCTCCACGACATACCTCTAAAACCCAGCCAATGCACAACCGCATCCTGTCGCGGAATGCGCAACTGGCGACCATCCGGGCGGACGTCCGCCCTCAAAGCCCCCCAGTACACGTAAGAATGACCCATCAACCACACCAAACACGGAGGCGAATCTGAAACGGAAAAAACAATTAGGCACCACCATATAACATTTTTAAAGCGTTAACAACAAAATTCATAACATATGGGGGCGGACATAGGACTTAAACCTGTTGGACTCCCAACGACCAATACGCCTCACCCCCTCATCATCCAACCCCCAGCGCCCCGCTTCTGTTGCTGCGCCAATCCTGAAGGAATGAGATGAATATGAGCCTGCCGCGACACCAACCGCCGTCAAACATTTTTTAAATACAGCTCCAAACTGAAACCTGGACAAAAACGACCCGTCCACATGACGTAACAAAGGCAAATCTGGAGACCCCCTGTTTGGCGTAAAACCCCGCATGCACTCTACTGGGCACATAACCGACCCCGGGAGGGCGAACAAAACTATCAGTTTACCCTTCCCTACTTGGTCAGTTTTTGACCGACGCAACCATACCTCCAGCCGATCTGCGAATAGGCTCACCTCCCCAGATCTCAGCCCCCCTGCCTGTTTGGTACTTGGCGACACCAACTCACCTATTCTAAATGCCCCAAAGAACGCTAACGAAAAAGCCAACCGAAACAAATCCATTTCGTCTCAAGAACGACAGACCGATGCTAATGAACCGCCCAACGAGCTAAGCAAAGCAAACGACACAGGCCTTCTACTATCCGCCTCCACCCTACCTCGGCGCAACCCCTTCAAAGCCTGCGATACCAGAAATTCCTTCGATACATCCTGAAAGCCCCGCAACTTAAACCCAAACGCCACCGCAGATATGAACCGGTTCACCTTCGCCACTGAAAACCCCGCCTCCCAGGCGTCCCCTAACCAGTACAAAAGTGCCACCAACCTGTCTCTATCCGTATTGACGTCACCCAACTCTCTTACCCACTCCTCCCACTGCCTCCAACAAGCAGCATAAGCACTCCACGTCGTGCGCGCCAAAGACCTTTGTAACAGTTGTTCTACGGGACCGATACCAGATCCCAAAGATGCTCCGGACAAGCCAAACCGAGACGTTCCGCTCCCGGTGCCAATTGCCGAAACCGGTCCCACTGCGAGCGAGAAAGAGCATCAGCGATACAATTCCGTACACCCGGGACATGCACCGCCACCACCCACGCGTTCAACGACAAACACACCAACACTAAATGTCGCAACAATTGAACTACCGGAGGAGAGGACGCCGTGATGTTATTAATGGCAAGCACCACCCCCATGTTGTCGCAGTAAAAACGGACCTTCTTATCCCTGAGCCTGTCCCCCCAAATGGTAGCCGCCACCACGATGGGAAACAGCTCGAGCAGGGCCAGATTCCGCGTGAGTCCACTGGACACCCAGCTAGCCGGCCATTGACCTGCGCACCACGGACCTGCCCCGTAAGCTCCAAAACCGCCCGCCCCAGCCGCATCCGTAAAAATATTCAAATCACTCGTATCCTGCGCTGGGGCCATCCATAGCGAGCGACCATTGTACTGGCCCAAGAAGTCATCCCAAACCTGAAGATCAGCTCGGTGCTCCTCCTTGAGCCGCACAAAATGATGCGGCGCACGCACTCCCGCCGTTGCCGCCGCCAACCTCCTACCAAACACCCTCCCCATCGGCATAATCCGGCAGGCGAAATTCAACTTCCCCAGCAGCGACTGAAGCTCCCGCAGCGTCATTTTCTTCATTCTACAAGCCCGCCGAACCTCCAGCCTCAAAGCACCCAACTTATCCGCAGGGAGACGACACTCCATTGCCACCGAGTCTATTTCGATTCCCAAAAAACAAATCGTCGCTACCGGGCCCTCCGTTTTTTCTGGCGCCAAAGGAATCCCAAAATCCCTCGCCACCTTCTGTAGTGCATGAAGCAAATTACCGCAAACCGGCGAACCCCCCGGGCCAACGCACAAAAAATCATCTAAGTAATGGATCAACGAGTCGACCCCGGATACTCCCCTCGTTACCCACTCCACGAAGCTACTAAACGCCTCGAAGTATGCACAAGAAAGGGAACACCCCATCGGAAGGCACCGATCCACGTAAAAAGCCCCATTCCAAAAACAACCCAACAGCCGTTGGCTTTCTGGATGAACCGGCAACAACCTGAACGCCGCCTCGATGTCGGTTTTTGCTAGCAGCGCACCTGGACCCGCAGCCCGCACTAACCCCACCGCCTTATCGAATGAGGTATAAACTACGGAGCACAACTCGTGATCAATCCCGTCATTTACCGACGAACCCTTGGGATACGATAAATGTTGAATCAAACGAAATTTTCCGGGCTCGCGTTTAGGGACAATACCCAACGGGGACACAACTAAATCTTTTACCGGCGACTCAACAAACGGCCCCGACATGCGGCCCAACGAAACTTCTTTTAACAACTTTTCCGACACGACTTTTGCATGCAAGTAAGCCGATTTTAAATTCCTCCGCGTAACCGGAACCTCATAAGGAGGCGGAGGAATAACAAAACCAACACGTAACCCTTCGTAAAGCAACTTAGCCGCCGCCCTATCCGGATACTCATTTAGATAAGGGGCCATCTTTTCCACCCTCACCGGCGACACCCCCTTGACCAGCCGCGGAGGGCTGGTTTCCTGACCTCTTTTTCCGCATACATTTTGCCGCCCCGTGTGAAGCCCCATTACACTCGGAACACACGTGCTTGAACTTGCACGTGGCCCCGAACTTACACTGGCCTTCATTAAATTGCCAGCAAAAACCCGCCTTTCCCCCGCCGCTTTGTCCAACCTGACTAGACTGGCCTCCCTGGCCAGCGCTCCCGGGAAAGGACTGCCTAACCGGAGCCGTAACCCGTAACCAGAGAGCAATATCCTTCTGGTCCCACCGAATCGCCGGCCGAACCGCTTTTCGCTGACGGAATTGCTCATCGTACCGCAGCCACGCCTGACCCCCATACGCCCTATGAGCCTCCCCAATGGCATCAAAATAACAAAACAACGCCGAACAATTTTCCGGCGCCTTTTCCCCTATCACACTAGCCAATATGGCGAACGCCTGCGACCAATTAACGAACGTTTGCGGGATAAGCCTATACCGCCGCCGTTCCTCCTCGTCCTTTTTACTCTCGTCCCGCTTGCTCTTATCCAAATTAAATTTAGCGAGCGGCAAGAGAGAAAAAATCTCCACATATTCGTCCTTCCAGATCCGCTCGCGCACCTCCTGCTTTAAATGCGCCCCCAACGGACCCTCGAAACAAACGTACACCTCCCCCCGAGCACGGTCATCAATATGCACCCGATCTCCATCCTTTTGTGCCTCGGTCTGTACCGACACCGCGACCGCCTCCCTAACCGCCAGCACGGGCCGCGCCTGTACCAATCCCACGTCCCTGGGGCCCTCCCACACTACCGCCGGGGACACTTCCGAAACTACCGGCGCCGCCGCCCCCACCCAGGCGCCCGACCAGCTCCCTCAAGCAACCCACTAAATCTGCCAGACCCGCGCCATCGCGCCCGCCCGCGCCACTACCGGCCACCGATGCGACGCTAGCAGCCCCCCCGCTGACACCCGACATAAAAATCGCTGCATACGACAATGATGGAGTTACACACTCACCGGGCCGCACAGGCGCTGTGTTCCCGTCAGCCGGACCATCCTGACCTCGACGATACACGTCCAGTTCACCTTCCTCCAGCTCCTCTCTCGCAGACGACTGGCCATCCCACCGACATCTTCGGATCGGAGATGATGAAGCGCTGACTGATGGGCCGGC
Source organism: Rhinoderma darwinii (assembly GCF_050947455.1). Taxonomy (NCBI): domain Eukaryota; kingdom Metazoa; phylum Chordata; class Amphibia; order Anura; family Rhinodermatidae; genus Rhinoderma; species Rhinoderma darwinii. The sequence goes on from NC_134687.1 coordinate 451,178,711, forward strand.
AACCTGCCGCCCGACCGATGGAACCCAGACTTCCGACTGGACCTGTTTCCTCAACGTCGCTGCAGATCTAGGCGTCCGTCTCGCTGATCCTGAAGAGGCCTGCCCCCTGGCCGGAACATCACCAGGCGGGGCGGCCGTACCTCGTCTTCCAGATCTTCCATCCGATGGTGGAGGGGTGACAGGGAGCCCGGCCTGCGACTCCCTGCTCACCGCCGGACCCTGTCGCGGCTTGGGATTCCTGCCAGGACGCAGGGCCTGGGAAGGGGCGGTCCCCCCAGCTGCCTGGCCTGCAGCGTCCGAGATCGGGCTCCCTCTGCGACGCCGTGTCCACGGGACTGTCTCAGGACTAAGGCGCTCTGGAGGTCGAGACCGCCGGGAGGGACGGGTCGACCCGGCCTGCGTCGCCGTCACCCCCGGCAACGCTCTCTGCCTGCTCCGGACAGGAGCAGTTGTTGCCGACTCCCCCCCCGCCGCCATGCTAGGAAGGGGGCCGGGGGAGGGGAGCCTGTCCCCTGCAACAGACCCCGAACGCCGGGCCTGACATGGCAACACGGCGTCCGGGATCCTCGCTAATGCAGCCACGGTCTCCTCCAGCCATCCGGGACCGTGGTGCACAGCAGCAGCACGCAGCTGCTCTAACAAAAATGCCTCTGACATGCTGTACGAGCGCGGGCAACGGGGAGCTTGTCCTTACTGTGTTACTCCCTCCGCTGCTTCCGGCTCAATGCCGAAAACAGCGGGAAGAGCAGCAACGGCCCCCTGACTCCTCCCTGACCCCCTCCAACTCCCTCCAACTCTCCCTCACAAGTTAACCCTTTCCCTACCAGGGAGGTCATGGAGGCTTCCCTTCAGCCCTGCAGGCTCCGTCCAGCCCCTTCTGTACTCTACTGAATTGTCTCTAACTCTTAATCAAAATTTGTAACATGACAGATCCCACAGAACTTTCTATACCAGGCATGCTCATGTGATCACCTCAGCTCCTTTTCGGAACTCCTGTTAAAATATCCTAGTAATTTTTCCTTAAACCAATACTTAAGCCAATACTATGCCACATAAGCAAAATATTATTTGGGACTTTAACCTCTCCAACTAAATATATCACCTATAAAGAATGCATCAGAGTACATTACCATTTAAAAAAATTATTTTTTTATTTATCTTCTATTAAAAAAAATACCATATATATTTAAGCAGTTGATGGAAAACAGCAAGAACAAATTAGCATCCACAGATCACAATAATCTTTTTTAAGGGTACAAATCATACAATATCGTCAAAATAATATTCTCATAAGTTACTCCTATTGCCATTGACCGCATCCATAGTCATGAGAAAATTGCATAATACAAGTTATAGTAACCTGAATAAGATTCTAACTATCTCCCTGCTGTGTACACTAATGTCCTCTAAGAAAAATCCTATTGGTCTGCAGGTTAGGAGAAGTATAAGTCAATAAGTAACATACCCAAGTATCTGCAGCGCTGCCCCAACATACGTTTCACTTGAGCTTCATCAGGAGACGTAGTCCAAAAGTTTTGTAGGGAAAATATTGTCACGCCAAGAATCACAATTCAGATCACTAGACCCGCGGAAGTCTCATATTGCACAAATTTATAAGTACTTACATTTGACCCGGTACTATAGAACCACAACTTATAACAATTGAGTCAAGGTGACTAACCCCCTGTTTTCTCATGCAAGCTATAGAAAAAACCCATAAATGTTTGCCATCTGCGAAATTTATGGATATGTTGCTTAAAGTAACACACAGAGCAAACTTGACACCAACTATATGGTACATAATGGGTCTCTACCAGACATCCTGTTGCTTCATATGTGGTTCTCTAGAAGTAAATTTGTACCATTGCTTGTGGAAATGCCCTCCAATTCAGTTTTTTGGAAAAATGTGAGCGCATTCACAACAAAACTTTTGAGTTTCATAGATAAAGATACTACTAATGGAGGTCCATTTTAACCATAGGGCACTTGCACTGGGCCCCCTGGCAGTGGCATAATTTATTATTTGGGACTTTAACCTCTCCAACTAAATATATCACCTATTAAGAATGCATCAGAGTACATTCCTATTTAAAAAAAATCTTTTTTTATTTATCTTCTATTAAAAAAAATATCATATACATTTAAGCAGTTGATGGAAAACAGCAAGAACAAATTAGCATCCACAGATCACAATAATCTTTTTTAAGGGTACAAATCATACAATATCGTCAAAATAATATTCTCATAAGTTACTCCTATTGCCATTGACCGCATCCATAGTCATGAGGTAATTGCATAATACAAGTTATAGTAACCTGAATAAGATTCTAACTATCTCCCTGCTGTGTACACTAATGTCCTCTAAGAAAAAGCCTATTGGTCTGCAGGTTAGGAGAAGTATAAGTCAATAAGTAACATACCCAAGTATCTGCAGCGCTGCCCCAACATACGTTTCACTTGAGCTTCATCAGGAGACGTAGTCCAAAAGTTTTGTAGGGAAAATATTGTCACGACAAGAATCACAATTCAGATCACTAGACCCGCGGAAGTCTCATATTGCACAAATTTATAAGTACTTACATTTGACCCGGTACTATAGAACCACAACTTATAACAATTGAGTCAAGGTGACTAACCCCCTGTTTTCTCATGCAAGCCATAGAAAAAACCCATAAATGTTTGCTATCTGCGAAATTTATGGACATGTTGCTTAAAGTAGCACACAGAGCAAACTTGACACCAACTATATGGTACATAATGGGTCTCTACCAGACATCCTGTTGCTTCATATGTTGTTCTCTAGAAGTAAATTTGAACCATTGCTTGTGGAAATGCTCTCCAATTCAGTTTTTTGGAAAAATGTGAGCGCATTCACAACAAAACTTTTGAGTTTCATAGATAAAGATACTACTAATGCAGGTCCATTTTAACCATAGGGCACTTGCACTGGGCCCCCTGGCAGTGGCATAATTTTCAACTGTATCCACGTCCTCAGGACGAGGATATAGTTGAAAACTATGGTGGAGCAAGGAGCCTGATGAAGCAAGCATCCAGTTGCCCAGCAACCGTTTGCAGCCATCGAAAGGAACAATGGCTGTTCGACGGTTTTCAGCTCTGGCAATACAATGGTGGAGCAGGGAGCCGTCAGCTCCCAGGATAAGCAAAATGAGCGCCGCTTCAGTGTTTGAAAGGCTCTGATTGACGGGGGAAAGCCATTCTGCACAGCCAATCAGCGCCTTTGAACGACGCATCGTTCAGCTCCAGCAGACCTGCTCAGAAGAGAGCAGATCTGCATTGCCACCGGACGAGATCTGTAAAGTTTTATTTTTTTTCTATACTAAAACTGTGAGTGCCATTATCTACAGTGGGGGCTCTATCTACAGGGGGAGTTGTCTATATGTGGGGATGTTGGCCACTGTATAAGGAGGAGGGGTCGGGTCTATATGTGGACCACTATATACAGAGGGGGTCTATATTGGGATCTGGGCCACTATATACAGGGGGGGTCTATATGGGGATGTGGTGCACTATGCACAGGGGGGTATATATGTGTGGATGTGGGCCACTAAATACAGAGGGGTCTATATGTGGGGATGTGGGGCACTATCTACAGAGGGGTCTATATGTGTGGATGTGGGGCACTATATACAGGGGGGGGGGCTATATGTGGGGATGTGGGGCACTATCTACAAGGGGGTTTATATATGGGGATGTGGGGCACTATATACAGGGGGAGCTATATGTGGGGATGTGGGGCACAATATAGAGGGGGAGCTATATGTGGGACACTATATACAGGGGGAGCCATATGTGAGGTACTATCTACAGACATAGTGTATGGTACTATCATAATCAGGGACACACTGTATGGCGCTATTATATTTAGAGGTTTTGAGAATCTTAACTTCGTTTATAGGTGCAGAAATGTTTTAAAAGTGAGAAGCTGAAGACATCTGAGCAGAAAACTGCAGAAATGGGTCATGGCCGGGAGCAGTCTTCATAGATGTCTGGACCGGAGGGAGAAGAAAAGAACTAGAATCTGAGACGTCACCGGTGAGTCACTTAATGTAAATGTTTATTCTGCCTCTCATCTAGTACTGTAGTCACTGTATGATCTGCAGCGAGATGATGGGTGGTATGATTTTTTTTGTGAAACAGCATCTCCCAGCATTTCCTCACCATTGTTCGGTCCATGCTGGGAGCTATAATTTTACGCCGTACAAACCTATACAGCAGGGGTTGCACTAAATTGAGCTGTATTTATTCTGGTGCTGCATATATGTACTGAGCTTTGTTCTGGTGCTGTATATATGTATGAGCTTGGTTCTAGTGCTGCATTTATGTATTGAGCTTGGTTCTGGTGTTTTATATATGTACTGAGGTTTGTTCTGGCGTTTTATATATTTACTGCTGTTTGTTCTAGTGCTGTATATATATGTACTGAGCTTAGTTCTGGTGTTGTATTTATGTATGAGCTTGGATCTAGTGCTGTATATATATGTATGAACTTTGTTCTGGTGCTGTATATATGTCAGAGCTTTGTTCTAGTACTGTATTTATGTACTGAGCTTGGTTGTTTGACTGTATATATATATATATATATATATATATATATATATATATATACAGTGAAGGAAATAAGTATTTGATCCCTTGCTGATTTTGTAAGTTTGCCCACTGTCAAAGACATGAACAGTCCAGAATTTTTAGGCTAGGTTAATTTTACCAGTGAGAGATAGATTATCTAAAAAAAACAAACTGAAAATCACATTGTCAAAATTATATATATATATTTGCATTGTGCACAGAGAAATAAGTATTTGATCCCTTTGGCAAACAAGACTTAATACTTGGTGGCAAAACCCTTGTTGGCAAGCACAGCAGTCAGACGTTTTTAGTAGTTGATGATGAGGTTTGCACACATGTTAGATGGAATTTTGGCCCACTCCTCTTTGCAGATCATCTGTAAATCATTAAGATTTCGAGGCTGTCGCTTGGCAACTCGAATCTTCAGCTCCCTCCATAAGTTTTCAATGGGATTAAGGTCTGGAGACTGGCTAGGCCACTCCATGACCTTAATGTGCTTCTTTTTGAACCACTCCTTTGTTGCCTTGGCTGTATGTTTCGGGTCATTGTCGTGCTGGAAGACCCAGCCACGAGCCATTTTTAATGTCCTGGTGGAGGGAAGGAGGTTATCACTCAGGATTTGACGGTACATGGCTCCATCCATTCTCCCATTGATGCGGTGAAGTAGTCCTGTGCCCTTAGCAGAGAAACACCCCCAAAACATAATGTTTCCACCTCCATGCTTGACAGTGGGGACAGTGCTCTTTGGGTCATAGGCAGCATTTCTCTTCCTCCAAACACGGCGAGTTGAGTTAATGCCAAAGAGCTCAATTTTAGTCTCATCTGACCACAGCACCTTCTCCCAATCACTCTCAGAATCATCCAGATGTTCATTTGCAAACTTCAGACGCTCCTGTACATGTACCTTTTTGAGCAGGGGGACCTTGCGGGCACTGCAGGATTATAATCCATTACGGCGTAATGTGTTACCAATGGTTTTCTTGGTGACTGTGGTCCCAGCTGCCTTGAGATCATTAACAAGTTCCCCCCGTGTAGTTTTCGGCTGAGCTCTCACCTTCCTCAGGATAAAGGATACCCCACGATGTGAGATTTAGCATGGAGCCCCAGATCGATGTCGATTGACAGTCATTTTGTATGTCTTCCATTTTCTTACTATTGCACCAACAGTTTTCTCCTTCTCACCCAGCGTCTTACTTATGGTTTTGTAGCCCATTCTAGCCTTGTGCAGGTCTATGATCTTGTCCCTGACATCCTTAGAAAGCTCTTTGGTCTTGCCCATGTTGTAGAGGTTAGAGTCAGACTGATTAATTGAGTCTGTGGACAGGAGTCTATTATACAGGTGACCATGTAAGACAGCTGTCTTTAATGCAGGCACCAAGTTGATTTGGAGCATGTAACTGGTCTGGAGGAGGCTGAACTCTTAATAGTTAATAGGGGATCAAATACTTATTTCTCTCTGCACAATGCAAATTAATATATATAATTTTGACGATGTGATTTTCTTTTTTTTTTTTTTATATAATCTATCTCTCACTGGTAAAATAAACCTAGCCTAAAAATTCTAGACTGCTCATGACTTTGACAGTGGGCAAACTTACAAAATCAGCAAGGGATCAAATACTTATTTCCTCCACTGTATATATATATATATGAGCTTGGTTGTGGTACTGTATATATGTAAGAGATTGGTTCTGGAGCTGTAATTATATGGGATATGTCTATAATAACAAAATTGCAGGGCAGATGGAGTTCTTCTCAATTCATTGTATATTTCATGGGAACCTGTCTGGTAGTTTTAACCCCTTGAGCCGCCACCATGCGATAATACATGACCTGACAATATTCCCCTGTATGTTTTTTCTCAGATGTAGCAAAATATTTAAAATCCACTTTTAAAACGGTGCACACTATATGCTAATTACTCATTAAAGGGTCATGGGGCGGTGCCGCTATCCTGAAGAGTCACATAGTCCTGCCTGCAAACCAAACTTTCCATGTTTGATTGACATTCCCCTGGCTGATACAACTTTCTCGGATGCGCCATTGCCTTGTGGCACTATATACAAAGGGGGGCTGCGTGGCACTATATAAAAGGGGAGCTGTGTGGCACTGTACACATGGGAAGATGTGTGGCACTATAGACAAGGGGCCGTGTGGCACTACTAAGGGGACGGGCTGTGTGGCACTATTTACAAGGTGGAGGGCTGTGGCTCTATCTACAGGGGGCTGTGTGTGGCGCTATCTACTAAGGGGGGGGGGGCTGTGCAGCACTATATACAAAGGAGGGGGCTGTGTGGCACTATATACAGTGGGAGCTGTATATCGCTATATACCAGGGGGGCTTTATGGCGATTTCTACAGGGGGGCTGTATGGCACTATCTACAAGGGGGAGGTGGGGGTCGCTATCTACAAGTGGGGTGTGACACTGTTTATAGGCGCGGCTGTATAGCACTGTCTACAGGGGGGCTATATGGCACATTCTACAGGGAGCACTATCTATAAGGGGGCTGCTTGTGGCACCTGCGGGGGCCCCAGTCAAGAGTTTTGTCTGCCTGCTATGGGGTCCAGTCTTTCCTAGTTACGCCCCTGGGCGGCATTTTGATCCAGGGATAGACTGGACCGGGGGAGGGGGCATGCCTTATTTTACCTACCTGACGTGCCGCATGATGGTGCCCATCTGTAAGAACACTCCTCCTCCTCTCTGACGCTGTACGCAGCACGCGCAGCGAGAGAGGAGCAGGTCTGCAAAAGGAGCGGTCGAGTGCTCTCTCCTCAAGAAGAGGAGTGACGAGATGCACGATGCACGAGGTGAGCGGTGAGCGGTGGCCTGCATTAAAAACTGAGCGCCACTTACAGCGCAAACGCTCCTGTCTTCACTAATTTAAAAGGTGTTGGTCGGCCGTAGCTGGGGGACTGGGACCCGGGAGTATACTGCAAGGGAGGTCTGGGCATTTTACTGACAGTCAAGGGCTCTATGAGGTGGGAATAATCCACTCCATAGAGCCCTCACGTTACTATAATGGAAGGATAGGGGGATGCAGGAGAGGGGCGGTCTGAGCGTCTGACACTGCAGAGGGTTCTATAGAGGGGAGTATTCTGCCCCCCCTTTAGAGCAGTCAGTCGAATGCTCAGACCCCCTAACCTTTCAGTATAGTAACTAGTGAGAGCTCTATGGGGGGGGGGATTATTCCCCCTATAGAGCCCTCTGCTGTCAGTAAAACGCCCAAAGCCCCCCTTACAGTATGCTCCCGGCCCCCCAGCGTCGGCCGACCCCTTTTAAATTAGTAGGGGCAGGATCGAGCTGTTACCGATCACATCTAAGTTCATAACTTAGATGTGATCGATAATAGGTGATCTAATGGATTAAGGTCTCAGCACTAGATACAGCTGCTCTGTATACAGGATACAAAGCAGCTGTATCTCAAAAAGTACAAACCATTTTCAATAAAAAGTAATTAAAACTTGCACCAATCACATTGATATATATAGAAGTTTTAATTGGTGCGGGACCGAGCATTGAGACCCCCACCGATCGCTAAAACGAAGCAGCTGAAGTGCTCCTGTGAGCGCTCAGCTGCTTTGTGTCTGTTCGGCTATTTATGGAAATAAATGTGTCGGTGACCGGTCTCAATACAAATTCTATGAGCCCGTACACAGATACATTTATTTCCGGAAAAAGCCGAACAGACACAAAGCGGCTGAGCGTTCATACGGGTGCTTCAGCTGCTTCGTTCTAGCGATTGGTGGGGGTCTCCGTGCTCAGACCACCACTAATCCAAACTTCTGACATGTCACTATGACATGTCAGAGGTTTGTCGAACGTTTAGCTACACTTTAAGCTTTTTTTTCAATAAAATGGTTAAAGTGGATTGTGTGGAAGAGTTATTTCAATAAAACTTTTTTTTTATGTCTCTGTTTTTGAATACTTCATTACCGCCTTAATAATGGCAGCTGTCTGATTGAGAGCATCCATTACTAAGAAGGGGCTTAGTGTTAGCCAGTAAAAAGGCTAGCACTAACCCCCTATTATTACCCCGCTACCCACCACCACCAGGAGTACCGGGAAGAGCTGGGTACGATCCAGTACCCGACCATCTGAAGTGAAGGCTACTAGGGTGGCCGCAGGCTGGTACTATCAGGCTAGGAAGGTCCAAAAACCATTGCCCTTCCCATCCTGGTGATGCTAGGCTGCTGCTTTATTGTATCTGGCTGGTTATGAAAAATGGAGGGGATCTCACATCATTTTTTTTTCAATTTATTTTAAAAAAATGACGTGGGGTTCCCCCTATTTTTCATAACTAGCCAGATACAATAAAGCAGCTGCAGCCTAGCATCACCAGGGTGGGAAGGGCCACGTTTTTTGGCCCTTCCCAGCCTGTTAATACCAGTCTGCGGCCTAACCGTCGTTTTAGATGGCCAGGTACTGAATCGTACTCGACTCTTCCCGGTATCCCTGGCGGCAGTGGGAACCGGGGCAATAATAGGGATTAATGATAGCCTTGTTACTGGCTAATGCTAAGCCCCAGCCTTAGTAATTGAATGCTGTCAATCAGACAGCAGCCATTACTAAGGCCATAATACAGTATTAACAAAAAGACATAAGAATTTTTTTTTATTGAAATCAAAACTCCCCCATGCAACACTCACAATTTTTTTTTTTTTTTCAAAAGTAGATCATTGGACTACGTCGTAGATTCATTGGACTTCTTCCATCGGTCCAGCGGAACCTACAAAAAAAAAATTAGCAGTTTAAAATTTAAAAAAACCGTACATTTTCCACAATAGAAACCCCTGCTCCTCCGTTTGCTCTTGTAGGCCACAGCCTGGATTAGGCCTGAGGCTTACAAGAGATCGGGAGCACGCTGATGGCGTCAACTGCCCGGCACGATGACGTCACTGTATCCACGCCGTCCACGCCGGGCCACTGAACTCAATTAGGTAATAAAAAGGGGGCATAGAAGATGTGTTAAACCATTTTCAGTGTTAATGCTTTGTTGTTGATCTATGATACTAAAGTAATACAGTTAGTAGAATTCTTTAAATCTTTTCTATACCTCAAACAGCACTTTAGGAAATAAACAACAAATGTTTTCCTATTTAATTTTTTTTTATATATACTGCGTGTTTGTTGTGTAAAGCTAGTAATGAGAAAACTCTGATAGATTGGGGGGGGGGAGGGGCGTCTTTTTATAGTTCGCCTCAGGCAGCAGAGGGGCTAGGTTCACCCCTGGAGACACATTAGGGAAAAATTGCACACATACTTCCAGGCTATGACCTGGTTTCAGAAACAGAAACTAGTGGGTAACAACCAGGTAGAACTTACAGATGAATGTACTCAAGGGTAGAGGACTAGAGGTGGCACATAAGTCTAGTTATTATATGATGTAGCGTACGTGATGATGAGGGGCTGCGCAAAGTAAGCCAATTTTTTTGGAGATGGAGATTGGAGTTGTATTGTTTTGTCATATTTTCCTTATTTCTTTTATTAAGTGATATACTTTATTTACATATATTGCTTAATATGATACAAATATTGCAATGACAGCTGATTTGTGGCAGCACTCCTTGACATTATATAGACTCTAGTTCTGCAGTATGGTGAGATATTTGTCATTTTAAATGGACTAAAATGTTCTTCTTGTTCTGTTATGTGATCTCTTTGCACTACGTGTGGAGTAGCAATTGCTGCCACTACACCCTTTGTTGTGTTTCTTTTGCATCCTAAATGCTGTACCAAAAAGAGAAAATAGATTGACAGGTTGTTTTATATTTATACCGTAAAACTGAAATAAAACAGTTTGTGAAAAAAAAAAAAGTGTATACATTTACTGCTACCTTACATGCCTAAAAAAATGATGCCTTAAAAATATACGACTTCTTCCACAAAAACGAGCCCTATAGTGGTATTTCCATCTTGAAAATTTATGGCATATCCACAGTATAGATTCTTGCCACACCTCTGAGACCCCCACCTATTTTTTAGAACAGGGTCCCCTGACCCCTGTCCTATGTTCTGCTGCCATCGCTGGGCTCCAGCCACTGACTGACAAGATGGCCGCATTTTTCGGAAACAGCTGACCACGTTTTGCTACGCAATTTCTGGAACTCATATAGATGTGAATGAGAGTTGCGGAAACAGCATAGCACTGCGAGATATGTTCTTTCCGTAGCTCCCAATTCCCAAAAATATGCACTTCACTTCTATGGGAAACAGCATAGCAAAATGCACTTGGCAGATAAAATGGCCACCTTATCAGTCAGTGGCAGGAGCCCAGCGACAGCTGCAGAAGGCAGAACGGCAGTCAAGAGGTCCCTTTTTAGAAATAGTTGTGCAGAACCTGTATCTATCGGCGATATATGGCATATCCTGTGGCAATGCCATAAATGTCCAAGATGTCCAAAAATTAAAACAACATAAAAATTCCCTAGGTGCTTTAAGGCCAAAATTGGTTTAGTTCTTAAGGGGTTAATTAAATGTGGACATTAGATAGGAGAAATTACAAACAAATGAGTGCTGTGGTCATTTGCATACAAGCCCGCACCTTCACGTGGTTTTATAAAAGTCTCCAGAGAACCTGCATAAAGTATCTGTTTGCTTCACCAATTCATTTTCTCTTTTCCATCATGTCTTGGTTTTTGATCCTCAGCACTATCATCGCTTGTTCGTGTAAGATTGTGATATAATACGTGTAAAGATACTTCTCATTTCTACTCTTTGTAACATTTTGGTCCTTTTTCAGATTCTATGGCTCAGTTTACTGTCAATCAAGACAGAACAGTTTCAGTGACTCCTGGTCCCAACATCCAGCTGATCTGCAGTCAGAGTGGAGGCTCAGTAATTGCATCTAACCACCCAACCTGGGTATACCAAGAAGTTGGAAGTGTCCCTAAACTTATAGTCAGTAGTAATGGTAACAATAACCACAACTTGAGACCCTCAACAATATCAGATCGATTCGAAGGATCCATATCAGGAGGATCAGCTGTTCTGTCCATCAGCAGAGTACAGGCTATCGATAATGGGGATTATTACTGTGTGCTTTGGTCAGGCAGTGCGTGCACAGTGATATAGAGCAATGGAGAACTAGGTCATTAATATCAGAACTATGACTTATGTTACTGTACTTATGTTATATATATTATTGATAAAAAAGTTTCACGTTAGACCTTAAATGTCATTAATTTGCAAAGATGTATTCATAGCAGAACTACTGTTTTCCCTGTGGGGCACTTTAACATTGTTTATTAGCAGGTATGGCATTTGGTGGCTGGATTGCTGGCTTCTAGAACTGTAAGTGCCAGTAAATACTGGCTGGACGCCATTTTTACTACAGTCGCCATGCCATAACAAAGGGATGACATGGCAACGCCACGTCATTAGGCTGGTGGCGGCTCCACTTTTATAAAACGGCGGTTAGCCCGCACAATACTGATGTGTCGGGTGAAAGTTGGAGAGACCTGGACTTGCATATAAGAGAGTGAGTTGTGAGAGGTGTTGATAGGAGAGAGTGTGGAGAGGCTATTACAGAACTTGCTGATAGTAACGCCATTTTCGTTGGATTTGTGGCAGAAATCCTGCAGAGAGCTGTGGGGGGTAGGCAGGAGTCTCTCCAACGTGTGTGTGTCTGATCATGTGAGAAGTGGTGGGTATGGAGAGCATGCCCATGAACAGCAAGTGAGCAGCCAGCTGTTTCACGGTCTACAAGGCCTGAATTGCCAGACCAAACTCCTGCATCAGGTAGTGTCTGCGAGAGTTCAAGAGCAGGCCAGCCATCATATATTGTGCCTCCCACTTTGGGAAGATTCTGAAGTTATCGTGAGGCAATGTGCCCCATTGGCGCTGGTCTAAGTATAAAGTTACGTTGTTGCAAGAACTCCTGTTTCATGACATTCCTGCGAGGAACTTATACCACCTAGGTGCAGGCGCACACCAAAGCAGTTAACTCAATGGTAGGAACCTTATTACTCCAGCAAAATCATTACAGCTGAGGCAGAATATACACGTAACCAATAGTGAGTGTGACAGGAACAGGAGACCCGAATTGCTGGGCCTTTAAAACTTAGAGAATACAAGCAGTTCAGCTTTTCAATGTTTCTATAGTTAAAGGGTAACTAAACTTTTAAAAAACACTTCTCATGTCATAGTGAAATGTCAGAAGTTTTGATCAGTGGTTGTCCGAGCACTGAGACCCCCGCGATCACTAAAACGAAGCAGTAGAAGTGCTTAGGTGAGCACTGTACCACTTTGTTTCTGAACGTCTTTTCTCGGCTCTCCTCAGAAAGCCGAGCGAACAGTGTACAGGCTCAATTGAAAATCTATGAGTCCAAACATCGCTCGATCAGCTTTCTGAGGAAAGCTCAGCAGAGCTGATAAGAAACTAAGTGGCAAAGCACTCACCTGAGCGCTTCTACTACTTTGTTTTAGCGATCAGTGAGGGTCTCAGTGCTCAGACTGCCACTGAGCAAAACTTCTGACATGTCACTATGACATGTCAAAAGCTTTATGAAAGATTATGTATACTTTAACTCTTAGCAAACAGAACTACTTAGGCTGGATTCACACGGGCATGTTCGGTCCGTAAAGGATGGAACGTATTTCGGCCGCAAGTCCCGGACCGAACAGACTGCAGGGAGCCGGGCTCCTAGCATCATAGTTATGTACGACGCTAGGAGTCCCTGCCTCTCCGTGGAACTACTGTCCCATACTGAAAACATGATTACAGTACGGGACAGTTGTCCCGCAGCGAGGCAGGGACTCCTAGCGTCGTACATAACTATGATGCTAGGAGCCCGGCTCCCTGCAGTGTGTTCGGCCCGGGACTTGCAGCCGAAATACGTTCCGTCCTTTACGGACCGAACAGTATAATATAGCCATCTGGAGTCTCATTGCATTATTCTGCTCTGAACAAATTTTCCTATTTTAAAAATAGTTGCCTACCAGTAGAACAGGCAAGTCTTCCATAAAGGCTTAATTTATAAAGATATATGTAATATGCATGCAGTGCTTCTTAAAGCGTACCTAACTTTTCAGGTGACTTTTTAGAATAAGCTGTCATATGTATGTACCTGAGGAATAACACTATTTCTGACCTTTATATGACTTGTATTCTGCATTATTTAGCAGTTTCCCTTCAGCAGGCTCTATCTCTAATTCTCAGTTGTCTCACAGCTAGTGGGCAGCTATAATGTCTTCTATACACTGCACACATAGGAGAGCAGGATTGTCCTCTTCTATACGTCACATATATATAGAAGCTAGAACAGTATAGAGGGCATTATACAGCAGTAAAGAGTAGTGTAGCTGAGAATCCAGCACTGGGATGATATAGAAATATTACCAGCAGTCTGGTATCTCCTCTCTCTCTCTCTCTCTCTGCTTCTGCTTCATCACCTTGCTCACCCCTTCCCCATGCAGTGTGACTCACTCTCTCTCTCTGTTCCCTCCTCCTGCTCCTCCTCTCCTCTCTATAGACTTGTATAGGCAGACAGTGAGGAGACACATCCCCACCTTCTGCTGCCCTGATTGTGCTCTGTAACCAAAGATGGACTTTGCTTGACAACAGGAGGTGGATAGCAGATTATAGGAAGGGAGACACCTAGTGGCAGTTACTTCACACATAATTTGCATGGATAAAATGACAACATTTTAACAGGTATACTACAGCATAAGTTGTATGAAAAGTTAGTATCCATTTTAGTTCTTGTTTCTTATATTCTTGATGCTTGTGCTCCATCATTCCTTTCCCTTTGACTGTCTGGTTGGTTCACAATTCGGGACTACTGCTGTTTTAGGGATTCCTATAGGTGAAGCCCAGCTCTGCCATCTCGTGGCCAGCCAACAATGTTACTCAGCCATATATTTTAAATGGACACTAACTTTTCAAACAACTTATGCTAATCTAATAGTATACCTGATTTAGATCAACTTTGTAATTTACTTACTGTTAAAATTTAGTTGTGTGTGTGTGTGTGTGTGTGTGTGTGTGTGTGTGTGTGTGTATGTTTGTATGTGTCTGGGTGCATGTGGATATATACTATTCGTGTGTACATATGATACTGTAAGGACATATTCACACATTGTAATTTTGCAGCAATGATTGAAAAACTGTTTTTGTGTAAATAGTGGCAAAACTGTGATGTGTAGAGTATACAGTGTTGTGTATAAAGTGGTATTATGTGTGTTTAAAGTACATATACACTACCGTTCAAAAGTTTGGGGTCACCCAGACAATTTTGTGTTTTCCATGAAAACTCACACTTATATTTATCAAATGAGTTGCAAAATGACTAGAAAATATAGTCAAGACATTGACAAGGTTAGAAATAATGATTTTTATTTGAAATAATAATTTTCTCCTTCAAACTTTGCTTTCGTCAAAGAATGCTCCATTTGCAGCAATTACAGCATTGCAGACCTTTGGCATTCTAGCTGTTAATTTGCTAAGGTAATCGGGAGAAATTTCACCCCATGCTTCCAGAAGCCCCTCCCACAAGTTGGATTGGCTTGATGGGCACTTTTTGCGTACCATACGGTCAAGCTGCTCCCACAACAGCTCTATGGGGTTGAGATCTGGTGACTGCGCTGGCCACTCCATTACAGATAGAACACCAGCTGCCTGCTTCTTCCCTAAATAGTTCTTGCGTAATTTGAAGGTGTGCTTTGGGTCATTGTCCTGTTGTAGGATGAAATTGGCTCCAATCAAGCACTGTCCACAGGGTATGGCATGGCGTTGCAAAATGGAGTGATAGCCTTTCTTATTCAAAATCCCTTTTACCTTGTACAAATCTCGCACTTTACCAGCACCAAAGCAACCCCAGACCATCACATTACCTCCACCATGCTTGACAGATGGCGTCAGGCACTCTTCCAGCATCTTTTCAGTTGTTCTGCATCTCACAAATGTTCTTCTGTGTGATCCAAACACCTCAAACTTCGATTCGTCTGTTCATAACACTTTTTTCCAATATTCCTCTGTCCAATGTCTGTGTGCTTTTGCCCATATTAATCTTTTCCTTTTATTAGCCAGTCTCAGATATGGCTTTTTCTTTGCCACTCTGCCCTGAAGGCTAGCATCCCGGAGTCGCCTCTTCACTGTAGACGTTGACACTGGCGTTTTGCGGGTACTATTTAATGAAGCTGCCAGTTGTGGACCTGTGAGGCGTCTATTTCTCAAACTAGAGACTCTAATGTATTTGTCTTGTTGCTCAGTTGTGCAGCGGGGCCTCCCACTTCTCTTTCTACTCTGGTTAGAGCCTGTTTGTGCTGTCCTCTGAAGGGAGTAGTACACACCGTTGTAGGAAATCTTCCGTTTCTTGGCAATTTCCCGCATGGAATAGCCTTCATTTCTAAGAACAAGAATAGACTGTCGAGTTTCACATGAAAGCTCTCTTTTTTTCTAGCCATTTTGAGAGTTTAATCGAACCCACAAATGTAATGCTTCAGATGCTCAACTAGCTCAAAGGAAGGTCAGTTTTATAGCTCCTCTAAACAGCAAAACTGTTTACAGCGGTGCTAACATAATTGCACAAGGGTTTTCAAGTGTTTTCTAATCATCCATTAACCTTCTAACACGGTTAGCAAACACAATGAACCATTAGAACACTGGAGTGATGGTTGCTGGAAATTGGCCTCTATACACCTATGTAGATATTGCATTAAAAACCAGACCTTTGCAGCTAGAATAGTCATTTAGCACATTAACAATGTATACAGTGTATTTCTGATTAATTTAATGTTATCTTCATTGAAAAAAACGGTGCTTTTCTTTCAAAAATAAGGACATTTCTAAGTGACCCTAAACTTTTGAACGGTAGTGTATATATATATATATATATATATATATATATATATATATATATATACATACACACACATAGTATATGGAGGTATTATTTATATGAACAGTATTATTAATGTTTACAGTATATGGCCTTATTATTTATGTATACATAATTAGTAGAGGAGTCTGACAGGGGAGTCTGAAGGGAGAAAGCCACTGCTAAGGGAGTCTGACAGTGGATTACTCTCTTCTCCCTATCGAAAACACATGCAAGCTTGACCGAGCCAAGCAGGTGTATGGGGGAGTCGGGAGACATAACTGTTGGCCAAAAAATCATCTGTATGGCTAGCTTTAGACAGCTGTAGGCTCCAGTGAGAGAACTGAAGTGCCACATAGTCCTAACAAATAGTGACACACAACAGAATATTCCCCCATGGTAGGGCTGCATAACCTATTGCCAAGACACTACTGTGATGTAGTAACGCCAATAAATGGCAATATAATAATACGCTGTGGTGGTGCTTATATAAAGATATCACAAAGTTAAAACCATGGGACTTATTCACATTTGAAAGTTTTAAAGAGTATCTTTGTCATGAATTTTACTGCAATAATTGTTAGTTCAGAATGTGAGAATGGAATTTTCTGAATTCACATCTGTGCACAATTGTGGTGAACACTTGGGCATGTTTTTCAATGCAATTGCGCCAGTAATATTTAAGGGGTTGTTTCAGGATGACAACCGCAGTTCAAATACCCTAAAAGGACATATGGATGTCTTAGAGGGAGGTCATATATCTATAATTCTACGGGCACCTTAGACTTATAGGCTAGGAGAATTTCCCACCATATACGCCATACCCAGTGCACAAATGCAGTTGTGAACATAAAACGACTCTACCTTCACAGCAGTGCCACTATACATGTGCCCTATATAAGTACCCTAATAGCATCACAGTTCTGCCCTTACAGATGTGACATGTGCCATATATAATTGACTGCAAAAATAAACATTTTGATGGACTTTTGTAAGCCGGCGCTCTGAGCTGGCCGCATTTTAGACAAGCTCCAGGCGGGATAAGGAGTGGATAAGAGCCTGGATATATCCAGAAAGATTCTCCACCTTCCCCAAAGGCGAATATCCTGTTTAGTAGGTGACGGTCTGGCAGCATTCTTGCTTCCCTGCGGCCGGAACCACATAGGAGACGGGCCCTGTGGTGTTGATACTGATGAACCAGAGGAAGCCTCAGAAGATACCAAAGGTATCCCCTACAAGTGAAGGAAAGGTTTTCTCCCGCAATTGCACAGGCAGCCATTTTATTTTACAGACATCTCCCTAATGGGAGAAAGGGCACAGTGTGCTGCATATCTTATAACATCACTTCTGTGAATTTTGCAAAGCACAGGTATTTATTGCTGCCATAACTTTATTATTGCTCCTTTGTGATTAACTACTCAATATACCGAGGTCAGCCTACAAATTGCTACTTTTCTGACACTGCAAGGTATCCACCACTGCAACCATTATACAGTGATCTCTCTGGATTACTTCTAAAAAGCCGAATCGCCATTAGCGTGATTCCTAACCTGCACTGCAGATTCTTTCATTAGTTGTTGCTTTTACTTCACTAACGGACAGTTTCATCCGGATACCTGCCAACATAATCTCTTCTACACTAGAGTTGCACCTAGTTTGACAATTTTCTGTTTCGTTTTCTGATGTAATTGTACTATCTCTGTGATACCGTTCGCATTTTCTAAAGGCTTAACTTTTTATATTACTCCAGGCCACCAGCCATGCCTTACTCCGGAATTGACAAGTTCATGGGCGAGAGCAGCCAGAGCGCTTCCAGTAAGTCTAGTAGACCACAAACCCGCAATGCCAATGTGGAATCTCCTCCTAAGGAGGGAGGGAGTTTCTTCACAGTTGCAGGCGACTGCAAAAGCGCTGTCAGCAATCCTCATGCCAGCCATTGTCAACCGTCTTGTTATGTTCCAATCATCCTTGGCTCAGATTGTCCCACAAGTCACAGCGCATGGCGCTAGGCTCACTGGAGTGGAACAGAGGGTGTCTGATTTCTGTTCATACGCTCACTGATCAACTGGAGGAAAAAAGCCAATTAGTAAAATCTTTTCAAGATAAATTGGATGACTTGGAGAACAGAAGTCTACGCAATAATTTACGACTTATTGGAGTTCCTGAGTCTGTGCAACCCCAAGACCTGCTGAAATTCACATCTGAATAGCTTCCTCTGACTTTTCATGCAGTGCACCCTACAGAGTCAATACTAGTACAATGGGCGCACAGGACTGGGCCAGACAGAGAGGCTAAGTCAGCCAGGACGGAAGCATCTTGGAAGCATACAGAAAATCTTCTTCCTTGTCTTATGAAAACCAACATTTATTGCTGTTCCTGGACTTTTCCGCTTCTGTGGTGGCCCAGCATAAAGCCCATAGTCCTGTATGTAAAGTCCTAGTAGAGAAAGGTATTAGATTCAATCTCCAATGCCCATCGAAGGTTCAATTCACTTAAAATGACAGAGTCTTAATTTTTGAGGATCTGCAACGGGCCTTGGACCTTCTGCACCCAAGCTTCACAACCTGCTTCTCTTTCTTAATATGGATGGTATCACTGTTTTTCATGATTGACTACTGATGTCCCTCAGGTGGCTTACAGTTGCTTGCCATAAGAAATATGTCTTGATGACCCATGTTTTGCTGATATGGTTTAGGTTATTAGCTAGTTGTCGTTTTCAAGTTATACTGGGGGGATTAGAATTTCCGTGTGCATCTTATACACATATATAGACAGTGTTGTCAGGGGCAACCCCAGAGCCATAGTCGCTGGCAGAGCGCTACTAGCACTCTGCCTGGGACACTGCTCCGCTCCTGACAACACTGTCCATAGGTGGACAGTGATGTCAGGGGCTTCCCCAGAGAGGGAGTCCCGGAGCAGAGCCGCTTGTAGCGCTCTGCCTGGACTCCTCTCCTCCTGACATCCCTGTCCATATTTGGACAGTGATGCCGTGATGACGGCAGGACAGCACCCGGCAGGTGGGCCCCCCCAAGAGTAGTGGGCCCGGGTGGGCCCCCCAAGAGTAGTGGGCCCGGCACTTGCCGGGTTCACTAGGTGCTGACGCCGGCCCTGCTGATAATCCTCCTCATCACTTTTTTCTTACATTCCTTACACCCATATACATAATATTCATATCTCAGACCATGCACCCATTGTCATTGAAACCTTTTTGGTTAACCCTATAACTCAATTTAAACGTTGGAGGTTCCCCTCATATTGGTATCACACTAGCGATTTTCACCATACGCTAAGAGGATTTTGGGAGACATATCTCGAACATGTAGATGATATTAACTTATTTTCGTCCACTTCTAAGGCAGTACTTAGAGGCCAACTCATGGAATATGTCTATCGAAAACGAAAAGTACTTTCCCAAGCTATCAGACAAGCTCAGATGACGCTTGCTGAAGCATACAGGAAATATAAGCTGAATGACACACCTGAGAATCGCCAAATTTATCTAGAAGCCAAGACTTCTGCTGACACATTGCCACATGAACGGGTTCTTACCAATTTAGATTATCGAAAACATAAATACTTTCGATGGGGCAATAACCCTGGTAGGCCACTTGCTTCCCTGACTAAACCTTTGAGGATGGCAACGAGCGTGATGAAACCAGGAAGGTTCGCTGATAACAGATCCTCAGACTATCAGTGCTGAATTTGAAACCTTTTATAAATATCTTTATGAGGACGTACCAATTTGCATGAGGGAATTCAATTTCTAAAAACATCTAAAGTCCCCAAACTCACTAATGATCAACGTACTGCCCTTAACTCCCCAATTACTATTGAAGAAATTCAGATGGCTGTAATGTCACTAAGGCTCCAGGCCCTGACGGATTCAGTAATGAGTATGATACAATTATGGGACCTTTACTTAACCCCTTAAGGACAGCCTGTTTTCGCCTAATGGACTAGGCCATATTTTTCAAATCTGACGTGTCACTTTATGTGATAATAACTTTGAAATGCTTTTATTTTTTCAAGCGATTCTGAGATTGTTTTCTCGTGACACATTGTACTTTAAGTTAGTGGTAAAATTTGGTTGATACATTCAGTGTTTATTTGTGAACATTTGCAAAAATGTGAATTTTTCTAAATTTTAATACACAACAAATAGAAATACCACACAAAATAGTTACTAGTTAATATTTCCCATATGTCTACTTTATGTTTGCATCGTTTTTTGAACACTTCTTTATTTTCCCAGGATGTTACAAGGCTTAAAACTTTAGCAGAAATTTCTCACATTTTCAAGAAAATTTCAAAAGGCTATTTTTTCAGGGACCAGTTCAGTATTGTTTTTTAACAGAGAAACGCAACTTCATATTTATTGCCCAGATTCTGCAATTTTTAGAAATATCCCACATGTGGCCTTAGTGTGCTACTGGACTAAAACACAGGCCTCAGAAGCAAACGAGCACCTAGTGGATTTTAGGGCCTCTATTTTATTAGAATATATTTTAGGCACCATGTCAGGTTTGAATAGGTCCTGTGGTGCCAAAACAGTGGAACCCCCCCAAATTAGAAACACCATTTGGCAAACTAGACTTCTTAAGGAATTTATAAAGGGCTATAGTGAGCATTTTAACCCCGCAGGTTATTTGCTGAACTTAGTGGAATTAGGATGTAAAAATGAAAATCTACATTTTTTTCCAATAAAATGTAAAAATCTTCAATATTTAGAAGGAATAAAGAATAAAAAACACCCCAACATTTGAAAAGCAATTTCTCCCGATTACGGCAATACCCCATATGTCGTAATAAACACAGAAGGGAAGAAGCACCATTTGGCTTTTGGAGCTCAAGTTTTGCTGGAATGTTTTTCGAGGGTCCCATGTCACATTTGCAAAGCCCCAGCGGGACCACATCAGTGGAAAGCCCCCAAAGAGATCCCGTTTGGGAAACTACACCCCTGAAGGAATTTATCAAGAGGTGCAGTGAGCATTTTGACCCCACAGGTTTTTTGCTGAATTTAATCTGAAAATTAAGATCTAAGTTTTTTCTAATAAAATGTAGTTTTAGCTCAGATTTTTCCATTTTCACAATAGGAGAACAAAGCACCCTAACATTTGTAACGTGATCTCTTGTGACCCACAGCAGGGCTTAGAAAGGTAGGAGCGACACTTGACTTTTGGAGTTAAAATTTTGCTGGAAAGATTTGCGGCGCCATGTCACGTTTGCAAAGCCCCTACGGGACCAAATCAGTGGAAACCACCCAAAAGTGACCCCATTTGGGAAACTATACCCCTGAAGTAATTTATCGAGCGGTATAGTGAACATTTTGACACCACAGTTTTTTTTTCTGAATTTAGTGGAATTATGCTGTGAAATTGAAAATTAAATTTCTTTCTGACAAAAAGTTGACATTTTTAATTTTTACAAGGAAAAAAGGAGTAAAAACACCCCAACATTTGAAAAGCAATTTCTCCCAATTACAGCAATACCCGACATGTGGTAATAAACTGTGGTTTGGACACACGGCAGGACTCAGAAGGGAAGAAGCGACATTTGGCTTTCAGAGATCAAGTTTTGCTGGAATGGTTTTTTTGGTGCCATGTCGCATTTGCAAAGGCCCTGAAGGACCAAAACCGTGGAAACCCCCCAAAAGTGACCTAATTTGGGAAACTAAAGTCATCAAGAAATTTATCGAGGGGTATAGTGAGCATTTAGACCGCACAGGTTTTTGTGGAATTTAGTGGAATTAGGCCGTGAAATGATTTACCCTCATTTCGTGGCATACAGGTTGGTAACGAAGAAACTATACTTCTAGCCTTAGGTGATGATGTTCTTCTACTCATTGCCAATCCTAAACAAGCACTTTCTTATATAAATTAATGACTTTAGTACCGTTTCCGGCTTTATGGTAAATTTTTGTAATTCAAAGGCATTGCCTATCTTAAATCGACCAGAAAACATTGGGGCCGGAGATTTCCATTTCAATAGAGTGATGGTAGCACCTGTTCCGGCTTCCCTATACTCATTAAATTTTACGCCAACTATTGCCTCTCTCATGCAACTCTTGAAATCTTGGCAACGTTTTAAAATAACTTTCTCAGGTTGATGTCATCTAATCAAGTTGGTAGCTTTCCCTAAATGGCTATATTGTAATGGCTGCCTCTTCCACGGTCTCTGCTCTGGTTCCTGCACCCTCCATTTCCTCATGCTCGTCCCGAGCTCCACTTACCCGATCTGGACGCTCTGCAGGCTCTGGGCGTCGTCTGGTAACTGCATCTCTCACCTCCCTCCACGGCCATCATCCACGATGTGCGGCTGCAGCAAAGAGGGCGCGCGCTGACTCTTTCCTTCTTAAAGGGCGAACGCGTGCCAAAATTCCTAGACTTCCTATTTAAGGATCCGCCTTCCTCTCAATTCTTGCTTGTTCAACCAAGTTCCCCGTGAGTTTCCCTGTACCCTGGTTCCCTGTTTTCTTGCCTTCTGCCTTTGTCTGGATTTCCGGTTTTTGACCTTTGCCTGAACTTGACTATCCTTGCCTGCCACCTGCCTTGACATATTGCTATCGATACCCGTAACGATGTCTGCTGCCTGTCCTGACTTCTGGCCTATACATCCGACTGCCTCTAAACCTGCTGTGCCAAGCGTTGCCCTGGGTTACTAGCACCATCTTCCGGACGACACAGAGGATCCACAAATTAACCATGTGAGAACCGTGATATATATACCATTCAGATCTCTTCTACTGTTACTCAAAAATTCTGATATAAAACTTTTATCTAAAGCCTTTAGGACTTTCATCTGGGGGGGAGAATGGCGCAGCTAATATCCAATTATACAGCCTAGCAGCCAATGTTCGATATGTGTGTGACTGGTTACGCAGACTGCCACATTTTGCGAATACACTACTAGAAGCTCAATATTATCCTCACATCTTATTGTCATTAATACACCTCTCTGATTTGGAACTTCCGGTAGGAGTAAAAGAAAATCTGGTGCTTTGGTCAACAATTCAGGCATGGAAATAATTAAGGAAACTGTTTAAGGTAGATAGTAATTATTCTCTTTTCCTGCCATTTTGTAGTAACCTACATTTTTTGGAAGGGCGACTGCCAGCAATATTTCAGGTGCTGTCAGCTCAGGGTTATAGTTTACTCATAGATTTACTGGATTGGAAATGTTCTGTTCCATCTTTTGAGGAGGCATGCCTCAAATTCCCAGCTTTAGAAGGTTCCCAATTCACTTTTATAAAGGCTCGTAACTATCTTATACAAACTTTACCTGAAATAGACAGAGTCCCTACATTCCTGCATTAATTATTATTATTTTTTTTTAAAAAAGAGCACAAATTCACCTTAGCTCTATTAGTTCCGTATATAGGATAACCAGACCTTCTATAGAATGGGATAAACTCACAACTGGTCCTGCTAGATGGTACCAGAATTTTCCTGATTTAGAGGTAGAGGATGATTTGAATGCCGCTCTTAAACTGCAAAAAGTCATCCCAGTAAGTAGTAACCAGGACATGGCCATGATGATTTTCCACAGAGCATACATCAGCCCATATATTCTATTTAAGATGTCTCCAGGTTCCTCACATGGGTGTGCTAACGTGGTCTTCCCAATGTTACATTTTTTAATAATCTTTGGGGCTACCCAAAAATTAGGGAATTATGGGAGGAAGTACGAAATTATATACATACCGCTTACAATGTATTGTTTCTCCTTACCCCTGAATGGGTTTTATTTAACCCCTTAATGCTCAGTTACGTACTATTCCGTCATCCTGACCGCCCCGTTCGCGCTCAGTGACGGAATAGTACGTCACAGGGAAAATGCAGCGCCATTTTCCACCGGTGCGTGCACGAGCAGTGACAGCTGCTGTTTCAGACAGCAGACTATCACAGCTCAATACGCTGGGACCTGTCGCGATGGTCCCGCCTCCACGATCGCTACTATTGGTCAGTCAGTGAGTAACTCTCCAATAGCAGCGATCGATGTTTAAACTTCCACTCCCTGACATCACATCCTGCCGCAACCACTCTGAACGCCTCTGTTGGAGATAGCGAGGCATTCAGAGCAGTTGTGAGAAGAGGGAGAATAGCAAAGTCCTAAAAAAGGAAAAAAAAAGTCTAAAACACAACTTTTTTCTGCATCCCACCTCTCCCATCCACTACCCACTCCTGTACCCTTCCTCCTTGTGTTCCCCCCACGTTTTTCATCAGTGACCCCTATCACTGACCACTTCTTAGTCTTCAGGACCAATTTCTTGGTCCCTGGGGACTATTTTTTTCTTTTTTTTCTTTAAAAAATATATAAAGCAAAAAAAATAATAATTAAAAAAACAAAAAAAAACCCCAGTTAACTTAGACAATTTAACTGGTTAGTTTAGTATTAGGGTTAGTTAGTGTCAGGGAATCGTCAAAAAGCGTAGTTAGGTATAGCATCAGGAATCAGTCACCGTAGTTAGATCTAGCGTTTAGGGGTCCATCACCGTAGTTAGGTTTACGTCAGGGAAGCTCGTAATAATCTAGTTAGATTTAATGTCAGGCACCCGTCCCCGTAGTAAGGTTTAGTGTTAGGGAAGCTCGGAATAATCTAGTTAGGTTTATTGTCAGGGAATAGTCGCCGTAATTAGATTTAGTCTCAGGGAAGTTCAAATAAAATCTAGTTAGGGTTAGTGTTAGGAACCCTCGCCCTAGTTAGGTTTAGTCTCAGGGAAGCCCACTCGTTCTATAAAAACACCAATTTTTTTGGCTTGTTTAGGTAGCAGCCTATTGCTCCTAGTTAGGGAAGCAAACAAACATGCCCCAACGGACATTTAGTGCCGA
Source organism: Rhinoderma darwinii (assembly GCF_050947455.1). Lineage (NCBI taxonomy): Eukaryota > Metazoa > Chordata > Amphibia > Anura > Rhinodermatidae > Rhinoderma > Rhinoderma darwinii. The sequence continues at coordinate 451,203,944 of NC_134687.1, forward strand.
AGAGGCATATTCATTTCTTGCCTCCGACACAGACTCGTCGGATGGTGAGACTCTGTTTTAGTTATCCACCTCCTCATCCAGTGATGAAGAAGAGGATCCCCCTAGGAGACGCCCCAGAACCACTACTGCAGTTGAAACCCCCGAGCGAAATGACCCCGCCGCAGTTGAAACCCCCGAGCGAAGTGACCCCTCCGCAGTTGAATCCCCAGAGTGAAGTGTCCCCATTTGGACTCCCACACCAGACATTGATGAGCCCCAAATCCCAGAGTATACGGGCAGCTCAGGGATAAAATTTAATACGGCAGGGCTCAGTGAAATTGACTTTTTCACTGATGACTTTATAGTGCTTATGGTCTCCCAGACAAATTTATATGCCCAACAGTATATTACTAAGAACCCCACATCATTTTATGCCCAATCACACAGGTGGACCCCTGTAGACGCAGCAGAGTTGGGCAAGTTCTGGGGACTTCACTTGAACATGGGGCTTCTGAAAAAGCCATCCATTAGGACCTACTGGAGCACGGACATCATATACCACACCCCGATGTACCGTATGGCCATGTACAGGATGCGTTATGAGGCAATACTTCGCTTCTTACATTATACTGATAACGAGCAGTGCCCACCCCGAGATGACCCCAGTTTTGACCGTTTGTATAAACTGAGACCCCTATTAGACCATTTCAGTGCCCAGTTTGCCCAAGCATTCAACACCGAGAAGTGTATTTCTATTGATGAGTCCTTGGTACATTTTAAAGGGAGGCTTCAATTCCGCCACTACCTGCCGAGTAAGAGGGCAAGGTATGGCGTGAAGATGTATAAGCTGTGCGAGAGTGCTTCAGGGTATATGTACAAATTTAGTATATATGAAGGGAAGGACATCAGTATTCAGCCCCCAGAATGCCCCCTTACTGGGAGCTAATGAAAAAATTGTGTGGGATTTGGTGCACTTACTGCTTGACCAGGGTTACCATCTCAACCTGGATAACTTTTATACCAGCGTCCCACTCAAGTGCCTCGCTTCCAGAAGTACTGTGGCATGCGGCACTGCTAGAAAAAATCTGAGAGGCCTCCCTAAAACACTGCTTGGGCAAACACTCAGAAGGGGTGAGAGCAGGGCACATTATAGCAGCAACATATTGTGTGTCAAGTACAAGGACAAGAGAGATGTCCTTGTATTGACAACAATACATGCCCACACCAGTACCCATGTACCTGTACGAGGTACCAGTATAGAGACCCCCAAACCAGACTGCATCCTGGAATACAATAGGTACATGGGAGGGGTGGACTTGTCATATCAAGTCCTGAAGCCCTACAATGCCATGCGGAAATTGAGGGTGTGGTATAAGAAGCTGGCCGTGGACATCATACACATGGCATTGTACAATGCGTACGTGCTACGTCGATGTGCAGGCCAGAGGGGAACTTTCCTGGAATTTCAAGAGGTGGTTATCAAGAACCTAATATTTAGGGACCAAGAAGAGGGAGCACCAAGTACTTTTGGAAGCGAGGCCACACGCATCGTACCAGGGCAACACTTTCCAGGAGAAGTTCCCCAAACTGGCAAGAAAGGAAAAAGTCAAAAGAGGTGCAAAGTCTGCTATAAGAGGGGGATAAGGAAGGGCACAATATACCAATGTGACACGTGTCCCGAAAAACCAGGGCTCTGCATGAAAGATTGTTTTGGAATTTATCATACATCCCTTGATTTTTAATTGACCCTGATGCACTCCGCACAGCTTATGCCCCTCATCTTTCCATTCTGAGCCCTGCCGTGTGCTCAGGCAGCAGATAACAGCCACATGTAGTGTATTGCCGTACCCGGGAGAACACACATTAGACACTGACATGGCATATATATATATATATATATATATATATATATAAAATTGCAAATCTCACTCTGCACCATCTGCTGCGCATTATCTTTTACACAGTACCTGTGGGATAAAAATGCTCACTACACCTCTAGATGAATGTTTTAAGGGGTTTAGTTTTTAAAATAGGGTCACTTCTGGTGGGTTTCCATTGCTTTGATACCTCTGGGGCTCTGTAAATGTGACATGGCACCCGAAAACCAATCCAGCAAAATCTGGACTCCAACAAACACGCGGATATGCCATAAATATCTGAGATGGGAATACCTCTTTAATAGGGTTGTCTGGGCATGGGGCAGTTTTTCATAATGATGACTTATCCAAAGGGTAGGTCATTAGTATATAATTTTTGGCTGTTCGACACCAAAACCCCACACCGATCAGTTGTTCCTGCTGCCTCTGTCACTGGAAATTATGTAGCGGTTGGTGCCGGAAGCTGATGGCTCCAACCACTGTATAGCGGCCGTGGTGCAGTACTGCAGCTCTGCTCCTATTCACTTGAATAGGAGCAGAGCTGCAGTGTTGCAGCATAGCCACTATACACTGGTCGTAGTGATCTGCTGTCGACACCAACCACTGCAAAACTTCTGGTTCCGGAGTCAGCCGGAACAGCTGATTGGTGCGTGGTCTGGGTGTTGGATCTCCAACGATCCTTCTATCCTGTGGATAGGTCATCAGTATGAAAAACCGCTACATGCCCAGACAACCCTTTTAAGTCTTATAATAAAATATTTACTGTTGTAGTGGAATAGCGTGTTAGATTATATAGCATTTGCTATTTCAATGTTTTGCACAAAACCATGTGACTCACAAGCCTTTAATGCATAGTTATATAGATAGTTGTTGTCTGCAGGTGGAGAATACTCAGTGGTGATTTGCATGGTGTCAGAGTTTACAGCAATATATATTGGGTAAGGATAACCAAATACTACTGGAATTATTCAGCAAATATCTTCTCTGCTTCATCATGTACTGGTCTCTCCTCTTGCTCACCCTTACAGTTTCTTGCTCAGGTAAGTCATTTGTCCTGTACCATTATATGTCTTCAAGGTCATCTTTTTTTGTGACATTGTCATCTTGTACATTGTCATCTGATACAGATACTGTGGCTCAGTTGACGGTTCTTCAAGATACTTCGATGTCAGCGATTCCGGGTGCGAATATCCGTCTAATCTGCAGTTGGAGCACAGGTTCAGTAACAGGAAATAATTTGCCGCACTGGATATACCAAACACCTGGTAGTGTCCCCAAGCTTGTAGTTGGCAGTAGCAGCGCGAGTGAACATAATGCCAGACCCTCATGGACATCAGATCGATTTACAGGATCCATTTCAGCAGCAGCAGCCGTTCTCACCATCAATAATCTACAGGCTGAGGATGATGGAGATTACTATTGCATACTTTGGACAGGCAGTGCACACACAATGTTTCATACTGCTAGAGAAGTAAGGCATTAACCTCCGTTTCCTGTTTTGTGTACATGAGTGTAAGCTAATATGGTTTTGTGGACCTGACAAAATACTGAACACTGACAAAGGAATATAATAGTGTTTCTTTTCCACTTTCCTTTGAATGGGGCTGGGCCGCAATACAAGGCCCAACCTATGGATAAAAGTGGCACTGTTTCAGGAGGTAAAACCTTTGACACATTAGGTCTCATTTATTAGAACATGAAAACTGTCCTAGTTGCCCAAAACAACCAGAGTTTAACTTCCCAGCTGCGATGTTAGAGGGTATTGAATACACTGGTGCCAAGAGGAGAGTTGGCTGCACTTCACATAATAATTGGGGATCAAAGTACGGATCCATTAATTTCTAGTGGCAACGGATCAAAATTACGGTTGTGTGTATGGGGCCTAAGAGGATTAGTGATACTTTGTTAGCATAAACAAACACACAAAACTATGTGACATTGGGTTAAGTGGCCGCAGCAGCCCTTTATTAAATAAACTTTACAAAACTAGAATTGCAAAAACATCACATTTCAAACATTTTAAAGTGCATTAAACAAAATTACAATTTACCATGGAGAGATGCAGTCATTGTGAGGGAGCCAAGTATCATTTAGTCAGTCCAACTTCTTACACTCAGTCGTAAACACCGCATCGAGGGAGTCAAATTCCGCTTTCCTCTGAGCTCCCCCCAGGGGACCCAAGTCCACAATTCTGCCCTTGTCTTTCATCTTTATTCCCGATCATCTCTCAGATGGCCACATCTCTCCTGCATTGCTGCCATGACAACACCAGCTATAAACAACCACTCATAAAAATATAATTAGGGCGGGCAGGCAACACTCGCTCAATTGCTCCTGAAGAGAAAGAGGAAGTTGCACCCTCACTCCACCCATAAGAAAGCTACAGATCATGGCTCCGCTCATTCAATTAATGTTAAGTCTATAACTTAACCCATACCTAACTATGTCCATCCCCATTCATATTTCCCTCAGTTTAACTGCGTTAACGCTGCTCACTTTTTATGGAACGCAATACAGTGTAGAATATGGAACATCTTGCACACCATATTGTGGTCCAAATTTGTTCTGTATTGAGCGTTAAATATTAAATCCTACCCCTGCCTTCCTCTTATTACAACACAAGTGATATTTTTAAATGTGTAAGCAGGGCATTGCTTTCAAGTCACCCTATATGCAAGTGATTTACTGTGCATTCCAGTAGCATACATATGGTAAGTTCTGTAGTGGGTAATATGATAGCAGCATAAAGATCATGCCATAAAATGTATGGTAAAGTGTAATGGAAAACCTGGTCATGGGTTCTTGGGTACCGGGGTCTTGGCCTAGGGAGATATCTGGCCCACTAGGTTAACAGCAGTTATGAAAGTCCAGCACAGGAGAACCCTTTGCAGCCCCTTTTATATAAGACTAACTATCATTGAAATGATGTAGTTGGCAAATAGAATCTTAACTGTAAATAAATTCTCTTGGAGAGGCAGATTACTTATATAGTTACCTAGTTACATAGTTAGTATGGTTTAAAAAAGACACATGTCCATCAAGTTCAACCAAGGGATGGGAAAAGAGAAGGGAAAAATTTCTACACATAGGAGCTAATATATTTTTCTTCTAGGAAATTATCTAAGCCTTTTGTAAAGCCATCTCCTGTCCCTGCTGTGACCAGCTCCTGCGATAGGCTATTCCATAGATTCACAGTTCTCACAATAAAGAAGGCTTGTCGCCTCTGCAGGTTGAACCTTTTTTTCTCCACATGGAGGGAGTGCCCCCTTATTTTTTTGAGTGGGTTTTACATGGAATAGGATTTCACCATATTTTTTGTATGTGCCATTCATATATTTATATAAGTTAATCATGTCCCCCCTTAGTCGTCTCTTTTCAAGACTAAATAGGTTTAATTCTATTAATCTTTCCTCATAACTTAGATTCTCCATGCCCCTTATTAGCTTCGTGGCTCTTCTTTGTATTTTTTTCCAACTCCAGGGCATCCTTTCTATGAACTGGAGCCCAGAACTGAACTGCATATTCTAGATGAGGCCTCACTAATGCTTTGTAAAGTGGTAATATTACATCCCTGTCCCGCGAGTCCATGCCTCTTTTAATACACGACAATATCTTGCTGGCCTTTGAAGCAGCTGATTGACATTGCATGCTGTTATTCAGTATATGATCTACAAGTACACCCAGATCCTTCTCACCAAGTGACTCCCCCAGTATAGCTCCTCCTAGGACATATGATGCATGTAGATTGCTGGTACCCAGATGCATAACTTTACATTTATCTACATTAAACCTCATTTGCCAAGTGGATGCCCAAACACTCCGTGCATCCAAATCAGCTTGCAATTTACTAACATCTTCTATAGACTGAACAATACTACATAGCTTGGTGTTATCTGCAAAAATAGAAATAGTGCTATTAATCCCATCCTCTATATCATTAATAAATAAATTGAATAATAGTGGTCCCAGCACGGAATCCTGGGATACCAAGGACTATTCAGAGTAGGAATCATTGACCACAACTCTCTGGATACGGTCCTTGAGCCAATTCTAAATCCAATTACAAACTATACTTTCTAAACCTATAGTCCTTAATTTACCCATTAGATGAGTATGAGGGACAGTGTCAAATGCCTTTGCAAAGTCCAAAAACACTATAACCACAGCGGCCCCTCTGCCTGGGCTTCTGCTCACTTCTTCATAAAAACAAATCAGGTTGGTTTGACAACTTCTGTCCTTAGTAAAACCGTGCTGGCTGTCGCTTATAATACTATTTTTTTTCACATAATCCTGTATATCATCCCTCAATAGCCCCTCAAACATTTTTCCCACGATTTATGTTAAGCTAACTGGTCTATAATTACCCGGGGAAGACCTATAGCCCTTTTTGAAAATAGGCACCACTTGGCCCTGCGCCAGTCCCTTGGCACTATACTATTCACTATAGAATCTCTAAATATTATGAAGAAGGGGACAGAAATAACGGAACTAAGCTCTTTAATCCTATTAATTTGTCTGGCAGAAACCTTCCTCATTATGCCTTTATCTGAACGAACCCGTCTGTGCTCTGAATCAGCCACAAATCTTTTCACAGTACGATGATCACGCTTACGTTTTCTTGAAATATCCAATGTTTTCATACCTTGTCCAAGGTATTGCACTATTTCACGCTTTTCGGCAGCAGAGAGATCCTTTTTCTTTCCCATATTGCTTGAAACCTGTGGCCTGCTTAATAATGTGGAACGTCCTTCTTAAGTAGTTTTCCTTTGATTGGGCACACCTGGCAAACTAATTATCACAGGTTTCTGAGATTGATTACAATGATACAAAGAGCCCTAAGACACAATACCATCCATGAGTTTAATTGAAAAACTAATAATTAAATGTTTATGACACTTAAATCCAATGTGCATAATAATTTGGAACACGGTGTAGTAATAAAGTTAAAAAAAAACAGACACAGAAAAAACATTTTATTGAAATAAAACCCCACACACAACCCTCGTTAACCAATTTATTGAAAATAAAAACGCTGTCATCGAAGTAGTCCATGAATCCAACGTAATCCAACGACCGAACCTGTAAAAAAAACACAAAAAAAACATTTGTAACTTTAAGTAAAGAAGCAAAACCATTTTAATACTTGCCTTCCTGCGTCTGTAACAGTAAACTAAGCAGGGGCAGCTCTTACCTGTCATTGGTTCATTTACATTACGTGGTCCAAGGTTACCTACTTTCATTGGCCTACTTTTTAATTTCTTAAGGACGAAGCCTAGTTTGGGCCTTAAGGCCTCATTCACACGACAGGGTCCGAGTGTCGGCCGGGAAAATTGGTTTTTGGCCTATTTTCCCGGCTGGTTTGCATCCGTTCCGATTCCGTTCCGGGCCGTGTTGCCATTTTTACCGGCCGATTTGGACCCGATTTGCTTCCTTTTTTTTCCCTGTCCGTTTTAAAATCGGATGAATTTCATTTAAATTTGTTGCCACACACAGCCCTCTGTAGATAATGCCACACAGCCCCCTGTAGGTAATGCCACCCAGACCCCTGTAGGTAATGCCACCCAGCCCCCTGCAGGTAATGCCACCCAGCCCCCTATAGGTAATGCTACCCTGCCCCCTATAGGTAATGCCACCCTGCCCCCTGTAGGCAATGCCACCCTGTCCCTTGTAGGTAATGCCACCCTGTCCCTTGTAGGTAATGCCACCCTGCCCCTTGTAGGTAATGCCACCCAGCTCCCTGTTGGTAATGCCACCCTGCCCCTTGTAGGTAATGCCACCCTGCCCCTTGTAGGTAATTCCACCCAGCTCCCTGTTGGTAATGCCACCCTGCCCCTTGTAGGTAATGCCACCCTGCCCCTTGTAGGTAATGCCACCCTGCCCCTTGTAGGTAATGCCACCCTGCCCCCTGTAGGTAATGCCACCCAGCCCCCTGTAGGTAATGCATCCCGCCCCCTGTAGGTGATGCCACCAAGTCCCCTGTAGGGGTTGCCACCAAGTACCCTGTAGGTGATGCCACACAGCCCCCTGTAGGTTGCACCCATCCCCCCCCCACATTCCAGGAGAAGTCACTGACTTCAATGTCCATATATGGACAGTGTAGTCACTGACTTCTCCTGGAGAGGAATTCCCTGCCACAGGTCGGGAATTCCGCTTCAGAAGTGAGTGACGTCACTGTGTCCATATATGGACAGTGTAGTCACTCACTACTCCTGTAGCGGAATCCTCGGCCATAGCGTCGGGGATTCCGCTGCAGAAGTGAGTGACATCGCTGTGTCCATATATGGACAGTGTAGTCACTCACTTCTCCTGTAGCGGAATCCCCAGCCATAGAGTCGGGGATTCCGCTGCAGAAGTGAGTGACATCGCTGTGTCCATATATGGACAGTGTAGACATGCACTTCTCCTGTAGCGGAATCCCCGGCCATAGAGTCGGGGATTCCGCTGCAGAAGTGAGTGACTTTGCTGTGTCCATATATGGACAGTGTAGTCACGCACTTCTCCTGTAGCGGAATCCCCAATCCCCTTCCTGGGATTTGGGATTCCGACTCCTACAGGGAGCAAAAAAAGACCCTCCTCCTCACATGCACTCTGCGCTGTGAGGAGGAGGAGAGAATGCGCGAGCGACGGTAGACCCGCCTATCACTCGGGACACATTCCGGTGATGGCCGTGTATTACCCGGCCCCATAGACTTCTATGGGAGCTGGGCGGCCGGGTACCCGGCCGAAAATAGGGCATGTCCCATTTTTTGACGCTCAGTTTTCCCGGCCCGTCAAAAAATAGGTCGTGCGAATAGCCCCATTAGGGGTCTATTGTTCCTAATGCTAATGTTCCGATTTATGAACGGCCGGCACCCGGCCAGGAAACCCTGTCGTGTGAATTCCGCCTAAGGCTCAGAGCCCATTTTTGACATCTGACATATTTCACTTTATGTGGTAATAACGTCGGAATGCTGAGATTATTTTCTCATGACACATTGGGCTTTATGTTAGTGGTACAATTTGGACGATGTATTCAGTGTTTATTGGTGAAAAATTGCAAAAATTAGAGGAAATTTATACAAAATAAAAATTTTCAGAATTTAAATGCACCTGCTTGTAAGACAGATAGTTATACTACCCAAAATAGTTACTAGTTCACATTTCCCATATGTCTTCTTTAGATTGGCATCGTTTTTTGAACATTCTTTTATTTTTCTTGGACGTTACAAGGCTTAGAACATAAACAGCAATTTCTCATATTTCAAAAGCCTTTTTTTTAAGGTACCTGTTCGGTTCCGAAGGGGGTTTGAGGGGCCTATGTATTAGAAACCCCCATAAAACACCTTATTTTAAAAACTAGACCCCTCAAAGTATTCAAAACAGCATTTATAAAGTTTATTTAACCCTTCAGGCATTTCACAGGAATTAAAGCAAAGTAGAGGTGAAATTTGCAAATTTCATTTTTCTTGCTGAATTTCAATTGTATTAAATTTTTTTCTGTAACACAGAAGGTTTTACCAGAGAAACACTACTAAATATGTATTGTCCAGATTCTGCAGTTTTTGAATGTGTCTCTAGTGCGCTCGTGGACTAAAACACAAGCCCCAGAAGCAAAGAAGGACCTAGTACATTTTGAGGCCTCTTTTTTTTTAGAATATATTTTAGGCAGCATGCCAGGTTTGAAGAGGTGTTGAGGTGCCAAAACAGTAGGAATCCCACAAAAGTGACCCCATTTTTGGAAACTACACCCCTCAAGGAATTCATTTATGGGTGTTGTGACCATCTTTACCCCATAGTTTTTTCACAGAACTTATTTGAATTGGGCTGGGAATTAAAACAAAATAAATGTTTTCCAATAAGATGTAGTTTTAGCTCAAAATTTCCTATTTTCACAAGAAATAAAATACCCCATTTTGTTGCCCAATTTGTCCTGAGTGTGGCAATACTCCATTTTTGGTGATAAACTGCCGTTTGGGCCCATGGGAGGGCTCAGAACGAAAGGAGCGCTATTTGTTCTTTGGAGTCCAGATTTTGCTGGATTGGTTTTCGGGTGCCATGTCGCATTTGCAGAGCCCCAGAGGTATCAAAGCAATGGAAACCCGCGAGAAGTGACCCCATTTTGTAAACTACACCCCTCAAGGAATTAATTTATGGGTGTTGTGACCATTTTGACCCCATGGTTTTTTCACAGAACTTATTTGAATTGGGCTGGGAATTAAAACAAAATAAATATTTTCCAATAATATGTTGTTTTGGCTGAAAATGTCTTATTTTCACAAGAAATAAAAGTCACCATTTTGTTGCCCAATTTGTCCTGAGTGCGGCAATACCCCATTTGTGGTGATAAACTGCCGTTTGGGACCATGGGAGGGCTCAGAAGAAAGGACCACCATTTGGCCTACTGGGGATTTTCTGGTGCGAAGTCATGTATGCAGAAGCCCCTGAGGTACCAGTACAGTTGAAACCCCCAAGAATTGACCCCGTTTTAAAAACTACACCCCTTAAGGCATTCATCTAGAGGTGTAGTGAGCATTTTGACCGGAGACATACACCCCATAAACTGTAATGTGGGTTCTCACAGGTATGGCAATACCCTCAATGTGGCTGTTATCAGCTGCCTGGGCACACAGCAGGGCTCAGAAGGGAAAGACGAGGGGGATAAGCTGTGCGGAGTGCATCAGGGTAAGTAAAACTTGGGTAGATTAAAAATCAAGGGATGTATGATACATTTTAAAACACTCTTTCATACAGAGCCTTAGTTTTTCAGGACACGTGTCACATTGATATATAGTATCCTTCCTTATCCACCTATTATAGCAGACTTTGCACCTCTTTTGACTTTTTCCCTTCTTGCTAGTTTGGGGAACTTCTCCTGGAAAGTGTTGCCCTGGTACGATGTGTGTGGCCTCGCTTGCAGAAGTACTGAGTGCCCCCTTCTTGGTCCCTAAAAATTAGTTTCTTGATAACCACCTCTTGAAATTCCAGGAAAGTTCCCGTCTGGCCTCTACATCGACGAAGTACGTACGCATTGTACAATGCCATCTGTATGATGTGCACGGCCAGCTTCTTATACCACACCGCATGGCGCTGTACGGCTTCAGGACTTGATCTGACACGTCCACCCCTCCCATGTACCTATTGTAGTCCAGGATGCAGTCTGGTTTGGGGGTCTCTGTACTGGTACCTTGTACAGGTACATAGGTACTGGTGTGGGCATGTATTGTTGTCAATACAAGGACATCTCTCTTGTCCTTGTACTTGACACACAATATGTTGCTGCTAGAATGTGCCCTGCTCTCACCCCTTCTTGTTTGCCCAAGCAGAGTCTTAGGGAGGCCTCTCAGATTTCTTCTAGCAGTGCCGCATGCCGCAGGACTTCTGGAAGCGAGGCCCTTGAAGAGTGGGACGCTGGTATAAAAATTATCCAGGTAGGGGTGGTAACCCTGGTCCAGCAGTGGGTGCACCAAATCCCACACAATTTTTGCATTACCTCCCAGTAAGAGGGGGCATTATGGGGGCTGAATACTGGTGTCCTTTCCTTCATATAGCGTAAATTTGTAGGTATACCCTGATGCACTCTAGCACAGCTTATACATCTTCACGTCATACCTTGCCCTCTAACTACTGGCGGAATTGAAGCCTCCCTTTAAAATGTACCAAGGACTCATCAATAGAAATACAATTCCTGGGGGTGTATGCTTTGGAAAACCGGGCACTGAAATGGTCTAATAGGGTTTTCCGTTTATACAAACGGTCAAAACTGGGGTTATCTCAGGGTGGGCACTGCTCATTATCAGTATAAAGTAAGAAGCAAAGTATTGCCTAATTTTTTTTTTTTTTTAGGTTCCAGTTCAGTTCTGAAGTTGCTTTGAGGGGCCTATATATTAGAAACCCCCATCAAACACCCCATTTTAGAAACTAGGCCCCTCAAAGTATTCACAACAGCATTTATAAAGTTTATGAACCCTTTAGGTGTTTCACGGGAATTTAGAGCAAAGTAGAGGTGAAATTTACATTTATTTATTTTTTTGTCAGAAAATCCTTTTTATACCATTTTTTTCTATAACACAAAAGCTTTTACCAGAGAAACGCAACTCAATACTTATTGCCCAGATACTGCAGTTTTGAGAAATATCCCACATGTGGTACTAGTGCGCTAATGGACTGAAGCACCGGCCTCCGAAGCCAAGGTGCACCTAGTGGATTATGAGGCCTCCTTTTTATTAGGCACCATGTCCGCATTGAAGAGGTCTTGTGGTGCCAAAACAGTGGAAACCCCCCAAAAGTGACCCCATTTTGGAAACTAGACCCCTTGAGGAATTCATTGTAGTTTTCTTGGGGTGCATGCGGCTTTTTGATCAGTTTGTATTCTATTTTTAATGGCGTGGTGACTAAAAAACAGCAATTCTACTATTGTTTTTTTATTAATTTTTTTTTACAGCGTTCACCGTGCGCTATAAATGACGTATTCACTTTGTTCTGCGGGGCGATATGATTACGGCGATACCAGACGTTTATAGTTTTTTTTATGTCTTATGGCGTTTGCACAATAAAATACTTGTAAAAAATAATTTACTTTTTGTGTTACCATATTCTAAGAGCCATAACTTTTTTTTTTCCTTCAAGAAAGCCGTGCGAGGACTTTTTTTTTGCGTAACGAACTGTAGTTTCGATCAGTACCATTTTTAGGTACATGCAACTTTTTCATCTCTTTTTATTCCATTTTCTGCGAGGTGAAGTGATCAAACAATTGTGATTCTGGTGTGGTTTATTATTATTTTCCTTTATGGCGTTCACCGCGCGGGATAAATAACGAAATGATTTTGTAAAGTCCAAATACAATGTCAGCCGCACAGCCTTATAAATCGTAGGTGGGTGCCGACCTTCCCAGGTCAGGGCTAACAGACCTGCTGTAGTAGAATCCAAAAATCAGGCAGCACTCCAAGGTATAAGCAAAGTAGAAAAAGGTGCATTATTGGTCCATATACGCACGACGTTTCAGCTCAACACAGGAGCCTTTTTCAAGTGAACAGATTCATGTCATGACCACACATTTATAGGAGAACCAATATTATAAAAAAGTAGTGCCAAAAAAATGCAACAACACATATAAGGTTGCCAAAAAAGTACATAGTGAATACATATATGCAACATTAAATGAGTAAGAAATGTGTTATAAAGATACTATCCAAACAGGGCTGTAATACATTACAGAAAGTTATACAATCTAACAATCTTTTAATTGTATATAATTAGATAGGATCGTGCACATGCGTAGGTATCATTACACTTGAGGGACTCCCCGAGAGTAAGGATCCGGCTTCAACGTAAACACAGGACATGTGTTGTAATCACCATTATCGAGCTGCTACTGCGCAGACTCCTGAATGTCAGGCTGTCAGAAGCATTAGTATTCATACTGCGCATGTAACGCATGCACAGTCTAGAAAGGAACGCCAGTCAGCCATACCAGAAGAGGGCAAATGACAATCATAGACAGGTGAAGAAAATCCACAACAAGAAATGGATTTTACGAGTGAAAGGAAAAAACCCTTGTCACTCCTACTTAATACAGGAAGACAATATGTACTAGAATGCCAAATATGTATGTGCATATATAAAGAAACCTCAGTCTACTTCATAGAGGATTAAATACAGAACCCTTAATCAAGGGTATTCTGAAAAGATAAATCAACCCAATTGTATATATATATATATGCACATATATAACGCAAAAGTTGCACCTATTGCATAGTTGTACATGTCTAACCCAAAACACATGTCAAATATTGGCGCGTCTCAATGCATTTGGAAATACAAATTATAGTAGTCAAGATATTCAACAGGAATTACAATAAGCATATTTCTTTAGCATAAATAAGCCAGTCCCAGTATCGGTGAGTCAATCAATGCCGCGATTTAATATGAAAAACGTGATCTGTGAATAAAGAAAAGTGTATTAAAAACATGCAATAAAATTATTGAAAAAGACATGAAATGGTAATCAATCCTGATACCAATGAAGACGTGGATTAAATACCTAATGTAAGAGGTGTGACTGTATGCAAAATTTATTTAATAACGGTACCCAGAGGAAACTCAACGTTTAAGCCACCTGGTTTAAGTGTACCCAATCTGTAAATCCACTGCAACTTGCGACGTTTCAACAATCTAACCCTATCGCCACCCCTACGTAGTGGGGGTACATGATCTACTATCCAAAATTTCAAGTCTCTTTCACCGTGTTTAAAATCAGAAAAATGTTTAGAGACCGGAAGGTCAAGTCTCTTTTTTCGTATAGTATAGCGGTGTTGGTTCAGTCTCGTTTTAGCATCAAGTGTAGTTTCTCCTACATACAGGAGACGACAAGGGCATTGGAGTACATAGATAATGAATTCAGTATTACATGTCAAAAAGTAATTGATGAAGAATTGTTTACCAGTATCAGGATGCACAAACTGACTGCCCTTAACTAAAAGTGTGCAGTTCGTACAAATGAGACATGGGAAACAACCCTTCCTCGGCGAAGATAAAAAGGTCTGTCGTTTAAATCTTGATGGACCAAAGACCGATTTGACTAACTTGTCTCTCAAATTGGGTGGTCTACGGTAAGTAAACAAGGGCGGTTTTTTAAAAGGTTTTACATGTGGGAAACATCGACCCAACATGGGCCAGTGCAACCGTATAACGTCATGTATCCGATTACTCATCTGTGTATGAGTGGTAATAAATGGGATAAGTTTTTGATCCCTATGTATCCTGTCCTGTAAAAGATCAGCTCTAGGGATGAAATCTACCCTACGTCTATGCTGTTCTAATATACGTTTGGGGTATCCTCTGGCCCTGAACTTGTCCATCATATGATCAAGGCCAACACAAAGTTTGTCAGGTCTATCTATGATTCTCTTGGTTCGCATAAGTTGACTAACCGGCAAAGAATTAATCATTTTTCTAGGATATGAGCTATCATATCTCAATAGACTATTCCTATCAGTAGTTTTAACGAATAAGTCAGTGTAGAATGTAGTTCCACTCAGTTCCACTAGCACATCCAAAAATTGCAGAGTACTTTTGGAACTGACCAATGTAAACTTCACTGTCTGATCTATGGTATTCAAGAAATTATGGAAATCCGTAAGCTCAGAGGAACTGCCAGTCCAGACGAGGAAGACATCGTCTATGTACCTTCAGCATCTCAGCACATGCTGAAAATGGTGGGACACATAGACGAGATCCTCCTCGAGTGAACGCATATACATGTTAGCATATGTAGGGGCAATGTTGGAGCCCATGGCAGTTCCCTGACTTTGGATAAAAAACTGGTCACGAAAAAGGAAATAATAGAATAATTTCCAAAAGTGATAATATAAAGGATCTACATTCAATAGAGTAATTCGATTGTTGTAATAATGTCTCAACAACTCTCAATCCACCCTCATGCTGTATGGACGTGTAAAGCGAAGTTACATCGAAGGAGGCCAAAATGACCTCCACTCCTTCAATAAGTTTAATCTCCTGTAATTTATTTTAAAAATCTGCTGTGTCCCGTATATAAGAACATGCCCCCATAGCGAATTCCCTTAGGCATCTGTCAAGAAAAATCGCTATATTAGAAAAAATAGAATAAGACCCAGAGACGATCGGTCGCCCTGGCGGGTCAATCAGAGTTTTATGAATTTTATATATATATATCACGGGGGTAATGGGATGTTCGACAATCAGAAATTTTTTCAAGTCGTCATCAATGAGGCCCCCATTACTGGCGTCACCGATAACGTTTTGAATGGTCCTGGAGATATCAAATTTGGGGTCATACGAGATTGGTGTATAAATCGTTGTGTCTGCAAGCTGGCGGTATATTTCCTTCAAATATTGCGACGTGTCCATGATGACAGTAGCCCCGCCTTTATCAGCCGTTTTGATAGTAATACTGTTATCATGGATCAATTCATCAAGGGCCGTAGCCTCATCCTTTGTCAAATTATTATATGTGAATGTTTCATCCTCATATCTAGATTTCAAATTATATATATCTCTTTTCACAACATTAATAAAGGCATCAACCCCAGATTCAGTGAAAGATGGAACAAAAGCATTCTTATTGTATAGACCGAAATTTTTGAGCTCTAATTCAGTAAGTTTAACCTTAGGGATGGGTACATTATTGGTAAACCACATTTTGAGTTTAACACCCCTAAAAAAATTATAAAGGTCAGCTTCAACCTGAAACCAATCAGTTTTTTTATTCGGACAGAAAGAGAGACCTTTACTTAATACCCCCAATTGTGTTACAGACAATGTTTTACTAGAAATATTTACCACTAAGTCTGTTTCTTTAGGTTCATTCCACGTGTTACTGGGGGTCGATTGCTCGATGCCTGGTATCCCCTTTCGACGATGCCGCCTACCGCCCCTTCTGGTGCGTCTCCCACCGGTGTGGTCATCCCCAGAGTCCCACCTAAAAAAGATGTTTCTCCAGTGGATCTCGTATAGCCAGGGTTTCTTGTGTTGTCAGAATGAATATCCCTTTTTCTTCCTAGTATCTTTGGCCGCTGTACCCAATCCTTTCAGATCATCTTGTTGCCAATTGTAGACTCGTCCGCGACTATAATCGTCTGCGTCATGATACCATTTTTTCTTTTTACATCTTCAAGGTCAGATTTGAATTTGACCAAATAGGTATTGATGCCAGTGTTGATGTTGTCAAATTCTTGGCTAGAGACAATAGATTTCAACTTTGCATCAGTTTCCTGCATGCATACGGTCAGAGTAGCAATCTCTTTTTGTAAGAAATCAATATTGAGCAGCAGAATATCCATGGCATATTTATTAGATATTTGTTGAAAATGTTGACAGAAGACTTGATTTTCAGTAAATAGGTTGGGTCTCATGCTGGATCTCATCCCTCTTGGGATTCTTTTTACCTTAAAATATTCGCCAAGTGTGGCTAGATGTAGCTGGAGGTTGATCAATCGCTTGTGTTCACTCTCCTTTCTATATTTAAGGTCAAATACCGAGGGAGTACTTAGAAATCCAGCCTCACCCACAGGGCCGCCATCAGGGGGGGACTGGGGGTACTGCAGTGAGGGGCCCGGGCATAAATTTAAAAAAAAGGGGCCCGCACTCTGCCGCTGGAATTAATATTCTCACGGCAGTGTGACTCTTACGATTTCATTTCGGTGAAAGGAACAGGTCCCATCACGAAGCAGGGGCCCGTTCCTTACATCAGAATATAAAACCGTAAGGGCCCGCTGGAGAGTGAGATGTGCCCGCCCCTCCTCCTCCACAACAGCGTGACAGCTGTGGGGAGGAGACAAGGGGTGGAGACATCACAGCAGCGGGAGTTATGAGCTCAGCCTCGGAGGATACGTCCAGCAGCAGAAGCAGCAGTCGTCGCCTTCTTCTTCAGACACAGTGAGTACTAAGTTATGTCTGTGTCCGGCTGCTGCTGCCCGGAGCCTCCTGAAAAGATCTCCTCCTGCCCCCATAGAAAGTAAATATCTTACCCACTTCTAACGCTGCAGCATAGGATTGTATCAGCTCTACGGCTCTTATCTCCCGTCCTGTGTAACATGTGACAATAAACCTGTCTTCTCCCTCTGTTTACACAGGACAGGAGAAAAGAGCCGTTGTAGAGCTGATAGTGATACAATTCTATGCTGCAGTGTGAACTAATACAGACGTGGGGAAGATTTTTGCTTTCTATGGGGAGACGGTAGAGTTAGATGATAATGGGGGCAGGGAGATGATAATGGGGGCAGGGAGATGATAATGGGGCAGGGAGATGATAATGGGGCAGGGAGATGATAATGGGGCAGGGAGATGATAATGGGGGCAGGGAGATGATAATGGGGGCAGGGAGATGATAATGGGGGCAGGGAGATGATAATGGGGACAGGGAGATGATAATGGGGCAGGGAGATGATAATGGGGCACGGAGATGATAATGGGGGCAGGGAGATGATAATGGGGCAGGGAGATGATAATGGGGGCAGGGAGATGATAATGGGGGCAGGGAGATGATAATGGGGGCAGGGAGATGATAATGGGGGCAGGGAGATGATAATGGGGCAGGGAGATGATAATGGGGGCAGGGAGATGATAATGGGGCAGGGAGATGATAATGGGGGCAGGGAGATGATAATGGGGCAGGGAGATGATAATGGGGCAGGGAGATGATAATGGGGCAGGGAGATGATAATGGGGCAGGGAGATGATAATGGGGGCAGATAGATGATAATGGGGGCAGGGAGATGATAATGGGGGCAGGGAGATGATAATGGGGGTAGAGTTAGATGATAATGGGGGCAGGGAGATGATAATGGGGGCAGGGAGATGATAATGGGGGCAGGGAGATGATGGGGCAGGGAGATGATAATGGGACAGGGAGATGATAATGGGGCAGGGAGATGATAATGGGGCAGGGAGATGATAATGGGGGCAGGGAGATGATAATGGGGCAGGGAGATGATAATGGGGGCAGGGAGATGATAATGGGGCACGGAGATGATAATGGGGGCAGGGAGATGATAATGGGGCAGGGAGATGATAATGGGGGCAGGGAGATGATAATGGGGGCAGGGAGATGATAATGGGGACAGGGAGATGATAATGGGGGCAGGGAGATGATAATGGGGGCAGGGAGATGATAATGGGGGCAGGGAGATGATAATGGGGGCAGGGAGATGATAATGGGGCAGGGAGATGATAATGGGGGCAGGGAGATGATAATGGGGGCAGGGAGATGATAATGGGGGCAGGGAGATGATAATGGGGGCAGGGAGATGATAATGGGGGCAGGGAGATGATAATGGGGGCAGGGAGATGATAATGGGGCAGGGAGATGATAATGGGACAGGGAGATGATAATGGGGGCAGGGAGATGATAATGGGGGCAGGGAGATGATAATGGGGGCAGGGAGATGATAATGGGGGCAGGGAGATGATAATGGGGGCAGGGAGATGATAATGGGGGTAGAGTTAGATGATAATGGGGGCAGGGAGATGATAATGGGGGTAGAGTTAGATGATAATGGGGGCAGGGAGATGATAATGGGGGCAGGGAGATGATAATGGGGGCAGGGAGATGATAATGGGGCAGGGAGATGATAATGGGGCAGGGAGATGATAATGGGGGCAGGGAGATGATAATGGGGGCAGGGAGATGATAATGGGGCAGGGAGATGATAATGGGGGCAGGGAGATGATAATGGGGCAGGGAGATGATAATGGGGCAGGGAGATGATAATGGGGCAGGGAGATGATAATGGGGCAGGGAGATGATAATGGGGCAGGGAGATGATAATGGGGGCAGATAGATGATAATGGGGGCAGGGAGATGATAATGGGGGTAGAGTTAGATGATAATGGGGGCAGGGAGATGATAATGGGGGTAGAGTTAGATGATAATGGGGGCAGGGAGATGATAATGGGGGCAGGGAGATGATAATGGGGGCAGGGAGATGATAATGGGGGCAGGGAGATGATAATGGGGGCAGGGAGATGATAATGGGGGCAGGGAGATGATAATGGGGCAGGGAGATGATAATGGGGGCAGGGAGATGATAATGGGGGCAGGGAGATGATAATGGGGGCAGGGAGATGATAATGGGGGCAGGGAGATGATAATGGGGCAGGGAGATGATAATGGGGGCAGGGAGATGATAATGGGGCAGGGAGATGATAATGGGGGCAGGGAGATGATAATGGGGCAAGGAGATGATAATGGGGGCAGGGAGATGATAATGGGGCAGGGAGATGATAATGGGGGCAGGGAGATGATAATGGGGCAGGGAGATGATAATGGGGGCAGGGAGATGATAATGGGGCAAGGGTATAGATATATGCCTGTGTACTATGCGTATATAGATATATGCCAGTACATTAAAGTTTCAAAAAGAAAGTAAAAACATAAAGTAATGTTAAATTTAAAAAAAATACACATACACTTTTTTTACAAAACACATTAAAATAAGTCTCAATACATAAAATCTACACATTCGTGATTGGCACGGCCGTAATAACCTGCACAACAATTTTTTTGCATCATTTATGATGTGTGCGCTGTAAAAAATAAAATAAAAACTTCTTTCACTTATTAATGTGAGGCACGAGGTATTATGAATTTTGAACCTCCATGTGCCTCACATTAACAGTAATTCACCCCATCATGTACCTTACACATTAACCCTTTATAATTGAGGAACATGATGGGGTTAATTACTATTAATGTGAGGCACATGGAGGTTAAATTTACCATCACACCTCGCGCCTCACATAAGAAATGGAAGAACTGTTTTGTTTTTTTATTACTGTTGGCAAAGTATCGCTTTGTTATCGAAATCGCAATACTACACAAAGCATCGGTACCGAAGTCCAAATTCTGGTATCGTGACATCCCTCCACTGGAGGAGGCATTATACAATGGGGGGGGGGGTAATAATTGGGTGAAAAGTGATGATATCTGAAGGGAGGGGAGAAATTATACATGGGGAGGGGTAGAGGAAGGAGAGCGTATACCTGGGTAGGGGGAGAAAGCTTATACCGGAGGCATAGTTAGCAACAGTCCTGAATTTGCAGGGACTGTCCTGAATCTAAAGAGGCAGTCCCGGCAAATTACTGTCCCAGACGTGTCTCAGCCACTGCCATATTCAAATTGTATCTGCGTCCACAGGATGCAGATACAATTGAATACTATGGCAGAGCAGGAAAGTATCAGCTTCCTGCTCTTCCATTCACCCATCCAGGAGCGGAATCCCCGGCCAGAGAGTTGCCGACACTCTGGTCGGGGATTCCTCTCCTAGAGGTAGCCCCTGAGGTCACTGTCCATATATGGACAGTGAGGTCAGGGTCTCCTCCTGGACTGGAATCCCCTGTAGAGAGTGCCACACACTTCCCTGTAGTTAGCGCCGAACATACCCCCTGTAGATAGCGCCACACACACACTCCCCTGTAGATAGTGTCACACACTGCCCCCTGTAGATAGCACCACACAATCCCATGTAGATAGCGCCACACAATCCCATGTAGATAGCGCCACACCCACCCTGTAGATAGCGCCACACACCCCCCCTGTAGATAGCGCCTCACCCACCCCTGCAGATAGCGCCACACACAGCCCCCTGTAGATAGCGCTACACACAGATAACGTGTGTGCAGCGTGTGAAGAGAATGCAAAAGCATCATCCAGACATGCCCGTGGCGGTGGGAGATCTTAGGGACTACATTTTGGTGAGTGACTCTGCTGTGTATAGGGCTTCAGTGCAATGATTTTTGTTTATATTGCCCTCCTACACTCTGACAGATTCTACATACACACACACACACACACTCACTTTCCCTTTTTGCCCCCCACAGAGCCGCTGTCTCTTGTCTCTTCCTTGTCACTCCACAGAGCCCCTGTGAGGTTGCGTCTCCCCCCTGGCTACCACTGCTACCTTCAGTTCTCCCAGCCCTGGCACTTAGTTTCTCCCCTTTGCCCTCCGACACCCACCTCCTGTCTCTGCCCTGCTCCTCCAAAGAGTTTTTTTTTTAATGTGCCCTACCTCCCGCCCCTTTACATTTCACACCCCCTCCTAATAACGAGGGGGGCGGGGGCCCAGACTCATTGGCAGTATGGGGCCCAGAAATTCCTGATGGCAGCCCTGCTCACCCATATCACCTCCAAGTATTCGATCCACGTCAGCGTCGGTATAGGTGAATACATCTGGACATGATGCACCAGCTAGTTGTGAAGATAATGACATTTCTATAGCGTGCAGGCTAATGACTAGCCAAATAGTAAAGTCCAAATACAATGTCAGCCGCACAGCCTTATAAATCGAAATAACTTTCTAGTTCAGGCTGTCACGGACGTGGCGATACCAATTATGTATAGTTTATTTGTTTGTTTATATATTTTTATTAATAATAAAGGACTGATAAAGGAAAAAGGGCGATTTTTACTTTTATTACTTTTAAAACTTTTATTTTCTTATTTTTACACATCTTTTTTTAACTTTTTTTTAACTTTATTACTTTGTCCAACTAGTGTACTTGAGGGCAGGAGGTCCTGATCGCTATTCTAATACACTGCACTACATGCACTAGTGCAGTGTATTAGAGCTGTCAGCTACTCACTGACAGCAAGCATAGTGGGTCCTGACTTTGTCAGGACCCACTAGGCTTCCGTCGATGGCATAGCCGGACGCCATTGTTAGGTGTCCGGTTGCCTAAGTCACCATCGCCGACCGGTATCGTATAGCAGGCCAGCGATGGTAGCTTAACCCCTAAAAAGCCGAGATCGCTATTGAACGCGGCTTTTAAGGGGTTAATCAGCAGGGATACAGCGATCGGTCCCTGCTTAAGGCGCTGCGGCAACTGCTGTACGAGACAGCAGCTGTCACAGCTCCTGTATGTGTCGGAAAGACGTGAAGGAGCCCAAATGTACGCCATAGTGTGTAATTTTTGCATATGTTTTTGTCAATGTGTTGTGGCTCTGGACTGCAGAATGGAGGTTGCGGAGAGCAAAGCTCGGCACCCTCTTTTCCGCGGGAGGGAAAGTGGCCTGGAAGGTGTACATCAAATGGCAGCTGTGGAACCGAGACCGAGGGAAGTATCTTTCAGGAGTTCATTCAGTTGTGTGAGTACCGCTTAACGTGCTAGTGACAGGAGTCTTGGGTTGCAGAGAATGTGCATGGTGCTGTGGCGGATGGATCATGCTCAGTACTATTTATTGTTGAGAACTGCTCAGTAATTCTTCTCAGTACTTCTTCTGAAAAGCAGAACTGAGCAATCCTTACCAACACTGAGAAGCCATACTGACTAATCCTAACTAACACCAAGAAGCAATACTGAGCAATCCTCATTGACATTCAGATGCAATACTGAGTAAACCTCAACAAGATAGAGAAGTTCTCAGTCTTGGTGAGAATTGCCCAGCCCCATCTACCACCAATGTGGCTACGGCTAATGGTTTTCTGATCCACCTACTTTTGTTGTCTGAAAATTTGAACCTACCTACAACATGAGGCTAATCCAGGGCCACTTTAAGTTCCCAATCCACCCCTGGCCACAGGCTGGTATTATTAGGCTGGGAAAGTCCATAAAACCATAGACCTTTCCACCCTGGTAATGCTAGGCTGCGACTGCTTTATTGTATCTAGTTGGTTATGAAAAATGGGGGGGACCCCACATCGTTTTTTCAAATATTTATTTAAAAAGAAAATATTTGATTTTGGGCTTTCCCAGCCAAATAATACCAGCCTGTGGCCTTCCCAGTACCCGACCATTACTACAGATGGTCGGGTACTGTATCTGTAAAGGATCTGCCAGGCACTACGTCTGTGGATACTCCCAGGATTAATCAATCGACACCTGAGGCCAGACCTCTTAGACTGACACCGGCTCCCACCAATCAGGGTGGCAGGCTCAGGAGTGGGAGAGCCTATCGCGGTCTGGTCAGTCGGAGTTAGCTCCGCCCCCTGTCCATTTATACCTGCCGTTTTCTCTTCCTCATTGCTTGTGATTCTTCTGGTTTCCTGGCCCCACTGCTGCCTTGCTCCAGCCTGCTTCTGCCGTGCTTCAGCCTTGCTTCAGTTCCGCTTATCCTGCTTCGCTCTGCCCCCGGCTTGCTTCCTGCTCTGTGCTCTGCGTTTGTATACTTCATTACATCCTGATCCTGACTGCTCGTTCACCACTCCGTTCCCTCACGGTGTTCCGTGGGCTACTGCCCCTTCCCTTGCTTGTTCCCTGTTTGTATCCCCTTGCATTTAGTCAGCGTAGGGACCGCCGCCAAGTTGTACCCCGTCGCCTAGGGCGGGTCGTTGCAAGTAGGCAGGGACAGGGCGGTGGGTAGATTAGGGCTCACTTGTTCCCTTCACCTCCTTCCGCCATTACATAATCACAAGCCCATACCTAGTCTACCATTTTTTCCTACGCTGACGCTATCATGGACCCCCTTGAGACCCTGACCCAGCAGATGCAGGGCCTCTCCCTACAGGTCCAGGCCCTGGCTCAGAGGGTCAACCAGTCTGACGCTGCCATAGTAGTACCCCTCACCTCACCTCTAGAACCTGACCTCAAGTTACCTGACCGGTTCTCAGGGGACCGTAAGACTTTTCTCTCCTTCCGGGAGAGTTGCAGACTTTACTTCCGTCTAAAACCTCACTCCTCAGGTTCCGAGAACCAGCGGGTGGGAATCATTATATCCCGACTCCAGGAAGGGCCCCAAGAGTGGGCCTTCTCCTTGGCTCCTGACGCCCCTGAACTTTCCTCCGTTGATCGTTTTTTCTCTGCCCTCGGACTCATTTACGACGAGACTGACAGGACTGCCTTAGCCGAGAGTCAGCTGGTGACCTTACGTCAGGGTAGGAGACCTGTTGAGGAATACTGTTCTGATTTTAGAAAGTGGTGCGTAGCTTCTCGGTGGAACGACCCGGCCCTAAGGTGCCAGTTTAGGTTAGGATTATCTGACGCCCTGAAGGATCTGCTTGTTAGCTACCCCTCTTCTGACTCCCTAGACCAGGTTATGGCCCTAGCAGTACGACTTGACCGACGTCTCAGGGAACGTCAGCTTGAACGTTTCAGTGTTTTTCCCTCTGACTTCCCTGCGATCCCCCCCGAGGTCCCGTCTCCTCGCTCTTCCACGGAAGACTCGGAGGTACCTATGCAACTCGGGGCCTCCATGTCCCCTCGACAACGTAGAGAGTTCCGCAGGAAGAATGGTCTCTGCTTCTATTGTGGGGATGACAAGCATCAACTGAACACCTGTCCCAGGCGCAAGAATAAGCAGCCGGAAAACTTCCGCGCCTAAGTGATCATCGGGGAGGTCACTTGGGCGCACAGGTATTTCCCGTTAATATGAAACGCAATAAAATTTTGCTTCCCTTTCAGGTCTCGTTTGCTGGCCGGTCTGCCACTGGCAGTGCCTTCGTGGATTCTGGCTCATCTGCTAATATCATGTCTGTGGAATTTGCTATGTCTCTAAAAATGCCTTTTATTGATTTGCCTTATCCTGTCCCGGTAGTGGGTATCGACTCCACTCCTCTTGCTAATGGTTATTTTACTCAGCATACTCCTGTTTTTGAACTCCTTGTTGGCTCCATGCATTTGGAGCAGTGCTCTGTACTGGTGATGCAGGGATTATCGTCCGATCTGGTATTAGGTCTTCACTGGTTGCAGCTGCATAATCCCACGTTTGATTGGAATACTGGGGATCTCACCAAATGGGGTAGTGAATGCCTGACGTCATGTCTTTCGGTTAACTCTATTTCTTCCCGTGAGGAGGTAAACACGCTACCTGAGTTTGTTCAGGACTTCGCTGATGTTTTTTCTAAGGAGGCCTCCGAGGTGTTGCCCCCTCATAGAGATTACGATTGCGCAATCGATTTGGTACCAGGTGCTAAGCTTCCTAAGGGTAGGATATTTAATCTTTCATGTCCTGAACGTGAAGCCATGAGGGAGTATATCCAAGAATGCCTGGCCAAGGGTTTCATTCGCCCCTCGACTTCTCCTGTAGGTGCTGGCTTCTTCTTCGTGGGGAAGAAGGATGGTGGTCTTAGGCCGTGCATTGACTATCGGAACTTGAATAAGGTCACAGTAAGGAACCAGTATCCCCTTCCTTTGATTCCGGATCTTTTTAATCAGGTTCAGGGGGCCCAATGGTTCTCTAAGTTCGATCTACGGGCGGCGTATAACCTTATCCGCATCAAAGAGGGGGATGAGTGGAAGACTGCGTTCAACACGCCCGAAGGTCATTTCGAATACCTGGTCATGCCCTTTGGGTTGTGTAATGCCCCTGCAGTCTTCCAGAATTATATTAATGAAATTCTGAGAGATTACCTGGGAAATTTTCTTGTAGTGTACCTTGATGACATACTGGTGTTTTCCAAGGACTGGTCCTCCCACGTGGAGCATGTCAGGAAGGTCCTCCAGGTCCTCCGGGAAAATAATCTGTTTGCGAAAACCGAAAAATGTGTGTTTGGGGTACAGGAGATACCATTTTTGGGTCAAATCCTCACTCCTCATGAATTCCGCATGGACCCTGCCAAGGTTCAGGCTGTGGCGGAATGGGTCCAACCTGCCTCCCTGAAGGCGCTACAGTGTTTTTTGGGGTTCGCTAACTATTACAGGAGATTTATTGCCAACTTCTCGGTCGTCGCTAAGCCTCTTACGGACCTCACTCGCAAGGGCTGTCCAGGCTTTTGAGACCCTCAAGAAGTGCTTTATCTCGGCCCCCGTGCTGGTTCAGCCCAACCAAAGGGAGCCATTTATTGTGGAGGTTGACGCGTCCGAGGTGGGAGTGGGAGCCGTCTTGTCCCAGGGTACCAGCTCCCTCACCCATCTCCGCCCCTGTGCTTACTTCTCTAGGAAGTTTTCGCCCACGGAGAGTAACTATGATATTGGCAACCGCAAACTTTTAGCCATTAAATGGGCTTTTGAAGAGTGGCGTCACTTCCTGGAGGGGGCCAGACACCAGGTAACGGTCCTTACTGCCCCTAAGAATCTGGTTTTCCTAGAATCTGCCCGGAGGCTTAATCCTAGACAAGCTCGATGGGCGCTATTCTTTACCAGATTTAACTTCTTGGTTACCTATAGGGCTGGGTCCAAAAATATTAAGGCTGATGCACTGTCACGTAGTTTCATGGCCAATCCTCCTTCTGAGAAGGATCCTGCTTGTATTTTACCCCCTGGTATAATAGTTTCTGCCACTGATTCTGATTTAGCCTCTGACATTGCGGCTGATCAAGGTTCAGCTCCCGGGAACCTCCCTGGGGACAAGCTGTTTGTCCCCCTGCAATACCGGCTAAGGGTACTCAGGGAAAACCATGACTCCGCACTATCTGGTCATCCTGGCATCTTGGGTACCAAACACCTCATTACCAGAAACTATTGGTGGCCTGGGTTGCCTAAGGACGTTAGGGCTTACGTCGCCGCTTGTGAGGTTTGTGCTAGGTCCAAGACCCCTAGGTCCCGACCTGCAGGCTTACTACGTTCTTTAAATCCTATATACAGGGCATACATGCTGCATCATCTGGCACAAATTATGTATATCATCCCTTATAACTTACGACTGTACTCCCAAAATATATTGCACCAAAAAGAAGAACCAAGGAGTCTCTAAGTCAAAAATTACATAATCTTTTTATTAGACAATATTACACTGTTTACAAAAAACAAGTTTCTAAAAATGAATCACAAATAAAAGCATGGCCGCCACATGGGTCAATATACATCAGATATGGTCATATATGTAAAGACACATTACAGTATACCTCAAAGACAACAATATAGGTAGTGTGATGTAGATGGAGTGAGGTATACAGGCTACAGGTAATATGTTAAACTGCTTCAGGAAAACGGTAAGAGGGATGAGACTCCCATGTATGAAAAAATACAATAGAGAACAGGACTAGGAAACAACGTGTTATAATGTCCAAAAAAGGAAAGTTCAAGTGTATATAAATACCGGGGAGTTGTTCATACATATATAAGAGAGCCCAAATACCATGAACCAGCAAACAATGAACCAAGGAGCACTATCAAAGTACTAACCCATGTAGCTGAGACTCCAAAAATGGCGGCCGGCCCCAACGCGTTTCGGCTTCCGCCTTCGTCTGGGGGTGACATCTACAAGTATGTCCCTCCTATTTATCTAGCCTAAGGACCAATCAAAAAATGATTGGCCAGGTGAAAGCATTATATAATATAAATACCTCAATCAGCTGTGGCGTCATGTCCGCGTTTGTCAGTAGACAAACATCACATGGTGTGGGCATCATGTGATACACGATGAGTGCGCCGCGTGATGATGTCACAGCGGCGCCCTTCATCCCGCGCACATCAAGATGCCGACTCCTAGTGAGTTGCCAAGGACGCCAGCGCATGCGCACTAGATTGAGGCATATTAATAATAAATCCACCAAGTGTAGTATGTACGTATAGAGAAAGATTACACATCGTGCAGTGAGAATCCCAAGGTAATCAATTTGTCAGAACATATACTTTCTGTAACTGATATAAATGTATTAAGCAGAGGTTTGACTTTCTCACCGACTGCACCATTTGATGCTTTTACAGCCATAAAAGATCTGAACCTGTTTGCCAGAACCTTGATGTTCAAGAGATGGCACTATAAGGAAGAGGATCAGATCTTTGACACTGTTGAGGAAAGGACTACACTAAGAGATCTTGAAACACTTATGGGCGAACAAGATGACATACAGGTAAGAGCCATTCCTGACTGTATAAAAAGAAAATCGGCCAAATTTCCACCTCTATTCCTATGCCCAGCAATTGATACATTCGTGAAAACAGTGTCCAAAGAATTTGATAGAATACCAACAACTTTGGTTAATGACAATTTATCTAAAAATGAAAGAGAAAGTCTCTATAAGTTAAAAAATCTTAGAGACGTCATTTACAAACCCGCCGATAAAGGGGGAAACATTGTTGTGTGGCCGAGGACGATGTACGTAAACGAAGCGAATCGTCAGTTAAGAGACAAAAAATGCTACAAAAAATTAACATTCAACCCTATCTCTTCTTATAGTGAACAACTGGCCAAAATTCTAAAACAAGCGATGGATGATGGAGTTGTGACTAAGGATTTATATGATGCACTCCTTGTTCCAATACCTGTAGTAGCGACATTGTACCTTTTGCCAAAAGTACATAAAAATATAAAGACTCCACCAGGAAGACCGATTATTTCTGGCCAAGGTAACTTTACAGAGAACATCTGTAAATTTATAGATTATTATCTTAAGCCACTAGTGGAATGCTTACCCTCCTATATCAGGGACTCATCAGATCTCTTACAGAAATTGGAATGCACCCATCTAGATGTCGACATGTGGTTAGTCACCTGCGATGTTGAATCGCTTTATACCAGCATTAGACACCACGATGGGATAAAAGCTACCAATTTTTTCTTGAGTACGAGCAATTTGGAGGAAGGGCTCATTAAACTGCTTGGTGTACTATTAGATTTTGCCTTGACACACAATGTGTTCACGTTCAATGAGTCATTCTACCTACAGCTCCAGGGAACGGCAATGGGGGCATCTTGTGCACCCTCATATGCCAATTTGTTCCTGGGGCTGTGGGAGAGAAATTTGTTCCTGTCAGATCACGGTACGTCAATGAACCGAGTCATTTTTTGGGCCCGCTTCATTGACGATATCTTCTTGATCTGGCAGGGGACTCTTGAACAATTACAGCAATTTATGGCAGAATTAAATCTGAATGATCAGAATATCAAACTCACATACAAATGTGACAAAAAACAAGTAGATTTTTTGGACATCAAAATCCAATGTGATGAAAATGGTGATGTCCAAACTGATCTTTTCAGGAAAGAGACATCTGTGAATTCTCTTTTACACGCTACTTCTGCACATCCTAAACAAACTATTGCTGCCATTCCCACAGGTCAATTCCTTAGACTAAAGCGTACGTGTTCCAGAGAGGAAGATTTTAGGAAACAGGCTAAGGATTTAGAATATAGGTTTATGGATCGGGGCTACAGCAATCGGTGCATCAGGAAAGCGAAAAAAAGAGCTCAGGAAACGGAGAGAAACAAACTTTTACAACCAGCGGTTCGAGAAAATAAAATTAACGAGGTGAGATTTATCACGCCATATCATTCCCGGTGGGAAGAGATGAAAGATCATTTAAAGAGATATTGGCCGATCCTGAAAGCTGACCCGATACTCAATAAGATATTGCCTATACAGCCATCTGTAACCTATCGTCGTGCCAAAAACTTGAAAGACCATTTGGTCCGAAGTTTTTATACCCCAGTTGCACAGGGAACTAGATTCTTTGGGACCAAAGGCCCAAAATGGGGGTGTTCCCCTTGTGGAGGATGCATTTCATGTCCCAATATTGAACGTGCAGAAGAGTTTACTGATTCTGAGAATAGTAAAATATTCAAAATTGTATGGCACATTACATGTGCTACACGCGGGGTGGTATATTATGCAGTGTGTCCATGTAATAAAATATACATAGGATTGACGACACGCGATTTTCGAATCAGAGTACGTGAACATGTGCGGGATATTGAATCTGCAAAGGAGGTCCATGATACTGATAAAATAGAAAAATTGAAAACGATTCCACGCCATTTTAAACAGTATCACAATTGTAATTCTAGACTACTAAAGGTACGAGGAATAGACCATGTGGAATTAAATATAAGAGGTGGAGATTTGATGAAGAAATTATTACGATTGGAAAGTAAATGGATTTGGACTTTGAAGACCATGCAGCCGAGAGGCTTAAACGAATCGCATGGGTATGCCGCGTTTCTCTGATCACTGTGTATGTGTTTGTGTGGCATCATTTTTTAACTAATTTCGTGATGTATTATTATTTTGTGTGATTTTAACATATGTTCCTTTTTCTCTCTCCTAGTTTCTCTTCCCTAGTCTACTAGATGTAGACGTGTATGAAATACCATCGATATACAGTGATGCATTGTTTATACAGTGAAAGACAACAATGTATGCTGAAGCGTTGTGTTACAGTGATTGATATATATAGAACAATTTGTTCTTCAGATGTTGTTTTACTTCTATAGGAATCTATATATGGCAGCGTAGAATAATAATAAAATAATGAAATGTATAATTTTTAAACAATTTTGTAGATTTTATGGATTTTTTTTTGCACTATTGCACTTTAGTATTGAAATATATATTTCTATACTCCTAAGTACTTATTATGTTAGCACTCTTACACACAGAAAATTTCTATACATATATACATATATATATATCCTTTCACCTGACTATATGTGCTTATGATTTATGCACATACAGATATATGAGCATGACAATAAACGCTTATTACTATAGAGTATATATATTTATCTCTATTTTTACTTTATATGGTATGGTGTTATGCGTTTGAGATATATACTTGGATGTATGTGGATGTATGTGTATATAATTTTTGTTTGTTATATATAACACTTACTTATTTATTTATCTTCTTTTTTCACTACAAAAGATATATGTATATACACTAATTTGTATTGTTTAACACAGTATATTTTGTGACATAATGGTCTAATTCACGTTTAATTTCTTTTTTATGTCTTAATATAAAATCATGTATTTTAATATTAATCCATTATGCATTTTCTTGAAGATTTTGTGCGATATATCATATGGGTATTCCCTCTGGGTCAAAAACCATATATATTCATAGACTACTATGGTTTTTGTATAATTATAAACATTTATGAACATTGAACATCTAATTCTCACTGCACGATGTGTAATCTTTCTCTATACGTACATACTACACTTGGTGGATTTATTATCAATATGCCTCAATCTAGTGCGCATGCGCTGGCGTCCTTGGCAACTCACTAGGAGTCGGCATCTTGATGTGCGCGGGATGAAGGGCGCCGCTGTGACATCATCACGCGGCGCACTCATCGCGTATCACATGATGCCCACACCATGTGATGTTTGTCTACTGACAAACGCGGACATGACGCCACAGCTGATTGAGGTATTTATATTATATAATGCTTTCACCTGGCCAATCATTTTTTGATTGGTCCTTAGGCTAGATAAATAGGAGGGACATACTTGTAGATGTCACCCCCAGACGAAGGCGGAAGCCGAAACGCGTTGGGGCCGGCCGCCATTTTTGGAGTCTCAGCTACATGGGTTAGTACTTTGATAGTGCTCCTTGGTTCATTGTTTGCTGGTTCATGGTATTTGGGCTCTCTTATATATGTATGAACAACTCCCCGGTATTTATATACACTTGAACTTTCCTTTTTTGGACATTATAACACGTTGTTTCCTAGTCCTGTTCTCTATTGTATTTTTTCATACATGGGAGTCTCATCCCTCTTACCGTTTTCCTGAAGCAGTTTAACATATTACCTGTAGCCTGTATACCTCACTCCATCTACATCACACTACCTATATTGTTGTCTTTGAGGTATACTGTAATGTGTCTTTACATATATGACCATATCTGATGTATATTGACCCATGTGGCGGCCATGCTTTTATTTGTGATTCATTTTTAGAAACTTGTTTTTTGTAAACAGTGTAATATTGTCTAATAAAAAGATTATGTAATTTTTGACTTAGAGACTCCTTGGTTCTTCTTTTTGGTGCAAAATTACTACGTTCTTTGCCCATTCCCCAGAGACCTTGGACCCATATCTCCATGGATTTTATCACCGATTTGCCTCCATCTCAGGGCAAGTCGGTGGTGTGGGTGGTAGTAGACCGCTTCAGCAAGATGTGCCACTTTGTGCCCCTTAAGAAACTACCTAACGCCAAGACGTTAGCTTCATTGTTTGTTAAACACATTCTGCGTCTCCATGGGGCCCCAGTCAATATAGTTTCTGACAGAGGGGTACAATTTGTTTCCTTATTTTGGAGAGCTTTTTGTAAAAAGTTGGAGATTGATCTGTCCTTCTCCTCCGCCTTCCATCTCGAAACTAATGGCCAAACGGAAAGGACTAATCAATCCCTGGAACAATATTTAAGGTGTTTCATCTCTGACTGTCAATTTGATTGGGTCTCATTCCTTCCCCTCGCCGAATTTTCCCTGAATAACCGGGTCAGTAACTCGTCAGGGGTCTCCTCGTTTTTCTGTAATTTCGGGTTTAATCCACGGTTCTCCTCCGTTTCTCCTGGTTGTTCCAATAATCCCGAGGTAGAGGACGTTCATCGGGAACTGTGCACAGTCTGGGCCCAGGTTCAGAAGAACCTAGAGGCGTCCCAGAGCGTACAAAAGATTCAGGCTGATAGAAGATGTTCTGCTAACCCCCGGTTTGTCGTCGGGGATCTGGTGTGGTTGTCGTCTAGGATCTTGCGCCTTAAGGTCCCGTCCAGGAAGTTTGCTCCCCGATTTATTGGGCCTTATAAGGTCATTGAAGTCCTCAACCCTGTATCCTTCCGTCTGGAGCTGCCCCCATCCTTTCGCATACACGACGTCTTTCATGCCTCCCTCCTTAAACGCTGCTCCCCGTCCTGGTCCCCCTCGAGGAAACCTCCTGTTCCCGTTCTCACCCCTGAGGGGGTGGAATTCGAGGTGGCCAAGATCGTGGACAGTAGGATGATCCAGGGCTCCCTCCAGTACCTGGTCCATTGGAGAGGATACGGGCCGGAGGAGAGGACTTGGGTACCTGCTCGAGATGTTCACGCTGGGGTATTGGTCAGGAGGTTCCATCTTCTCTTCCCCACTAAACCGGGTCCTCTTAGTAAGGGTCCGGTGGCCCCTCATAAAAGGGGGAGTACTGTAAAAGATCTGCCAGGCACTACGTCTGTGGATACTCCCAGGATTAATCAATCGACACCTGAGGCCAGACCTCTTAGACTGACACCGGCTCCCACCAATCAGGGTGGCAGGCTCAGAAGTGGGAGAGCCTATCGCGGTCTGGTCAGTCGGAGTTAGCTCCGCCCCCTGTCCATTTATACCTGCCGTTTTCTCTTCCTCATTGCTTGTGATTCTTCTGGTTTCCTGGCCCCACTGCTGCCTTGCTCCAGCCTGCTTCTGCCGTGCTTCAGCCTTGCTTCAGTTCCGCTTATCCTGCTTCGCTCTGCCCCCGGCTTGCTTCCTGCTCCGTGCTCTGCGTTTGTATACTTCATTACATTCTGATCCTGACTGCTCGTTCACCACTCCGTTCCCTCACGGTGTTCCGTGGGCTACTGCCCCTTCCCTTGCTTGTTCCCTGTTTGCATCCCCTTGCACTTAGTCAGCGTAGGGACCGCCGCCAAGTTGTACCCCGTCGCCTAGGGCGGGTCGTTGCAAGTAGGCAGGGACAGGGCGGTGGGTAGATTAGGGCTCACTTGTTCCCTTCACCTCCTTCCGCCATTACAGTATCGTACCTGGCTCTTCCCAGTACATCTGGAGGCGGCGGGTACCACCAAAGTAATAATGGAGGGGTTAATGTTAGCCTTTTCACCGGCTAACACTAAGCTCTGCATTAGTAATGGACGCTGTCAATCAGACAGCGGCCATTGCTAAGGCAATGGTAATACAGTTAAAAAGACCACAGACAAATAAAGTAGTAATAAAGTTAAAAACACCACAGTTAAAAAAATATATTTTATTGAAATTAACCCCCCCCCCCCCACAACCCTTGTCAACCTTTTATTGAAAAAAAAAAAACACCATCATCGGAGAAGTCCTCAAATCCGATGTAGTCCAACTACCGAGCCTGAAAAACAACGCAAACACAAAAAAACATTAGTAGCGCATAAAAAAGCAAAACAATTATTATAGTTAATTTTTCTGGGTCCTGCACCTAATGTCACTCGGGTGTCCTCCGTGACAGTAAACTAAGCCGTGACAGCTCTAAGCTGTCATTGGTTAGTTTACATCACGTGGTCCCAGGTTACCTCAGTTCATTGGCCTACTTTTAAACGCAGGTGGCACGATAACGTAATCGCACCACCTGCATGACAAGGAAAGCGCGGATTGGCGAGGCAGGGAATTCATGGTTCCCTTGCCTTGCCAGTGCTTTCAACTGTATCTGCGTCCTTACGACGAGGATACAATTAAGTATAACAATGTGTACCCACTCCCCCATGTAAGTGACCTAAATGCCGTTCAATGAGGTCACAAAGTAAATATTTTTATTTTTTTTAAAATGCTCCTGCAGCAGCCCTTTACCTCTACTAGATGTCCTAGGCACTGCACCCCCAGTGCCTAGTGGCAAACATGGGCCTGTCATTAAAAACACTAGCAATTTTAGAAGCGTTTTCTGATGCAGTTTAATTTGCCAGAAGAATTCTGTGTGTAAAGGAGACCATAGGGCCTGTCCACACGTAGCGCAATTGCCGTGTTTTTTCTGTCTGGAAATGCGGACGGAAAAAACGCAGCAGAATACAGTAGCAGTGCATGAGATTGAACAAATCTCATCCACACGCTGCGTAAATACTGAGCGGAAAAAACGCTTAAAAATGGACCAGCGGTGCAGAATTTTATTCCGTAGCATGTCAATTGTATTTGCGTAATCACTGCATATTTGCTGCGGGTTTTCCCCATTGAATTCAATGGGAAGGTAAAACACACAACAAATAACAGTTGTTGTGTTTTTTTGCAGCGGATTCGCAGCGATTCTGTCGCAAAAAAACACAACTCTGAAAAAAAAACATCTATACAGACCTAGGAGTCTGTGTTTCTTCCTCCAAGCCAGCCTACTGGGATGATGCCTCATCCCGTGTGACCGACACTCACAGGCTGTAGCGGCGGTCACATGGATAAAATGTTTGCTTCATCCCATGTGACCACCACTACAGCGAATCACAGGCTGCAGCGGTCTCCTGGGATGAAACGTCATCCCAGGACGCCGACCTGCTAGCAGGCCGGTTAATGCAGCAGTTTTCCGCAGCGGACATTCCGGGGCGAAAAACTGCACCACAGTTTGGTGTGGTTTTTCACCCAGAATTCCCTGCAGCGCACAGGGCGGATACGCTGCGTGTTTTATGCAGCATGTGCGGACCGTGTGAACACGACCTTATAGTGATACTGGGAGAATTGTGAAGGCCAATGTTTGGGTGAATGAGCGTTCATGTGAACGCTCAATCATGACCATTGCCCTGTGTGCACTATAACCGGTTTAAGGAATGAAAGTGCTAAAGTTGTTTCCCATGTGCTGGGTAAAGTCATGTGACCCTGATTAAACTGGGTGATTTATTTAAATGATAGCAGTGAGAGTATGTTTCTATGGGTCAGTGTTGGTCATGTTATCTAGGACCGAAGTGAAAGTTTTTTGTGGATTGAAATTGGATTTGGCGATTACTGATTTGTCGGGGAAGGGGGGCTTTTGGTTTTCATCAAAAGGGATGCTTTTGCATACAAGTGACTTTCATGCCCAGGAAGAAGCTGGCCAAACTGAAGTTGGGCAGCTCAATTTGTTTGGATGCCACGTGGAGTTATTATCTTGGACATGCTGATTTTAATCTATGTTCTTGAGTATGAATAAAGACCTTATTGGTGCTATGTCTGTGTGTTATGTATTTCACTGAATAGTGAGGACATCCTTTGGGAGGATTGTACCAGGCTTGGAGTGTATAACTTTTTACAGCCAGAGGAGACTACCATTTATTCCTGGACCAGTAGACAGTAGGGAGGATTACGTTTCTGTACCCCCTCGTTTGCCGTGGCTAACGGCAAAGTGAAATGGTTGTTTTGCATTTTCATATATACACATGTATAATGAGTAGATAAATAAATTAGAATCATTTGTTGACAAATTCTATAAATCCTGATTACAGTCCAGATTATTTGCATAGTGAGGTCCGCCCTCCTCTTTCTGCACTCATAAAAGAACATAGGAGTCACAGTGTAATTGTCTGACTTGCACAGAAAATATCTCCTGCACCATGTCCTGGTCCTCCCTCCTCCTCTCTCTAATTTTGTATTGTGCATGTAAGATCCACATATCAGCACAGACACATTACAGAAGGACTGTCGGTTTTCTAATGTAACATTCATTTCTTTTTCATTTCAGATACATCGGCTCAGTTTACTGTGACTCAGGATGCTTCAGTGTCAGTGTCTCCTGGGGAAAGTGCTCGTCTCACCTGTAGTCGAAGTGGGGGTTCAGTAACTGGGGGTAATAACTACCCATCTTGGTACTACCAGACACCGGGAAGTCCCCCTAAACTTCTAGTTTATAGTAGTGATAGCAGCAACCAGAATAACAGGCCCTCAGGAATATCAGATCGATTCAGTGGATCCATATCTGGGGGTTCAGCCGTTCTGTCCATCAGTAGAGTCCAGTCTGTGGATGAAGGAGATTATTACTGTATGCTCTATGCTGGTGGTGGCATACACACAATACTATATGTAGATAATAAACAAGCACAATACCTCATGCATGCCCCATATTAATCACTAGAGGCAGTAGCGCGTTTACTATATTATTTAAAGTAAAAATAATTTAAAGAAGTTGCATTCTTGATATGCATAACCCATATTCACCTCAGCTTCTCAAATATGAGGCCATGTATTAAATTAATATGAGAAAGACTTTAAAATATTAGCAAGCAATATACCAGTATCCAAAAGTTTACACAAAGGGTCAGCAAACAACTAACTATATGGTTAAAAAGTGCCCATCAGACAAGTGCACACCTCAACACACATTTCGCTTGATGCTTTTCTGGGGGATAATATACGGAGTCTCAACCAAGTGTTTATAACAAGATCATTAAAATAGTAACAAGATACAGATGGATCTTAGTATGGAATTATGTGGTGCATAACGTGACGGTGAAAGCTTTGGTGGAGAATTTGGGTGCAAAGCATCACAGCAGAAAATTTCATACTGTGCATTTTAATTTTATGTTTTCTTTATGTTTTAGACATTATTTTAGACTTATATTGACATGATATATTTATTGTACAGGTTATTAAAAAACGGCAGGATACCAAACATGTCTAATATTTTTTACGGTTTATTAATTTATGTTTAATAAAAAGCATTAATTTAAAAAAAATTGTGCTTAATAAAAAAATAATAAAGCAAAATATATATTTTTTAATAATGTTAACTTTATTTAATTATTTAAAAGAAAAAAAAGTTCAATCCCATTAACCCCTTCAGGACTGAGTCTGCTTTGGCCTTGTGTCAATTTATGTGGTAATAACTTGTGAATGCTTTTACCTATCCAAGCGATTCTGAGATTGTTTTCTCGTGACATATTGTACTGTATGTTAGTGGAAAAATTTGATCAATAAATTCAGTATTTGTTTTTGAAAATCACCAAACTTTAGAGAAAATTTGCAAAAATTTGCATTTTTCTAAATTTTAATGTATCTGCTTGTAAGACAGATAGTAATACCACACACAATAGTTACTAATTAACATTTCCCATATGTCTACTTTATGTTGCCATTGTTTTTTGAACATCCTTTTATTTTTATAGGACGTTACAAGGCTTAGAACTTTAGCAGCAATTTCTCACATTTTCAAGAAAATTTCCACAACCTATTTTTATAGGTACCAGTTCAGTTCTGAAGTGGCTTTGAGGGCCTTATATATTAGAAACCCCCATAAGTCACCCAATTTTAAAACTGCACCCCTCAAAGTATTCAATACAGCATTTAGAAAGTTTCCTAATCCTTTAGGTGTTTCACAGGAATTAAAGCAAAGTAGAGGGGAAATGTACAAATCTCTTTTTTTTGTCGGAAAATCCATTTTAATCCATTTTTTTCTGTAAGACAAAAGGTTTTACCAGAGAAACGCAACTCAATATTTATTGCCCACATTCTGCAGTTTTTAAAAATATCCCACATATGGCCCTAGTGTGGCAATGGACTGAAACACCAGCCTCAGAAGCAAAGGAGCACCTAGAGGATTTTGGGGCCTCCTTTTTATTAGAAGATATTTTAGGCACCATGTCAGGTTTGAAGAGTTCTTGTAGTGCCAAAACAGGGGAAACATCCCCAAAAAGACACCATTTGGCAAACTACACCCCTCAAGGAATTTATCAAGGGGTATAGTGCGCATTTTAACCCCACAGGTTATTTGCTGAATTTAGTGTAATTAGTCCGTAAAAATTAAAATCAAAATGTTTTCCAATAAAACTTAGAACTTATCAATTTTTACGAGGAATAAAGAAGAACAAGCACACCAAGATTTGTAAAGCAATTTCTCCTAATTACGGCAATACCCCATATGTTGTAATAAACGGCTGTTTGGACACACGGCAGGGCTCAGAATCGAAGGAGCGCTATTTGGCTTTTGGAACTCAAGTTTACTCAATTGGTTTTCGGGTATCATGTCGCATTTGCAAAGCCCCTGAGGGACCAAAACAGTGGACACACCCCCAGAAGTGAGCCCATTTCGGAAACTACAGCCCTAAAAAGAATTTGTCTAGGGGTATAGTGAGCATTTTGATCCCATAGGTTTTTTCCTGAATTTAGTGTAATTAGGCCGTCAAAACTTCTATTGTTTTTAATTCTTTTTTTTTACGGCATTCACCGCGCACTATAATTGACATATTTTAATTTATTCTGTGGGTCAATGCGATTACAGCGATACAATATGTATATAGGATTTTTATGTTTTACGGTGTTTACACGATAAAATCACGGTTTTAAAAAAATTATTTTGTTTTTGTGTCGCCATATTCTAAGAGCCACAACTTTTTTATTTTTCTATCAGGAAAGCTGTGAGAGGGCTTGTTTTTTGCGGAACAAACTGTAGTTTTTATTGGTACAATTTTTGGGTATATGCAACTTTTTGATCCCTATTTATGCAATTTTTTGTTAGCTGAAGTGACTAAAAATAGCGAGCGGGATTTATCACCGTACGAGATAAATTACATTATATTTTTACTTATTTCGGCTGCAAGTCGCGGACCGAACAAACTGCAGGGAGCCGGGCTCCTAGCATCATAGTTATGTACGACGCTAGGAGTACCTGCCTCTCGGTGGAACTACTGTCCCGTACTGTAATCATGTTTTCAGTATGGGACAGTAGTTCCAAGGAGAGGCAGGGACTCCTAGCGTCATACATAACTATGATGCTAGGAGCCCGGTTCCCTGCAGTGTGTTCGGTCCGGGACTTGCGGCCGAAATATGTTCCGTCCTTTACGGATCGAACATGCTCGTGTGAATCCAGCCTAAGTAGCCTTACCATGACAATTCTATGTTGATAATGCTACCGAATTTTGAAGAAGAGGTGTCAACTGTTCACCGGCAGATCCCATAGAAATGGAGGGCAAGGGTACCCTTCCTGATCCACCTGAGGATGCAAGGCCCTGAAACGAAGCCACTGAAAACGAGACAGAGCATCAGCAACCTCATTGAATACACCAGGGACATGGGATGCTCTGAAAACCACATTAAACGATAAACATTTTAAAACCAAATATCTGAGTAATGCTAAAACCGGGAGTGAACTGGATGTTAACTGTAACGTCTATGGCCACGGCCCGTCGTTCTGACCTACCCCTCGACGGCCGTGACCATGGATATGTGTGTTCCCTGCAGCGTCGTCCCCCAGCGAGGCGCCTACACTCACTTCCAGGTATCGAGACTGTCTCCCAGAGGGCGCGCGGGCCCACGCGTGCACGGTCTTAAAGGGCCAGTGCGCACATAATTGCAGGAAGTCTGCAATCAACCCAGAATGCTACTGGACTATAAAAAGGGCTCTGCCCTCTTGTTCTTTGCCTGAGCATTGTTCGTTACCCAAAGTTTGTCTTGCAAATGGTCTCCTAGTGTCTTTCAGTTCCCAAGTGTTCCCTGTTCCTGTATCCTGTATCCCGTGCTATCCTGGTCTAGTGCCGTGCTGAGCTGTTGTCGTGTTGTGCTGTATTCCATGCCTGTTCTACTACACCACACCTGACGTCTCCCTGCTGCCTGGTGCCAGCCGAGCCTGCCTTGCTACTGACCGAGTTACCACAGGTACCCTTTCTGGACTATAGGCCTGTACTATACCTGTTTGTCCAGTTGCCATCCCGCTACGCGGCACGGCCCAGTAGGTCCACGCCCAAAATCGTGACAGTACGCTCATGCCATGGACCCCGCTGGTCAA
Organism: Rhinoderma darwinii; assembly: GCF_050947455.1. Lineage (NCBI taxonomy): Eukaryota > Metazoa > Chordata > Amphibia > Anura > Rhinodermatidae > Rhinoderma > Rhinoderma darwinii. Next base: position 451,244,294 of record NC_134687.1, read on the forward strand.
TTCAAGGGCATGTCACCCTCCCAAGCCATGCAGGAGGACCTGCAGAATCTCCGAGCAAGACAGGATCAACTTCTTGTGGCAGTGGACTCCATGGCACAGCAGCTTTGGGACGCTAGCTGCTTCCCTTCCTGCTCCTATACACTCTCCTCCGTTCGACCCTCCTGCTACATCTCCTGGCAGTTCCGGTTCAGATCCTCGGTTCTCGCTGCCATTAGCTTCTCGGTTCCATGGAGACGCAAGTACGTGCAGGGGGTTTCTAAACCAATGCCATATCCATTTTAACCTGCACGCCAAGGATTTCTGTCGGACGGAACCACGATCGCCTTCATCGTGTCTCTACTTGCCGGCAAGGTTTTGGCATGGGCAAACCCAATCTGGGATCGTCCGAGACCCAAGACTTCCAAGGGTTCGTGCGGTTATTCCGTACTGTTTTCGAGGAGCCAGGACAAGTCTTGTCGACAGCCACTGCTATATTTAACCTTTGCCAGGAGGACACCTCCATGGGCGAATACACCATCCAGTTCCGGACCCTGGCAGGAGAACTGTCCTGGAACAATGAGTCCTTGGTAGCATCCTTCTGGCATGGTCTATCGCCCTAGATCAAGGACAAACTTGCTGCTCGAGATCTACCACCTTCCTTGGATGACCTGATTCTGCTTGCTACTCGGGTGGACATAAGGCTCAGGGAAAGATCTCATGAGGTTTAATAGGAGAGACGGCTTTCTAGACTGGCACCCAACTTCCAGCTACCCCTCTTGCCGCTTTCTACTGCTTTGCCCGAGGTTCAGATGCAGGTGGATCATCTAAAATTGTCTGTTCAAGAGAAACAACGCAGGCGCACCTCTGGACTCTGTTTATATTGCGGCCTCGCTGGCCATGTCATGCGTCTGTGTCCTCAGAAGCCAAAAAACCCCAACGCCTAGGATTGGTTGGAGAGACAACCCTGGGCACTACTGCATTTAATTGAGAACTCTCCTCCAAACTGTTCATTCCCGTGACCATCATTTCTGGTGAGAGGCCCCATCCGATCTCTGCCTACCTGGACTCTGGCTCTGTAGCCAATTTCATCTGCCAAGACCTTGTGGATCTTCTTCAGTTGCCCACTGTCCTGCTGGATAGGCCGTTGATTGTTGCCTCGGTAGATGGACTGCCATTGCCTGACCCAGTTTTGTCTGTGACCAAGCCATTGAGACTTTAAGTGGGAGCTCTTTACTCTGAGCTCATCTCCCTGTTTGTCCTGTCCAAGGCCGTCAACCCCGTGTTTCTGGGTTTGCCTTGGCTCCATTTTCACGCCCCAGTCCTGGATTGGAACTCTGGAGAGATTCTCCAGTGGGGTCCCAAGTGTCTCGATTGCTGTCTGGGTCATATCCATCCACCGCATCCTCCTCTTCAGTCATTGGCAAGGTTGCCTTCTTGTTACTCTATGTTCTCTGATGTCTTCAATAAGAGAGACCTTGCAGCCACATTGAGCATATGATTGTCCGATCGACTTGGTTCCTGATTCGTCCCCTCCTTGCGGTAGAGTGTACCCTCTCTCCTTGCCTGAGACCCAGTCTATATCTGCCTACATTAAGGAGAATCTGGAGAGGGGCTTCATTCGTAGAGCAGAAGAAGAAAGATAGATCCCTCCGACCCTGCATTGACTACCGAGGCCTCAACCAGATCACGGTCAAGAACAGGTACCCATTGCCTTTGATTTCGGAACTGATTGATCGCATACAGGGGCAAAAAAAATGTCTAAATTGGACCTGCGGTGGGCCTACAATCTGATCCGGATTCGTCAAGGTGACGAGTGGAAGACTGCATTTAATCCACGTGATGGGCACTATAAATAACTAGTTATGCCCTTTGGCCTATGCAACGCCCCCGCTGTGTTTCAAGAATTTGTTAATGAAATTTTTCGGGATCTCCTCTATGTCTGTGTTGTGGTGTATCTCAATGACATTTTGATTTTTTCCCCAGATCCAATAACTCATCAGAGTCATGTCCGCCAGGTGTTGCTTCGTTTAAGGGAGAATCATCTTTATGCCAAGCTGGAAAAGTGTCTGTTTGAAAAAAAGTCTCTTCCCTTCCTTGGCTATATCATCTCCGATCAGAGTCTCAAGATGGACCCTAAGAAGGTAAAAGCTGTTCTGGAATGGCCACGCCCCCAATGCTTAAGGGCCATGCAACGCTTCCTGGGATTCGCAAACTTCTACCTTCTGCTGTTAACTCCCAACTTCTCGTCTTTGAAAGCTCCCATCTCTACCCTCACTAAAAAAGGCAGGAATGCCAAAGTGTGGACTCCGGAGGCAGAAGCCGCATTTGAATCCTTAAAAAAAGCCTTCACGTTAGCCTCTATTCTTCACCACCCTGATGTATCCCTACAGTTTTCATTAGAGGTGGACACTTCCTCTGTTGGTGCTGGTGCACTGTTGTTCCAGAAAGTTTCGAAAGGCAAGACTGTGGTATGTGGCTACTATTCTAAGCTGTTTTCTTCCGCAGAGCGCAACTACTCGATTGGGGACCGGGAGTTACTGGCCATCAAGCTGGCTCTGCAGGAGTGGAGACACCTACTGGAAGGCGCAGCCCATCCTATCCTGGTCTTCACGGATCACAAGAACCTGACCTACCTACAGATGGCCCAGCGATTGAATCCTCATCAAGCCAGGTGGTCATTGTTCTTTGCTCGGTTCCGGTTCAAACTTTACTTCCGACCTGCCGACAAGAATGTGAGGGCCGATGCCTTGTCTAGGTCATTTGAAACAGTGTGGAGTCCCCACAGAATATTTTTGATCCTTCCTGCATCTTCTCTGTGAACCCTCTGCAAGTTAGAGACATTCCTCCGGGAAGGACTTTTGTACGTCTGGCAGACAGAGGAAGAATCCTTCGCTGGGGTCACAGTTCCAAGCTGGCAGGTCACACGGGTGCTCGTAAGACCCAAGATCTAATTGCCCACCAGTTCTGGTGGCCCACATTGCCCAAAGACGTCATGGAGTTTGTCTCCTCATGTACGGTATGTGCAGCAAATAAAGTTGCCCACTCCAGACCAGCTGGTCTGCTCCAACCACTGTCTGTGCCCGTTGCTCTCTGGCAGCATGTTGCAATGGACTTTGTCACGGATGTCCCTCTCTCTGCGGGTTGCAGTGTGATCTGGGTGGTGGTGGATTGATTTTCTAAAATGGCTCATTTTGTTCCCTTGACTGGTCTGCCTTCTGCTGCGCGATTGGCCAACCTCTTCATTCAACACAACTTCCATCTGCACGGCTTGCCTCTGCATATTGTCTCGGACCGAAGGGTCCAGTTCACCTCAAAGTTTTGGAGAGCACTCTGCGGTCTCCTTGGTGTAAAGTTGGACTTCTCTTCGGCCTATCATCCCCAATCCAAAGGGGAAGTTGAGAGGGTTAACCAGATTATGGAGAACTATCTGCGTCACTTTGTTTCCAGACGGCATGATGACTGGGTGCAGCTGCTCCCGTGGGCAGAGTTCTCCTATAATAACCACACTAGTGAGTCCACCACCTCAAGTCCGTTCTTCCTCAGACCCTTTGAAATCCTGCTACAGATTAACCCGGTGTCTTACAAGCTGTGGCTGACTCCTACCCTCAAGATCCCTAACTCCTTCCGGCAAAAATAGGCCCTTTTTTCCAACTATAACATGAATTAAATTAACAAAATTTTATTGTGCTATATAAGCAAAGACAAACCACACTGAAATTAAAAAGAGCCATGTCTGCTGCTGGTATTGAACAGCGTAGTGCAAATACGCAATAGAATTATTGTGGATGTTCAGAGTATCAGCGGCTGCAGAACGCTACACTCAAAGTATTACGTCAATATTAGAGACCAGCAGTTAAGCATGTTAAGCATGTTATTTAAAATTCAAAGAAGCTCCCCCGACATGTTTCACTGCAGATGTAGCGTCTTCAGGGGTATAGAGGCTCCTGTATCAGCTTGCATATTTGTAGCCGCGCTAACCGCGCGCGGGGGGGGGGAATCGCTAATCTTCTGTTTGCAGGTTCTCCCCATTGAATTCAATGGGGAGGTAAAACCCTCAACAAATAGCAGATGTTGCGAGTTTTGCGGCGGGGACGCTATGATTCCGCCGCAAAAATCGCAACTCAGAAAAAAAAAAAGCTTATACTTACCCAGATCTCTCTGCTTCTGTGTCCAGCTCGGCCTCCAGGGATGATACTTTATGCCATGTGATGAAACGTCATCCAAGGCCGGGCTGCAGAACATCAGAGAGATGCGTCGCCATGGCTAGTATAGACTTTTTTTACGTGCCGTTTTCCGCAACGGACATTCCAACTGAAAAACTGCACCACAATTTGGTGTGGTTTTTCAGAAAGAACTCTTTGCAGGGACCTGCGTGCTTTTACGCAACGTATCTGCCCTATGTGATCATACCCTAAGGATATGTGCACATGGGGTGGATTAGCTGCAGATTTTCTGCAACAGATTTCATTATGGAAAATCCACACGATATGACAGTAGTAGCAAAGTGAATTCAACAAAAGTCATCCACACGCTGCGGAACAACGTTGAAAAGAAGTGCGGAAAATTTAGTTGTGGTGCAAATTCTCAATCTGCAGGATGTCAATTTTTCTTGCAAAAAATCGGCATAATTTCCGCACAGAAAATCCGGTAAGAACTTTCACAGTGCTAACGCTAATAAAAAAAACAAAAAAATATTTCTAAACTAGAAACATTCTGAAAGAAAGGGTGAGAAAGATCTCCTAAATCATGAACTCAAAGGGGGCAAATATTAAGACTGGCGTTTTATACGTCAACTTAACCAAAAGAGAGTTGGAATCACTATATAAACTCCAAATGCAGTTATTATGCAGTCTGGGCAATGTTTACAGCGGAAACATCCCCCCATCATTTACCACAAAGGCAGCTCCATATCATAAACCATACACAGGAGAAAAAGCAGAGCTCATAGCCAAATTTATAAAAATGTAAATATTTTATTAAACACATATGACAAACAATGTTTTTTTTAAAAGAATACATAAGGACAAGACTCCAGTAAGATAAATGGAGCAAATGGTCAAAAATACAGAGTTATATGTTATATAAATGCTGTGGGCTAAATTGATTAATTAAATGGATATGTATGTGAAGAAGGGAAGGTGCCCCTTTCCTAGTCCACAGTCCCCATAAACATTGGATTCTATGGTCCAAAGAAGGGGGAAGGGAAAATAGAATAAAGTGTCAGTGCATCAATCCATAGTAAGTAATCCTAACCTTACCCATGACAGCAGCAAAAAAATGTTGTTTCAGTACTTGCTCCTGCACATAAACCCCAACGCAGGGGGTATGTGTATGTGTCCTGACAACAACTAGCCCTTAAATAGTGAGGAGAGAGTATAGAACAGATGTCCTCATTATGGCGACGAGTAACGGCGCATGCGCAATGGCGCGACCTGGAAACGGGGCCTGCCCCACTTCCGGCTCCAAGCACTGCAGCGCACATCCGGATTCCCGATGCGTAACGGGAGTTCCGGACATGCGCAGTGCGCCTATAGTAGCCGGAGAGGACACGGCATCGCCACCGACAGGCATGCGCACCGTGTCGTCAGAATAGAGCATGGGATAAGCGAGATCAGTTAGAAAAAATGGAAGCGGAGGACATAAGAAATATAGCTGACCTCCGATACTGAATAGCCAAGAATATGTGTATAACCCTAAAGAAGATATTGCTGTGAAAAAATAAAAATGAGTGATAGTAATAAATGTAGGAAAATAAGTGAAAAGAATATGTGATGAGTGAATAATGTATGAATATAGCCATAAATAAAACACAATTTGGGGGATAAAAAAGCATAAAAATAGGAAGACCCCGCAATAATTCATAGTGCACATAAAAAATACAAGGTGAAAAAGACAAATATAAGCTTATGTGATATTTAATAAAGATTATATGCCAATAATGCATAATTAAATAGCTTATTAATCCCATTAGGGCAAAATATAACAATACGGTGCTAAAAATATATATAATAATAATTTTTTACATAAAAATGTCTCTTGTTATATATACATATAAGTGAAAAAACACAAAAGATAGTGTGTAATAATACTGCTATTCGGAGATCTACACCAGATTAGCAAATGTAGCCACTGTGCATCACACAAAGCATGGGAATAGCCAAGTACGATGAACAGTGGATAGCTATTTGCAGAGTAATTAAAAATATTTTTTCTAAATATATACTCATTAATAACAAACCAACATGATGAGTCAAATATCTCATAAATATGCATTTCTGATAAATTGTGCATGGATGTTCAAGATGAAAGGACTCCTCCACTTGATTTAATGTAGCTAAAGTAGAGACGCAAAATTCCCATATTCAGACGATGGTGTTAAAAGGATATCTTCTCTCCAATTCAAAATGTCAGGCATAGAGTGAATATGTATATCGTACGCAAAAACCTAATAAAAACATGAATACAGAACAAAATTAATAAAAAAGGCAAAGATGGTAAAGACTATAAAAACGGAACAAAGCTGAGTTTTTCATTTAATCCTTGGGGTGCCATGGATCCCACCATGACAATCCATTTGCACTCTCTTTGTGCTAACACTCTCTTCACATTGCCCCCCCCTGATGCCACCATGTATTCTGTCAATTCCTCTCACTAATAGTGTTTTAGGATTGCAGTCATGGTACAGTTTAAAATGTCTGGGTAGGGTTTATGGCTGGGTTAAATCCTCTATCTCAACAGCCCCCACAATATCGCGTACATTCTCTCTTGTCCGAATCCTCAGTTCTCTAGAGGTTAGTCCAACATAGATTTTAGGACAGCCACAAGTGGCATAATATACCACATGTGTGGTGCTGCATGAGATATATTCTCTAATTTCAAAATCCCTTATTCCGTCGGCTGAGGAGAAGTTGGTTGCCCTGGAGATGTTTACGCAGGCTCTACAATACCCACATGGGTAACATCCCTTTCTCGGTCCCCTTGAGGCAAAGGGACATATCTGGCGTGGTATATAGTGGCTTTTAACGAGGAAGTCTTTCAGATTTTTAGCTCTTCTAGCTGTCATCATTGGCCTATCTGATCAGTTTTGGGCCAACAGTGGTTCGGATCTCAAGATGGGCAGTGTTTTTCCAAGATGGTTCTCATCTTGTTCTACTGCCCATTATATGTAGATATAAATCTTACACCTGACTCACTTATCTGTTGTTGTTTATATCTCAAGAGATCATTGCGTGGAGTGGCTCTTGCTCTCCTATACCCCAACTTGATAGTTCTGTTACTATAGCCCCTCTCTCTAAACCTTGATCTCAGGTTTTTAGATTGTTGTTCAAATAGAGTGTCTGAGGAGCAGATCTGCTTCATCCTGAGGAACTGGCCAACTGGGATGGCTTTAATAGTTGACGGAGTGTGGGCTGATGATGCATGCAGTAAAGAGTTAACTGATGTCGACTTTCGAAAGACATCAGTATGCAAAAAACCCAGAGTGTCTGCAAAAATACGTATATCCAGAAACTCTGTACATTGTTGATGGTATTTGTAAGTCAACTTAATATTGAATGAATTATTATTAAGTTCCTGCATGAAATTCATCAGACCACACTCCGATCCCTGCCAAATAAAGAAAATGTCATCAATATAACGTAACTATGAATGCACATGGTCAGCGGCACAGTCGCCCTCCCCGTGGAAAACCCGTCTCTCCCACAAACCGAGAAACAGGTTTGCATAGGACAGAGTGCACGCCGCACCCATTGCAGTCCCCTGCTTCTGTAAATAATAACAATCCTTACATACAAAAAAATTGTGACTCAAAATGAATTGTAATAAATCCAAAATAAAATCACATAATTGGCCATCCCGGTTGCTGGTCCTCAGGAAGAATCGGACCGCCTCTAAACCATCACTATGCCTTTATACTCGTGTAGGGTGATTCTACGTCCGCTGTCACAAGATACATATCTGATTCAATTTGGATCCCATTGATCCTCCCGAGCACGTCCGTCGTGTCCTTGACGAATGAAGGTAAATCATAAACCAAGGTTTTCAAGTAGTGATCAATAAATCTACACATAGGGTCGCATAAACCATCAATCCCGGACATGATCGGACGTCCCAGGGGATCAGTTGGATCCTTGTGTATCTTTGGTAGGAGGTACAGCGTGGGAATTTTGGGATCATTGGTCAATAATCCCTCATAAATTTTTTTAGGGATAATGCCCCTATCAAGGGCTACGTCCAAAATTCCTCTTAATTCCTGAGCAAAGATGGGAGCTGGGTTTGTTGGTAAAAAAAGAGAGTTGGAGTAAAATGTGCCAAATTTATTAAGAAATCAATAAATTTGGCGCATCTTTGGCAGAAATTTAAATCTATGCATTCTATGAGCAGCCGTACATTTGCGCTTTAATGTACGCCAATTTATGGTGTCAATTATAGTAAATCTGTTGCTCTGACAGTGGCCCGCCCCCTCCGGCCTAACCATACGCACTTATGAGTGAAAAGTCAAACATTTTAACTCAAATATGCAAGAAAACTGGTGTAAATCGTTTTCTTAAATTCCCACAAAGATTGTTGACTGACTAGAAAGAAACGTTTGGAGGCTGTGATTTTTGCCAAACGGAGCATTGCTAAGTTCTGACTGACAAGATACGCAGACCATAGCATATGCCAAATTTATGTTTAATTTTTCCCAGTATGATAAAAGCGGGGCATTAAGATCTGCAGAAATATGTTATTTATTTCCCCTTTGCTTCACTTTTTGTTTTCCCTTCTCCCTACAACTTGAAGAAAATCAAAAGTATTAACAGATCCAAAGCACCCCAAAATAATATACTCTAAGCTACGAGTCCAAGATCATTGTCTCACTAGAGAAGATACCAGTGACTCTACTTTCATGTATGGGTGGATTCAGATCTATAGAAAGCTTTTCACACACGTATTCCCAGTATGGTAAGTTGGTTCGGTGAACCTCTCACCACTCTCCGTTTGTTCACTAGTTTATGGTCTTCTTCACTTCTCCTCGTTTTTGGCGTTTGCAAAAGGAGCGTTCCCCACCTCCGTTACTTCAACTGCGGACACTTCCAAGTTTCAGTGATCTTTCAGTTGACTTATTGCAACAGGTACAGTATATTTAACAAACTTCTTCAGCTGTTCAATGCAGAAGGTACGTCAGTGAAATGCATATCCTTGAATCTGCGCACACTCCACTTGTCCAAAGTCGGTTTCTGCAAACAGAAGTTCTATACTGAGAAAATAGGGGGGGGGGCATTAATGGAATATTGCATGGAACCAGTGGTAAGGATGTTTCGCTTACTTTTATTATTGCACTTACAGAATGAGAGCTTGGATAAAAGCTTATCATATAGTAGAAGTTGCCATCAAGAATATGGAGGTAGGGGGGCGTGGCCAACTACTGATGTGAGAGAACGTGTGCGGCGCTAGCTCTGGGTCAGCATCCTGCTTAATATCCTCCTGACTGTGCTAAATCGGTCAAAACATGCCAAAATTCCATACCTGCTGCGACAGAAGGTAAGGTCTTCTTCCAAGAAAAAGATGAGTCCGCCTACGGCCCTGGATGCGGCCACAAAGTTGAAATCATATGCCTGCGTTGTGATCCAAGATGGCGCCGGCGGGAGCTCCTCGGCGTCGGCGTCTGCAGAGCCTGTGGCTGAGACTTTGGCACCTGTTCCCCCAGTGCCGGATGCGGGGATCACGCTGCAAGAGGCGTCTGAAAAGCTACTGACAGCCATCCTGGAAACCCGTACATCGCTCACAGCGAAGATCGATGAGGTGAGAGTGGATGTGGGCCTGTTGAGACAGGATCTCCAGAATCTGAGGGAGCGGGTTACAGAGGCAGAGGGCCGGGTCTCCTCTTTGGAGGAATGCACTGAGAGCATGCCTGCTGCTATACAGGAAATACACCGCAAAGTGGACCTATGGCGACAGAAAGCCGACGACCTAGAGAACCGGTCGCGCCGCAATAACCTCCGAATTGTGGAGATGCCGGAAAGAGCGGAGGGGCAGAGACCAGGGGAATTTGTGGATAAGTGGCTTCGGGATACCTTCCCTGCTGCCTCATTCTCGCTGGCTTTTGCGGTTGAGAGGGCCCACCGAGTCCCAGCGAGACCACCCATACCGGGTGCTCCCCCAAGGCCTCTATTAGCTCGGATGCTGAACTGTAAAGACCGGGATACCATTCTCCTAGAGGCCCGCAAGGCTGGAGGGATACGCTTTGATAATGCTTCAGTGTCCATCTATTCTGATTTCTCTCCTGATTTACAGCGACAAAGGGTGTCTTATGCTCCGATTAAGCGCCGTCTTCGGGATCTGCAGATTCCATACTCGATGGCTTATCCTGCTAGACTCCGGATTATGGATGGAGATCGGGCGTTATTTTTTACTGATCCGGATGTGGCGGATGAATGGCTAGCTAAAAAGACCAGACGCTCTCCTCTTCGCTGATCGGATTGGATGTCTAGGCTGGGTGACTATCGCTGATATATGGAACTTATGGATATCCCATATTGTTTGACCAGAAGTGCTCCCCTGTTGAATGCATACTTCTGCGCTATTGTTATTGTCCTGTACATTGTTATTTGATGCAGGAGGCCACATGGCGTACTGGGTCTGGGTTGCTCTTATTGGGATGTCTATGTTATTCCCTTTCTTGGAATGGTGAAATGTTACTAATATATGCGGGTCACTAACTGGAAGTCAGGTTTCAATATTTTTCTGGCTTATTCTGTGTAATGGGTGCTGACCGGGAGGGGAGCTGCAGTACTTGGATATATATTATTGTGTCTGTACGGCAGAAATACGCTAGCCGTAGCGACTACCCCCTAGATTCTTTGCTGCAAAAGTTTTTACTCTTGTTGAGCAATGTCTGTTCATAGCTATATTATGAGAGTTTATGTGTCAAATCACATTGCTGCAGTTCTATTCGTATACATTTTGTATGTATGGGAAATACTTTGTCCTTTATACTGGCTTGAGAAGGTATGCACTCAGGGGTTCGTGGGTGGGGCTCTGGGCTGTGTAGGTCTAATATCTCATGCTACTGGGCAATGGAGGGATTACGGTTAATGTCCTGGAATGTGCGGTGTATGGGTTCTCCTGAAAAGAGACATATGATATTTGCTGCTTTGAGGAGACATCGACCTCATTTAACTTGCCTGAAGGAAACACACATGATACCTGACACCTGACACGGTGCGAGGTATGAGTAAGCCCTGGGGTCAGTGGGTGGGACATGCATCCCATACTTCTTATTCTAGGGGAGTGGCTATTTTGGTGCATTCTGAGCTCCGATAGAAAATGCTACAGTCTAAATTCGATCCTAATGGGAGATACATTTTTTTACATGCAGTTATTGATGAATGTCCCTATGTGATATTGGGGGTATATAATCCTCCGCTGGCCTCATTGGAAATCCTTCAGGAGGTCATGGGATTTGCGTCCTCCTATCCGGGTTCCCGTGTTGTAATGATGGGGGATTTTAACATGCTTATGGACCCTGGTATAGATCGCTTTCATGGAGATGGTGGATGAGGATCTAGTGGCCCGTCTCAGTTAGGTCTGCTTATGTTAGAATTGGGGGGGGGATAGATCTGTGGAGAGCTACTCATAAGGATATTAGAGAGTTTACGTGTCACACCCCACAACATAATGTGCTCTCCAGAATAGATTATATTTTTGGTTCTCCCGCTGTCTTCCATGAAGTAGAATCAATCACTCACTTATCAAGGGGAATTTCGGACTATAGTCCGGTGTTGCTGACTTTAAAGAGGCTGCAGACGGCTAGGAGGGGGGGTGGGTAAGATTCATCCTTTTTGGCTCCAGCTCATCCAGCAGAATGACCGCATACCCGATCAATTGTTGATTTTATAGAGGCTTATTCTCAAATGGAGGACAGCGCACTTGTGGGGGATACACTCAAGGTCTATTTGAGGGGGTGTCTCCAGTCTTCCATATCATATGTTAAACGCTCATCGGCCCTTCAGGAGGAGGACTTAGCTTACAGGTGTTCGCAGGCAGAGAGGACATTTATGCTAGACCCATCCTCGTCTAATAGACATGCATGGTTAGTCCTGGGTAGACAGTATTTACAGGTATTGAAGGATAAAACCTCACGTAGTTTGTTTTTTAGCAAGCAATCGCATTTTGAGCTAGGTAATCAGTCAGGTAAGATTCTTGCTCATACTGTAATGTCAGGGTAGGGAGACAGACAGGGGAGCCCTAATCTACCCGCCACTCAGTCCCTGCCTACTTTCACGGCCCGTCCTAGGTGACGGCGTACAACTGTGCGACGGTCCCTACGCTCAATAAGTGAATGACAGATAAACAGACAAGGGTACACAGAAGCTAAGGGAAATGGGACAGTTGCCCACGGCAACACCGTGAGCAACAAGAGTAGTGAACGAGCCGAGTCAAACCAGGAGTGTACGAGGTACCAAACGCAGAGCAGGAGAGTAGTCAGTAAAGGCAGGGTCAATTTGAAGCAGAGGTCAATAGTACTAGCAGGAACAGCAGAGCCAGGAAAACAGACAGAATCACAGGCAAAGGAAGAGCAGGAAATGAAGATATAAATAGACCAAGGGCGGGAGCTAGCTCCGTCTGGCCAGGCTGTGATAGGTTCTCCCACTCCTCAGTCTACCAGCCTGAGTCACTCTATCAGACCTAGGAGCAGATGCAGACTGATTAACAACGGGCGTCGGCACAGAAGCTGTGTCTGGCAGATCCTTTACACATATAGTGAGGAATTGCTCTAGGTCTCCCCCTGTGTTTGGTATTATCGGGCCTGATAATAGATTATGTACCTCTCCGGGGGACATTCTTGCGCAGTTCACAGCATTTTATGATCAACTATATATCTCTCGGGTCGACTATGAGCTGGGTGAGTTGGAGACGTATTTGGATGGAATTGCTTTCCCTACTTTGACATCTGAACAGGTGGGGTTGTTGGATGCACCTTTCACGGTGGAGGAAATATTGGAAGGGATGGCGTCTATGTCTAAGCGGAAGGCCTCAGGACCGGACGGGATTCCTCTTGAAGTATATTTACAGTATGGGGAGTTGCTGGCTCCTCAACTGCTAGCCCTGTTTGAGCATAGTTTTGGGAGTTCTGCTCTTCCGGATTCAATGTGTGACGCGACCATAGTTGTATTGTTAAAACCAGGGAAAAAGTCTGAGGAATGTGGTTCATATAGGTCAATCTCGCTGTTAACAGTGGATTACAAAATATTGACCAAGTTGTTAGCTAACCGGTTATGTACGGTGATCAAGGGGATCATTCATTCAGATCAGTGTGGATTTATCCCAGGCAAATCCACCTCTGAAAATGTACGACGAGTGCAAGTTGTATCGCAGATTGGTTGGGGGGAGCAACAGGACTGGGCACTAGCTTCTTTGGACGCTGCCAAGGCTTTTGATTCGGTTGAATGGCCTTATTTACTAGCAGTGCTGCGCAGATTTGGTTTTGGGGAGGGTTTCATTAAATGGATATCTCTGATGTATCGGTCTCCTAGAGCACAGGTGTTGGTGAACGGGGTTCTGTCCCCTTCCTTCTGCCTCCATAGAGGCACGAGGCAGGGGTGTCCCATTTCACCGCTTCTCTTTGCTTTGGCCATTGAACCTCTTGCTATTCGAATTAGACAAGATTCCGCGTATATGGGGATTAGAATAGGATCTAGAGAAGACCGTGTAGGTCTTTATGCTGAAGATATGGCGCTATTTATGGCTAATCCTAATGCCACTCTCCCTAGGGCTATTTCCATTATCAATGACTTCGGGAGGTATTCTGGTTTATTGATTAATTGGCAAAAGTCGTATTTGATGCCCCTGAGACGGGATGATTGTGGGTGGGGATCTGAATTTTGTGGTTTAAGAGTAACCCCTGATTTCAAATACTTGGGAATTTCTATCGCTAGGGACAGTTCTCGATCGTATGAGTTAAATGTTGCACCTTTGTTGACTTATCTTAGAGATAGACTGCAAGTGTGGAAAATTCTCCCTCTGTCGGTGGCAGGCCGCATTAATGTACTGAAGATGGTTGTTCTGCCCAAGTTTCTGTATATTCTGGAGCATATGGATGTGATTGTGCCTAAACGCTATTTCAAGATGGTGAACTCATTGTTTGCGCGGTTTGTATGGGGGGGTGATCTAAGCTTAAACTTTCTACTCTTCAGCGACCTAAGGATGAAGCAGGTGCTGCGTTACCGGATGTATTTTTGTATTATGTGGTGGGTCAGCTTCGATATCTGGTATCTTGGGTCTCCCCCCCCCCCCGACAACTAATGCTGAGTGTCACTAGGCTCGTGTCCTGGGATTGAAAACCTTGTGGCCGATACTGGAGCCACATGACTTTAGGCACCGTTCTTTGTTACCCTTGCATAGGTTAGCCAGACGTGTATGGCAACAAGCTAAAGGCCTAGTGGGAATTAAGGGGGTTGTAGCGGAAATTCCATTGTGGGATAATCCGAGCTTTTCTCATATTTTCTGATTATTGGGGAAGAATTATTGGATTTCTAGAGATGTGAATACCCTGTTACAAATGCTTACAGTAGATAAGTCTGTTATGTCGGTGAGTGAGATTCGTGCGGCTTTTCATATACCTCATGGGGATGCGTTATACTGCATACAACTTCACCATGCTTTGGTTACGCAATTTCCACTGAATACCACTATTTTCTCTAGTTATGACCTGGTGGCACTTTTGGCTGCCCAATCCACGAGAGGATTTATTTCTCAGATTTACTCATATTTATTGACTGCTAAATTGCGACTTGAACCCCTAGCAATCAAAGATAAATGGCGGGAACTAATTCCACAACTGTCTGATGAGGATTGGAGGGAGGCTAGAGGTCCCTTTTGTTGGTGTCACCTGCTGCTACTAATAAGCTTGTGCAACTACATATCATACATTAATGTTATTTAACGCCAATTCGATTACAGCGTATGGGTCGGATGGCATCTTCGCAATGCCATAGATGTGGGGAGGATAGGGCTGATTTTATACACTTAATGTGGGGCTGTCGGTAGATACTCAGCTTTTGGGAGGATGTTGTAGACTTATTAACGGCAGTATTGGGGAGGGAGGTTTCTCGTAGGCCAGAGGTGTGCTTGCTGGAATTGCTCTCGGAGGAGCAGTGGTCGGTACATGAGAGGATCTTTCTCAAGGAATCACTTTTTATGGCACGGAAAGCGGTGGCTATACGTTGGATGGCGGTTAGGAAGCCAACGGTGGCGCAATGGCGTAAATTGATTAATGATATCCTTCCTTTTGAAAAAGTCTTATATAAACATCGTGGACGACCGGCTAAATTCAACTTGATATGGGGGGGTTGGTGCTCACCGAATCCCACTCACTGTACGGTCGAAGGTTTAACCAATTAATTGACACATGCTGGGCTTGGGAGTCGGTAGGGGGTGCTGGTGAGAGGTACACATTCACATGGACATGTCTATCTGGAACTTTGGAGCAGGTGGTGGGTTCCTATTTGCTGCCAATTTGTAATGCATTCCTCTGCAATTTTTCTCTGATTGCCTATTTCATGATATATGTTTTATTTTATTTTCCATATGGGTATGTGGTCTGCGTACCATTAACATGCCCAACATGCATATGTATGCTTGATTGCTATTATTTCTTATTGTATATGGAATGTTGCTGCATGTTATTATGCTGATGTCTATGATCATTTGACTCTGTCAGTTTATTTTCAATAAAACGAGTTTAAAAAAATAAAAGTATATGGAGGTATCTGACGCCTTCCTCAAAAGTCCTTGCTAAGTAAAATCAAAGATCACCAAACCCTGGATGTGTCCACAAGGGCA